>NC_067196.1:31154615-31779615 GCF_000699445.3 Schistosoma haematobium | reverse complement strand
TTGTTTAAAGCTAGACATTAACATCGTTGAGTTCAGATTTAGAGATTGTCTATGTGTGAGACTGAATGTCCCTGGCTAGATTTCCGATCGCTAGGTCATGAGTGGGCAATCCAAAGGAGTACAATACTAGGTCAAAACGGTCGTCCAATGCTTCTAGACTTTTATCGGTGGTCTAGTCAAAATAAGCGTTTTATTTAAACTGTAGTAAATCGAAGTCAAACTAATTTCTCAGTCTTCTATTTAAGAAATATATTGTCATTAATTAAAACAAAAAAATTGATTTAAATTAAAACGAGATTTAGATTTCACACTAAAGTATTCAATTCACATACATACTTGCTTTCTACAATCATTAGATTTTTGCTTATCTTTTTAAAAATCAATAAACAAGCAATTCACCTCGTTGTTAGCTATTTACTTACACATACATAAATGTTCCGAACATTTAACATATTCAATGGGTGGACCTAAACATAGCTTTGATTTATTCCCTAATTTCATTGATAAACAATCTCTCTGGCGTAAACTGTAACGTATATCTCCACAGGATGGTCGACACTGACCCCATTCTGACCATTCCGACCATACACCAACCCATTCTTCGCAAGCAGGTCCACTGTAACCAGGATCGCATACACATTTAGCCTTTTTAAAGAAACAAATTTTACATGAAAATTATATATATATATTTTGTGCTAAGTTAGTGTTTTTAGCGTGAGATATATGGTTTATCAAACCAGTTGACAAAGTATGGGGATTACATTGTATATCGCTTAGGTATATTTGATATCGAGTAGGATGTATCAATTCAATATATCCTTCAATCAGTGAGGAAACAAAGGATTGTGAAATTAAAATTTATTTCGCGGAAGATTGTAATATAAAAGTGTTAGTTTCCGAAAAAAACAATCAAGAGAAAACTTTTTTTCGAAGCATTGTATGTTGAATCCTACAACTTCTCGTAGAGAAAAAAATTCAGTCATTAGATTCTACGTAGGATCTTGAAAAGTTTGCTTCAAGTTTGACATAAATGTTTTTGGTTTTTTAAACAGAACAAGAAATTTATCTTCAAAAAACAAGACGAAATTTTAGTTATTTTGACTGAAGCTACGCTCAGACTGTGATTTTGCAGAGTTACGAGAACTGCATGAAAAGGATACCTATAGGCAAGATAAATACTACTATCAATTTATTGGCATTGGAGTGATTTAAACTCGCTTTACATCACTTTTCAACTGAAGATCTTAGTAGATAATAGTATTCCTGAGCAAATACTCGTTTCATTTTCACAAATTTATAAGTTGATACTTTTTCATAACTTAAAACTTGATCGATTATACCTCACAATAAAAGTGATTCGAATGAGCCAGCTAACCATCGTAAAGAGATTAATACTACCAGCGACAGTGAAGGGTTTCATTATCTTCGTACCAGAACTTTCAATAAACAACAACATATTTCAGTATGATTAGAGATGTCGTAGTTACTGAACACTATCCTAGTCTTCAATGTTTATTACACAGATAATTATTCAGCTAAGAGTTTTCAAGAAAAGATAAGCCATTTCAACTGTTTCACACATTATTGTTTATTCAAACTTTTATTTACACAATTCGATAGAATACTACGTATAAAGGTATAACATAACCACTTACCTGATCAGTATGATTATTTGAAACACAAAATCCATGTACACATACAATAGAATCGCACTTTGTCTGTTTTTGTAAGCAATTAGGATAAGGTAATTCAATATCTGGTATCCAGTGCGTTTCATTACATAGACATTGATATGATGCGTCACGCTCAGCACTTATTAATGCGACACATTTATTGCCTGAACTATTAACATTACATGCTGTATTACCAGCAATTAATGTTCCACCATTTGGTTGCAAATGATGTTCAATACGAAATAGACAAGCATTTATTTTGTCTTGGCAATAACTACCGTGATAATCAAGTTTGCACACACATATTGTATACTTAAAGTAAATAAATGACAAAAGAAAAAGAAAACAATTTTTTCCGATACATGTCTAATCGAACTGAATTTTGATGGTCATTTTGAGCTTGCTGATTATCAACTACTGGAAAGAATACAACCGATTAATTAACCAATCATTTTCGTTAATCATCAAAATTTAACTAGCATAGTAAGAAATATGAAAATAAGCTTCATCGAAAATATTTAACAATCATGGTTGCCGATATTTTAAACTTCAATTTCAAAGCTAATTAAATTTAGAAAAAGTAGATATTAAAACAAAATCTGTAAAATATTTAAATAAAATTCTACTTGTCAAATTGATACACTAATATTTGTGATTGTGTTGAGGAGATCTAGAGTATTCCTCAAAAATGTCCAAAGTTACTCTGAAAACGCTAGGAAACATTTTATCCTATCAACGTTGAATGAAAGTGTCTCAGAAACATCTAGAATGCGAAAAGTCACGTGTCACATTCCTGATTGGACGATTACCTACCATGATACTATGTTTATTTACGTTCCAGAAGCCCAAGGCCATCTGCAATACTATAAATACCCTCGATTTTTTGCACATAAACCAACCTTAAAGTAAAGCCTTCTTTCCACATTTCGTGCCTTTGTTCTCAAGTTCAAGTTGCCGAGTATATTTAGTCTGAGGTTATTAGAAGAGCTTAGGAAACCGGTTTAAACGTTTAGTTAGAAGAATTATCACACTGGCTGTAAAAATGAGTTGACGTCTATGTGGTTTATTTACATAGAACAACTGTGCAGCAAATTAAATCACTAGATAAGAGTTTTCTAAACGTACAATACCATATTATAGAATACATAGTAAGATAAGGTTACAAAATTTACAAAGCAGAAATTGTGTCGTACTTCAGTACTTTCTAAAAAGTTTTCAACTAACCTAGAACTCTGTGTTATTACGATTTTTTGAGGAACATAATATGTATAATACATCTAATTACCTATACATTTTCGATGCCATCTAATTATATTACATTATATACAATAAGTTAATTTTTTTTAATTTTTAACTTCGTCCTTTTTAACCTCTTTATATTATGCTGTACTTACTTACTTACTTACCCCTGTTACCCCTCGTGAAGGAGCATAGGCCACCCACCAACATTCTCCATCCAACTCTGTCATAGGCAATCCTTTGTAGTTGCTAATCATCCTTTTCGCGTCTGTTTCCAATTCTCTTATATAGAATCCAATATTCCATTTCCAGGTTCAACCACTTTTTGACAGAAAGTAATTTCCATCCGATATCAACGGTAAAACTGATTTACTCATGACATTTTATAGCATGAATTAAAAGTATATTGTTCTAAGAAATATTTCATAACTGACCAAGAAATAAAGCCAAATTCCTATAAAGAAATTATGCTCAGTCTAAAGATAAAATACAGACGTGGACAATGTAGATACTTTCGAGAACATTCACATCCTTCATTTACGCAGGCAGAAGTAATACGTTCTCCACATGATACATTCACTAGTACATAGTCAACAACATCAACAACTCATCAAAATGTATTCAATTCCGACACCCTAAATTTTCGAACTACCTGTTTTCGATAAGCAACTTATTTTACGGATAATATTTATGCTCAGTACACAATACAGTGAATAAATTATTTTACTAACCTCATAATTTGAATCCAATGTACAAAATAATGTTCCATTTTTACTACATTTACTATAGGGCTCACAATTCCTCGGGCTTCTTTGCCTTCGAATCTTTTCTTTCGTTAACATATCAGGCTAGTTAGGTAAAAGAAAAAAACTGGAATAAGTTTGGGTGAAGTGAATACTACTCACTACCTATTAGTATAGATTTGTAGCGAGTGTTGAATTCCATAGTTTACATCACGGAATGACTATAATTAGACAGTCTGTAAAAGCAAAGAAACACTAGACAGCTTTTTTGTTCTAGTATGGGAATCGTCGGCAATGTGTCGCTAACCCCACGGGGAATGAACCTTTTGTCGACACTTAGATCCTAAGTTTCTAAACTACCTTATGCAATTTATTGCTATTATTCTACTAATCTCGAATTGTATCTTCCATACCTGATCTTTTATACAACCCCTAATACTGTTAGCACATGTTTTACTCTGGTATGTTATGACAATTTCATTTCGCTGCGTTAGTAGGGTATGGTAGCTTAAACGAATACACACATGTGGCAGGTTCTACGTTGCATATGACTGAGTTACTGAAATAGGAACAAACGAATGTTCAGTGTCTCTAGGTTTTCTAAGATTATAAATTTATAAGGGAATGTTACGTCAGCTAAATAAACTGCTTGATTTGCATGTTTAAGATTTCATTTTTATAGTCAGTAATTTCTAGTTTTCTCCTAATTGCTATAATTATGAAAATAAGTGGTAATATAATATTAACTTTTTCCACATGTTCGCTAGTGTGACTAGTCGGAAATTTTGTACTATATTTTTTAACTCCGTCTACAATTGTAAATATATACTTTGAAAACTACCGTTGTCCATCCTGAAGTCAGTCTGCAAATGAAAAGCAGATTCAAAGTTGTGAAATTTTGTGTCTCTTCATATTAAAAAACAATCTCAACCCCATATAACCATATGAAAAATCAATCTACTTACATAATTTCTCGTTTGTCTTATCTTGTATATACTATCTGGTAAGCATTCATTACTATCTCTATCCCATTTACTTGAATTATCACAAGGACATTCATATTCATGTGTAAATATACCATAATTTTTACATACATTAAATGAACAGTCTTCTTGTATAACACATGGGAATGGACAAAAAACACGATCATTTATAATCGGTTCTAAATTTTCTTGATATCGACTATAACATGCAGTTAAACATAGTGCATTTAAAAAATTCAAATAGGTTACATTATTTATGGTTCTTATTGTTTCATTTCTTTGAGTTTGTTCAAATGTTTCAATAATAACTCGATCATTGTTATTTTCTATTGGAATTAAATATTCAATAAATAGTTGTCTTATATAATTCCAACAATCATCAAACATTTGAATTGTTTTATTAAAACATTTATGAGAATGTATAGTTTTTAATTTGTGCAATTTATTGATATTCGTTAAATTTTCAATACTGAACCATTTCAATTTACCAAATAATGGTAGTGTACTATTTAAAATAATGTGTGTAAATCCTGTTTCTAACATTGAATCTGTACAAAACAAATTAGATTTTTGTAAATATTCAACGGTATAATTGATATGAATTAGATAGAAAATGAATAAATTTAGTATATATATGTAATTCATTGTGCAAAACATACATATTACTTCATGGAAGTAATATGAATTCTTACACATTTAGTAATGACGAACGAATTTGAAATAATCAATAAGTATACTGAAGAATGATTTTTACGTAATAGAATTGGATCTGTTATCGTTTAGTATAAAATTCTTAATCATATTATTATTGTTATTAAAATGAATTATGAAGAACTATAATACAAACCGACTTAACTACTGATACATTTATCAACTCAGATTATATGGTGGTTGGAGGTAGTCAACAGTAAACCCTGGACCCGGGTTTCGTACTACTTGGCACTCGTCAGCAAGCTGTACCTGTAATCTTGAGGGAACTGATGCTCCCTGGCGGATTCGCATTCGATCTGCACTAATAAGGACTAGACAAGCATGACATTGATCACCAGCCAGTGATCAATCAATTGTGATTACATCTCAGTCCTACAGGAGGTCAGTCGCGGCTCGGATAGCTCAGTGGTAACTTCTCTGACTGTGAAGCTGGGTGACACGAGATCGAATCTGCCAGGGAGCACCAGTTCCCTCAAGAGTACAGGTACACCTTGCTGACGAGTGCCAAGTAGCACGAAACCTGGGTCCAGGGTTTCCTGTTGACTACCTCCAACCACCATCTAAATCTCAATATATAGTGCCCGCAGTGTCGAGTCACCTAGACTGGTAGCCACATTGCAACATGATCGATAGCATTCGATCTGCACTAATAAGGACTAGACAAGGATGACATTGATCACCACCCAGTGATCAATCAATTGTGATTACATTTATCAACTTTATATCAAATGGCCTCAGTTATAAATAAAGAGTAGTAATATTGAGAGTACAATCATTATAAACAATATGAAAATGTATTACAGAAGCTTAAAACCAATCGTATTTGGATGAAAACAAAGCAGAATGATCATTCAGAAACAATTATTAGTATTCTAACATTTAATAATTCATACGCCGAATACAGGTTTACATACTCGAATTTCCATTGCACAATATGCATAAGTTTAGTGATAGTATTTAGACCAAATGAGGTGGAATACAATTCGAACATGTTATCTACCAATTGAAGGTTAAGCAATCTATGTATTGAGTTGATTTTTCATTTGACATAAACAAGTGCCAGACTTAGTGACCGAGATAAATCCCCAGAATTGTTGTTTGATAAAATAGCAACTAGTCATTTCTCATTATTAAAAATTACAGATGACAACTGTGTAAAAAGAATTTGCAAATAACAACTACTATAGAGAAACTGTATATTTATCTCTATATCTACATCCACTCATAGTATTTGACAGTGTAACTGCCCTGTAGACATATTCATTTGGAGAATACAGCCAGATAACTATGTTGTAGAATTTCTAAAACATACACTAGGGTAGTTGGCAGCCTGGGTGGTAGATACCTGACGGTAACTCAACTTACGGATTACAAAGTCGTTTGTTGTCTACCATTCGATCCATATCGCCAGTTACGTATATATCTATATCAACGTTCATCACACTAAAAATTCCTTGTATACTGAAAAATTTAAACTGTTCTCACAACCTCAGCCGATGAAATAATCACAGATTTCGCCTAAAATTTTATATACTCGAAAGAACAAAACCATTTACCAAAGACCTATTCTCTTTATTTTAAACTGGGATTTACGTTTTTTATTAAGTAATTTCTAAAATACAGAGTACCCTATTTAAATTTATGTACTATAAACAACCTTTAAACTTAGTTATCGTACTCCTTGAATCGTATTCGCAGTCATTACCTATATGGATAACTTAAAATCCATAAAAAGTTTTTATTAATACATTACTAAATAATTGGTACTTATTTTATTATTGGTTGAAAAACCTAAACAACATTAGTGCAGATACATAATGATGAGTAAATAGAAAATTCATTGATAAATTAATCTTTTTCCTAATCTTTAAATATGGAAATATTCACTTCACTTCATTAATTGGTTTATTTGTGAAAACTAATTTAACCTGATAATAGTGTAGTGAACGAGAATACAAGCGGAGACAATCAAATGTATTTGAACACAAAATAACAAAACATCCCAGTAAAATAGGAGGACCATACAGTAAATAATTCATTTGCAAAATAACAATCATTCGTCTCAGACTTCATTGTTCTTTCGTTTCCACACTAATCCTTCTTTGTTATCGTTCTCTTTTCTTCGATCTTCTTAACCTTCTGCCACCAGGCATTTCACTTTCCATTGATGATATATACTACTTATATCTGTCAACAACAGTAGCACACACCACAATAGTAATTATCACGAATCGACAGTAACTACAGAAAGTCGTTGAAAGCACGTGCAGTTACAGATCAGAATGCAAAAACTGGCCTGATGGTTTCCGCTATTTAATGATTTTCCAGAAGATATCAGTTCCTGTTCACAGTTATCCTTAAACTTAATTATTCAGTACAGAGTGGATAAGTCAAACACTGCTTACAATTTGCAATAGTTAATGAGATCGTAACAATTGAAACTAAATGAAGCTGACTTTCGAGAACGAGAGCTTATTTTTCTGGTAATTTCTTGAGCAATACAACTACTAGTCTACACAAATATCTTTCTAAAGTATAAGCAAACAAGAAAGTTAATTGTGAAACTCAATTCTGCATACAAACATTTTCAATCTGTTTTAATTGACTAAGATAGGTAAGTAATAAATTCAGTGCTTCTTGAAGTGATCATCACCACATATAATAACACAATAAATCCCTCTTTTTATACACTAAACAAGAATATTTCTATTGACCAATATATTCTAAGATCAAACAGAAATTTAAGATAAAGAAACAATTATTTTATTATCACATATAATTTACGAAATTCACAAAACAATTAGTGAAGTACAAATATCAAAAAATATTGATCAAAGTTATTGTTCTACGCACTAAGTCCCACTAATAACCATTTGTACATGAAGAACAATCAATATTCCGAAATGAATTTAGCTAATGTCATTTAACGTGCTCTAATTCTCTCACGTACCCACTGATTTGTATCAATAGATAAAACATTTTACATTGTAACCATATGTGTAATATGTATGAAGTTAATTAGTTCATCAATAAAGAATAATTATAAATACTTACCCTATTCGTACAAGTCTAGTTTATGGGTGAATGGATTGTGGTGTGTGCTGCTGATGTTGACAGACATAACTAGTATGTATCATCAATGGAAAATGGAATACCTGGCGGCAGTAGGTTGAGAAGATCGAAGAGAAGAGAAGGAGAACAAAGAAGGATTGGTACAAAAATAAAGGAACATTAAAGTCTGAGACAATTGATGGACATTTTTCAAATGAATTATTTACTGTATGGTTCTCAGATTTTACTAAGATGTTCTGTTATTTTGTATTCAAATACATTCGATTGTTTCCGCTTGTATTCTCGTTCAAGACAGATTAAGTGAGGGGAAGGATATGACGTGAATGGGCAGAAGAAGCAAGTACAAATTTTTATGATTACAGTAGACAGAATGATGAAATCGATGGTAACAACCGAAAATCAATTATAAAAGTGATCATAATAATGGTGATAATAACACTAATAATGACAATAATAGTTGAAGAGGATATGCGAAAACAAAATACTAAATAGATAAGAGGTCAAACATTTTATTGAATAGTGCTAAAATAACAACACCAGTTGTAATAACCACAAATCAGGAATGAAAATGACTAAAATGAACAATGAATGTGTTACTGTGATCAAATGAAAGTGAGGTTAGGCAAACTAAGCAGATTTAAGAAATTGCTGACAGTTTAAAATATCTTTAAAGATGATAGAGGAAAAATGGAAGGGAAGGTTATCAGCAAAACGGTCACCTCGAGTGTCAAGTAAACCACAAGTTCCTGTTGTACACACAAATTCATGTTGAGACACCTGACAACAGCGCCTTCTGCATAAGTAGGACTCTGAAATAGTCCTGTATATTTATCACATGGAAGGTAGTATCAGGATTTACTGGATGATTAGTGTCCAATTTATGTCTTCCTATGACACCACCAGGTAGTTTGGAGCAATTCACGACCAAGTTATTCGGCGTATATCCCGAGGTTCTTTTAGATAAGTCTCTATGATATTCCAAAGTACGTACTATTGCAAGTACAGCATGACTGCATGTCAACGGTCTCTTCTGGTGGGAAATCAGTGATTAAAGACTCCACATTAAAAGAAGCTATAACTATATTTTAGTGGTGAACTAAATGACTTCATACACATATAGCTACAATGTAAAACATTTTATGTATTGATACAAACCAGTGCGTACATGAGAGAATTAGAGCACACGACATGGAATGAACTCGATTTATCCTATAATGGTAATTGTTGTTGCTGCATAGAAATTATTGTGAATTATCGTTTTTATTCACATAGATTGATTATGATATAAGTGGATTACACAATTCGAAAATGGAATGATGAAACGTGTCCATATAGTGAGGAAAGTTGAGGATCTGTATTATAAAGGAAACAATAATAAATGTTCAACGTAAGGTGCGAAACGAAGTTAATAACAAGTGATTAAATAACAGTAACAAAATATTAAGCTAATATTTTCTTATCTATTAAAAAACAATCACTTCTCTGATTTATCCACATTAATTCGATTGAATTCTGTTGACCTCCTTTTTTAGCATTGTAATACATTATACTCAATGATTGTTTCCCACGCGTGAACTGAACATTCTAAGATCCAATTTCTTCTTCGAATATTTTTTAACTTTAATTGTTTAAGTTGATTAAAGGCTATGAAGTCTATTGATATTTTGATATTCAACTTACTACTAGCATATCAATCATTTCAAAGGGTTCCTTGATCATGTTATTAAACAGCAGACACTTTAATGACAAGTACGATTGATCTCGGTGAATTTTTAAGACAACAGACTCGAACAATGTGTTATCCTTTAATAGAATTATAAAAATGTCAGAACCAACACCCCCACCATCATAACAAACTTAATAGGAAAATGACACTTTGGATTTTACCTAGTAAATCAAGATTTCCTTTAGTTTTTAGGCAGATATTCAACTACTTAAAAACTGCTGCGAATGATTCCTGGCGTAAGTAAGATTATTCTACCCATCTTACTTACAGAGGGACATATACATTGATTTGTAAGTCACAGTATTTCGGGTTTTCTTAAAATATAAAACTACTTGTGGCCATTGTTGAACATCGCAAAGTTAGCACAACGTTTGAGGAAGGTGGCAGAACTTGGGCTTGTAACAAAAGTTACTGGTAGTCGGAACCAACAAACAAAATAAGGCGCGAGATAAATGTGTATGGATTTGAATAACTACATCACAGTCAAAAAGCGTAGTCCACCTTACCACATTTTAGCTCAATAGTGTATTTCACTCCCGACATCAGTGCTGAGCAAAATAAAATAGTATATAACTTAACAAATTCTTGAAACAATTCGAAAATCAGAAAAGAAAGTTTGAAAACAATGGGTAAGTGACCACTGAGTAGTTTAATCTAATTGGCGATCCTTCTTTAAAGTAGTAACATATGAGTATCAGAAAATTATTGTGTAATCACTTAAAGATAGAAAATAAAGTCGATGTGCTGATGATCGATCTTTGAGAAACAGTAGCCAATACACATACAAGCACATATTCGAAGTGCCCCCAAATGTCCTGGTATGGCCGAGAGCGGGGTGGGTTCGCCCTCCCTCTCGAAATACTCTCACACGGCCACGCGTATGCAGCCTCTGCCAGGGAAGTCCTACCCACTGCCTTCTCGTGGCGGGGGTGTTGTTTACAAAAATGAGAGGACGAAAAGCGAATATCCGGCGCTTTAACCGGATCCCAAACCAATGGTGCACATGGGCTCGAGTATCCTGCGGGAACAAATGGTGTATGAACCAATTCCTTGGTCACCGGCTACCATGGGACTTCATCTCCTCACGATGCTCCACTGCCTTGTGGGTTAGGCCTTTAGGTCAAAGGCTCGGGGTGTGGCTCCCTAAGAAAACCACCTGCTTCGGTTTAGGCACCCGGGCAGTATCTCAGCCCGCACACAAAAACATGATAAACTGTCTACTTATAAAAATATTCCTCTCGCTCCAAATTACAATCAAGTGACTTGCATTATTATTATTATTATTATTATTATTATTATTATTATTATTATTATTATTATTATTTACTACGTCATTATTCACCCTCTTTTATTCCTACTGTCTATACTTATTTTTTTCGACTTATACAGCAGCTCGTCTATGGTGGAAATTCGGCTCTGTCTAAACGTTCTCGAGTCACTGTCCGGTTGAAAATTGTATGTTACCACCGAATACGAGTACTGAAGCAGTGTTTTTGAAACCACGTGCACCATTCAAACTGGCTACCTTCAACATTCGCACACTCATGCAGGTTGGACAACAGATAGGACTGGCTATGTCTTTAGAAAGTCTTAATATCGATGTTTGTTGTTTATCCGAGACCCATATTCAAGACTCTGGTGAAGTACTACAAATTCGCTCTCCATCTGTCGCTTCAAAAGCTTGTTTTACGTGCGCTTATCCGTGGACCCTGTGGCATCTCCGTCTGGTCTTGCTGGCGTTGGTGTTGCACTAAGCGCTAGAGCTGAGGCAGCACTAATCGATTGGATCCCCATTAACAGTCGGTTATGTGCTGTTAGATTAGAGAGTTCCATCAAAGTGAGAAGAAATCGGCGTGAGGAACCATCTCCGCCTATGTTCCGACAGATTGCAGCCCCGATGCAATCAAGGATGAGTTTTATCACCAGTTATCTGTTCTTCTCCAGAAAGTGCGTTCGACAGATATTGTAGTACTAGCCGGAGACTTGAATGCTCAGGTTGGGTGTCTAGGCACAGAAGAGAGTCGTTTACGTGGCCGATGGGGACTTGTTGGTCGCAGGACAGATAACGGGGACCGTCTACTGCAACTGTGCACAGACCACAACCTGTTTCTGGCTAGCACTAACTTCCGGCACAGTCATCGCCGATGTGCCACCTGGCGTCCTTTCTCTGCATCTCAAGCCTGGACTCAAATTGATCACATCGCGATCAGCTACCGCTGGCATGGTTGTGTACAAGACTGCCGCTCCTTTTGGAGTACCTATCTGGACTCTGATCATGCCTTGGTCTGCGCCAATCTTACCTTACTTTTCGGTAGCCAACGAAGTGACCACCACCAAAGGATTGATGTTAGCAAGCTGGTTGCAACTTCTGTTACAAGTAAGTATCGAACCGAGCTAGCTGCTAGGCTAGCTACCATACCACCGAAAAGTATAGATGAGCGTTGGTTGCAATTGCATGACGCCATGAAAATGGCGGGTACAGTCAGTTGTGGGTTCGCGAAACGTCCCACTTATAAGCATTGGGTTTCTCCAGGCTCCTTACAACTCATTGAAGCCCGTCGGTCTACTCCGTGTGACCGTGAGTTTGACCACAAACGAAGGATATTACGTAATGACATTGGGCAAAGTTTGTGTAAGGATTGAGAAGCTTGGTGGTCGGAGCGTGCTAATGAGTCGGAAGCAGCAGCTGCATCTGGTAATTGCCGGAAGCTCTCTCAACTCGTCCGAGCCACTGGCAACAAGAAGTCTGGTGTGAGCGGAACAATCTGTGAGGATGATGGAACGCCAATCACTAACATCCATCGACGTCTTGGACGATGGGCAGAATTCTTCGGAGGGCAGTTCAACTGGCCTGCTGCTCCGGCAACATCGGTCAGATTGTCCTGCCCTCCATGGCCGGTGACAACTGATCCACCAAATGAGGCGGAAGTCCGCAAGGAACTCCAACTCTTGACGCGTTACAAATCGCCGGGCCCAGATGACTTACCTCCGGCTCTTTTTAAAGATGGTGGTGACTGTCTGACTAAGGAATTGACGACGTTGTTTACAAAGGTTTGGGAACTAGAGAGTGTACCAACGTCATGGGATGAGTCGATAGTTGTCCCTATCTTTAAAAAGGGTTCACGTCGTTCCTGTAACAACTATCGGAGGATAAGTCTACTTCCGATTGCGTACAAGCTATTGGCTTCCGTCATACTTCGTAGGTTGTTCAAAACCCGAGAAAGATTGACTCACGAGGAGCAGGCTGGGTTTCGTTCTGGTAGAGGATGTATTGATCATATCTTCACCCTCCACCAGATGTTGGAACACCGCCATACTTATCAAAGGCCAACAATCGTAGTGTTTCTTGACATTAGGGCTGCCTTCGATTTGTTGGATAGGACTGTTCTCTGGGATTGTCTATTGAAGAAGGATGTGCCTGAGAAATTTATTAACATCTGAAAAGCCCTATATGCAAACACTTCAGGCAGAGTGAGGGCATACAACCAACTTTCTCCAATGTTCCATTCGAGAAGTGGGGTTAGGCAGGGTTGCCGAATCTCACCATTCCTCTCCAACTTTGCCAACGACGACATTCTGAAAAGAGCTCTGATGGATGTAAGTAGTGACGGTGTGGATCTGTTGCCTGGAGAAAGACTTCTCGACCTTGAGTATGCGGACGATATTGTCTTACTGTGCGATAATGCCCAAGTCATGCAATCCGCACTTATTCAGTTGGCAACCAGTGTCCGTAGGTATGGTATGTGCTTTGCACCTTCGAAGTGCAAAGTACTTCTACAAGACTGGCAGGATTCTAATCCTGTACTCACTCTGGATGGTGAGCAGATAGAAGTAGTCGAGAAGTTCGTGTATCTGGGTAGCTGCATAAGTGCTGGTGGGGGTGTGAGTGATGAGATCAATGCACGTATAGTGAAAGCAGAGCGGCTTATGCCAATCTGGGCCATCTTTGGCGCCTTTGTGATGTTAGTCTGGCTGTGAAAGGTCGGATCTACAACGCGTCGGTGAGAGCAGTTTTGCTCTATGCTTGTGAAACCTGGTCTCTCCGAGTTGAGGACGTTAGACGACTCTCTGTGTTTGATCATCGTTGTCTCCGAAGGATTGCTGAAATCCAGTGGCAACACCATGTTAGTAATGCAGAGGTTCGGCATCGTATGTTCGGGCACAGAGACGATAATGCAATTGGTTTCACCATCTTGAAACACCGACTTTGGTGGCTTGGACACGTTCTACGAATGTCGTCCCAGAGAATTCCACGTCGTGCATTATTTGCCGACTCTGGGACTGGTTGGAAAAAGCGGAGAGGTGGTCACTATATGACATGGTGCCGTGGTATGAAAGAAAGCTGTAAAGGACTGGCTTGTGTTGGTCCTTCACGACTCCCTGGCTGGGATCCGAGAGATAGCGCAACACAGTGGCTAGAGACGTTATCAGATATGGCTCAGAATAGAAGCCAGTGGCGATCCTGCTGTCTTCTTCTTTAACTTTCTTCATAAAAAAATGGTTGTGTCTTCCTTAATTGAAGGGTTTCTTTGATTGTACCTTTCCGTTCCATTATTACCACTATTATTATTACACCACCTTACACCAATCTCTTCCTTACTGTTCTTTCTTTTTTAACCTCCTTACCTTTTTTTCTTTTTCCTTATCTTTAAATTCTCATTGTTTTGTGTGGCGCATATATATTTGGCGCACTCTTGTACCAATATGTATGTGTTCAAATAAATAAATAATGTATTCGAAGTAGTCATTCATATGTTAGAAATCGTATATCAACCTCTAATCTTATACACAACGGGGTGTTTTCCTACATATTGGAACAAATGTCAAAATATTTCTACATACTTAATAAAAAGATACAGTATTTACCTTCCAAGAGGTAGAGCCTTAACGGTATTATGATAAGCATCGAAAAACATTTTAACTTCTCTTGATGGCCAGTTCAGTGCTCGCATTGGTTCAATTAACTAAAAATTGAAAGTATATACCACTACTTAAGACAGGAAATAACTGCTTGTATAGAACAATAATAATAATAATAATAATAATAATAATAATAATAATAATAATAATAATAATAATAGTCATGCTAGCAATCAGATATTCGATTCAGAAAATTCAATTCTTAGTAGTAACTAAAGAGAACAGTATAAGGAAAACAGAACTATGAAACCGTGTGAAACGGTTAGAATTTGAATGAAATTAACCTTACAATCAGCAGTAGGAAAACCTGCAAGGGGATAGAGTGAAGTACTTAAGTTTTTTGAAACTACGCTGCAGCATTTCCCAAAAGGCGATAATACGAGAGAAACTTTGAAGTGATCAAACTGCTCATCAACCATTTCATAGGGTTATGTGGCACAACACGTTTCGTACGAGAAGTGCTACTACTATCAGACCTTTTCAGTACATCATTTATTATTGGTAAAAATGTAATGTATATATGATGCAACTACTACAGAACATCAATAATTCAATGATTTAGAATTTAAAAATACCTTTTCAATAATGTCCAAGAAAAAGTTTCGCATTTCTCGAGCGTGGCTTAGACCACAGGCTAAATTTATCACTGCTTTGGAGATAGGCTAAAAATATAGGAAAGGATAAAAAACAAGATTGTCAATGCTTTGTTAGGATTGAAATATGATTTTTATGGGGAAAGGGAGGGAGTTATCGCTTATCTCTTAAGAGATCTATTAATAAAACCACTGTTAATTTGAATATCTGAACAAATTAATAAAATCGCACAACTTAGAGTAGTCACAGTGTAGAAATTTTTGTAAGTGATATTTACTTATACTAAGTGGAACAGCGGATTTTAACAGACATTGTATGAGACTACTATCAAACTACACTGACAAGAAAACATGAGGTGAGTAATAAAAGTGCAGAACTTTATTTGCAATAGCATGGATAAAAAATCGTTGAATGAACCTGGCCTTCCCGAGTTGAGGATGTTAGACGACTCTTTGTGCTTGACCATCGTTATCTCTGAAGGATTGCTGACATCCAGTGGCAACACCATATTAGTAATACAGAGGTTCGGCATTGTATGTTCGGGCACAGAGATGATAATTCAATTGGTGGCACCATCTTGAAACATCGACTTCGGGTGGCTTGAACATGTTCTACGAATGTTGTCCCAGAGAATTCTACGTCGTGCATTATTTTCCAACTCTGGGACTGGTTGGAAAAAGTGGAGAGGTGGTCAGTGTATGAAACAAAGCCGTACAGGACTGATTCCTGTTGGTCCTTCACAACTCCCTGGTTGGAGTCCTAGAGATTGTGCAACACAGTGACTAGAGACGTTATCAGATATTTCCTAGAATATGAGCCAGTGGAGACCCTGCTATAACTTTATTTTACTTTCTTCATAAAAAATGGACGTAACTTCTCTAAATGAAAGAATCCTTTCTGGTTGTACTTTTGCGAACTGAACTGTTTCTTCCATTATTATATACCCCACTCTCAGACATTAATTTCTGTTCGTTATTGTTCGCTTTTTTCTTATACGTACCTTACATTTTTTATCTCGTCACATCCTCATTGTTATTGTGTGGCGCATATGTATCTGGTACCCCTTTGTACCAATATTTATTCCTTCAACTAAATAAATAAAACATCTGTTAATAATCAACAGTGAAAAACTTTTGGGCAGGCGGAGAGACAGAAGTTAATTTATAGAAAAACCTGTAGCTTACATTTTGTTTACATTCATTACTAGTCTGAATTACAAAATGTTAACCTTATTATGAAAAAATATATTGCAAAAATCAGAGAAAATTGTCTAGTTAGATATATTCATTAACACTAACAGAAGATCTTTTTGTTTGGCAGCTTGCACTGTAAAGAAATACTCTGACATGAACTTACTTTGAAGTTGGAGTCTAAATTTGTTAGAATGATTTTTGCTTGAATTTCAGAGAGATTGCGAATAACAAGTCTGTAAAGATAATAAAAATATGGATTGTATCGATATACTGATGAAAAACAAGGTTTATTAGTTGTTTTTGCTTAACTTAGTCATAAAATCAACTTTATACAGAAAGAAATATTTTGAAAAACTGTTATCCGTCAGTTTAAGTCAATGTTACGAATCTCCTAATGCGTAACTTACCAATCACCACGGCACCTCCTTGATGCTAAATTCCTTAAACTGATTAATGATCAAAATTTTGGGGATATCTGAATGACCAAGTTTAAGGGATTCTTAAAACACTGAAGACGTGGTTAAACACTGAAGTGCATCTTATCAGCTGCGAAAATACCAATATTCATATAGTGGCTATAACTAAAATGTCAAGAAAAATCAGTAGATTTCAGTAGCATTTACTGAATTGATTGATGATTAGAAACGGGACACGACGAGCAGTGAAAGCTTAAACTTAAACGTTTTCCAGCCGATCACTGTTCACCATTAATCTGAAAGATAAATTATCGCATCTGACCAACTCAATGTGCATTTACCAATTTACCTGCTCTTGTGGGGCTAGGTATAAAGGTCGTTCGATGCGTATTTTATCCAAAAGAATTCAAGAACATCGTCCGGAGTGGCTAAAAAGAGGAGACAACTGCTCAATAAGAAGTTCAATAATCGAACACCTTGTGAACATAGGTCATTCAATCAAGACAGACTCTGCGTTCAAAGTCATCTACAAGGTAAGTAGAAGCCTTCCTAAGACAATTAGACTGCATCTTCTTTGGATTGCCGAGGCAATAGCCATACATTCTGAAAAACCAGAATTATGTGTACAAAAGAGACTGGTACAACCTCTTCTTCTACCATGGTCTTAATGTATTAACAATTTTTTTCTATTCCTTCATACTCTTGTTCCCTTACAGCCACCTGCTTCACCTTCCATCTTCCCTTCAAATCTTCTACCCCCAACCGGTTTGTTTTTATTTCCACGATCATTCCGATCATATTTCATCTCTGTTTCAACATTTTATTTTATCATGTTGAGCCATCCTTACCCAATGAATACTTCAGCCATTAACTATCAAACGATTATTAAACTTTCCTTGTTTAAAAAAATCTTTTTAATACCTTTGTTTATTTAACCTCACTGTCACCATGTATAACAGAAGTTTATTATCAGTATTATTATCACCCTGTAAAAATAAGTATATATATTTGCGATTGTACAGCTTTGAAAATGAATTCGCCGAAAAGAGAACTCTTCGCTGAACTAATATTTCTTTCTTATTTAATGTCATAATGGGTGTATTCCGTTTATTAAACGTAGATTGACAAAAGTCTACACAACGATCATGAGCATTGGTGGCCAGCAAAAGCAAAACCGATAGAAAAGGCTTTGGCGATAAGCAACAACAGATAAATGTTTAGACTCATCAGAAAAAAGGCATTACATGTTCGGGAGTTAGTGGGACGACTTCTGAAAAAGATTACCATGATAAACGGTCTGAATAGTTAGTTGGTTGGATTTGGCGAAAACGAAATTTGTTATAAAAACATACGTTGGATTTCGTGCTCGGATGTAGAGTCATTAAGAACTAAACATAGGTTTATAATGTCCTATATTTTCGTTAAACGTCTAACAACATCAAACTCTCGAAACATATCTTGAAATGTTGATAAATAATATCTTTTAATTTGGACTTGATAAAGATTATTCAGAGTACTTTCGATAAAGTCAAGTATATTCAAATGACATGAAAACAAATCGAATATGCGTTATGTCTTATTATTAAACATCCGAATCATGAAAAATAAACTCACAGTTTATGCTTATCTAAATATTCTTTTTTCTCAATCAGTGGTTTACATTCTTTAAGATCATGAAAAAATTGAAGGTCCAAATCAATACTGACAACCGTTTCACCTTTCTGATCTTTAATAAAAAAAAGAAGTCAAGAACACTTATATACATATATATTGCTGAAAGGAATAAGAAATTACACACCAAATATACATTTTCTTCAACCATCTAAATATTACATAAACGTCATCATAGTAATAGGATCCCGGACCGTAGCTGCTACCTTGACGTGGTGGTCAGGCTTGCCTGTCGTGATGACCCAACCGAACTATATTGGCTGGGACATATATTCCTGTAAGTTCTACCATGCCAGGCAGGTCGATTAGAGAACAGTAAGACTAAAAGCAGCAAATCAAGGTCGGAGGGCGAAGTCGTACTGTTGACTGTAGAGGGGTGTGACAGCAATAAGGTGTTGCCCTCGGGCAACCAGCATCTGCAGCGATTCTACTTTCTCATAAGGAAGTACAGGGTCAGAAAAGGTCGACCCTAAAAATGTCGCACCTTACCTTACCTCACAGATTCCCGTCTCCGGTGGTGAGGCCTTCTAAAGAACGGAGCTGACACGTTAAAAACTTCCCACAGAAAAGCCGTGCGCCACCGGCCTCATGCAGTTATCCCTTGAGTTCTGCGGTCACGCTCCCAGGTCGTTGAGACCGACACTAATCCAACTTTCTTTTCAGGTTCCTCAAGAAATACCCTTCCACAGTGTGGGCAGCCGGGAAGCGACATTAGTCCTCAAACCCGTAACAGGACACGAGACCAAGTTGGTCACATTCAAATCCTTTCTACACCTAATAACACTCTTATCTCCCCGACTTACCCTTCTCACGTTCCTTTATCAACTCTCAATGCTAGTGAAAACGATTCGAGTACGCGGAACGTCATTCCTGGTCTCCTGAAAACATGCTCGAAACTACATGTAGGAGCTTTTAATGTCCGAACACTGCCAAATAGGACAACAGGGCTCCTTAGCTAAGACTTAGGAATCTCGCGCCATCAATGTGTGCTGCGTCTCCGAAACGCCCATACAGGATCCGAGTAGTGTAATTCATTTGACCTCACCATATCAAAATAAAGAACAATCTCGATTCACGCTTCGTGTATCTGGAAGCCTTATGTTGCTTCCCGTGGTCCCGCTGGTGTAGGTATAGTATTGAGACCTAGGGCAGAACTATCACTCTTAGACTGGATCCCATAAGACATTCATTAGTGCACTGGCCGACTAAACGGAACAGTAAGGACTCGGGAAGATAGGGACGCCCGTCGTTGCCTCTTCGTCGTCTCTGCCTACTCTCCCGCTGACTGCAGCCCAGATGATGTGAAAGATGAGTTCTGCAGGAAGCTTCCCGATCTTCTCCGAAAAGCTAGGCGTTCTGATTTACTAATAGTGGCTGGTAGGTGAACTCCGCCTGAAGTCCCTCTGGGGGCTACTGCCGGTCCCAAGCCCGGATAAAGGAGGAGGGTTGGGCATGGAGTTAGCGTCCCCATCCTGTAGAAAACTAATTCGCTAAAAAAACGCTAACCAGAAAAAGTTATTCAAACCTTTTAGACTCTGCCCTGGGAGTCAGAAGGTCTTCATTTAGAAGAACTATGACGCCTCATGATGAAAGCCGAATTCCTTCGGAAGTTACGAGGCCGATGCCCCTTCTGACAACCAGAGCGACCATTTATTTAGGTACATGGAATGTTCGTACAATGTGGGACACCGGGAGAGCCTTCCAAATCGCTGCAGAAATGAGGAGATACAAGCTGGAGGTACTTGGAATCAGTGAAACACATTGGACACAAGTTGGACAACAACGACTAACTACAGGAGAGCTCCTGTTATACTCCGGTCATGAAGAAGAAAATGCCCCACATACACAAGGAGTTGCATTGATGCTGTCCAAACAAGCGCAAAATGCACTTGTAGGATGGGAATCTCATGGACCAAGGATCATCAAAGCCTCGTTTAAAACAAAGAAAGAGGGCATTTCAATGAACATCATCCAATGCTATGCGCCTACCAACGACTACAATGAAGACGCTAAAGATCAATTCTACGATAGGCTGCAGTCAATCATCGAGAAGTGCCCAACAAAGGACCTGACCATTCTGATGGGAGATTTCAACGCCAAGGTTGGAACGGACAACACTGGATATGAAGACATCATGGGACGACAGGGACTGGGAGACAGAAACGAAAATGGTGAGAGATTTGCAAACCTATGTGCCTTCAATAAACTGGTCATAGGCGGCACCATATTCCCACATAAACGCATACACAAAACCAGATGGACTTCACCGGATCACACCACGCAAAACCAAATCGACCATATTTGCATCAACAAAACGTTCAGGAGGACTATAGAGGACGTGAGAACCAAGAGAGGAGCTGATATAGCATCAGATCATCACTTGCTGGTCGCCAAGATGAAATTGAAACTCAAGAAACACTGGACAACGGGGCGGACAATGTCACAAAAGTTCAATACGGCCTTTCTTCAGGATATTAACAAACTCAACAAATTCAAGATAGGCCTCAGCAACAAGTTCCAGGCCTTTCATGATCTACTCAATGGAGAAAGAACTACTATGGAGAGCAACTGGAAGAGGATTAAAGAGGCAATCACTTCAACATGTCATGAGGTCCTGGGTCACAAGAAGCACCACCACAAGGAATGGATCACTGTTGATACACAGGATAAGATTCAAGAAAGGAGGAACAAGAAGGCAGCAATCAATACCAGTCGAACAAGAGCAGAAAAAAAACAAAGTACAAACTGAATACACAGAAGTTAACAAACAAGTGAAGAGGAGCATCAGAACCGACAAACGTAAATATGTGGAAGATTTAGCAACGACGGCGGAAAAGGTTGCAAGAGAAGGAAACATGAGACAACTGTATGACATAACAAAGAAACTCTCTGGAAATCGCCGCAAACCAGAACGACCAGTGAAAAGCAAGGAAGGCGAGGTAATCACCAATATTGAAGAACGACGAAACAGGTGGGTAGAACACTTCAAAGAACTCTTGAATCGACCAGTTCCACTGAACCCACCCAACATCGAAGCAGCACCCACGGACCTCCCAATCAATGTTGGCCCACCAACAATTGAAGAAATCAGCATGACCATCAGACAAATCAAGAGTGGCAAAGCAGCAGGACCGGACAACATCCCAGCAGAGGCACTAAAAGCAGACGTAGCGGTAACTGCACGGATACTCCACATTCTCTTCAATAAGATTTGGGATGAGGAACAAGTACCAACAGACTGGAAAGAAAGACTACTGATCAAAATACCGAAGAAAGGCGATCTCAGCAACTGTGATAACTACAGGGGCATCACTCTTCTCTCAATACCGGGAAAAGTCTTCAACAGGGTATTGTTAAACAGGATGAAGGACTGCGTAGACGCCCAACTTCGTGACCAACAGGCAGGATTCCGTAAGGATAGATCGTGTACAGACCAAATCACAACTCTACGGATCATTGTGGAACAATCAATTGAATGGAATTCATCACTCTACATCAACTTCATTGACTACGAAAAGGCATTTGATAGCGTGGACAGAACAACACTATGGAAACTTCTTCGACACTACGGCGTGCCTCAGAAGATAGTCACTATCATACAGAATTCATATGATGGAGTACACTGCAAAATCGTGCATGGAGGACAATTGACAAAGTCGTTCGAAGTAAAGACCGGTGTCAGGCAATGTTGCTTACTCTCACCCTTTCTCTTTCTCTTGGTGATCGACTGGATCATGAAGACGTCTACGTCTGAAGGGAAGCACGGGATACAATGGACATCTAAGATGCAGTTAGACGATCTAGACTTCGCAGATGATCTGGCCCTTCTATCCCAAACGCAACAACAAATGCAGGAGAAGACGAACAGTGTAGCAGCAGCCTCAGCAGCAATAGGTCTCAATATACACAAAGGGAAAAGCAAGATTCACCGATACAACACAGCATGCACCAATCCAATCACAATTGACGGGGGAGATTCGGAAGATGTGAAAACCTTTACATATTTGGGCAGCATCATTGATGAACAGGGTGGATCTGATGCAGATGTGAAGGCGCGGATCGGCAAAGCAAGAGCAGCATATTTACAACTGAGGAACATCTGGAACTCAAAGCAACTGTCAACCAACACCAAGGTCAGGATTTTCAATACAAATGTCAACATAGTCCTACTGTACGGGGCAGAAACCTGGAGAACTACGAAAGCCATCATCCAGAAAATACAGGTGTTTATTAACAGTTGTCTACGCAAAATACTTCAGATCCATTGGCCGGACACTATTAGCAACAACGTATTGTGGGAGAGAACAAACCAGATCCCAGCGGAGGAAGAAGCGCTGGAATTGGATAGGACACACATTGAGGCAAGCACCCAACTGCGTCACAAGACAAGCCCTCACATGGAATCCTCAAGGCCAAAGGAAAAGAGGAAGACGAAAGAACACACTACGCCGAGAAATGGAAATAGACATGAGAAAAATGAACAAGAACTGGATGGAACTAGAAAAGAAGGCCCAGGACAGAGTGGGTTGGAGAATGCTGGTCGGCGGCCTATGCTCCATTGAGAGTAACAGGCGTAAGTAAGTAAGTATATAAAAGGTGAACTAAGCGAAAGGCAAAGACACCTAGGTGGGTCTTATGGTGTCGTGGCTCAAAGAACAGATAATGGCGACTGTCTGTTGCAGATGTGCTCACATAACCGCCTGTTCCTTGCAAATACTAACTTTTAGCATAAGGAAAAACGTCTTTTGATATGGCGATCCCCGAATTCATCCCAACGTTGAACCCAAATAGATCACATCGCTATCAACCACTGATGGAAGGGCTCGATAGAAGACTGTCGCTCGTTCTGGAGCACATGCTTAGATTCAGATCGTGCTCTAGTACGAGCGTGCATTTGTCTGCGTCTTACTGGACGTAGGAAAGACGCTGCAAGTAAACCTCTTAGGGTCTTACTTAATGATAGCCGAGCTAAGAATATAGTTCAGGAACAGCTAGAAAAAGTTAGGCAGCCATGTATGTGATGCCCACCCCGAAGCAGCGTGGAATGATATCCGAAAATCTGTGGAAACAGCATTCATATCTGCTAGTACGGTAAACCACAAAGTTAGGGAGAAGCACTGGATCTCAGCAGCGTCTACCGCACTGATAGATGCTCGAAAACTCATTCCATCTGGCTCTGAACATAACGAAGAGTGGAGTCAGCTTAAGCGCAGGCTGATAAGAAGCCTATGCAATCATCGTGGGTAGCAAAAGCAATAGAGATGGAAAAGACAGCGGCAACGGCAGAAAACTATTCAGACTTGTCAAGGAAACCGGTGTTAAGAATCCAACTGTTAGTGAAACTATCTCACAAATAGATAGACACATTATTCACTCTCAATTCAGGAGATTGGATCGATGGGCAAAACACTTTAGGGATCAGTTCAACCGGCCTTCAGCCACACAATCCCACGATCTCCAGTCTACCTGAATGGCAACTGGATGTAAGTCCTTCAACTCTTTACGAAGCTGGAAAATCTGAAATGTTGGGGAGCATCAGGCCCTGACAGGTTTATCCCTGATTTTTAAGGATAGCGGTCCAGTACTAGCAGTGAGATTGACTGAGCTTTTAGGCAGAATCTGGGGACTGGACGTAATCCCATCTGACTGGTCTTAATCACTGATTGTGCCAGTCTATAAGAAAGGACAAAAGTCCTCTTGTGACAATCACAGAGGAATCAGTTTGACTAATATAGTGTCTACAATATTAGCTTCAACAATACATCGACGCCCAACTAAAGCTCGTGAAGAACAGACTAGAGAAAACCAGGATGGTTTTTGACCTGGACATGGTTGTATAGATCAGATAGTCATACTACGTCAGGTCCTAGTACATAGACATACGTTCAGACGCCCCACAATGGTAGTATTTCTCGGTCTTAAGGCGGCATTCAACTCTGTTGATCGTGAGGTTCTATGGCAGTGTTTATCACTGGAAGGAGTACCAAAGAAGTACATTAACCTTATAAAGGCTCTCTACTCAAACACAACTAACCGAGTGAGAGCTTATGGTGAACTGTCAGCAGAATTGATTACCTTAAGTGGTGTTCGTCAAGGCTGCCCACTCTCTCCATTTTTGTTTAACTTTGTTGCTGACATGCTTTTAGAGATAATACTTCCCTTATCTAAATTTCCAGGAGTTAAACTTCTACTGGGAGATTCACTTGTTGACTTAGAATATGCCAATGACATGGTTCTATTTGGTGAAGACGCTGACAAAATGCAGAGTCTTCTGACCACTCTAAGCAACAATGCAAGCATGTTCGGGATGCGATTCTCTCCCTCGAAATGCAAAATGTTGCTTCAGGATTGGGTTACATCGACACCCGAACTAGTGATAGGGAGTGAAGTAGTTGAGCGTGTCGACCGCTTCACTTATCTTGGAAGTCTCATCAGCCCTTGTGGTCTGGTGTGTGACGAAATCTCAGCACGGATACAGAAGGCTCGACTAGCTTTTACAAACTTGAGTCATTTATGGAATCCTTCACATACCTGGGAAGCATCATCGATGAACAAGGAGGCTCAGATGCAGATGTAAAGACAAGAATTGGCAAAGCAAGGGTCGCATTCCTACAATTGAAGAACATATGGAACTCAAGACAACTTTCAACCAATATCAAAGTGAGAATCTTCAACACCAACGTCAAGGCAGTTCTGCTATATGGAGCTGAAACTTAGAGAACTACAACAACCACCATCAAGAAGGTACAAGTATTTATAAATAGCTGTCTTCGCAAAATACTCAACATACATTGGCTGGATACCATCAGCAACAGCCTTTTGTGGGAAAGAACAAATCAGCTTCCAGCTGAAGAAGAAATTACGGAAAGACGATGGAAATGGACAGGACATACATTACGCAAATCATCAAACTGCACCACGAGACAAGCCCTAACTTGGAATCCTGAAGGGAAGCGGAAAAGAGGAAGGCCTAAGAACACATTACGTCGGATAATAGAAGCAGATATGAAAAGGATGAATAGGAACTGGAAGGAGCTGGAAAGGATTGCCCGGGACAGGGTTGGATGGAGAATGCTGGTGAGCGGCCTATGCTCCTTCACGAGGAGTAACACGCGTAAGTAAGTAAGTAAGTAAGTAAGTAAGTAAGTAAGTAAGTAAGTAAGTAAGTAAGTAAGTAAGTAAGTAAGTAAGTAAGTAAGTAAGTGAGTAAGTAAGTAAGTAAGTAAGTAAGTAGTGAGTGGTGAGTGAGTGGAGTGTAGTGAGTGAGTGAGTGAGTAGAGTGAGTAAGTAGTGAGTGAGTGAGTGAGTGAGTGAGTAAGTGAGTGAGTGAGTGAGTGAGTGAGTGGTGAGTGGTGAGTGAGTGAGTGAGTGAGTGAGTGAGTGAGTGGGTGAGTGAGTGAGTGAGTGAGTGAGTGGTGAGTGAGTGGAGTGAGTGAGTGAGTGAGTGGTGAGTGAGTGAGTGAGTGAGTGAGTGAGTGAGTGAGTAAGTAAGTGAAGTAGTAAGTAAGTAAGTAAGTAAGTAAGTAAGTAAGTAAGTAAGTAAGTAAGTAAGTAAGTAAGTAAGTAAGTAAGTAAGTAAGTAAGTAAGTAAGTCATTTATGGCGTAGGTGAGATATCCATCTACCAACCAAAGGACTTATTTACTGTGCAGCAGCTCGTTCCGTCCTACTTTATGGCAGTGAAACATGGCCGGTAAGAGTAGAGGATATCCGTAGGCTACTAGTATTTGATCATAGGTGTCTTCGAAATATTGCTCGTATATCCTGGGACCACCTGGTAAGTAGTGCAGTTGTTAGGAAATGGGTACTAGGTAAGGATGGCAAATAAATCGACGAAGTAGTGAAACTTCGTCAGTTGAGATGGCTGGGAAATGTGTCGCGTATGTCCAACCACCGACTACCCCGACGTGGGATGTTTTATGGTGTAGGAGTAGGTTGGGAGAAAGCTGGGTGCGGACAGACCAAAACATGGCACAAAGCCATGAAGTCACTGACAAGTGGACTGAGCCATGTTGGTAGGTGTAGACTACCTGGTTGGGGACCGCGAGATGATAACAACCGATGGTTAGAGACCTTGAATGACATGGCTCAAAATCGTTTGCAATGGTACAGGTGCATCCACTCTTTGTGTTCTCCCGAATTCTAATCTTCTGAAATCTTCATGTCCCATTTTTCCTCTTTCCAAATTTATTTCACTGGATTATACTCCTTGAATAACATCTTCAAACCCTAATTTTTCTGATTACAGCTTATAATTTTACTACATCTAGCACTACGGGATTTGAATCGGCCACTGCATCTCTGTACTAATGTGGTGTGGCAACTCGAACTGATGTACGTACGTACGAAGTTCTACGTTGTTACTGTCTGACTGTAATAGGATCAACAGAACTGTAAATGCAAATTATTTATACTTAAGTGAGTCTAAGATTAAAAATTTTATATACCAAACTTTTGAAATAACACTCATAAATGACCAACTTAGGTAATGAAAATTTGCTGTTCTAAGCAAGTAATAACGATGTTTGAAACGATTCTGATAAACTGGGACCGTCAGATAACGAGAAAGTGGAACAGTAACCCAATGGTTCAGGCGTTCAACTTTCAAGCAGCAGGTCGTAATACCTTTCCCAACTATTGAAGTTTTGGCAACCTGGTAGCATAACTAACCCTCATATTTAGAATCCAGCTCATGGGCACGTATACGAATCTGTACCTGATTGATTAGTTAATTGTATTAATGCTGTACCTTACATCATATCCACAATAAATCATAAATTCCTTTTTTATCATACACTGAAAAAATGGACCGAATTACAACTTATCAAGAAAACAAAACAAATTTATACCTACCTTTACCACTAGTTGACCAATGAGTCATTAGCTGACCTGCACAGTATGCCAAGTTCTCAAAAGTAAGATATGAAAGACACTTCTTAGACGTTTCAAATCTAAGGAAATATATGTACAGAGAGATGATTATCTATTAGACAAAGTCAGTGAAATACGTCCTAAATAAGCATGTCGAATCGAAGAAAGAGTGAAGACCAACGAAGGGACGAAATGCTTAGATTAAGCTGGAAAAACATGTGGATAAACAGTGCTAAAGGTTTAGTTAAGAGTAAAGAATGGCTTTTTCCGGGCCACTATAACCGCTTTAAGCAGTATTATTCGAGGTGATCAACCACAAAGTTTTAGAGCCTTCAATATATAAACCACACAATATAAATTCATAAGCACAATTCTGACTAACTCAAATGATTTCGTACTATCTCCTTGCTAAGAAACTTAACAGAAACGAAATACGTGAAAAAGGAAACATCAGACTATAATCTCCAGCAAATGTGTGAACAAGAATGGAACATAATACAAAATTAACGAGCGCTTCCTTAGGAATATTACAGGTTTTTTCTTCTGCAGTGCTGGATAGAACTCACTGACTAATAAATATAATGCTTCACACATTTAAGCAGTAACAGATAGACAGGTTTGATGAAATAAGGCAAATACAACATACTAATAACCCTTAACAGAACAAGGAATGCATATATTACCCGTCATATAACTTTATAACAGTTTTTACTGCTGTCATAATATGTTGTACTTGCAATTGAAGCACTGTTGCATCATATTTTATATCAAAACCAGTTAAGTTGTCAAAAGTTTTTGTGTAAATATACCTGTTACTTGCAATAAATATAACAGCGGCATAACATTCGGCAAGCCATTCTGGTAGAAGAAAACAATTCTTTATATTATCTGTTAGTGGACCAGGTAAATCTTCAGTCCGGCGGGCGACACACGACAAATTATCAAACTGCCTTTTACAACTCCTTAGTTGAAGTTCACATCTTTCTGCAATATCAGATAATTCCCGTCGGGATTTATTTGATAACCTTCTGCCAACAAATTCACGTAAAAAACTCTCATCAAGGGAATAGTATCTGTATATAATGATAAATCGAAGTAAATGAAAGATGTGGAATGGGTGATTGGTACAAAGTTTCACAATAATACATTGGATGAATTGTCACCAAATCACAACAATACTTAATATGGTGTGAACAAATAGCAGGAAGATTGAACTAAATTACACTGACAGTTGTCAAGATGAATGATATTACGAGGTCCTTAGCCAAAAATAAATGCTAATTGCACATAAGCATACAAGGTGAATTAAGATAATTATATAATGATGGATATCCAGTCAAGCCTGAAAATGAAGGTCACAAAATAGCCAGTCAGCTTGCAACGTTGTCTACGGAATAGACGTTTTGACAAGTATTGAACAATCTTATAAGAATATATTTGGATTACGTAAGGAAATGATTGCGTGGAATCAAGTACAAAGTAACTCATATCAACTTTTTCTATCCTCATGAAAAGCACCTCAGTCATACGTTAAATCGTAGCTTTGAGCTTCTAGTTACTAAATCACAAGTCCAAAACTTACTGTACTTCAGTTCGCGCAAACAACTATTATCAGCTTTTACACAACAAGTGTGACTCAAAATAGTGCAAAACCTGTACTTGATTAATGAGTCTAATTATTATATTCATTTTTACAGTTGATTATGGTACGAAGATACCAAGTAAAACTATTAAACTGAAATGTTAAAATATAGATTTATTTGACTCGATTCATAAAATGTAGCATCTAGTGAACTGAATTCAGATCTCAAACTATGATTACCTCATACACTTGGATGAAATTATTGGTCTGGGAGTCGGACAGATAGGACAGTTTCACCGTAGGTAACAAATTTCGACAAATCCCCAACCAGCTAAGACATTTATGGGAATTTAAAGATTGACAAGGAGCAAAACATTCGAAAGCGAATTTGAAAATACTCAGCGCAATATTCATTTAGTTGTACAAATTCAACGTTAACATGGAACATCATTATTTTAAATGTATAAAATAAATCTGCCTTCCCATCTTACTAAGCACTCTAATTCCAAGACATAAGTTTGATCTCAACAACGGTTTTTGTTCATACCGTAATTATGAGACAGCCCACAAATGCCCTGTTACGGCCGAGTGTGGGGAGAGTCAGCTCTTCGTCTCCAAATGCTCTCACTTGGCCACACGTATACAGCCACTGTCAGGGAAGTCCTATCCACTGCCTTCATGTGGCGGGGGTGTTGTTTACAAAATTGGCAGGACGAAAAGCGAATGTCCGGCGCTTTGACCGGGTTGGTGGATACAGACGATCGATCCACTTAGGGGAGTTGGAAAACCTTGATTTCCAACTAGTGATGCACATGAGCTCCAGTATCCTGAGGGGACAAATGGCGTATGAACCAATTATTGATCACCGGCTACTATGGGACTGCAGCTTCTTATGTTGCTTCATTGTCTCGTGGATCAGACCTTTAGGTCGGAGGCTACGGCTGTGGTCTCCCAAGAAAACCACGTGCTTCAGTTTGGGCACCCGGGGAATATCACAACCCACACACAAACCAAGTGAATTGTATGGCGCATATGTATTCAGTGCCCTTTGTACCAATACTTGTGTTTAAATAAATAATAAATAAAATAATTAGGAGACGTACTGCGTAGATTTTGTGGAAAACATTTGCGTACGAGAATCCCAGTTGTTTTTGAATACGGAGAATGGATAGGTATATCTGAATTATGTAAAGTATTTATCTAACATTTCTGTGGTAGGTCGCCGAATTATTGGAAGGCAAAATATAATGACCAAATGCCTTGCGAAAGGCAAAGGATGATTAGTATTTACTTTACAGTTAATTCATGCCTACTTGCGTCACTGCTGTAAGCGCTGATAAATGGGCATACTGGTCGCATTGACTAAGGTCCGATATAGTGGAGTGACGACCTACAAGATCCCAGTATGAACGTACAATGTTAACTTAGCGCGTTTTCCGGTCACTGGGTTTACTTGTGGGTATTTGTCCCATATCAGCTTTGATAAAACCAGCACGCGAAGAATGCCTAGATTTTAAGGTGAATAAATCAGCTAATATGTGATCTTCTGTATGCCAACTACTTTTAGAAATCTGAAACACTTTTCCTGAATGCAGCAAGGTAAAGGAAAAACAGGGGAATGAGGTCAACACGTACAAGTGAATCAATTGTTTGCGAGTTTCTGGTGTAAGCTGGTGGTATGCACAATCTTGCATGAAAGAATTCGGATGTCGTAAACCTGATTCCAAAAGTGTGAATTGAGCAAAGTGGTCTCTGATATGTGCGGCCAACATATCGTTTGTCATACCATACTCCTCTACTGAAGGCGATTGGGCCATGATTGTGCAAGCCTGAGAAACTAAGAAATTGACGGAACAGTAAACAGGTTTATGGTTAGTTGGAGCGATAAATAAATTGGTCATTTTATATTGAAACTATCCTGGGTAATTAAAATAGAATTTGGTAGATAAAATACCTATCTAAAGAAATGATCGTGGTTTGCTAAGAATATTTCCATTGATACCAGATAGCAATAACTTCATGCAACAATAGCTGTAATTACTTAAACGTTCCAGTAATACCATCAGTGTAACATGAAAAATAGATGCACAGATTGAATGGTTTATTAGTCAGAAAAACTAATTCGTGTCAACAAGAGAATTCAACAGTGTAAAATCAAGTCAACGGTGCACTTAAAGTTCCTTGAACGGTGACAAAAACAGTAAAAACTTAATTCATTCGAAGTCAGGCTTCATATTACTAAGTGGGATGGAGGTAACAGGTTTCATTGCCTAGAAATGCATGATCGAAATAATTGTCATGATACCGTAAAAGCCACACTATAGGTTTTGTTTTATAATTCGTGTATGTAGTGCTACCATAATAAAGCCTTGAGTGAATTTTACGGTATGATAGACCGTATACGGCCTATTTATTTAAAGAATACAAACTTCAAACTTCTAAAGGCAAACTAGAAAGCTTGCGAATAGGAAATTGGTGTATTACTGTTTCCAATACGGTCTAAAATTTAAGACAGAACAATCCCAAGCAAACAAGAAAGGGGAAAAATGAAGAACTTGAGGGAAATAAAGATCGCATCCCCAAAGAAAGTTTGATGAATTCAAGGAACTTTGTGCATTGTCGCCCTTAACGACTGTAATTGGGGAGATAGTAAGATGTTTTGCCTAAATGTTCCTCATGAGACGGTGACAAGAAATCCACAACCAACAATTTATTAGTTCTGTCTGGTAACTACTCTATCAAGTACATGGGAGGTGAGACTATAATTTATAAAAAAACCTTTGAGCTACGTCAAAGTGACTTTTAGAAACTTTACCAGTGTACTACGTTTTAAGAAGGGTTGTGGATTAGTGTGAGAAAGCAGAATCGAGATTTAACTAAAAGCTGAGGTTGGAGGTTATATTAAGGATTTTCATCATGAACTAATAACAATTATAACGCCAAGATGCATTACAGGCATATGGATCAATGAGTTTTGGGCCAAAAAATCTAGAACCCGCTATCTCAAACCTAATATATATAAGTTTCGCTGATTTACTCGAGAATTTGCCAAACTTAGGTGCATTCTGAGAATAAATGACGAGAAATCGTAGTTAGAGGAATATAAACGACTTGGCGGTATACTTACTAGTTCGTCCATGTACCCATAAGTAGAAAATTTCCATATCAACAAAGCTTGGGCTGGTAACTGTGACGTCAACAAGGCTACAAGAAAGCATCACAAGCAGTGAGACCACAACTTATGGACGACCTTTGAGCGACGCTAGACTGACCTTGAGCATGTTCACTTAACAACTAGTGCCAAATGTGGGTTATAAAACTATGTGAGGACGAAGGAATGCCTGCCCCTTGGGTTAAGGTTATTTAAGCTGCAGATGCATCGGATTGCTCAGGTTCACTCACGTTTGCGTATATTCGGAGACTTAAAAATCCACGCAACTCCACTGTTAACTAGGGTATGATAGAATAATGTTGTGGGGGTAAATAAATCCCCGAAATCAATAGCTCTGTTAGTATCCGACATTTGATGCTGACCACACTAGTCCTAATGGACTCACTACGCCGAAGACACTCGGTCACGCATCCGCACAAGATCAAGAGTGGGAACGCCGCGCTCTACTTCTCTTGCAAGCGCTAGCCAGTTAAGATCAATCATTTCTTTTTATATTTACAACCCACCTGATAAGTCTTGCTAATTGAACACTATATTCGGTTCCTAAGCTATTCTCATAACCCATAAGCTAGAACTACACAGTGACCTGAACACGAGAGAAAAGGCGCAAATCATGAGAGAAGCACTTTACTCCAAAGGTTCGTTTTTTTACGGAAAATGTAAGGTTTTTATAATACTTTAGGTGTCCTTGGGTTTCCGAAAATTCTGGAGTGCTACTAAACATAGTAGCAGTATAATAATCAGCTAATCAGAAATTCTACATGTAACTTTTCACTTTCTTAATGTTTCTGGCTAAACTTCTGGTGAACTCTGATTAGATGAAATGCTTTTTAGTGTTTCCTGATTCTCGCTTGTCTTTTGTGAGAAGTTTTCCAGGTCACCCCAACAACTTCCTTCTTTTAAGTCTGTTATGTAAAACTTTTTCCTCGGATCCACCTGAAACTTGGTTACCGTATTGCTGTTGCAGCCCATCACTCTCGAAGGTTGTGCAGCTTTGCCCTTGCGTCTTTTATCTCTTTTACATTAGTGCTCATGAGGGTTTTTTCAAGATGAATCCACAAGCGAGTGAAACGGGAGTCGGTATTGTGGGACCAATGTTCTGCCGTTTTTTTGAATTTGATTTATGTGTCTTAAACACGTTCCGACATTTCTCCGTATCAGGTATAGTACATTTCCGATCCGATGTTCTATGACACCTGGTTCCCACTTTCTATTACCTTGATACGATTTGACAAGTACCCTTTAATCCACCTGGAAGCCACGAGTGACCGTACGATACTCATTCATGGGTTTATTTGTCTTTCTGGGCGGCAACATGCTGTTAAAAACTGTCCGGATTTTCTTCCTAAAATACACTCGTCTGGTGACTTTCCTTCCGGTATGAACACTCATTCTGGGATACTCTCTCCTCCCCCTTTGACCAGAGTTCTTTTGGATATGTCCTTCTACACTTTCCACGTACCGACGTTGTTGCAGATCGGGTTTATGGGGCGGTCTGTAAACCTCGACCTTTCTATCCAATCAAGCCCCAATAAGTCGGGTGATGGACGGTCTGTCAGAAATATTGCACCCTTCTTCATAGACTGTGACTTAACAAGGAATTTCACTAGCAGTGTTTAGAATTCCCTCAGATTCACTCTGTGCTGATTGATGTGTTGATTATGTTCTCGGTCTCGCAATTTTTTCCCGCATTCTCCTGCTTATAAGCGTTATATGGAAGGCAGTGTCTAACTGTAAGCGGGCACCATACCCATTAATCTTGAGATAAACATACTTTCTACGGTTATGGAAGTCGGCTTTGTGAAGTGCTACCGTTACTTTAGTTGTTTGTGGCTTCAATCTTTTAGAATACACTTTCGTTTGACAGCTTTCCGTGTTTCGTAATGACTTTCTTTTTTCTTTTTTCTTGAACGCGTAGTACAACGATGATTTTTAAACGGACAAAACCTTTTGAATTGCCAACAGCCACATGAACAGCATGGAGGATGATGTTTTGTTGCTGTCATTACGATAATTCTGAGTGCTGTAACCTCGTGAGACTTTCTTCTCGACTGCATTGACATGAAGGAACCGGTTACCGTTCTCTACCATCGAGGCATCATACTTCAGATTCACTAACCTTTGGCATTTGATAGCTACGTCCTGCGGCGTCATGTTGAGGCAGTGTTCTAGCTTGCTTAGGATTCTCGCTCGGATGTCAGCACCTTCGAGTGAATGCAGGCTACAGATAAATACTAGGCAGTCATGGAAGACAATATGAACCTCTCACATTCTCGGTTCACAATCCCTGCATGTTTCACCCAGTCATCTGATTCTTTCGTTATCTTCAAGCATCGGTAACGGATATTATATAGAGATGATTGTTCTCCAAAGATTTTAGACAGGGTTTTAATTTTTTCATCAAAACTAAAGTCTCGTGGGTTCTTCGGAGATTGAAGTTAATATAGCGTTCATGTTCCATCCTCCCAAGTGTTCTTAAAATTATTCTGACTTTTGAAGCGTCATCGAGTCTGCAGAGATCAGATCTTGCCGAAGAAAATGTGGAGTATCTTTGCAGTTACTGCTAGGCTTGCGTTCAGTGCCTCCTTTGCTTCGCTGCTCTTGATTCGCCTGATGGCCATGTTGGTCTCTCCAATTGTTGGTGGGCAAACATAGGTTTGTAGATTTCTCATCATAATCGTAGTAGTTGGCGAATTTTTGAGAATACAGAAAATTTAATCACCATTATATAATATTTAATTCAACGTCTTGCTCACCAGTGTAGATCATCAGCTTAGGTAATCTGTATCGATGATTGTGAGCCCACTCGAATTCGATGGGAATGGCATGACCAATCAGCTAACGTTGAAGTCACCGTTCTGTTTGTGCCTAACGTAACTTACTCTTTCGTCGTATCCAAATAACATGTCTACTAGTGTATAGTAACAATTCATTGGCAGTAAAGGTTGTCCGTTCGTTTTTCCTCAAATATGAAGAAACGGTTTTATCGGCAAACAATTTTAAAATACGTTTCGAACACTTAGAAACCAACTCACATTTCATTAGATTGTCCTTGTTGTGAGAACGCAGAACAGAAATGGTAACGTGCATATTGGGCCTAGGTTTCAACTTCCAATAAAGTCTGGCCGCGTATTTCGGTAAGCTTCGTTCGACCTTGGAAAGCAATAGATATTTGCGTCCGTTTGATATGTCTTTGGAACTAAGTTTGTTGTCTTATTCGTGTCTTTTTAAAACATGACATTTTATCTTCACCTCACTCATCTTTATGTATGGATGACGTATATATATGAGAGAGAATCATGGAGTTCGTTCGGTTCACGAATCGATCGATTCGTGATTAGTTTGAATATATATACATTAATTACCTTTAAATATTTTATGCTTGATCAATAACAGTCTTGATAATTGTGAGTTAATTTATCATACTCGGGGCAGGTTTTAGTTTTTCTATTCATTGTTTTTGTTTACAACTACATAGCTATAGCTATGTGAAGGTCATTTGACTTCGGGAGTTTCTCCAAAATACCCCAAAATTTCCCCAAACTTGGTAGCTCAGGTTCCTATCTTTAAGCCTAGGCTCCTAACGTTGGGAGACCAACCACTTTTTGAGTAAAGCTTATGACAGCCCAAGCTGCCAGCTTTGGGGAAATTTTGGGGAATTTTGGGGAAATTTTGGGGAAATCCCCAAAGTGAAATAGCCTTCCCCAAAGTTTGGGGAAGTTTTGGGGTATTTTGGGGAAATTCTGGGGAAATTTTGGGGAAATCCCCAAAGTGAAAAACCTTCCCCAATCTTTGGGTAACTTTTGGGGAAATCCCCAAAATGAAATAGTTTTCCCCAAACTTTGGGGAAATTTAGGGGAAATCCCCAAAATTGCCGTAGCGCATTTTTTCACATTAAAATTTCATCGACATAATATAAATAAGCCTCACAGTAGTAAATTTGAATAGAGAAATTTACATTTTAATTCAATACAGACTTTTGATGAGGGATAATCTTTGGAATTCCAGGTCTTGTTTTAATACATCAACAATAAGTAGACAAAGAGTTGTCGGTTTTAAAGCACTTTTTCAAAATTTGAAAGCTATGGAGGTGAGTTGTTTGCAGTGCAGGTCGGGAAATTTGGTTGCTGTCTATGTTCAGTTTTACTTAAGTGAATTATTTCTTTCAGAATAATAATAGACAGCTCGATAAGATTGCGAAAAGGCGGGCAGCAGACACTAAATACCCTAGGTTGTTTAGCTGTTCCCGATCAACCTATTACAGAAGGTTGAGGAAAATGAAAGCACAGTTTATAAAGAAGTGTCAGTTACCGAGCTGTGACGAAGAGACAGACAATCCAGTTGTCGTCACAGAATCGCGTATTACCGTAGCTACAGAGCAGTGGGCTAATATTGTCACAGATACAGCTACTGCTTCATGTAGTCACGTCCAATGTTCAGACAACACAATCAACGGTATAATCTGTTTAATTATTAAAATTTTATACGTTGTGTAATTTCAGAAATGTCCCCAACCATTCATCTTTCGGTGAAAGACGAGTTAGACAAAATGGTCATTGAAATGATGAAAGGTGGTTATATAAGCATAAAGAAGGCTGATCAAATACTGGACATTTTTCGTGCGCGGTATCCAGAACTTCCAACGTCCGTCAGAAGTGTTCTACGTCGATGCAACAACGTGGAGCCTAAGATCCTAGATTCTGGAACGTATTACCATTTAGGATTGAAATCCAGTCTTTTGAGAATTTCAGGACATTGGCTTCGTCGAATCCGTTTCAACGAATTGCAGTTGCAGTTAAACTACGATGGTCTAAGTTTGTTCAAAAGCTCTAACCAACAGCTGTGGCCGATCCTAGGTCGTATAGTAGCTCCACTAGTTAGTAGTGTTTTCGTAGTTGGGATCTACGGTGGTGAAGTAAAACCATCTGATTTCAACGACATGTCAGCAACACTTATAACAGAGTTACAGGAGTTGCTGACAGTAGGTATTAATGTAGATAAGTATCACTTACATTTAACAGTTAAATTAGTTGCTGTTATTTGTGACGCTCCAGCTCGCAGCAACGTCAAGTACATTGTGGGACACAATGGTATCGCTGGCTGTGACAAATGTCAGGTCTTAGGGACGCGAATGGGTGGTCGAATGACTTTCCCCAATGGTGAACACGACTTAAGAAGTGATGTCACTTTTCGTTGTAGGTCCCAATCTATCCATCATCGTGGCAGAAGTTCATTTGAAAATCTGCCAGTGGATATGATTAAATGTTTCCCTTGTGAACCCATGCATATGATATATTTAGGTGTTACCAAAAAATTGTTTCATTATGGAAGGAGCTAGCTCTTAAGCGACTTAATAGGATGGATCAATCAATTATCGCATCAATAAATGATGCACTAGACTTATGTAGACAACACACGACATGCGATTTTCAACGGAAATGTCGTTCACTTAATGAAGTTTCTGTATGGAAAGCAACTGAATGTCGGTTGTTCTTATTATACTTAGGACCTGTAGTTCTTCAGAATAGGTTACCATTATCAATGTACAGAAACTTCCAGTCACTCTCCTTGTCTATTTATTTATTATCGCACCCTAAGTTTCATAGCATATTCGCTAACAGTGTTAGGGTTTACATTAATAACTTTTTATTAGGTTACGAAAGGTGTTACGGTACCGAACACTTAATCTACAATGTGCATAGTTTAAAGCACATTGCAGACGACGTTATGGAACATGGTACTTTAGAATCGTTCGCAGCATTTCCTTTTGAGTCCTACATGAGAAAAATTAGGCGTTCAGTACACTGTGGATTCGCCGTGGCTAAACAAGCCGCACAGCGATATGCCGAAGAAGTTTACTTTCAAAGTATACTGAATCAGGATATGGCTGACAATGTCACTGAACCTGAGGTAACTGATAATTCTTCCAAGCAAATGGTCAGTTACAGGAACTCAAAGCTATCTACTTCAAGGCCGGACAATGTAGTTATTGCCAAAGGTAGACCAGGGTTCGTAACAGAAATCCGTGATGGAGGTCTTATTAGGTTCCGGCCATTTCATAGTCCTTCTGATTTGTATACTGACCCTTTTCCCTCCAGTAGTATTGGTATGTTTAAGTGTTCTACCTTAAGCCACGAATGCACGTGGATAACACTAACAGACATACTTTGTAAGTGCATGTGCTTGCGCACACAACATTATGAGGTCATTATCCCTCTTTTACATACATTCTAGTAGTAGATGTGACATCATTTCTCAAGGACTGTTGCAAATATAGCACTTTAGCCAGTAACAGTCTGTTGGTTAGTGATTTTGCGTCCTCCATCAGGAAGTGTTACTGAATTTTCATCAATGCAATATATGTACAATTTTTCACGCCTGCGCATTCATTTACAGCATCAAAGTGGAAAGTACATCTTAGTTGACGATAAGGAAAACAAGCAAGTGGTCTGTATTCCGAACAAATGGCTCCTGACCAACAATCATTACCTTTATCGTGATGATATCAGTGAGCACGAAATTGTTGAGGGTGTTGATGTTGACATTCGATTCGACGTGAGAAAATGTGCCGTTATGCATCGTTGTGGTAAGTTGTAATCAATTAACATTTATTGTTTTCAGACGACTACAATGTAGCCCAGGAATTAAAAGTGTGTTTAGCAACAGTACTGGGCTACAATACTAACATCGCAACTAACGATGAAACGCAGCCTTGTGACGCTAAGAAACCAAAAAGGTAAATTGTTCAACTTCTTATATCATTTGTGTTAGAACTGTCAAACGAAAGCTTAATGATTATCTATGCACCTCGGAAGAACTAGAGGTTGCTGAGGTTGAGGCTGGATTTGCCCCGGTGGAATTTCCAGTTGTCAACATTTCAACAGGAACGTTTTCTCCGATTGCGAGGTTTGTACCTACTTTATCAATACTCATAGATTAGTTCATCGAAAGCTAACCTTTCATCACCACCAATTCTACGTACGTCGACTGAAGGTGATAAACCGTAAGTTGCATTTACTTTATTCCTGATAACGAAAGTTTGTGCGATGATACAAACAAACTGTTAAGAACGCTCCTGAAATCGGTCAGTGAGCTGTCTACGAAAATAGACAAAATGCTATTTTTGTATGAACGCTTAGCCATGGGTGTAACTCACGGGCGTACAGAGGAAATGGATAGTGATGCAATCACTTTCCCATTACGAACGCATGACGAGTTGCGTTCTTTAGAGACAGCTTTAGAGAACAAAAATTCCGGGATCATTTCGTAAGTTGTAATCGGTGTTTGAAGAAATTTTAGATGGGAAGATTATACCATCTACTATGTGATGATCTTCGTAAATCAGCAAAAGCCTGTCTGAAATACCTCCTTTCTCCGGAACTGGCAAACACGTACACCTTGCACGGAACCAGAAGAAAATTCGGGATTAGTAAATACAAATTTTACTCCACGGTTCAAAGTAAGTCCACATTACTGTATCAACATATTTGTAGGTGCTTTGTGTTCACACTTCCGGAGTGCGACCTGTTCGGAAACGGAGATCACGCACGCCATGGCTACAGCAAGCCAGGCCTTCTTGCATGACGCAAGAGATAAAGTACATAAACGTGGATGGCGATCCAAAGAAAGGGTGAGCTAAAACTACTTAATTTGTTTGTTATAATACATATGTTAACTTTGTCACACATTGTTCCTACACGTTCCCCTTCCTACTGTTTTGTATATTGTTTAATACCACTTAATAAAATGAAGTATTCAGTTGTATTCCCAATAACTGAAGTTCACTTTGGGGTTTTCCCCAAAATTCACAGGATGTTAATTTTCATTATATTTATCACTATAATCACTGTACTTTAATTACTGTAACAGCTTATGACTTTGTGATCAATACTCAAAGTAATATAACTTGTCTCTTGTATGTTTCCCTTTCAGCTGGCTTCGCAGGCTTTATCAGACGTAACTGTAAGTTCTTTGTTCGCATTATTAAGAACATTGTTATACTGTTGGTACATCACCAAACTTTCACATATCTTGACACGTTATTATACACTACAAATGATTTATTTATTTATTTTTTAGAACATTATCAATGACATTTCTACGTCTACGTAAGGTGTTGCTGTTACAACGCAATGAAAAACTTTGTACAAATGATTCATTTGTAATTTTATTAACTGTAATAAACATTTATATATTTCATAAATCAGTCTTTTGATAATCGCGACAAATCGGTTAACATTAGGTTTCATTAGCAATGCGCGATTGACGAAAAGTAATAAAACGTCGCAGTAAGAAATGTACGTAAGCATACTCCTAGGTCTTCCGTGATGTCGATAGGCTTTCGAGAAGCTTTTGCGTCAAAACAGTTTTCCAGGAAAACCCAAAGGTTTGGGGAAGCTTCCTCAAAATGATATAACTATCGTGTCCGTTCCCCTTTCACCCGGCTTCGCAGGCTTTAACAGACGTCACCGTAGTGTATTTGTTCTTTTGTATATTGTTTTATACTACTTACAAGAATTCAGTAGTCAGTTGCATTACCAATAACTTCAGTTAACTTTGGGGATTTCCCCAAAATTTCCCCAAACTTACCCAAAATTTTCCCCAAACTTACCCAAAATTTTCCCCAAACTTCCCCAGGTCAGGGGAAATTTTGGGTTTTTTTTCTCATTTCCCCAAAATTTCCCCAAAATTTATTATAGCGGCTTCCCCAAAATCGACTCGATTTTCCCCAAAGTTGGGAGCCTGGGAGATTGCGTCACATAACCCAAAATGTACTTACATGTGATTCCTTTTCAGAATTTTCTAAACATTCTCATTTTGGCTTGTGTTGCACACACATTATTTATACTTTTTTAGGTAATGGGTTGCGCAATAACGTAGGATTTTTCAGTTATAGTCAGCTTGTTTAGGGGGCTGGAATATTATTGGGTTGAAATTTTTAAGGTTTATATTCGAATGGTTTCTTGAGTTCTTAACGGGAGTAATTACTTCGTTCCCCGTATTATTATTCATCCTAATCTGTACGTCTTCTTTTAAAGAGCCGTAAAGCATCTGGCGAGTGATGACTAACTTCTCATTTATGCTTGGGCTTGTGGTGGAGTTCCACACACTTCTGGTCTTCTTCATTGCTTGGGCTCTAGGAACTGTCCAACCGGTTAGAACAAAATCGTAAAGTTTCAACTAGTGACTTTAAGGGCGAGACTATAATTTATGGGTGCAAATTTCATTCACTCATTCAGCTTAATACCATTTTGTCATTATAGCTGATGTCAGCTCGTGATGAAAACAACAAATCTTATTCCCAACCTCAACGTTCAACAGTTAATCTTATTCTTAAGTCCTTATACTAATCTATAACCCTTACCTAACCATAATCAATAGATGAACGCTTTGAAGTCATTTCAGCACTGCACAAAGGTCGTCCATAAATTAGCCCCACCACCAGTCACCGTGGAAGTATTTTAAACCGTAACAAAAATTTCATCTGTGTAACCTGGCAGTATGTAATTTATTTCTTAGAGTGCTAAGAAAGGGGGGATTTTATCATAATGTGTTCTATTTTAACCGTGATAATCTACATCCCGTTAATTCATCAATTTTACTTTAAAAAGTGCCTGAAAGTTCATTATCTAGGACTGATATAGATATGTTTGCATATAAATGCACTTTAACTCTTGTAGCAAAAATACAGAGTGTAGGATTTAGTTTAAAAGAACGTCTTATTGAAATGATTGACTGATTGTCCTTAAAACAGGAAGGTACATATTCTGGAAGACTTCCTTCAGCTAAGCTTATTATCTAATTTTTCTCTTTTCTCAGGTGACTATAAGGTCGAAACAAGAACTTCCAATTTCCAGCTTATAAGTTCCATTTCTTATACTTCAGTCGCATATTTCAAGTGTACTTTGTCCATTATTTACGCTTATAAAGGCCTGAAGACCGTAGAATATGGCTAAAACATGAGGTATATGTAGTTATAAATTTTATCATATATATATATATATATATATATATATATATATATATATATATATATATATATATATATACCATTTCATTCGACCTTGACCGCCATGCATCAATTACTTTGTAACTTAGTATCTATGTGCTGTATTCACTCGTTCAGCAATATTTTGTGTAGAAAAGGATTAATATGATGTAAAGTGAACATCAGTCTGCTTGTCTGGATGACTAATAGTTTTGTCTTGTTACATCAAATTGCTCTAATAGAGCGACTTTCGAAATTGTGACTGAGCTACAGATGAAGTTGCGAAATGTCCACCAACTACATTTTGCGTTGTATGTATCAAGTTTTATCTCATAATACTTACCATATAGTTTTAATGGAAAACTTACTTCAACTGCGGAATTCTTTCCAATTATTTTTGTGAAGGTAGCTCAATAAGGTTTTATGCTCGTGATTAAATTGTTAAGAAGAGGGAAAATAGCCACCAACAGTGATAGAAGGCGTTAGAGTCCACATGATGTTTTATGACTTGTAATAGACATATTATATAAGGTCCATACGGTTTTAGTACTATGGAATGAGAAGATCAGGTAATTGACGTTGAGAACCTATAAAATATTGTCTAGCTACATCAAAATGTATGGTATTTTGAATATCAGAAAGCTTAAAAATATCAGGAAACAGTAAAATGGAAACATAAGATAGCCTTCAACAATTAAGCTTTTTGTTTATCTTAGCACTGTGGAAAACTATTTTATCCAGTCAGGTTGCTTATAATAGTTATGACTGCTGATTAAAATTGTTTAAAACTACATTCATGTCATATATGTTTATCAGTCATACACAGTATGAGTTTGTTATAGCCATTTAGCCTTTAATTAACTGTCTTTTTATATATTTCATCCTAAAAGTGTTTTGATAACTGAAGTTACTGGTCTCTACTCTAAGTACCTTGTTACTCGTACTAAACATAAATAATATACAAACTTCCTGAAGTATCTTGCTTGTTTGATTCTGCAAAATAGTTTGGGAACCTAAAGTTCATTTTAGCGTGTTCCGTGTTTTCATGGTTTCACCACTTAATTATCGTATGATATCTTGATGGGGTTTGTTACTTTGACATTTCAAGTCAAAAATAAAATTTAGTAGTCTAGATAATTTAAATACTCGTATTTGTTTGGTCGCTCTATCCCTTAAAGACGCTCGAGACACCTAAAGTAAAATTAAAATAAACATTAAACTCATTCTTTAATCAGTTAAGTGATGATTTATTTGAAGATCTCTAAATGGGATTGTTGTTTGCGATATGAAGTGACAGTATTTTTAATATGATTTCTGGTTTGAATTGTCTGTTTGAACTTGTTATGTCCCACAGTAATTGCTTAAAAACGGCTTTTGACCTTTGCGACTACATGTTCACGGTTGTGGGCTTCTATGTTATGGCTCATAGTATTCTGGTTTCTCTCAGTTATTATTATGTATAAACTCATGTGATCTTATTACTTATCTATTGTATTCATAATTCTTATTTCGCGTTTTGTTAGAGTCAATTCAAAGGAACTTGGGTGTGTATCTCCTTCTTGGAATTCGTCTTTTGAAGGCATCCTCTATTGGAAACAAAAAGTAGATTCGCGATTAAAGCGTGGATGTAGTAAGTTTTGATTGGCTATAAATTACTTTCCAGTTTTTTCTGAACACTGGTGCCGGTTGAAAGGAAACATTTTGATTCTTTGCCGTTTTCCCGATAGAACAAGCAATGAAGTCTCAGGTGTGGTACTGTTAGAGCGTTTCACTGTGTCGCGTACTAGAGATGAAGAAATATCCTACTCATTTCGTTTAGGTAACTTTATGGTTCAGAGTTAAACGACTTGCACAGATTTCGATTCCGGTGATAAACCTCTTGTATTTGTCGCTCGTTCTGAAGATGAGGCAGAGAAGTGGTGTCATCACCTTAACAAGGCACAACTGGCACCTAGGTTACGGCGTTTTACTTTGCTTCGTGATGAAATACGGAGAATCACAGGATCTGATCCACTAGAAGCTGGATTTTCTAGTAATTCAGTTACCCCACCAACTATCGTTGAGGAAGGTAATTGTGTATATTTTATGAGGCGATGTTATTGTGTGGATCGATGGACTAATTTTTGTTTATTTTCATTTCAGGTTCATTGAATGACGAGGGACTTGAAGTTATGCTGAGTAAGTCTACTGATCTATTGTCATAATTAACGAAGTGCATTTAAAGATGCATTTAACTTCGTGATTAGTTTTTGTTATTTTTCGTAAGCGGTCTTGAAACCAGGGATCCCAATCGATACCTAATTGTTCTTCTTTAGATGGTCTACGTATATTCAGTAAAATTAGGTAATAATTATTGAGATGCAAACAATTTTTGTAAATTTTAAAATTTTTTAAAAGAGTGTTTTATATCACTTCACCACTTTTAAGACGTTCTATTTGACTGGCTAAACAATATATATTGTCTTTGTAGCTATCAACTGACGTTATCTAGATATTATTCAGGTTGTTTGTAACTTCTCGGTGTTTTGAACGTTTTGGTGCAACTGAAGACTGATTGCTACAGAAATTTATCTACTGTTAGTAGGTCCATATATGTAGACTCAATCGTTCTATTTAATTCATCATTCCATCAAATTCAGTTATTGGTTGACGTAGAAATTGATCTTTCATTTCTTACCACATTTGGACTAAATGTATAGATAGAGATGTGGAGAAAAATTGATTTTGTGCTACAATACGATTCTCTTAATGGATCACTATTCAGTTTTCGGTCTTTCATGATAGTTAACTTCCAATAACTCAATTTGGGAAAATCTTAGCTACAACCCATGCAATAACAACATTAAGGCAAATAATCCAAACTGCTTTAAATACAAACCGTACCATATTTCTAACCTTTATGGACTTAACTAAAGCTTTCGACACCATACCTAAATGATGAATCTTAGACACATTAGCTAAAACATGCCCATCTAATAATATAAACTCCCGTATGGCTAAACTACTAGATAACCCTAAGGGTTATCTAAGGAACACATAATTAAGTTTGTCAATGTATAGGGGAGTCAGGCAGGGCAGTAAAGAAGGTCCCGCTATCTTCAACTTAGTCTTTCAAAATATATTAGAACAAACTATAGATAAAACTTCAAAAGGGATAACTCTAGAAGATCAGCATAATAGGACTTAGATAATTAAATACTTAGAATATGCTGATGACTTGTGTCTAATCACTAATACTATGGAAGAGGCTACTAAAGCATTAAACAACGTACAACAGCACCTAACTAGCATTGGTATGAAGATATCAATCTCCGAAACGAAAGTTATGATAATAAATAAGAAGGACAGCTTATCAACTGTCAGTATGGACAAAAAAGAGATATAGAAAGTAGAAACCTTCCATTACCTTGGCTCCACTATAATTAACAAAGGAACCCCAAATAACGCTATAACCTATAACGTAGGAAAAGCTAAAACTGAGGTAATTAAGACTAGACTAGTGCTTAAATCTAAAGAACTTAGTCTTAATACTAAATTCAAACTGGTGGATTCTCTAATTATACTCATTCTTACTTAAGGACTAGAATCCATAGCACCAAGAAAACGAGACTGGACTAGATTAGAAACGGTTCTCTACACAGTAAGACGAATGTTCTTAGGTATAGTCGATAGAAAATAATTTACTATCGAACAACTTAAACTTAAAATAAACTTGCCTAACAGCCAATAAAATCATGCAAACGAGACTAAATCTATGGTATACTGCACACAAAAGACCAAATAATCTAATGATGAGGTCTTCAAATTGCAACTTTAAAAATCCATGCAAAAATATAAAAGCCCATACTAAAGATTGGTTAAGACAACTACATCAAGGCATTGAGGAAATGGGCGAACGACTACCTAAAAACTAGATAAACCAGCCCAGCAAGGTTAAAATTTATGCATACCAGGAATATTTTTCTAAGATAATAGGAAAATACCGACTTAATCACATGTATCAAAATGAAATTTGCAATAGAAAGTTTGCTACAATTAAAGAAATGAATAGGCATTACAGAAACGACCATCAAAATAGACCTAATATTGAAGCCCTTTACAACTGTCCTCTAACTGACTATAACAAGACTTATAAGACATTGGGCTGGCTTAATAAACATATCCTACCTTGTCATCCCGAATACAATCAACCTATAATGGAAATTAAAACTCCAATAAATAAAAAACTCCCTAAATAACCTGAATAAATATCCATGTTCAGGCTGTAAATAGACCCTAACAACTGAGAAAGGAATAATCAATCATTGCTATGTAGTACATAGGTGGTCAGCAATCACCAGACAGGAAGTAAAATCAAGGACGAACAACCGCAAAAGCAACTATTGAGCCCCGGAAGTCTTGCCGTGCTTCGATGTAGCCTCTTCTCAAGTACGAGAGGAACCGCAGGTTCAGATAATTCGTATATGCGCCAGGTCGATAGAACAATGGTGCGAAGCTACTGCCATAGTATATACATACTGATATTTCCATGAAAAAGCTTGAACCAGATTGTTATAGGGACTCATTTAAGAAAAATACAACCAGAAAGGGTTCTTTGAGTTAAAGAATTTACTCTTACTTTTATGAAGAAAGTAAAAGAAAGTTACAGAAGGGTCGACACTGACTTCTATTCCGAGACTTACTTGAATGCATGGAGTTGTTGAAAATGTTTCGATCAATTTTTAAATTAACAGATATTTATGTACTCTAGCTCTCATATCCTACAGTAGTTTGGAAAACTTAAAGTTTGTTGATTTCTCATTATGGAAAAAGTGTTCATATTCCATATCTAATCTTGCTTTGTTACTGATCTGTATTGTTTTTACTAAAAAAGTACCTTGTGATTATGTTCAATTTTAGAATGCCTGAATATTGGAGATATGGCACATCCTAATGAGCTTCCTAATACTTGTCTATTTGTTTCTGTATCAACTTCACTGAAGAGTAATTGGACTCCAGTTGGGGCAACTGAGATAATTGAAGTAATTTGTTCGATTAGTAACTTCCTATTACGTTTTGTCTTAATTTTTTTACTTTACATGTAAGTGAAAAAACAAGTAGGAATCTTGTTTGTTGATCAAACTGGATTTTATGAAAATAGCTGTAAAATGATTAAAAAGTGAATTTTAGTATTCATAAACTAGTTTGTTTTTTGTTAAGATAATTCGTTTTTGATTGCCATCTGAGTGCTTTTATTTTATCTTCGAGTTTGATCAGACTTTCCGTCAGATCATTACGAACATTGCGTATAGACCATTAGTATCGTATTTCATCTTCGTTAGCAGTGTCACATCCGTGCTATAAACTAGTAAACCATTGTGATGATTGATCAGTGAATTTGTGTACTAAGGTAACTGGCTAAATAATTCTTCGCTAAACATATTAATAACTCTCCATGATATATGCAAAAGTAGTGTATAAGCCTTTGCCTAAATAAAGAAAGCTTAAATAAAGTATACTGGGCAGGTAATCAAAAGTGAAAATGGGAATCATCTAAAAGGCAAATCTAGTGTTTACCATCCAAAGGGAACCTACATCACATATTTTTATTGAAACTTGACAATTTTTGAGTCTTTAATAGTAGTTAGTTGATATATAGGTATGCCAATGAACTTAGATACATGGCAATCTAATTAAAAGTTATTAAACGTTTTGAAATGCTGGTAATCTATCCAATATTCCTGTTCCAAATGACTGTGATTTGCGGGATATTATACTTAAAATCAAATTGATAGATTTCCAACGAAAAATATTAGACTTATCAGACAAAAATGGTCTGATTCTTATTCTGTATTTTTCATATAATCTTCAGTGTATTTCATGTGATTTCGTCAGTCGTATTAAAGTGGTATTAAAGTTTAGGGATAATTTAGTACTAAAAATCACATCTTGGTGTAATAAGCTTGTATGTTCTCATCAAATATTTCATCAATGATGTCTAGTTTATACAAGTCACTATCCTGGTAATGAACCGCGATAAATTGATGGAATATGTCAATTTATTTCCCAATTTCCTTATTTTTCCTTATTTTTTTCGTATCTTCTAAAAATTAGAACAATTTAAATGCAAATACTTGTCAATCTAGAGGTTACAGAAGGATCAAGCAAGCAACTTATGTCACATTTATGTTGTAATAAAATTTTAAAAGGTGGCAACTGTGTATTCCTTAAGAATTCCTATGGATTCTGTAAGTGATATCTCGTTAGGTTGATTAGTTTACTAATGATATTTAAAGAGTATTGTTTTAAATCCAGAAAAAATAAATGTGATAGAAATATATGTATTGGTAAATATCTTAACTTCAAATTAATAATTCATATTATTAAGACTATGTCAATATTAGAATATCGATTTTGGCCATGTGTTTTATGGAACCTAGTTAATTATTTCTCTTATTGTCACGCTGAAATAATTAGAAAACTGAAATTTAACAACCCCCTTTCTCGTATTGATGTCTCAGCTATTGGTTTAAATATGAAATCGTCGTATACATATGTGTTTACTTACTCTCTGTTTTGTACTTTTTTCTTTTTGATTTTTGATGGAAATTTCTTATGGAATAAGCTGGATGTTCCTGGTTTGATAGAACTTTTCAAAGTAAAATAATCGCAATAATGTCCAACAAATGTTTACTTGTAACAAGTTCATTAATTGACGTTAGTGAATTAAGTAAAAAATGGTCACATGAGAGAGATTTTTGACAAATAATTTTCCCTACTGACAACTTTTCACTTTAAAAAAATTATGATGTAATTTGCCTTGTTATTTCCAAGTTTATTGATCTTTTTATTAGATAATTGTTGTTTGAAATATCCATGAGTACCTAACCATTTCGGTATCTGAATTTTTGACTTTTTTAATTGATCCCTGTTTCTTGATCCGGTTAAGTTTGTTTTTTGTCTATACTTACTCATACACGAGTTGATATCACATAGTTTAGTAGATAATGGTTAGATGTATTTTAGTTAATACAGTTAGTACATATTCGTAACATTTATTTCAGTAGGATGAATTTCTCTTAACATCACCATTTCCCAGCCGTTGGTTCTATTATTTTAGATAATATGTAAGAGCTTAAGAGGTTTTTACTTCTCGAAATGATTATCTCTAGAAGTACCTAAATTTAATTCATTGACCTCACCATACTGTACCAAACCAATCCTTCATTTACCCATACAAAACACTGTTAGTTATACAGATGAAAATTTCCATGGTAACATAGGTTAATAGTACCACATTATTGTTTAATGTTAATGCTTCATCTTAGTTATAAAACCGTTTTTTCAAAATAATTATTATTGTGTTGTTGTTGTCATTGCATATTTAGTGCTCTCGGAACCCAATTTTTTCGAAAACAATATTTCTACGCCACGATTTAATTGATGAGAACAATTCAATACGATTCAGTTTATTTGATATTAAAGATGTAAAATCAAGTGTAGTAAGTTAGTTAATCTTTTCATTTTATGCAAATATTTACCACAGAATTTTAATTGGGATCATGAACTGATTAATGTTAGACCATCATTGAAAGCCAGTGCTTCCAGAATTTCAATGGTGGTCTAACATTTATCGGTCGATGATCTCAATTAAGAACTCAACAATCTCCACAATCTTATACTGATTACTACAGATTTGTTGGGAATGCTCAAATTGAATACTTGTAAACGTGTTATTGTGATTTTATTTTTTATTTCACTTATCTAACCATTGTCAATAGTATACATTATTTCATATTGTCTATATTTTATCGTCTTCATTGTGAGAAGTTTATGTTACATAGCAAACAACTAACTTTATAGATAAGTGACACTCATAATACGTAAAGGAAATATGAAAGACTATACACAACACTTTACTGTGATAAATGCGAATTGATTTCATTATGTAATATGTTACTAGACTTACAATGATTGTCCTTCCAGTGAAATTCAGTTTTAAATTTTGATATAGCTACTTAAATGTTATTCTACTTTGAGTTGTATTAATCTATTTTTTCTAATTAGATTGGTTGTTTATTATTTGGACTTAATCACTAAAAAGATTTTAACTACTTTTTCTTCGAATTTTCGGATTTTATTTAGAGCGCTTTAATCGGTGAAACAATTACAACAATAAAAGTATTATTGGATAGTTCATCTTTTCTGTTCCCATTACGTGATGATTGTTCTCCAATACCTGTGAAGTATGAGGGTTTAGAGACGACTTTTCCATCAATAGTTGTGCAATCAAGGAAACAAAAGCCATTAGATCCCACGGCAGCTAAGGTAATGCATAATATTATCTCTTTTCATGCACTGTTTTTTTATTCTGTTGTCTACTGAAGTACTCTGAAAATAATAATGTGATTTTTGATTTTTTTTGTGTATGAACTGTTAAGACGGGCATACACTCGAATGAGCTACAATCGAGTGTATTTATTTACTGATTTATATACTAAACATATTGTGTTGAATAATGAGTTGTGATTATATAGTCTCTATCCCAATGTTACAATGAAGGATATTTTGAATTTTGTGTTGGAAAATTAAAAATTAATTCACTGAATGTTTTTAAACTTGTTCTAGGTGGTTTTTAAGCAAAGATGGATAGCGGCTAGCAGTGGAATCCAGGACGCGTGTTTCGTCCTATTTGGGACTCGTCAGCTGGATGTACCTGCATCCCAGAGTTGGTGTTCACTCCGGGACTCGAACCCAGTGCCGTTCGCTTCAAACACTATCGCATTATCCACTTAGCTACTGATTCCTGTTAGCCACCTGCTTGTGCAATGAGGTGGAGTTTAAATTCACTTGGTGTTGTTTTACTGTTGTTTTCATTGCTAGCCATTATCCATCTTTGTTTAAAAAACTTGTGACTTAAGGCTATATCGAGGCGATCCGCACAGGATGCATATATGCCAACACAAGACTGATCGATTGCAGTCCTAAATAACAATGGGAAGATACAAGTAAAACAATAAGTGAAATTGTTTTAGGTGGTTTCTTTATTTTATTTGCACAAATGTTCTCTTTTTCAATTCATTTATTCTATATGTGCTACTACTTGTTAACATAATGAAATGCTTTTTCCGCGTTCAGTAAGTTTCCAAGATAATTTGATAGTATTTCGATACTTTTAAGTATCTATTGTTATTTCCTCAAGCAAAATAGATACGTGTTGGTAGATAAGATTTTAATCAGATCGTCCTTTTTTCAATATAAAAGTACAATCATCACGCAAATTTACTATCAGTATATCTAGTGTAGACGTCAAAATTTCTGAATCTATCAGTTGTTAGCACTTGATAGTAATATGGAATTCTCATGTTTATTATTTATAATAATATTTAGTTAATATTTTATAAATCGATTTATCAATCACATGTTCTGCGCAACTTTTAAGTCTTAAAGCAATTGGTTTCTTTTATAAATTTCGATAGAACAATGAGAAGACGGGGTTGATCTAAAAATGTGATGTATTTGCGCTATATACTTCGAACAATCTGGTTATGCATATATTTGTCAGGACATTTTATATGAAAACTAATAAAGGTCAATTAAATGAAAGTTCAAGTAAAAAAAGATAACAAAGAGAAGAGAAACAATTTTACATCGTATAGAAAGAATAAGAAATTGTCGCATAATCCTAAGCCATAGAATGTCTTAGTCGAATTAATTATTTGTCAATCTGAAGGGGTTTTGTGGAGATTTTAGGAATTACAATAATCACAATTGATTGATCACTGGGTGGTGATCAATGTCATGCTTGTCTAGTCCTTATTAGTGCAGATCGAATGCTATCGACCATGTTGCAATGTGGCCACCAGTCTAGGTGACTCGACACTGCGGGCACTATATATTGAGATTTAGATGGAGGTCAGTGGCGGCTCGGATAGCTCAGTGGTAACGTCTCTGACTGTGAAGCTGGGTGATACGAGATCGAATCCGCCAGGGAGCATCAGTTCCCTCAAGATTACAGGTACACCTTACTGACGAGTGCCAAGTGGCACGAAACCTGAGTCCAGGGTTTCCTGTTGACTACCTCCAACCACCATCTAAACCTCAAGGAATTACAATAGCTGAAATCATGAGTCAATTGAAGCTAGACCACCATGGAAAACCTGGAAGCACTGGACGGCCGTCTCGTCCTAGTATGGGACTCCTCAGCAGTGCACATCCACGATCCCACCCACCGCGAGATTCGGACCCAGGACCCATAAGTCTCGCGTGCGAGCGCTTAACCGTTAGACCACTGAACTGGCATCCAACGGTGTTAATGTCTAACCTCAACCAATCCACGACATTACGTCACCGTACTCCATTGTCTTCAGTGAGTGAGCGCTCGCGCGCGAGACTGATAGGTTGTGGGTTTGAATCTCGCGGGGGCTGGGATTTCGGATGCACTCTACTGAGTCCCATACTAGGACGAAACGACCGTCTAGTGTTTCCAGGTTTTCCATGGTAGTCTAGCTTCAATTGACTCATGATTTCAACTGTTGTATTTGTCAATCTATTAAAATTTGAAGTGTTAAACTAACAAAAATTATACCTTAGTGATTCTTAACTGATGTGATTATATAGACATTATTTTTTTATTATTAACATTGATAATCAACTATTCATTGTAAATTATATGTTTTGTATTTCATTTAGTGTTTACACTATATTGTTTCCTTTCATGTATCTCTACAAAAAATTATTTTGTTAATTAAAATCAATTGCTGTCTAGTCAAATTAAAGAATAATAATTATAATCTTATACTATGGTTGATGTTCATCTTTTTCTGTGTACGACTAGGTAGCACTACTTAGGTGCCCATATACAGCATGGTTTAAATATGCAACTTAATGGTTAAAAAATACAAGTGTTTTATTCACTGAGCCTCTATTTTCGGTGATTGGTTTATTATCGTTGTTTGTAACATATTTCAATGCTAATCCATCTATTAATATAAGCAAATAAGAAACAAATTGGTTTGTGGTGTTGGAATGTCTAGTATATATATATTATCTGTCGATTTCATACCATATGCAATATACCATCACGTATTTCATGGATCTCAATTAAAAATTTTCCGATTGTTTCATAACTTTAATTAATTACTTTGATCTTGTGTTGATGGTGTCGTTTGCTTGACAGAACTTATTTTTTTACAGTTTATTAAACCGATATGTACATGGTCACTCTATTATATTACTGTCATGAATATTCTTAATTTTGTATTGTGAATTAATCGTATGTTTGATTATTTTTCTAGGTTGATGCTAATATGTTGTCATTACGTTCAGTATGTGATAATCTATTGTCTAAACGATATAAATTCCAAGATTCAATGGGTGAGACAATGCATATTATTGAATTTATGGGCGAATCAAAGCTATGCTATGTTTTTCCGATAGAATATCTGTAAGTTTAAATTACTAGTATCGTTTGTTGCTTTTGTTTCACTCAACACTGTCAATTTGTTATGGTCAAAATATGTAATGAAGAGGTCAGTTATTTGACCCTTTTTCTTAATGATTTTGTTACGACCTTGGATGTCTTGTTTTGCTATCACGCGACCTATCGACCAATCCGGATACGACTTATACGAATCTTCGCACTAGGCCAACCAATGACGTCCAACCGGTGTGGGCAGTTTAGTGTCCTTATTGGTCCTATGTCCTACGAGCCCCTTCCACTTGAGTCCAGAACAAGATACCAGCTTCCGAATCAGAGCAGATCGTTTATTTCAAACATACTCGGTTTATATATCAACCAGACAGACCACAACGTACCATAAAATAGGAAATAATATTTGTACACAAATAAGCCCAAAAAGTGGCTGTGCACGAGGGGGACAGTGAATAATAGACTGAGCATAGATTAAGAACCGTAAATCGTATAATAATAAATTATAGGTCAAAATAAAGCTTATCGTAAAAGGAATATAAATATACATAGTGTAATTGTTGAGTAGTTATACAATAAGAATATTTATAGAATATTAGTCCATGAATAGTCCTCGGGAGTTACCTGTAATTTAATCTCCACTCGGATATAACAGATTTACTTTTATTGATTAGACAATGCATAAATAGTTATAGATGGTCATTCTGAAAATATGCTACTATTAATGATCAGAGAGATTTCATCATTGTTTCCATTAAGAGTTATGGAATCAAGACTTATAGTATTGTTTTTTTGGAAATATAACCTAATATTTATGACCAAGACAGGTTACTACAAATGTTTATCACTTATGTCGTTAATTATAATCTATAGCTTTGATAATTTAACTTCAGTCTATTTCGGAGGGATAAGGCCTGGTACTGAAGTTAAAAATGTATATACATAAATAATGATGTAATACGCTTTCTATATATAGCTATTAATAAAGTGGATTCTCCCCAAAAGGCAACTTAAATTTCTAAGTTTAAAACTACTCTTTTATCCACTTGTATTTTTACGCAGAAAATTAAAATTTGATGAAATGAAATAATTTAATGTCTTCACAGTTTGCAATTAGTTCTTTTATGAAGAAGGTCCGTTTATTCTAGGTATTGTAGGAAGCCGAGATCTTTGACTTGATCAAAACTATCTATATAATTTTCGATATATCATTTAGATAAAATCAATTGATAGCTATTACTGGATAGTTGAGCGACATTTTCAACGTTATTAGCAAGCTAAGATTGGTTATAAGCTTTGTAGAACTAAAGTATTAATCAACTATTTTCCTATAGGCAGAATACGTACATGTGCATAACTGTAATCTAGTAGTGAATAGTATTGTGATGATTATGTTGTAACTATATTATAAAACCGAGCCAATCAAGATGAAGATATCGATTCAAAACGCAATGTCAGCTAACATTCTTTCATAATGTGAGCCCGTGTTACATTATCATGTTGTGCACAAATGTTTAAAAGTAATCTTGTCATATATTGCAATTTCTATTCGCGAGTTTGCTCTGATTTAGATAAGACTTTGGTAACCTACCATTCTGTACAAGTGTTATAGCATAGGTTATGCACAAAGATAATTTCAATATGAATGTCTGTGCTTTTCTAGAATTTAGTGTAGAAATCAAAGGTATTTAGAATATATTTACATTAATATTCTTTTTTATATTTTTTATAGAAAAACTTTAATTCAGTCCGAATATTTGATATATGACTCTTTATCTCGAACTGGATCTGTAAGTTTCGTTTTAAATTTGGGGTTTAAAATGTGTGCGTCATTAGTTTCTATATATCATTCTTTAATTTTGGTAAAGCAAGGAAAACACTCACATTCAAGATGTATGGTAAACTTTGATGACAGAATATAGTTCGTGGAAGACAAATATCATGTATTTTTTTTGTTTATAAATCTAGGCAGTATTTTACCATTTTTGTATTCGTTTATATCACGGTTATATCACATTTTGATATAAATCAATCTACTTTGAACTTCGTATGTATTTTCCGTAATGTGGATTTGTAAGTCATGTAATCATTATTATAAGGTCAGATATTATGTAAATTGTTGTGTCTTATAGACGACTAACCAAAATAATGTGCTAAATCATCAATCAGATTCTCGATTTTAATTTGATCGATTTCGCGTCTACCATTACTCAATGGCTTGGTGTCTCTGTCGTGGCCAATTACTCGTCCGACCAGCACTAATAATCTGAGTCAACAGCTAGGCTCCTACCGGCTTACTATCCGCAATTTTTTATCATGGCCTGTCTTTGGGTCCAGAAGTCAACAGTCAACCTGTTCTATACTAGATTTATATTTTAAAAACACGTATTTTACATACAAACATACCGGACTGAATCATAGAAAAACAACGGTTATACATAAAGAAGCATAAAGTGGTTATGGGCAGGAGAGATTGCAAATAATAGACTGGCAAAAAATAAGGAATATTAGGTTGTACAACAGTACTTTGTAGGTTAGCCGAATGCTTATGATAAAAGGAATATATATGCATAGTAATTTAGTAACTTATATAGAAAAATTATAATTAATAATTCGGAAAATCATTTCCAACTTTTACAATATCTGTTCGGATCATAAGTCACATCGAGTCAGGAAAGAACTTATTAGAGATAAATAAATGATCAAAGCAAGACGTGTTTTATATCCTGCTTTCTGGGCAACAACTTTGTCATAACATGAGACCCAAGGATATCTAGGCTACGAAGTGCTTTCTCTCCAAAAATTATTCAGAAATTCCAGTATTTTCCAACTTACAGCTGTTTTTTCGTATAAGTTTTGTCGTAATTCAATCCTTGTTGTTACGAATTCTAGTTCTGGTCGATACTTCTAGTGATGCTGTATTTCTGTAAATTGGATGTTGTTTCATTGTAAAGCTTTCATTGTTCTGGGCAACAAAAATGAAAGCCGACCAAAAAGCAACCTTAAATACTGGATCGTAGGAAAGATACTAATTGTCTTTTATGATAAAAGTTTATTTCTGTATTTCTTCTCTTTGTCAAAAAGTTACCTTCACTTTTTTTCACTGTTATTTTTTTTGCCAGTCGAAACCTGTTATTGAAAGCCTGCGAAAAGAACGAATGATTAGCATGAAACAAACATTGGAACAGTATGAAGCTAATTTAAGAAATTTAGTTGATTACACTGGTGTGTGCTAAATATATATATATATATATATATATATATATATATATATATATATATATATATACATTGGAACGACTATATGTATTCACATTTATTCCTGGTTTTAAATAGGCATTCACGTATTTTGATTAACTGTTTTGTATTGACAGAAGAGTGTATATTGTTTTGCTAGGTTTTACCTTGTTGTTGTTTAATTCAGTCTGTTATTTTTTAGCAACAAAACACAGTGAAAATACTATCAGTTTTTGCTGGAGGTAGCATACTTTTAGTTGGCGGTGTCATGAAAATTGCTAACAGATTAATTTTCCTTTGATTTCCTTTGACTAATCCATTTTAGAGTGAATATATCTGAATAAGTCGACCATACTTTATTTCCTAAGCGTCCACTTTATTTATGTCTAGATGTGTTGTGTGTGTAAGAGCTAGTAGTGATATCCAGCTGATTAAACTATATTTAGTGAAGTTAGGTTCGAATTCACCGTCCAAAGGTTAAAAATCAAGTGTTTTGGACACGAAACACGCATCTCAGGTTATTGCTTTGTCTTTATTGTTAACAACGGATTTAAACTTCACTCCACTAACTGATTGACTGAGCCATACGAAATTCAGTGAAAACATACATTGGTGTAGTCTGGCGCTATTTTTCCCAATAGAAGAAAGGTATCGAAATATAGACTAAAAAACAATATAAGTATGCAGGTTATTGACTAGCATAGCGTAATAAAATATTCAATATACCAGTAGGATACAATGAGTGTATCTGGATATATTGTATGTTTTAATATACAAATTTTTTCGTATACATATCCTCGGTGACTTAGCTAAATTTTCGCTAGTTAAACAACCATAATGCAACTAATTATCTAGGTTTTCCAATGATGTTTTACACAGTGGGAGTTCGTATCCACATGTGATGGTGTAAAGACTGCGCAACACAGTCTATTGAACAAAAAGGCTTCAGGATTGTGTTTGTTATTTTTTATTAGCTAGATATAGATAAATCGGATTTCTGCAGTTGTATGTAATTTTAAGATTAATATGATTTTCTTTCTACTATTTGAGTGCATCGTTGTTAAGGATTACCACTTTTTCAAATAAATTATCTTCTAGAAATTGGTGTATATTTCTATTAAACGAATAATCAAATTATTAATCATTCTTGCTCATCACATTAGTAGTAATTGTGTCTCAATTATCCCTACTGGCTTATTATTTGCATACAAGCGAATTTGAACAATAAAATTTTGATTTCTGAATAGATCTAACCTGGAAAACGAACTGTTGATAATAGTAGGGAACTAAATCTTAAAAAAATTCGAAAAAAAGTGAATTTAAGTGGAAATGTACGAAATAGTACTATATTCATGACCTAGAAGAAAAAGGAATCTGTAAAGTCGTCTCCGAGCTGCTTTTTATGGCCTCACCATGTATGCTACGGCAGATCACAAATCCCGACTAGCGCTTATCCACCTCTGATTCATATAAGATTCAGCAATTTTGTGGATCGGTGCTTTTGTTTGGTCTGTATTCTTGTTTTAACCAACCAGAAGCCCTGAGGTAACCTTTGACCGAGCTTGCGTAACATGTGTCGTAAATATCTCAGTTAATGATAGGTCATAAACTTATCAACCAAGTTATCAGTACCATGTCATCCAAAATCACTATTAAGTAATTAGTACTTCTACCACATCACATCAGCCCACAAAGACACTTGTTGTTTATTGAACCATGTAGGTGGATGCGGCGTCCGTGTGATTGCCGTAACTACTATTCCATATTTTCTCGAATCTTAGATCCGATGCCTAGTACTTTCTACTACCTCTAATACTTTTGCTGTATTCACTACTGAAGGATTTTTCTTGATAATTTCATCTTGTGCTAATGGGATATGACATCTTGTTCCGATGTGCACATGTGGCAGGTTCTACGTTGTGTATGGCTGGATGATTGGTTGAGATATTCTTTTTCTCTAGTGTCAGTTTGTACTTATGCCTTGATTGTTTGAGCACCATTAGGTGTAAATCATAACTGCTAAAAAATGTTGAGTCTGAATTTTCTGGTACTCACTTAACATATTCCACTTTTCAATAATCCTCTTTTTATTAACAATACCGTACATATTTCACATTCAACTTTCCATTTGTTTTATCTTAGATCAGTTTTGACAGCTGAGTTGAAATCAACTAGTATAACGTAAACCAGTATATAATTATTGTTAAAAAGTTATTTCAATTCAAGCACTACAACATATTCGTATAGATTTACTTTTTATAAATTATGTTTTCCAAAAAAATTGTTTGATTTGCAAAAAAACTTTACTGATACTGTAGGTCCTCTATTCAAATCATCTAATGAACGTGCTAATCCTCGCTATGATTTTGTTCCGACCAATCTTCACGTGAATCAGATAGCTTTAACGGATGTAGACGGCCAACTAGGTAAGGCTGAAGAGTATGTTACTGTTATTTTTTAGTTTATAATGTATCACGTGAGAAAAATAATAATAAAACTGGTATTTCTACTGTGATGTGATTCTTTGTACCGATTAGTTTTGTTTTCATCTGTTCTTGGAAATTAGCTATTATCGTAATAGACACAATTGATAATCACGTCTGCTATTGAAAGGCAAATTCTTCATTTATTGGTAGCTGAACAGAAATCATACGCTGATTGAAACAAAGTGGAATTCAGTTTCATCCTGAAGGTTTCGATAATTTAGCACTGTTAAATTTGATTTTGACCTTCTTACCTGATTTAAAAGGCAGAGAAAACATTCTAGTCAGTGTAGATTTGTGTCACAGATGTTATTAACATATTGAATTTAGCCTAAACACTGATTCCATAGGTTTTAACAATATTTTGGATCCCTACAGAATGTTACTACATTATTCAATAATGTTGAGTGGATAGGATGGGGGTCTTAAAGCGAATACATTCAACTGTTATTTCATAGGCTCGAACTCCACTCCACCTAATTCGGTTTGGGCGTTCCCTTAGTACCACTACCCCTTACGCAGTTAAGATACCACTGAAATTTGAGTACATAAACATATATTGGGCAAGTGAGTATTGTAGACAGAACAATAAATCTTCAACGGAAAAACTAGTGATAGAAATCTCTGATTTTGTTTAACTTCAGTTCTTCGATCAACTGTGTAGATCTGCATCATATAATTCAGGTGACTTCTGGTCTGAAAGTAAAATTATGTTATATATAAGAAATGGATGAAGCACTCAGATCAGTCACTTTTCTAGCATAAAATCTGTAATGGAATTATAAGTTATCATGGATGTATTTCACTTCTTTGATATTTATTCGGAAGTAAAACCGGAACTAACTAGTCTGATCGTATGATGGGTACTTTATTAGCATATCAATATTAGAAAATTCTGAAGCTGCTCAAACTATTGAGTATTCACCTTTTCCAGAAAGTGCTTGGGTAATTTTCAGGAGTGATGACTTCAATTAATACACATTAGTCTCCGGGTTTTATATATATATATATATTTTTTTTTGAATCTATTTATATTTATTAGGATCAGGAATATTGACTAACTGTATAATGAGTAAGACTATATGATATTTGAAGTTGAAACTATTTTGTTTATTCATTTTTCTTATTTTTAGCTTAATAAATAGTTGTTTATTATGCTAGGCATAATGATATAATTCAGCAGGATTTTAATATTTAACTGTCAATCATTAAATGATGGACTCAATTTGTTTTCAGCACCTGAACTCATGAACACTATCATTAGGTTTCTTAGAATAGTTAGGGTTTAAAATATATTTCTTGATGCAATGGATCTACATTTGTTAATGAATTAATTCATATTATAAATAATAATAGAAATGAGTCATTAAGTTGATTATTCACAAATAAACAAGTAAGTACTGTATTCATTATCATAAATTCAGTATGTCATTTATACTTGATCAGTAGATGTAGATTTATTTTGTTATAATTTCTGAGTTACTATTTTGTTGGGATGTAAGCATCATTGTAGATTATTACACAACATTAAGTGGTAGTAATGATATTTTCTTCTTAAAATTCAATCTGGGTGTTTTCTCAATTTCAGTGGTCAGTTATGATAAATGTAATAGACCTTGATTTTTGTGTAATTAGTTTTTAAAGAAAAAAATATCTTAGGACGTTTGCTTAATTGTGGAAAGAGAAGATAACTCGTTGAATTCCAGTAATACTGATATATGTTGTTTGAGATGTTTACCGAAATAAAATAAGTTTCTCTTAATTATTGAATGTTAGCTTAAGTCATATGGATAATTGTAGATTAGATCTATGAGGTTGATCAATAGTTGGAAATTTTCGATGTTATACATTGAACTATAAATTAATACATTGACTGTATCTTACCATATTTAATTAGTGTGCTATTCTCCTGAAGGTAGAAAATATTTTAGGTAATTGTGTGAAAAAAAGAATTATTATTGTTTATTATGTAGTTGTGTTATTTATAACGTGATCTTTATCTATAGAGCAATTAATATTATTTATTATGAACTAAATTATTCTTATTGGAACTAGTGTTTATTTTTTAAGTTTAGAAACCCACGCAGTTGTACATTATCTCAGAAGTAAAACAAAGTAATGAGTTAGTTGAACACATGAATATAGATTTAATTAAAGTATTTCCATACAGGTTTAAGGTGTAGCACGCTGATTGGTTATTTCTTACCCAATCAGCACTAGTGGACACTTGGAGAAGATTTTAGAATCTTCTTACGCAAAAACTGTAGATATACTAACGTTTCTCTCATTGTGATTCCTAGTTCCATCTACCCTTGCTATTTGGAATATAATTTCGTTCCTGTTCAACTGTGTTCAGATTTGGGGACTTATCGAGTGAAGTGTCCAAAACTACTAAGCAATAAGAGAAATTATAACAGATACACTGTGAAATTAGACCTAGAATGTGTCTGTTTTGAACGAGAAATTCACTAAAAGTATAAATGTGTTGTTTACTATTTATTAGTTGGCAACGTTAATTAATCAGTCAGATTATAGACATATTCCCTCGATAACTTTTAGTGTACGAAAGTGAATGTGTTACTGACGATTGCTCATAAATTTTAACGTTAATATATTATTTTAGAATTTATTTATTTGAATACATAAATATTGATACAAGGGGGCACCAGATATATATGCGCCTTACGAATTAAGCTCTAGAGTATAAATCACTGTTTCAGTGATATGACTAAAAATAGTGTCAATTACACTCGTTTTTTTACTTTGCTGTGAATATAGAGTTGACACGTTCTATGATTTTCCTTTTTCTGATTTCATTCGTTCCCTGTATATGGTATTTCTCATGTTTAGATTTTCATTTCAATTAGTTATTACCCCATTTCTGTCCTCGTTTTATTAATTTTTCCGTCTTTCGTTGTCATGTTATGCCACAACTTATTTTGTATGTTATTTTTATAGTTGAACGACAAATCAGCCTACTTATATGTCAGATTTTATAAACATAAAGATTTCTTGGTTTTTCCAAATGTCCAATTTATTCGAAATTTTCCATTCTGATTTCGTCTTCATTTGTCTGTTTCTTTCTTTTCTTTAAAAAATTCAGTTTCCTCGCATAATATAATATCTGTTGGTGCATTTTCATTGGCTTCTCGACGTTATAAATCTGGTGGTTTATTTCGGATGGCATTCGATACTATGATTACACCGACACGTACATATCCACCTTCAGAATTATCTTATTTAAATCTATCATCGGAATCACCCGTAGCTTCTGCTACATGTCTTTTAAATACAAAACCAATTGGTAAAGCTATGGATTTATTATATCGTGGAACACATTCTATTGCTTTATTAAGATCTGATTTAGCTGGTCTTATTCAAAGATTAAACGCACCTGGACAGGCTGAACCATTAGCTCAACGTTTGCAAAAAACTGTACGTTTTTAATAATGTTCATTGAAAAAAATATTTTTGAATATGTTTGTCTGTACATTCAATGAAGTAAACCTTTTCTCAAAATAACCCATTGTGCCATTGAATAGAAATAAGGAAAACTCAGCGAATAAAATGTTTTCGACGAAATCATTTACTTAAGCTGTACATTCGTACATTCAAACCGGCCTACCATCCACGGATAAAATCCTGTCTTAGGTCACATCAATATGCGTTTATAAATGTACTTACTCTTGTTGGACAGGTCAAATTGGTCACTTCCCAAACTGATTTCAGAACAATACCCGGCGTGGCTTTTCAAAGGAGAATGCGAAACAGTCACCAGTTCAATACAGGAGCACCTAATCAACTCTGGACACGTCGCTCCAAAGGAGTCTTCCTTTAAAATAATCCACATAATCGAAGGAACTGGGTCGAAGTAAGGTCGGATCAAAAACGTATGCACTACTGAGGCATTGGTGATCCCCCACTCCAAGCCTGGACTCTGCGCGCAAAAACGATACGTCCGACCGCTCATCCTTCCTTGGCGCTAATTCCCTTCTGTAGTATGCTTCGTTTATTTTTTAAATTACTATCTTGTAATTTAAACCGTAATCACTTATTATTATCCTTTAACAATTTTCCATGATTATTATTCAGTTACTATTATGACCTTTATGGTTTCCGTTTTTCTTCATGTATGTCAAGCGGACAATTATCTTTCATAGTTTTGACCCGTAAATTCTTTTCATCATTATATTCTTATCTGACCCCCTGATTTTTACACAACTTCACTTCATATTTAAAATCTCGAATCACTTTATGATGTGATCTTTTCTATCTTTTTACAGACATATATTTATCAAAAAACTATAAATATGAATAGACAGCTTGAGTAAATGATTGCGTCGAATAAAAATTATTCTTCGCTGAATGCTCTTTCATTTTCTAGAGGCTTTATTTTAATATGTATAAAGAAGTTCAATACACGTAGTCATGTTGTGCATTTTTCAGCTAAAAAATATATCGGTATGATTATGTAAAATAATAATTTCTAAAAAATATTCGGTCAATATGCTCAATTTTGCACCAATGTGATACACGCAAATGTTATTTATTGTGATCATGTGATGATCACCACCTCGCAGCAGGGGTGTTTACGAAATCTAGAGGACAAAAAGCGTATGTTTGACGCTTTAATCGGGTTGGTGGATATGGAGGATTCACCTAGGGGAGTTTGGAAACCCTAGTTCCAAACCAATGGTGCACATAGGCTCTAGGTTCCTGATGCAACAAAAGGCGTATGAACCTATTGTTGGTCACCGGCTACTATTGGTCTGCATTTTCTAACGTCGCTCCACTGCCTTGTGGATTAGACCTCTAGGTCAAAGGCTGGGTTAATGGCCTCCTAATAAAACCACCTGCTTCGGTTTGGGTGCCCGTACAGTATTCCATCCCTCATGCATATCCAATGATTTATGTGGCGTATTTATATTTGGTGTTTAAATAAATGAATATGCTGTTATAAATGCTTTGAGGTGATTATAAACTTTAATAGAATTAATTATCATTAAACAAGTGATTTTAGTTTCAGTTTATTTAAATAAATTAATTCCTTTATTTCGCTTTATAGGTATCTTCTATACAGTGGATATTTTCAGATAAATTATTATCTAACTTAAATGTTTTACCAGTTGTTTCATGTGATTTCGAAGTGATTATCACTTTACTTACACAATTATCATCAGTGGAAATAATGAAATCAACAAATTCTCAGTGAGATTTAATTTATTGTTATATTAACAATTTCTTTTAGTTTTTATTTTCATTTCACAAATAATCATTTTTAATGTTCTATTTTATTAATTATTGATTACAATAATTGTAATTGTTTATTATTTAGTAAAAGGTTTAATATAAGAATTCAGTGTATTGTAAAGTCAATCATTGTAATGATAATAATATTTTCTTTACAATAACCATAAGTTATAGGCAAGATCAAATACTTACAAATGTTACGATATCCACCACAGTAAACAATTTCCCAGTTTGATCAACACGTTATAACGAAATTTTTGTTTTAGAAACGGGATAACACAAACTATTGGTGCATAAAAACACGATTATTGGGATTAAAACTAATATGTACTACGTGAAAGGTGGCACGTCGTATGGATGTCTCATTACAAAGATGAACTGTTGGTTATATATATTGCACGTATATCACACAGTTGGAAAGGGCAATTTTGTACGTAGAGTTTGATGCTTCTTGTTGCTGCTCTCCAGATAGCTACTATAACAGGATTTTTGTATAAAAAAATTCTATCAGAAGTACGAAGCAAGATTACGTCGGCATCCCTTGATTTACTTGTTCTTCTCATAAAGTTTATTTATCCATCAATCGATGGAAGTCATTACATTATCCTCTTGATTCTTTAATATCATCGAAAATAAAAATCATACTAAATTCCTTGACTGGTAGATTTTCAGCACTGATGAATTTGCGCATTATAGTGCTTGTAATCTGGACATCAGTACGTTAACATGATTCAGCATTAATGATGTAATTTCTCAGTTGACTAAAAGTTATTTCCAGGAAAGATATATAACTGTTTTGGATTAAAGGAGCTAGTTTGAATAAAGCGCACATTGCCTTTGTGTACTTTGTGTAGATGCTACTGAATTTCTTGAACTTTGATTTTTGGTTTAGAGTTTCACCACCTTTGACGTACTGGATGCAGATGTTAGATCCTAGCTCCAACTTGTAACAAACACATTTGTATTTTCACATAATCCATGTCGTTTTCATGTTCAACGTTCACAACTCTATAAAAAGTTTATTTATTCAAAATCAACTATTCAGCTTTTGTAGTTAAATATCATTCTTAGTAATGTTATGTTAGTGATATTTCAGGTAAACACTCAATCTGATTTCAGTCTAACTGAAAGCTCGTTAGATTTATTAATCTCTCTATCTTTCATCTTCTTTTGAAAATGCATGACAATTTTCACTGTCAACAATTTATCGCCAACTAATATATTAATTCGTTTTGATTAATCTTGACTTATCCTTTTTAACACTATAAATAACTTGAACGACAGTGTTTCCAATGAGTTTTAGTAACATTGAATTATAAATTCTTGATTATATTAGTTTCTATTCTGATTCGACATTCTTTTCTTCATAAAAAGGAAGATTTTATCATTGTTTTTTATTTTATTCAAATGTAGACCATCACAACCCAATGATCATGTAATAATTATAAATAAAAAGAAAAATGAGTCTCGTGAAAATTTAATAGATTCTTTAGATAAAGCTGGTCAGAAATTATCCATTACTTTGGAACGTATATGGGAAAGTGCAGCATCAGTGCTATGGGATCATGTCTTGTCAGGTCTTGCAGATTTATCAAATCAACAAACTCTTTCTGTTAGTAAAGAAAGTAGTGGTAATTATTCTGATTTAATTGCTGAAGCAGAACGTTCCGCTTATCCCAATATGTTACCAATAAATGATAATGTACTTACTGCTGTTTCAATTATTCAAGATTCATTCAATTATCGACATCATGCATGTGTTTGTCAGGTAGATTAACCAGTAACATTATTTGATTTGTGTACTTTATTAATTAACTCAATTCTATCCTCTATTATTTTTCATGAAAGTTATAACTTGAGAGATACAATTTAATTATTTTATGGTAGGATTTATTATGTACTAAAGTATGTATATTTCTAGCGGTGAATCAGTTTAATGTTGGAAACATTCTTTATATACTGCTTAAATCCTAAAAGATTGAATTTATACTCAAGTTGGTCAGCTGATTTCTCCTAATAATTCACTAGCTACTTTATCTGAATAAATGTAGATACAGCGTTGGATAGTATAAAATAAATAAGTTTTACTGTTTAGAAATAATCTCTTGTCGCTCCCAAATGCCCTGGTACGACCAAGAGGCGGGAGAGTCCGCTCTACCTCTCGAAATGCTCTCACATGGCCACGCGTATATAGCCTCTGCCAGGGAAGTCTTACCCACTGCCTTCTCGTGGCGGGGGTATTGTTTACGAAATTGAGAGGACGAAATGCGGATGTCCGGCGCTTTAATCGGGTTGGTGGACATGGAGAGTACACCTAGGGGAGTTGGAAAACCCTGATTCCAAACAGATGGTGCACATGGGCTCCAGTATCCTGAGGGAGCAAATGGCGTATGAACCAATCGTTTGTCACCGGCTAGTATGGGACTGCATCTCCTTACGATGGTCCACTGCATTGTGGGTCATACCTTTAGGTCAAAGGCTCGGGTGTGGCCCCGTAAAAAAACCACATGCTTCTGTTTGGGCACTCGAGCAGTATCACAGCCCTCACACAAATCAAATGAGATTTGTGTGGCGCATATGTATTTGGTACCTCCTTGTACCAATATATATGTATTCAAATAAATAAATAAATAATAAATTTAATCTCTTGTTAGAAATTTGTTGTTGAGTTTATTATCAAAGCTTGCTCTGGGAGAACTAGAACTCAGTTTATTTTATTTTCAACCAAAGAACACGTTTCACTATGTACCAACAGTTTGTCTTTCAACTTTGAATGCATAGTCTTTTCATTTTATCAATAACATCTTTTTGGATATTGAAAATTTTACTGTAAGCGTATTAGGTATCTGATAAAAGTATAGATATATACCAACCAACATATTTCTCCAATCAACGCTTTTTCATCGCTAATGATATTTAATTAATGAAATATTTTTATCAAACGCAGTGGTTTCTTTTAATCTGTTATATGTATGTTTTTTTACCGGAATTTCACAGACTATTTTGATCTATTATTGCCTTATTTTCACTGAATGTATGTCAAAACATTGAACATATATCCATTAGACTGATTATAAATGGTTATACTAGCTAGTTATTAATGTCCAGTCGCCCAATGTTTGGTGGAAGTTATTATTTACTCTAATGTCCATTTGTCTTTTTCTCAATCGGATTTCGCTTGCAGGATTGTTTCATCTGATAATTAGTTTAATTACAAATCCTTTCGGAGTTAGATGTTGTCTGAATATGTGTGTTGTTAACCATGACGTTTTTTCCACTTTTTTCAACGTATTTAATAATACTCACATAGTCGCGTTTATTTTCCTGAGAAATGTAGCTATTAACTGCAGTTCTTACGGCGTTGTCAGTGCATATACCCAGGTGGGATCGCAAAGATTGGGAACAAGCTGCTGTGTGTGGTGTCCTAGCTCAGTTTGAAGGCCTTCTAAGTTGTTATGGCGACGAACAAGGAATGATTGAGGATTGGGCATGGGCAATTGATTATTTGTTGACGTATCGTGTTACACTTCGTCCATCTGGTAACTTCTCTGATTCCGTAATTGATACGAGTGGAAGAAATTCCGAGAATACGGACTCGAACGTTCCTACCTCGAATCTCTCTGATACTGAAGAATTTCATGTGGATTTCAAAGTCACAAGACTGAACGAATGCGAGGTATTCTAACTGATTTTTGATTATCCTATGTATTACAAATGTAACGTTTTGACTTTGGTCAACGTGTCTAAGTTTATTTTGCCATCAGTTATTGAATTTCAATATTGTTTAATATTTTTGTACTTACTAATAACTGACAGGTTAAAATAATAATTATTATTTGTAGTCTTATACCGTAATAAATCGTTTACCGCCTAAGGAATGAGGTAAATTTTCTTTGTTGAGTTAGTTTCCACCCTCCTTTTTCTGGTAAAATAAGGTAATAAATTGTTCCACATGGTAGTTCGGAGTTTTGTAAGTATCCACTTAGTTCACCAGTGATTTAAGTAACTCACATGATTTCGGTTCACTACTAGTTCATATTGATTTTATTTGTGAAGAAGGATCAACCTCAGATTAGTTGATGGCATAAAATAGTTGAGCGTCGAATTGATAAAATCGTGTACATACATTTGTATGTGATTAGTTTTGACATTACTATTATATTTCAAAATGAAATGATACACTTCTATCATTAATTTGTGATTCCATTAAGCTTTGCAAGTGTTATTTTGGTTGTAAAATTACCTACTGTCTGTTCGTTTTTTCACCATCTTTTCATTTTTTTTTCAGCTTACTGTTCCTTGGAAATCATGGGTTCATGCTCCTTCGGAAATTCAAGCTCGTGGTCGTGTACGAATTCGTTTACATCCAGTCTCATTTGTAGTCGGAATCAATGAACTACAATCAGTTGCTGAAACGTAGGTGTAACCTAATCCATGTTTTCTTTATTTTCTGTTTGTTTTATTTTTCAGTATACAATATTTTAGATTCCAAAACTTTTCAGACATTTCAATATAAAATTATCGAAATTCGCATTTAATTCTTACATAAATTTAATTGTGATAGGTTTATGACGACTTGTGATATTTTTATGCTACGTTTTAGTTGCATATTTTTTTCAAATACCATGTAAAGTTGGAGATACAATGATAATTGTTCAGTGGGTATTTTAATATTTACTGTAATCTCCAGTGTTTTTGGGAATCTGATAACTTTACTAAGTGTATAATGTAACTACAGTGGTGACCCTGTGGTTGAAGCACTAGTCTTTCAGTCAATAGGTTACAGGCTCAAAGCCTTTATCTACAACGGTTTCAACCCCAGGTTTGTATCAGTAGCTTTCATGCAACCAAATCTTGTGGTTCAAAGTCGACTACATAGACCTGCACACGTTTAATTAATTACTTTAAAAGTTAAAATTATTGACTAGTCTAGATTGATCTTTCATTACGATTAATTTATATTGTAGTGGTCATTATGATTTGGGGGAGTATGTGCCTGACGTGTAGATCTTAATGGTGTTATTGTAGCTAACTTTTGAAAATAAACTTTATTGATAAATTTGGCATAGCATGTAACTTCTAATTGGATCCTGTGCACATTAATAAATAAACTAATTCTTGGGATAATAGATTTTACCTAGTAATTTAAATGTGATCTCACAGGTGATTGATACTTTTTTTGAATTGTATTTTTTTCTGCAATATTGTGTAATAATGGATTGATATTTGAAGGTAGGTCACAGTGATGTCTAAGATTTTTATTATTTTGAATTTATTAGCTGTATGTAAGCGTGTTTTTGGTAGCATTCTGGATTAAGCGTACTATGCATCTACCTCAATTTCAGTGTTTTTCTTCAAGACTACTGATTCTCTACAGACACTACTTGTTCGACTGGTATAATATTATTACCGTCCTTAGTAATTATTTGTACACTCTTATTTGTAGTTTCCTAGATAGAAAAGAAACCATCAGTTTTGTTATGTTGTGTCTTTGAATGAACATTTTGTATTGTCCTTATTTGTTTGCTGATTGTATATTTTTCTTTGATGATAATAAATTCATGGCGTATCACAGCCCAATCAAAAAATCAAGTGACTTGTGTGTCGCATATGTATTCGATGCCCCTTTATACCAATATTTATATGTTGAAATAAATAATTAAAATTCATGCTGTATAATCATCCGTTCAAAAAGCCATGAAACTCAGTAGAACGGAATCAATTCAGTCCTGAAAATATGCAATTTAAGTGTTTAACACCAGATATATATATATATATATATATATATATATATATATAATACTTATATCGGTCTGTACATAGATTCTTTATTTGTTTTACGATTGTTTTTTGTTCAAGTTTAGATAAAACTGCTGTGCAAAACGCAGTAAACAATCATGGCTTAACATCTTTACGCGCTTATTTCAATCGATATACAAAACATTTTGGCGCTCCAGGTCAGATATAAAATTTCTTTTATATAATATATAGTTTAACATTAATTAGCATATTTTACAGGTAATCAAAATATATGTAGTTTAAAAATATGTTAGCTATTACTGTGCAGTAACTGACCTTTCACCTCAATTTTTTTAGAAAACAATATGAATAATCTTCAGTTATTTAATAGGGGTCTTTTCAATGTCATTTTTTGTTGTGGAAGTGCCATAGATAGAGAAATATTCATCAGTTATTTATGTAGTGTTATATGATTTATTACCTTTATGACTATTATTTTTTATCATGATATGACAGTCGATGAAATATTTCGTGCTTATTATTTGTAAATTATTGAAGTTATGCTGTAACTTCAACGAATAATTTGGTTTTCAGTCCAGGTAATTTTTAAAGCTATAAGTGTGATATATATATATATCCGGTTTACTAAAATGTGACCTCTTTTAGTTTTCTATTCATCAAATTATGTAGATAAAAGTGATAGAAATACCGTTGAAATTTTAAACACAGTGCTTAGATTAATAATTTAAAAACCATACATTTGAGAACAGATTGGAATGAATAAAACGTGTAACATTTATTCATATTGAATGTAAACTACAGGTAAATATAAATACGATGGCACAGAAATTGAGAATAAACTAATAGAAATCCTTCATTTTTAAAAGATATTTGATTTCATCTGCAACTTGAAATCAATCCCAAAACATTTGTATTAAAATTTGAACTACTTGCTAGTAGTTAATAAAAATAATGTATATATAATACATAATGAGTGGAAAAATTAAGTTTCTAAATTTTCTGACGTTCCGTTAGTCGTCAGGTTTAAATAGTACAAGTAAATTTTTGTTCTTCATCTTCAGATTACATCCATTAAATCATTACGCGTAAGAGGATTCAAGTACATATGGATAGATTAGAGTAGAATCGTAATAATTTTTAAAATTATATACATGTTTATATAATCATTTTGGGGAATCGTTTGTGTTGATAATGAAGTAGGTTTTTAATATAATATGTGGGTAATATAAAACATACCAAATGGAAATTTGTATTATTGATAACAATAATGAGAATAAAAAAACATAGAAATATTATCAATGTTTATCTCAGAATAAATGGAAAAGATTAATTATTATGGCGCACTAGTTGGTTATAAGTAGAAATAAATATATGGTTTTTGTATTTTGTTGTGACAGCCAACCTTTTATTGATCTTGCTTTGTAGGGGAATATTTTCAGTTGTAGCCTAACTCGTTTTCTCTCTGACGCCATAACCACTTTTTCCCTTAAAATTTAAAACGGAATGTTTTCAATGAATACGTGTACTGCATCCATGTATTGCTCTAGTTTTGGAAATAAATTGTTAACTGATTAGAAACAGAATATATATATGTATGTTGTGTGTTCCAAAGAGTATTTCTTTCTGAATGTCGACTATTCACTGTTGTATTATCATTTTTAGTTGTTCACAAATATATTCGTTTATTTCATACATCCTGATCGCTAAATAAATTTAAACAAAGCAAGAAAAAATATTCGCAGAATAAAATGAATTCATTATATTTCAGAGTTTCTCATTAGCTCCAATGGCTCACAATTTCGAAAGAAATATTTTTATATAAGTGTTATTACATACCATAATCCATGAAGTTCAGTTCGAAAGAACTTAAGAAACATGAAGAAACAACATATTTAACAAAATAGCTAAAACTGATGAGTATTTATATTGTTGAAGATGAAATCATAGAGTGCAGAGAAGTCGGCAAAGTTTTAAGTAACAATGAGACAATGAATAAAAGCAAATCGTTAACAAATGAGTGATAATCAAGGCATCTATCTAACATAAAATTAAAGTTAACGTCTTGATTGAATGTCAGTGGGATTTTTTTTTACCATATTAGAGAGATAATGTAACTGACAAGCGTTAAAATAATATAACTATCTTACTGTGGCAATGGTAGGTTTACCACACTTTGTTTCTACATGCAAAAGTCAGATCGAATGCGCTTGGTGGCAATGGCCTCTGTAAAACAGAGTAAAGGTAGTGTACGTTACCTGATAATTATTTTGAACGCTTTTGAGTAATCCATGTTGTGTCCACCGCCCATTAAAATTTTAAAAACCGTACTTGCGAGACCTTTACTTTCTTTCAGGCACAATTTACGGGGAATATGTCCCGAAGACCTTATAGGATGCCCTTCTTTCAGTCCTTCCTATGTACTTACTTTCATAAGTACATGTAAATTCGTAAATGCATTTGGAAGTGACCTCAAAACGATATTGATCTACTTTTGGTTGATTGGTTTACGGAGCATCTAGTGTTATAAACTGAAAACAATTAAGCTTCAAGGAAGCTTATAACATTTTTATCATAATATTTCCTTTGTAAATTTAGGCCGTTTGTAGCTGATGAGAAGCGTTGAATTATAATGAAACCATTTTATTCTGTAAGGGTTGTTCTTCTTGCTTTATTTATATTGTTTAATGTTTAATATTTAATATGAAGTAGTGTAAAAATCCATGGGCTTTAGATTTGATTTTTAAATCTCATGCGTAGCATACATTTACCGAATAATTGTCAATACGATCATAGGTGTCTTCGAAACATTGCTCGCATATCATGGGACCATCGAGTAAGTAACACAGTTGTTAGGAAACGGGTACTAGGTAAGGATGGCAAATCAATTGATGAAGTAGTGAAACTTCATCAGTTGAGATGGCTGGGACACGTGTTACGTATGCCCAACGACCGACTGCCTCGACGTGCTATGTTCAGTGGTATAGGAGTAGGTTGGAAGAAAGCTGGGGGCGGCCAAACCAAAACATGGCACAAGTCCATGAAGTCACTGACAAGTGAACTGAGTCATGTTGGTAGGTGTAGACTACCTGGTTGGGGACCGCGAGATGACAGTAACCGATGGTTAGAGACCCTGAATGACATGGCTCAAAATCGTTTGCAATGGCGCAGGTGCATCCACTCTCTGTGTTCTCCCAAATTCTAATCTTCTGAATTCTTCATGTCCCATTTTTCCTCTTTCCAAATTTATTTCACTGGATTATACTCTTTAAATAACATCTCCAAACCCTAATCTTCCCGATTACTGCTTATAATCTTGCTACCTCTACCACTATGGGATTTGAATCGACAACTGCATCTCTGTACTAATGTGGTGTGGCAACTCGAACTGATGTACGTACGTACGAAGTTCTACGTTGTTACTGACTGACTGACTGTCAATACGATTATTGAATTATATTAAAGTCACACGTTATTGCAGCTAATAATTTTCATTTTGTCAAAAGAAATGTTCATAGTTGATTATAAATAAATATGAAACCGAAAAATTTGTAAAATCATGACGATCATTTGTTTGTGGTTTACTTATTACAAAATAGTAATGATATGCATCGGTTGTTTGGGGCTTCCTATTGATGGTATATGTACATCCTCTGCGGATGTTTTCGATATTATCATCAAGCCACAAATATTGTAAGCAGAGATGGATGATGATTAGCTGTGGAATCCAGGATGCGCATTTGTTCTATCTAGAACTCTCTCTCTCTCTCTCTCTCTTATTATATATATATATATATATATATATATATATATATATATATATATATATATATATATATATATTATAGTTTGTGAATGTGTGCGCTACTGAGGAGTTCCAAACTAAAATGAAATCACTACCCAATGCTCCCTGTGTATCAGTGGTTTTCTATTTTGAATCAGTTTGGGACTTACACTCTCTTCAAAATGTTATTTTTTCTTACGCATTCCGCGTTATATGAATTGAAGTTATTCTTATAGTTCGTTATGATCAAATCCTGTATTGTTCATCAATAATTTTTATTCTAATAAACGAAAGGCTAAATTTTCCCAAAAAAAATTTTTTTACCAAATTTTTTTGTTCAATGTTTAGATGATTTTTTTTCTTTAAACTTTGATTAGTTGTTGATGTTGTCGGGTAGTTCTATATTTATCTTGTAAACATTCTAATTTGTTTTTTTCTCTCTCTTGCTAACAAATTATTCGTGTCTCAATTCTTTTTTTTGTTCTTTATTCTACAAAACGAAATAACTTATTCTCTTAACAATGGTTTCACATGATTTCAATTCTTCATCAATAATATTTATTATTTTCATTTAATGAAGCGTGTTTCCATCATTATATTTGTCGTAGACAAAGAAATTGTTCACTTTTCATTAAAATGTTATAAGTATAATTGAAATCCTATGAAATCTATTTAATACATCAAAACACAATATACCAATTGTAGATAATTCAGTTGGAAAAATAATCTTTTCAGTTTAATAATTTGATTACTCTAATCACAGGATTAATAACTTTAGATTGCATGTTCATTTAGTATTTGATTTATTCACACGTTTAGATAACATTTTGTTCTATGATGTGAAAAGAAGGAAAATTGTCCTAATCTGTTTAGTTTTTTTTTTCAATTAATTTCGTTTCCATATATTTCCGTGTTTTAAGTTAAATATTAGTATCATAACTTTAGCCTCATACTTTGGTAAATGATAGTTTTAGATTCGAAACTATTTATGTCAAGTTTAAATCTCGTTGTTAGGTAGGTAAGTAAACTATTCGGTCGATGACTTACGAATTGTTAAGAAAACTATCCTTGTGGTAATACATTTTTAACTATAATTAGATTTATCTATGTACTTTATAAAACATCAGTAAATATAGTGATTCTGTAAATACTCTTCAAGATACTATGTGTATGTAAACTGTAACTAACTAGTTCAGAATATGTTATCGTTTTATCTGAAAACTTTGGTTTCGTCGCTGGTTCACTGAGTTTACTTGAAGCAACAACACTTACTGAATGATGTTATCATGTAGTGCTGTCAAACTGAGCTCAACACTATAGTGCCCGTGATTGACTCCAAAATGATTGAATGATATTGATATGAATGAGGCATAATTTTTTACTTGACTTTGTATGTAACCTGCCTACTCAAAACGTTTAAAACAGCAGCATATCAATAGTCAAATACGTGTTGTATTTACGGTAGGTGTTATGGATGCTGAGGAATAATGTGCCAATCATTAGCATGTTAAGTCTAATGATGTCCTTGGACGTTAAATGAACATTCCCTATTCGCCGTTATTTATTTCACTCGTTAAATATTGTACAGATGTTGTTTTCTATTTTTGTGGTACGATGTGGTCTGTTTGGTTAGTATATAAATAGAGTATGTTTGAAATATAACGATTCATAACTCAGGGGCCGTGACTTGCGTTCTAGACTCAATTGGCTGGGCTAGATAGGGAAGCGGGACCAATCGGGACTCTAGGTCGTTCACTACGTGTTTTTCCGTGTCACTGAATTGATCGATAAAACGCTGCTTATCAAAACCTGCAGTCACACGTTACAACAGTAAGCTTATTTCAGACATGTCAGTATTGAACAACAAACAAACTCAATATTCAGCAAGTGTATAGAACATTAGAGTTCGGTTATATGCTGATTCAAAGAATAACAAGGTGATTCCATTTTTATAAGTCATGTGAAAAATACAGGAAGTGGGTAGATACACACATACATGCATTAATCTGGTCAAGGTTAAACGTGAGTAGCTGACAAAGGCGAATATATGGGTGACAGAATAAATGGAAATATTGAAACAATTTTCCTCCTCACATGTTTAAACAAATCATGTAAATGCATAACAATGCTAACTGCTACAACCTCACATTTCAATATTTTTTTTCATACTTTTTGTTTTTGAAAATTAGGTCGAACTGTTTCAAATCAAGATGTCTGGGATTTACTCACAGATATTACACATCATCTTTCTACACCTGTTCGTTCAAAACCAGTTGAAGTGTTACAGTTAGCATCAGAAATTACTCAAGCATTTCATGGTTTACGAATAACAACTTGTAAATCAGCTAAAGATCGTACAGCTATGTCTGTTACTTTGGAACAAATCCAATGGTTGAAAGTAATTTTATATCTATTGTATTTTATGTCTGTTATTCTCTTCAGTGATGTTATATTTATGACATATTAATACTGTATATATGTGACAAGATGAAATATTATCATTAGCACAAAAATTCTCCATCTTGTAATGTAGAATTACCGAACAGATTATATTTAATCTTTGACTGTTTAAAAACAAAGTTATTTTCACCAGCATTGAATGAGGTTATTAGATTTTTATGATTGATCATAACTTGGCTAGTTTGTTTACTATAAAATTATTAAACTATCAATTAATATGATATATCAATATCATCTGATTTAAGAGTGAATTAAATGAGTAAACTATAAATGATTGTTTGATTATATAAAGTAGAGTTTCATCTTTCTATTGTCCATTTCTTCTTAGTATGGGTTTCTTATTCTTCTATTTCTACATTATCATTCTTTTATTTTGATGATTCATTATGTCTACCATGTATAGTTAATAATTGTAGTAATTTGTGTCAAAATGATGTTATTATATGTTTAGTTGTATACTTTGCTATAAACCATATTTTAGAGTTCTATAACGGATAATGATGTTAATTCTTAATTACGGTTCGACATCCAGGTTACAACAGTTACTTTTTTTCTAACCTCTTCTACTTGGACAGGTTATATTATAAGAAAGAATTTTTAGTATGGATGGTAGGCATTTATTCATCATTTGGATTTTAGTTTTATACGGATTTATATCTAGTAATTATTAGTTAAAAATAAATCGTCACATTGAACGAATATCCTATTAAATTAATACCAAAGTTAAATGAAAAGAAATCACACGTAAGATCAACACATGATCCTACATTTGATTTCTTCCTAGTAAATTGTGTTTGTGCATATAACATTCCCATAAGTGACTGATATTATAGTATACATTTACAATTTGACTATAGTTTTGTTATAAACTTCATTTATTCTCCTTATAATATGAACTTTTAATCATCTATAATAATTCAATTTGTTTTCTAATTAGTTAAAGCTGTTCCACTAATTAAACATTCAATTTTCTACTAATGTATTATGATGAAACTCACTAATTATAAGTTTATGTACTCGACTTTAGTTATATGATGGATAATATTACTATCCAGTTATCTCAACCAAATACAATTGATACGGTGCTCATACCTGTCCTGTATTAGTTGAAACTTGAGTAACTATTCCTTTTTTTGGGTTATAGTAATATTTACGTTCGTTATTTTTAATAAATCCTTTTATGAATTCGTGTACCTTAGCAAGGAAAGATACAACGATATTTAGTGATCATGATTGTTTAGCGATTATAAAAACATGATGAACGAATAATCTTAAGAACAAGAATTTCCTGTGTTATTCATCATTGAGGAGGAATTTCATGTTTTTAATTTCGATCATAGATTAGTTATTTTCAACATTTAGCATTCATCAAAAACAGCCAATATTGTTTCTTCCTGTATTTTCAAATATCAATTTATGGTAAGAAGTGTTGTCTTTTCTGTTATAAGGTTTAAACTAATCTTTTATTTCTTCAGTACTCTTAGTTTTTTTGTGATGATTCTAAATACATTCTTACGTACATATTTAGATTATGAATTTCGGTGATTATATTATATGAAACAGATAAATTTACTTGAATTTTGTCTTCCGTTTCTTCTTTGTGGAAACGCGAAGATGCTTTTCCGCTTTTCCTTTCTGTAAACACTTGTATTCGTTTTCTGCTAATGTTTGTATATTTTCGTGTGCACAACTATAAACAAAATTGTTCAACAACATAGTCATTGATAATCTATATTTTTCTTGTATATTAATAATAATACTAGTAATAATAATCCCTCATTCCAGGAAATATCTCATTTTCAAAAAAATATCACTTTTTCGTTTCCCATCTCCTTCTCTCTTCCTAATTTCGTATGATGTCTATGTGTTAATTTTATTGTGTTTGTTAGTAACTATTACTGCTTATCATGAGTAACCTTTTCCTCAGTTTTTTCTTTAAAAAAATCATTTTCAGCACTATTTTTTATCATTGAATTCATTCGTTGTCATCGTCAATTTTTGATATAATTACTTGCCTTAAACAAAACACAATCTCTCTTTATTTGATTGTATATTGAACTATGTGAAACTTTTTATGTTACATTGTTCATTCGTGGTTTGCTCTTAAATATTAAGTACTGTAGAATAAGAACACAGTCGTAATTTAACTCTTAATTTCTATAATTCACTATTAATTGGTCTGGTGATATTTTGCAATTAAACAGAACATTACTAGGAATACTTATCATATCTGTGTATGTACTTATGTATGTTTGTGTTTTTATCATTGTTATTGAGAAACATCTTGTTCAATTATTTATAGCCTTTTATTTTGAAAAAAAAAGTTTTTTCTCCTACTCTTACTGCTATCCCTAGTAATTTTGTAATTAGTATAGTATAAGGCAAAAACAATTATTATTAAGCGAAGAAATGGAATAACGAAAACTATATGTTCGCTTGTTTACCTTTTTTCTCAACAAGTTAAATTCAAATAGATAATTAATTTTAAAAAATGTAAAAGTGATTCTTTTTTCTCATTTATAAAATTGGTTCTGTTACTATGGTAATAAAACAATGTGTATATCTCATTTTTCATCCCTTTCTCTTGTTCATCGTTCATACTTTTTAATATCATTCCGTTATTGCGTTTCTATTATTAATTTATCTTATCTATGCGTATTATTACCTTACATATGATATGTATGAGATATAGAATCATTATGTTTTTTTTTGTTATTGTTTTTACATAGTAAAAGTTGAATGCCGGTAGTTCAACAGGAATTATTACAGTTTAATATGTTTATGCGTATTGTTTAATTTGTTTTATTCATGTAATTAAAAATTCATTAATTCATTTTCATTATGAATAATATTTCTGTTCATTTTGTATTGTAATCGCGTGTGTAGCATTAGTTTCTGGTCAAGTTTTCTTTATATATATAGCGTGATTTATTGAAATATTATTTATTATTTTTGGAAAATATGCATTAATGAATTTGTTTTTCTGTTGATGAATACTATCCATTATAGTTTATATTAAACACCTTCTTTACTTAGGATGTCGTTCTGATGATCCCTTTATTTAATTTTTTAAAATAGATTTCATGTTCATTTGTTAAATGTTTTTCATTGTTGTGTATGCTCAAAACGTATGACTCGAAATCGTTTACACTGGCGCAGGTGCATCCACTCTTTGTGTTCTCCCAAATTCTAATCTTCTGGATTCTTCATGTCCCATTTTTTCTCTTTCCAAATTCATTTCACTGGATTATACTCCTTGACTAACATCTTCAAACCCTAATTTTTCCGATTAATGCTTATGCATTTAGTACTTGTACCACTATGGTATTTGTATCGACAATTGTATGTGTGTGCTAATGTGTTATGGCAAATGGAACTGATGTAGGTACGTACGAAATTCTACGTTGTCAATGACTGACTGATTGTTATGTATGCTATGAAAAAGTAAATTCTACCTCTGTTTTTCACTATCTCTGTTCTGTGGCATTAGTATTTTGGGGTTATATATGTTTTACAAAGTGATTAAATATTTTATGCTACAAATAACTTTATCAGTAGTGCAATTCTGAAATAGTGATTGACAGAAAGCCCACACTGATATAGTCTTTCTTTTTTTCCAAATACATATTAGTGGAATGTATTCATAGCATCTATGAACATTATTAATCTTTTTCCATTGTGCCAGCAGTATTGATGTACAAATTGTTGGTAATCTATTTAAATTGTCGATGTATCATTACTCGATATCACTCAGTGTATAGTTTAGTGTAAGTATCTTCCACTTTGGATTTACCATTTGAATAATTGAAACAACACTCTCTGCTGGTTATCATGGTGTAGAACTTCTAACTGATAAAAATGCTATATATATATATATGGAAATATTAAAATTGTTAATTTACACTTATCGTCTACATGGCACTGGTTTTTTGTTGTTGAAAGTTTAACTATTGACTGTTATTGCGAAAGATAGCCCCATTATTGGCTGTATGTCCTATCTGAATTAAATGGACTAAAATGGAGCTGTTAACAGTTTTAACTACACCTTTGCTTAACCATTTTCGGAAGTCCTTACGAGCCGGAATATACAAATTCCTAGAACATCTCTTAATATAACTTGCTCCACAGGAACAGCTGAATTAATAGAGACAGAACGAGTTGGCTAGTCTAGGCAATTTATCTTTCAGCCTCGGAGTGATCATTAGACGTGTGGGAAACATTAAATGTAGTTTACCTGCATTAAAAGTTCTTTGGATTGATCTGCGTAACTCCAGTCTTAGAATTACACTAGGTTCATCTCTGAATTGTAAGCGTATGTACAGAGGTGTTTTGTTCACGGTTAGACATTCCTTATGCTCTCTTTTAATGGTTATGCTTTCATTTATAAATTTCTCCGGATATCCATTTCCTTCCAGAGACGCGTACAAAGCCTTTGTTTCGTCTTCGACTGCATCTAGAGAGCATATGGTCTTGATTCTATGGTACAGTGTTCTAACCAGGTTCCTTTTTTACTGTAGAAGAACAAAACTAAGAGAATTCGTATATTGACCCATCCAAGTAGTTTTCTTGTTTATGTTTCTTCTTAATGACCCATCTATTCTCCTTGTAAGTAGAATATCTAGAAAGACTATTCTATCTCTATTCTCTTCCTCTTATGTGAATTTTATGAACGGATGAACTGTATTGAATCGCTCAAGTGTTTTTTCTATCAAATATAGTCATTACAAGGGATAAATCTATCGTCCATATATCGGCAGTAAAATGAAAGCTTGTCAATCTGTTGTGCTAGTGCGTCGTTTTTCCAGTTTAGAGAAAAAATGTCAGTCAATATGCGACCTAGTTTAAATCGACTGTTCAGTGAATAAATAATTTTTTAACTTTAATACAATGAACTAAAACAGATCACTAAGTAAATACGAACATGTCTTATGACTTCAGTTGCGTTAAATGTGGGTCTATGCTCAACTATTTTTGGTTCAGTATTGATGTAAATGCAAGTGAATAATTGTCATGATCTTATTTAGCTTGTACTTATTTTTATGGTGTAATATGGAATAGGTTGATTAATAACGTCTTCAACAGATTTCTTAGTTCTACTCATTTGAGTATTAAAAAATATATGTGAAATTATTATTATTCATTCATTCATATTCTGATCTAATTTGAATTGTTAAGTTAAATCTTTTCAATAAACTTATTTGTCAGAAATGCTGTTTCACTAAACTTTTAGTTACCAAAATTAGGATAAGTGAAGCTTTACATTTAGGTTTCGTACATTAAACAGTTAGATACATCTGGTATCTTTAGTGAATTTGTATTTTAAATCATCCATCAATTTATAATAGACACATTGTTTTCTAATTAGTCTTGCACTCATCTTTTCCGTATGTAAGGACTGTTCATATTCGAACCTATAATTTGGAACCAGGGTTTCAAGCTTGTAAGTATTGTATCATTAGTTTTGTTTGAACAACTGACTGATATTGTTACTAATCCTACAGTATCTGCAGTTGCATAGCTTTTCAATTATATGTAGTGTATAATAAAGAGATGTTTGTTGATAGTATCAACCATGATTTGTTTCATCTCAATGAAGTAAATTTTCTCTTGTTTCTACTTCTTTTTTTATATTTTTCAAGAGTGAAGGTATGCATGAAAGTTGTTTTACCAAAGCTCTTCAATGTATTCGAAGCACTGGTCTACGTTTAGATAATGTAATGAAAAACACTGGTAAACGTAAATATGCGTTCAGTCGTCTCCAGCTATTATCATTTCCAAGATTGTATAAACCACCAATGGGAACATATTCTACAAATGTATCATCGTAATATATATCGTCGATAGTAGATTTATTCAACAATCAATTTGATTTATTCGACACTGATTCTTATTTTTCCTATCGACTTTTCTCTATTTTCATTTTATCATCGATGAAAACGAAGAAGAGATTCATTCTTTCTTTTGATATTTGAACAATCAATTTATCTTTAAGTGGAGTATAAGTATGTTTCAATATTATTATTATCATTACTATTGCTAACAAAATACTATGGATAATACTTTATTAATGATAACTGACTTTATAGTCACGTTGATTTCCTTTTTCCAATTTTCGTCTTTCCTAACCTCATTCCTTTGTGTCATTGTGTTTTGTAAAAATAAAGTCTCCTTTATTCATTTCATAAAAATCTTATTCATTATTTACTACTAATTTTGATTGTATAGTTGTATTCATACTGTTTCTTTGATAATTATGATGACAATAATGATTGAATTCATTTACATCAATTAATCTATACTTTATTCATTGATGTATATTTATTATATCTTAAGAAATAGTTCTACTTTATCTCACGCAATGTGTAATTAATGTCGGTAACTACTGCTCTTAATATGTTGTGCATATATGTATACATAAATCTATACATGTTGAGACGACAAGTGTATATTGAGCTCATTTTTATTCTTTCTTCACAACATGATGTAAGTTTGTGTGTTTATATGTAAGGAGAAGATGAACTGTTGTTAAACAATATGATAAATATTTCAATGTACAATAATTTCTCAATTGTTTCTAGTTCATGATTTTAAAACAAGAAACATTCTTGAATCATCTTTGAGAATTTTTATTTATTTTTGATATTCTATTGAATGTAAGCAATGACGTGACTAGATGTTAAACTATATAGTGTGAAGTTATTAATTATTCAGAATGATATTTTAGTTTTTCGTTTTGTTTTTTGAGAAAAATACATTTCTCTTTTATTATCGAAAATGTTGGACATATGTTAATGAACATAAAAGAAAACTACATAAATGATGAAAAATTACCAGATAATTGTAATTATGAAGTTGAATAGAATAATGTCAAATGTATTCAAGTATAGAAATCTCTAAACAGTATAGTCGGGAAATAAAACAGAAAAAAACAAACAGAAAGAGAGATTAACTGAATCAATGTGGTGAAGAGAGTGAATTTTTCAGAGAAATTTGCTAGATTACTGGTTGTTTCGTCAGATTGTCAAAGTGAAAATGATAGAAATATAATTGAATTACAAGTATCAATACTATTCGTAATGAATCTTGTATATTAGGTACCTCATTAGAAGCGTCATTATTAAATAGAGAAACCCAGCATGAGTTATGACAAACCACAATAACTCGGATGTAGCAAACTATACATGACTAAGAATTTTGGAAAATAATGAATAATGATAATCCGAGCTGATAAAAGGGCATATCATACTGAAAATAGATGAGGTTGACCATCGTAATAAGACTGAGGATGTCGTTGAAGATAATAATAAGAAGTAGTTCGTTTAAGAATTCAGGCAGCTAGCTCGAAAGAAACTCATCAAACACAGGATAAATAACAAAAAATGAACAAATTCAAGTAAAACGCTGTGGGCTTGTACTCCTTCAGTTTCACGGTGGATCAAATTGTGTAAATCAAATACTTTCCTGCGTTCAGTGTTTTCGGATTCAAAGACTAATTTACGATCTAAGTGGTATTTATTTAGCTTTATAGATTTTATGCGATTCATACACAATATACTAGTATTCTTAACGATTATAACCATGTTTGCCTCCATTATTAGATATGATCATTTGAATACTGTTTTTGTTAGACTGACTGATCAAAACCATACCATACAAAATACCCAAATTTATTTAAAACAACTAAAAATTTGATGGAATAGTAGGCAAAGTGGTGGTAGAATAGTTTTGAAGGCAAATTATTTATCATTTACATCTTCGATTGTCTGGGCTGATCTGAAGCAGCACAAGAGAAGTGGGATTTTTAGTACATTGAAAGCCGACCCAAACTGACTAAATTCTCACTTGCAACAGTAACATATCAATGACTCAAAACACTAGTTAAATGCGAAACCTAATTAAGAGAGACACACCTTCCTTAAGGACAAATGAAAAGTTCCTATCGGTTGTCTTTCATAGGGATGAAAGTTCATAAATTTGCTGAAAGAATACTTATGAACCGCATCAAGAAAGAAAATCAACCGTGGACAATAGGTAATGGATAATCTCATAGGAAACATTTGAATCTAATTCAATGTATGTGTTTATAAGAAAATAATCACTTTTTAGTTCCTGTAAAATTATTCAAAAGTATATCTACCATACCATCTTCAGACGAAAATTATAGTCTTAGCTTAAGAAGGTTCCATTTTAGCACACTTAGTTCAAATGAACTAAAAGCCCAAGAAATAGCTACTTAGATTTTTGAAAACTCTTCTATTAAGTTAACCACATTGTCTCCATAACTGATCGATCGTGTTTACCATAAGGTAACCAAATGTGCTTATTTACTCCCACTCTACATTTGACTCAATTTACATCTATCTGGTTTAATTATTTTTCTCTGTGTAAGAGTATAAGTGCATTCCATTTTCTATCTTTCAGTAAAAATCGATTCGTGCATTACGTAATCTCACCGTACGTTTAATATTATTCTCAGTTATACAATTATTCCATCTAACCTAGTTTACTGATACTTATTTTGATTAATAATAATAATAATCTTTGCCCTAGTAACATTACCCCCTCTTTTTTATTTTTTATTTATTACGTCATTTCAACTCTTTCTGAATTTTATAATTACATCATTCATAACTGACCAATTTCAGTTCATATCTCTCTTTATTAACATCAATCTATTTTCAGTTACTTCATTGCATAATAATCTAATGTGTTCTAATTCCATGATTTCTAATCACTATTTCAATTTTCTGGAACCTTCCCTCCCAAACTCTATATATTCGAAACAAAATTTTGTGACCTCATTAACTCGAACGAAATCTCTGCTACATCACGTTACATATATTCATCCTTCATCGACCTCTGTTGTATAAGTATGTCAATATATGTAATAACCCTGATTTTCAAATATTTTAGGTTGTAAGCAGCTGATGAGAACCTAACGAAATAAAATGAATTCATATTATTCTGCATCAACCTTTGTTCTTGCTCTCTTTAAAATAATAAAGGGAACTATGTGTATGAAATAATCTGAGAATTTGACCCACAACTCGATTCATTCAGTCATTATGTGTTAATCATTTTGATACCTATTAAAGTTGACAAAACTACATTAATTACAGTCAATTCTTAATCCATAATCTGTGTTCAAAGTTGGATCGTACAGTTTATGGTATTTATTTGATATCTAACAAAAATTCCCAAAAGCGCATTATCTATTGAATGATTTCCATATTTTCTGTCATTACTATCCAGGATTGGACTATTCAATAACTGTTGAAACTTGGCTCTTTGAACAAACTTTCCTCAGCAGTGTGCATCCAAGACGCTGCTCGCGGGACTCGAACCCAGAACCTGTCAGTCTCGCGCGCGAGCACTTAACCTTTAGACCACTGAGCCGGCGTCCGACAGTGTTAATGTCTAACTTCAACTAATCCACGAAATTGAGCGACACATTCACCATTGTCATCAGTGAGTTACTATCTCACAACAGACCTGGTTGAACTCCACTGATTATTTGTTTGTTAAATACATTCAAGTTTATAAAGCTTACTTCATATTTGTATTAATCCACTAATCTATGGGCCTAATTTCCTATATATCTACTTGTATACTATACTTAGTTAACGTTAGCTTATGGTCTCTCTCAGTACGATATGAAAATGTAGTACGTAAATTTATTTTGTTATATTTATTAAATATTATATGCTTTAAATTCAAAGCATTACAGGGCTTGTTCCAAAGGGTTTGCTCCTATTCAATTGGAAAAATCATCTCATCGTTTTGTAGTCATTATTACTCTGATTATAATTAAATTGAAATGCTCAACATACTACGTTGAACAGAAATTTGTTAAGGAAATTTTTAATATAAGTGTATATCATTAAATTACTAACTTCTTGATATCCAGAAAGATAAATTCACGAATTAGGTTAACTTTGCCTTTCCTTCAATTTGCTATCAATGATATTCTAAGAACAGTTCTCATAATAATGTCAAGTGACATTGTAGATCCATTACTTTCAAATATATAAAATGTAGGCTATGAAAATTTTGTGAAATCAGTTCGTGATTAACATCCAAAATTACTGTATATGATTTATTAGAAAGTGTTCACGTATTCATTAATCATTAAATGTGATTATACAAAACCTTAGAACTTGACTTAAGCTCAATAACATTTAAATGTAATAGGATCTGATATGGGTAAATGAATCAAATAATAAAGAGGTCACTTAGTTTCACATTGTAATAAACTGATTTGAAAATAATCATAAAACTAATACTGAACATTGTCAAATTCATGATAAATAATCGTCGGAATATTTGTTTGCCCAACTACGTTTTTTATTCGTTAAAAAAGGCATTTAACCTTAAACTAACAGAATAACACGAATTTTATAATAGTAAATAAAATTCAGTTTGATTTACTTGATAACAAAGAAATTTGTGTGGTTTTCCAAGTCAGTAAATGGTTTTTTTATTATTGTTAAAAAGCTACATATTGATTAAAACAGTCTACAAAAGTTGTTAACTTTATACAAGTTCTCTACTCGACCACAACTGACCGAGTGAGAGCTTATGGTGAATTGTCATCAGAATTGATTACCTCAAGTGGTGTTCGTCAGGGCTGTCCAATCCATTCTTGTTTAACTTTGTCGTTGACATGCTTTTAAAGATAATACTTTCCTCATCCAAAATTTCCAGGGGTTGAATTTCTACCGGGGGATTCACTTGCTGACTTAGAATATGCCAGTGACATAGTTCTATTTGGTGAAGACGCTGACAAAATGCAGAGTCTTCTGACCACTCTAAGCAACAATGCAAGCATGTTCGGGATGTGATTCTCCCCCTCGAAATGCGAAATGTTGCTTCAAGATCGGGTTGCATCGACACCCGAACTAATGATAGGGAGTGAAGTAATTTAGCGTGTCGATCGCTTCAATTATCTTGAGAGTTTCATCAGCCCTTGTGGTTTGGTGGGTGACTAACTCTCAGCACGGATACAGAAGGCTGGACTAGCTTTTGCCAACTTGCGTCATTTATGACGTGTTTACTGCGCAGAAGCTCGTTCCGTCCTACTGTATGGCTGTGAAACATGGCCGGTAAGAGTAGAGGATATTCGTGGGTTACTAGTATTTGATTATAGGTGTCTTCGGAACATTGCTCGTATATCCTGGGACCACCGGGTAAGTAACGCAGTTGTTAGGAAACGGATACTAGGTAAGGATGGCAAGTCAGTTGAGGAAGTAGTGAAACCTCATCAGTTGAGATGGCTGGGACACGTGTTACGTATGCCCAACGACCGACTGCTTCGGCGTGCGATGTTTTATGGTGTAGGAGTAGGTTGGAAGAAAGCTAGGGGTGGCCAGATCAAGCCATGGCACAAGTCCATGAAGTCACTGACAAGTGGACTAAGCCATGTTTGTAGGTGTAGGCTACCTGGTTGGGATCCACGAGATGATAGCAACCGATGGTTAGAGACCTTGAATGACATGGCTCAAAATCGTTTGCAATGATGCAGGTGCATCCACTCTTTGTGTTCTCCCAAATTCTAATCTTCTGGATTCTTCATGTCCCATTTTTTCTCTTTCCAAATTCATTTCACTGGATTATACTCCTTGACTAACATCTTCAAACCCTAATTTTTCCGATTAATGCTTATGCATTTAGTACTTGTACCACTATGGTATTTGTATCGACAATTGTATGTGTGTGCTAATGTGTTATGGCAAATGGAACTGATGTAGGTACGTACGAAATTCTACGTTGTCAATGACTGACTGATTGTTATGTATGCTATGAAAAAGTAAATTCTACCTCTGTTTTTCACTATCTCTGTTCTGTGGCATTAGTATTTTGGGGTTATATATGTTTTACAAAGTGATTAAATATTTTATGCTACAAATAACTTTATCAGTAGTGCAATTCTGAAATAGTGATTGACAGAAAGCCCACACTGATATAGTCTTTCTTTTTTTCCAAATACATATTAGTGGAATGTATTCATAGCATCTATGAACATTATTAATCTTTTTCCATTGTGCCAGCAGTATTGATGTACAAATTGTTGGTAATCTATTTAAATTGTCGATGTATCATTACTCGATATCACTCAGTGTATAGTTTAGTGTAAGTATCTTCCACTTTGGATTTACCATTTGAATAATTGAAACAACACTCTCTGCTGGTTATCATGGTGTAGAACTTCTAACTGATAAAAATGCTATATATATATATGGAAATATTAAAATTGTTAATTTACACTTATCGTCTACATGGCACTGGTTTTTTGTTGTTGAAAGTTTAACTATTGACTGTTATTGTGTCACTGCATTATACTCCTTGGTTAACATTTTCAAACCCTAATTTTTCCGATTAATGCTTATACATTTAGTACCTGCACCACTATGGTATTTGTATCGACAATTGTATCTGATTGCTAATGTGGTGTGGCAACTCGAACTGATGTACGTACGTACGAAGTTCTATGTTGTTACTGACTGACATTTACTAATGAACTATAGTTGTCATTATGGAATACAGTAGAAATCAACATCTTTACTTTATATAAGCTAACTAGTAACCATTAAGTTTTGTATCAGGGGAAGTTTGAAACAGATTGTTTTGTTGTTACATAGTAACCTATGCGATGCTATCCAGTGTTTGATCCTCAGTATATTACATCCATAATATCTGTAATTTGTTCACTTGAGTAATTTGTGATTTTTAAATCGTTGGGTGTGGTCAATAGAAAAATTTAGATTTCAGTTTTGTATCTGGAATCTCTCACTCTCTTCTAACATTTGTGTAATATCAACTATAAATGGAATTGTATACTGACATTTTACTTCAAGTTACTGATCTTCTAAACTGACAAATACAAACAGTATCGAAATATGAATGGCAGCTTTTCTTTTGAACATATCCAACTATAAAAATCAGGACACTTCACAGAATATACGAGAATATAGGTGAAAAACTTGAGCTGACTGAGAATTTTCATTCTTTTATTAACTTCCTAGAAAGATATTAAAAGAGAATCTCAAGTAATCAAAATTGCAGCTTAGACTTAAGTGCTAGAGTTCATCCCTTCAAGTAGGTGTTAAGTGGCTTATGCATAAATATATATATGATTGACCTTAATTACAGATTGATATAAATATTGTTAGCAATAAATCAGATTTATTCACTCCACTTATACTTGAGCAGATTAATCTGGTTAGTAAGAATTGTTAGTCTAAGTGTTAACATTCACACATTTTTCTAAAAATATGCTTGATAAAGATATGCAAATTTTAGAAATTCAGTTAGCTCTATGACCTAACTTGGAGGGTTTAAAACTTATTAATCTTAACGTGTAACGTTTTATAATATTCACAACTTAACCTTTAATTATAACAATAAGATTAACGAATAAAATGTATGAGAAAGAATTTTTGAGGATAAATCATACCTTTTGTTATCTTATTAAGATATAGGATGAATTTTCTTACATAACAACTGTAAACTACTTTGTAACCTATTCAATCGTAAAGACTGCTTAATTTCAAATTGTACAGCAAAATAGCAGAAAATCATATTTCTTTTTTTTACCTTACTTGATTAAATTTATATATTAACTGCATAATGTACTTGCACAACTTAGTAAAAAAGTCCATACAATCTATAATCCGGAATATATTTCTCTTCTTTGTTTATTCATTAGAGAATTAACAATGGGATTGAATACGCAGTTATCATAAGGATTTTAAATAATTGATTTAACTTACCGTTTCTATCATAATCCTCGTGATACTTTAAAGAAGTAGGAACTACAGTAATTTAAATTTTAAAAAAAACGGTAAGAAAATTTTTTTTGAAGTATTCAGTTCAACAAATGATAAACAGTATTTGTGCTTTCAGAATGTTATTTATTGTTGCATCATCATCACCATTCATCGAATCAATTTTTTCAGATTAAAATAAATTCCTCCAATCTATTTGTTAACTGTTAGTAATCCAGTTGTTTACTCTTTAAATAATCCTCAATATATTGAAGATGCCACAGGCATTTGTAGTTTGACAACATTTTGACCAGTAACATCTTCTACTATGAATCATATCCACCAAAAGAAATCAAAAGACAGAAACGAGAATGTTTGAAGATATATTTGATAGGCTATCAATATATCATGGATCAACTGATCTAGACTGGCTAACAATTGCAGGGGATGTTGAGCATGGCGTTCCCACTCGTGATCTAGTGCAGATGCATGACCGAGCGCCTTCAGCTAGTTAAGTCCATTAAAACTAATGTGGTCAGCATCCAATGTCGAAGACTTACTGAGTTATTTACTTTGGGGATTTATCTACCGCTACAATACTGATATATATATATAAAGTTAAGTTCTATTATCAAAAAAATTGAATCTTTTTACAAATGATACTATGTAGAAACTAGTTTTCTAGTTACTGCTACATTTATTGTTTTTTACTTGTATCAGCTGATTTAAAACAAACAAATCGAAATAAAAGAAACATTCAATAAAATACTTTATGCTTCATCATATTATGTCAGTTATTTTCATTTTATGTTACTTTTTTTTTGTATTTTTCAATGAATAAATTATTATCATTCCCATTTTTTTTTATTTCTAATTTAATAGATACTTAGTTCAATTTTAGTCTAATTTGATTGAATGTATCATTTTTTTTCTTTCTTGTTTCTTAGTTCTAACAGAGAACAAACAAAAATAGAATGTTACTTTGATAAATTAAATGATTTAGAATATTCTTTCTGTTTTCCTTTATTTAAATTAAGAAATAATCTAACAATTAAGATATTATAGCAAGTATTTTATTATTGAAAGTAACAAATTAGTGATGTGAAAGGAATTTCAATGAAGAATTTAGGTCGAGTTTTATTTTATGAACTATATAGTTTATTTGTAAAACTCATTGAAAAAGTTTTGAAGATAATATAATCGACAAAAAAAATATACAAGAAAGAGGTGAACGGTTAACTTTAGGTTTTTGTATCAGAAGGGGTATTGTGGAAATTGTAGTAATTTCAATAGTTGAGATCATGAGTCACTTGATTGGTGACTATCAGTTTGTTCCGGATAATATTTAATGTAATTTGTTGCGGTCAGTATTCTTTGCTAAGGTAGTATGACTTATGGTTGTTGTTTTTTTGTTTGGTAAAAATGCTTATCTAATCTCTTCAAAAAGGAATAAATTAAGCACGAAACTCATTAAATAGATGATTTAATTTAATACGTGAGTTATCTTACAAGCTATAACCAAACTATTTAAGCTTTCAGAAATAGGTGTATCATACTGTGGTGTGTGCTACTTATATCGACATAAGTAGTATATGATGTTAGTCAGGAACATAAAGTCTGGAAGCAGAGAGACAAGAGGATCGAACAGTAAAGAATGGAAACATAATGCAATTTATATGAAAATGCAAGAACAATGAAGTCTGAGTCATTATGAGACAATTGATGGATATTTTGCAAATTACGTATTTACTATTTGATTGTTAGATTTTATTAAAATGCCCCCACTCGTGTTCTGTTCACTACACTTCTATTATATGAGGTTATGAGATCCACAATATGAAAAACTCAAGAAGTAATAATGAATAAACACAAATCATTTATTACATACATAATATATATTACACAAACCGCTAGAAAAAAATTAATAGTCCTTTTAATCTTTTGGTTGGATGAATAGTAATTAGTTTTCAAATGTTACATGTTTTCCTGCATGCAATATATATGTCAAATACTCATTAACAATATTTGATGCTCCATTCTCAGTAAACTATATTTGGATTATGCGAACAATTAAATTTTGATCGGCTGACTTATCGGTATCAAGCTTATTTTAAGGGTCAAAAAGCTAATTTCTGATTGATATAAGTGATTAGAAATCGTTATGAGGATCATAAAGGGTATAACATATTCACTGTGAGGATCATCGTTACAAAGATTCAGTCACTGATATTAATTTGTGAATAAAATTATCATTTACATGATTCTTTTCTTATAAATGTTTCCGTTTCATTTATTAACTAGTATAGGGTTTGTATCTGTTTCTAATGCTTTACGTAAACATTGAAGGTATTCGGTAACATTATGAAAAAAAACGAATAGAACTTCTCCTGAACAAAAAGCCTCATTATATATGTGTTTAAATAATAACTTTGGGAGTAATAAAATTCCAGAAATGTGATTTTTTTAATCTGAATTATTGTAATAACATAAGTGTATCTGGTTCCAGTTAAATTCAAAAGTAATTATTGTGAATATTAAAACATTGAAGCAAAATCTACTGGAAGCCTCAAATAAAAACTTAATTCTACTGTATGTGGAAAATATGTGATAACTATGGAAATATGAAGTTAGTTTCCCTCACGGGTTAACTACTGAATGTCAGAAAGTATCTGACTGCTACTAATTAACAGTTTAAGACCTCTTAGAAGGACTCATTCATGAGTTCGCGTAGGTTTAAAGTTTACTTTGATTTTGAAGTCTTGTAAAAAGATCAAGAACATTTGGTCAATTCCACGACTGATATCAACCGTAATGAGGACAAAATTTTTTGGGTACAAAATGTTCACTAATTAACTATTTAAATATCTTATGTTCGCTAGCTAGAAAACTTTCAGATAAACTATATATATTCTCAGCCCATAAATAACTTTTTCCAAAAATAATACAATAAACTAATGATTATACCTATCAATAGCCTAGATCTAAGAAGAATAAAGTTGTAACTATTAAATGTAGGCAATATCAAAAGGATCAAGTGATTCCCTGCAGCATTGGAGCATTAGTTAATTGCTTGAAATTAAAAATAAAGACCACTGAACTTTTCTCTCAACATTTTAAACAAGATATATTTACATTGAAAGCTGAAGTGTTTCATTCTGACTGCATGTTGACTTGTATTGGAGAAAATTGATTACAAACTAGGACAGTACACCCCTTCATTTTTGTATACATTTCAACTAATGTCATGATCGGTGTTATTCAGTCACAGAAAATAACTGTCATTATTTTTTTTGTCTTAGAACTTCACATTACACAAAGAATATTGAATCGAATTAGAAGTTGAACATATTTCAACGAAGACTGATCGAATTCAGTAGTTAGTATATACAACAAGAAAACTCATATTTTTACACAACAGATCGATAATGGGTACTATAACCTTTAAAAGGTTAACGTTTATCTCAACTCTTTATCCTAGTAGCATTTGATGTTGTTCCCCATCAAGTTAATGTTATATTCATATAGGAGATAGTAATAAACTATCGCTTTTAAATAGGATACCTTTTATATTTTCAATGGATTTAAATAAATTTATTTCACTTTTGTAATTTAGAATAGAGTTGTTAATAAAATAATTGACTAGTATGTTTAATTTAGTTGCCCGTAGTTTTATTAATTGAACAATAATATTTATTTACATTTACAACTATTATGTTATTACCTACATCTGTTTTATTGTTTTCACTTGAATGACTACATATCGGATTATTTTTCACGCGTTAAATATTTCAGTGAACTAATCATTTATTTGTTTTAATGTATAAGCAGATTTTTCATTTGTATTGATACTTGGAACTGTCTTAAGGTTTAAATTCACTTGGTGTTGTTTTACATGTATCTTCTCATTGATCAGTCTCTTGCTGGTGTAATCATCAACACTGGGATGCAGGTACATATAGGACGAAACGCGTGTCCTGGATTCCACTGCTTGACACTATTCATCTTTACTTGAAAATATCCTAACGTTTGTTAATCAGAGTTATGTTTTTTTATATATTTTAGACAATGAATTCAGATCAAATAAAAAGGTAGATGGTTGAATTTTTAATTGTTAAATATTCTGACAGTGTATTTTTATTATTCTGTGATTATACTTTATATATCGTCCTATTTTTTGCTCATTGATTGATAATTAATAATTATTCAAACCTATTTGGATGTATTTTTGTTATAGAATCAGGTATTATTTTGTTTTTATCCATTGTTAGGGTTAAATCAATTATTGTAAGGTATTATGGTAAAGATGTTGCAGTGATATCCCTAGTCATAACATTAAATTTATTATGGAAAGTAGTGCAATCTAGGACATTCTGTTCTGGATACAGTTGGATATAGGGTCTACTTATAATGGTATTCTGATACGGACCTTAATGATGCTGTTAAGTCGTGATTTGAACTACTTCAGTTTCTGCTATGTAATTGTTGCACGGTGAATTTTAAACAGTTGCAGCTAGTTCACTAATTCTGCCTGTAGCTCTTATAGAGTTACTGCCGGTCCCAATCCCAGGCAAAGGAGGGGGGTTGGACATGGAGTTAGCGACCCCATCCCGTAGAAAACTAACTCGCTAAAAAAAACGCTAACCAGAAAAAACAATTTAAACCATTTAAACTCTGCCCTGGGAGTTAGAAGGTCTTCATTTAGAGGAGTTATGACGCCTCGTGGTGAAAGCCGAGTTCCTTCGGAAGTCAAGAGGCCGATGCTCCTTCTAACAACCAGAGCAACAATTTTTATAGGTACATGGAACGTCCGGACGATTTGGGAGACTGGGAAGACCAGTGAGATAGCAATGGAAATGAGGAGATACAATTTGGCAGTACTGGGGATCAGCGAAATCCATTGGACCCAAGCTGGACAACAAAGGCCAAATACGGGAGAGATGCTGCTATACTCCGGTCAGGAAGAGGAAAATGCTCTACACACTCAGGGGGTCGCTCCAGTGCTGTTCAAAGACGCACGGAATGGCCTTGTAGGGTGGGAATCTCATGAATCCAGAATCATAAAAGCATCATTCATAACAAAGAAGGAGGGAATTACAATGAATATTATCCAACGTTATGGACCCAACATTGATAGCAACGACGACAATAAAGATCAATTCTATGAGAGGCGGCAATCAATCATAGTGAAGTGCTCAAGAAAAGACCTCACCATTCTGATAGGAGATCCAGACCCCGAAGTCGGAATGGATAACAACGGGTACGAGCAGATCATGGGACGACATGGACTTGGAGAAAGAAACGAAAATGGGGAAAGATTTGTAAATCTATGTGCATTCAACAAATTGGTCATAGGCGGCACAATATTTCCACACAAACGTATACACAAAGCTACATGGATCTCACCAGACCACATCACAGAGAACCAGATAGATCATATTGGTATCAATAAAAAACTTCTGAAGGATAATGGAAGATGTGAGAACCAGGAAAGGAGCTGACAGCCTCAGATCATCACCGGGTGGTGGCCAAGATGAAACTGAAGCTAAAGAATCACTGGAAATCTGAGGGAGCAGCATTGCAAAGGTTCAATACAGCCTTCCTTCGAGATACTAACAAACTCAAAGAATTCAGAATAATTAGCAACAACAGGTTCCAAGCCTTACAGGATCTACTGAAGGAAGAAGAAACTGCCATGGAGGACAAGTGAAAAGGTATCAAAGAAGTATTAACTTTAACGTGTCAGGAGGTTCTGGGCCGCAAAAAGCATCATCATAAGCCTATGCATCACAGCAGGCTTCAAAATTCACAAGGGGAAAACAAAGGTCCTCAAATACAACACGAAGTACACCAACCCAACCACACTTGATGGCAAAACTCTGGAAGATGTAGAATCCTTCACGTACCTGGGAGGCATCATCGATGAACAAGGAGGATCAGATGCAGATGTAAAGGTGAGGACTGGCAAATCAACACTCGCGTTCCTAAAACTGAAGAACATTTGGAACTCAAAACAACTTTCAACCAATATCAAAGTCACAATCTTCAATACGAACGTCAAGACAGTCCTACTGTACGGAGCTGAAACTTGTAGAACTACTACAACCATCATCAAGAAGGTACAAGTATTTATAAATAGTTGTCTACACAAGATACTCAACATCGACTGGCCGGATGCGATCAGCAACAGCCTTTTGTGGGAAAGAACAAACGAGCTTCCAGCTGAAGAGGAAAATAGGAAAGGATGATGGAAATGGATAGGACATACACTACGCAAATCGACAAACTGCATCACGAGGCGAGCCCTAACTTGGAATCGTGAAGGGAAGCGGAAAAGAGGAAGGTCAAAGAACATATTATGTCGGGAAATGGAGGCAGATATGAAAAGAATGATTGGCATCTGGAAAGAGCTGGAAAGGATTGCCCAGGACAGGAGTGGATGGAGGGTGTTTGTGAGCGGTCTATGCTCCTTCACGAGGAGTAATAAGCGTAAGTAATTAATTAAGTATGTAGTGTGCAACGAAATGCTGTGCGAGGATTTTCAGTGTTTTATTTCCGTTGCATTGGTTATTATGTATTGTAGTCCAATCTGCTCAGTCGATTACTTCATTTTAATCCAGCTGTGGTGTAAAAATCACAAATCTTTGATATTAGATTCCACCACACCGAATATTAGTTCGACAGAGATGGATACTGCAGGGTGTAAAAAAGTTTGATAAAAGGATCGTGATGACGGAGATGGGGCATGCTTTAGTACTGCACGCATCCGAACCCACACACTTCGGTTCAGGCCAAGGATCTTTTGTGTTAGACTTAGTAATCACCCATGCGGTTGAGGGTATTCCCTAAGTTAATATTCTCTCAATGTCAACAAATAGCGATTATACTGTTTTTTTCATTCATGTTTGAGACTTGTGACACAATATACTATCGGGTTCGACCTCTCACAAATTTATGGAGAGCGACCGTAACAGTCATACAAGAGTTTGCTGCAGCAACGCAATTGTCAGTAAATACTGCTCCACCAGTTAAAGAAGCGTGATCAATATTTGAAGGTACACCTAGCTTAGTTATGCCCCCGTTTCTACTATGCTTGGTACCACTCAGACTTAGTGACTGCCTATCATGAATAACCAAACAAGTCGAGAAACTTTTTGGACATAGGAAGAATAATTGGAGTATGTTTTTCTGTACGTGCTGTGAACAGTACGTATTCACATATTGTAAGACTAGGAATGCTTGAAAAGATTTGGTAAGTATGACTAGACATTGATTTGAAAAGCAATTGGTTGAAAATTGTGAAAATAGCCCGAAAATATTGTTCTCATATGTAAAGAGGAAATCCCAGAGAAATGGTGGAACCATATCACTTTTGGCTAAATAAAAGTTGAAATAATAAATGAAAACAGTAGTTCGCTTACATGTATTGTTCTAAATAATAGTTGTTGCTATTGGCAAAAATGATGTTGTAAAAGCCGAAGCTTTATCGGAATATTTTAGTAAAGTGTTCCTTACTGCTGATCAAGTGTATAGAGATAGTTAACAGTTTCTTATCGAGCAGAGTGAATTTACGAATGAATGTATAGTGGACCGAAAGTATTATTATTGTAATAATAACTTCATTTGACATCGAAATATAATTGGGAATAAGGTTTTGCTCATCTTATAGCTATTTAGTCTCCAATTTTAAGATAATATTAATTTGATAAATTAATCCGAAACATAATGGGTTGTCTGATAACCTACATTTTCATTCCTTATTTGTTAGTTTTCTTCTCATATTGTCTATAATTGTGTTATCTTCGCTAAATATTTTGTGCATGATTAATAGCTGTAATGGAATGCAAATGGTATTCAAATCCTTGAGCCAATTATAAGTTGTTTTTTTACTTCAGTATTTTATCAAATTAATTATTTAGCTGCAATAATTATGAACCGCCTGTTTCGAACAAATAGGTAACACACGCTTATCGAGATATATTTCATCCATAAACGTGTTGGATAGAATTAAACTTTATCAATTATAAATTTTTACAATGAAAATTGATTCAAAACAACAAATAATTTTACACATCCAAGTTTATTTGATGAGAAAATAAGTTTACGAGGTAATCCAAAATTTTGACATTATGCCTATTAGAACCATTTTTCTTTATTATGAAACACAAAACGAAGCATTACACTTGTGTACACATTCATGAAAGCACATAAAGCAAAACATATGAAACAATATTCTGTACAAGAATAATAGTGTCTTAACCGTCTGAATATAAAAAAGAAATAATAATGGTAAAATTTATTGGATATATAATATAATAATTTCAATGATTGAGATCATGAGTCAACTGAAGCTAGATCATCATGAAAAACCTGGAAGCAGTGGACGGCTGGATGCCTGAAGTTAAACATAAACACTGTTAGATGCCGGCAAGCTCAGTGCTTTAGAGGTTAAGCGCTTGCGCACGAGATTGATAGGTCCTGGGTTCAAATCTCGCGAGACGGGATCGTGGAGGTACACTGCTGAAAAGTCCCATAATAAAATGAAACGGCCGTTCAGTGCTTCCAGGTTTTTCATAATGGTCTATCTTCAAGTGACTCGTGACTTCAACTATTGAAATTACTGTGATATCCTGAAAAACCCTTCTGATATTATATAATACTTGAAAAATCAATTAAATTTTGCCATAAAACTTCAATATATCTATAGTTTTCATATAGATATTATATCAGATAGATCAATATGAGTTAAACTTTCCTATATTCACATTGTTACCTTTGGAATATTTTTTTTTCTAGTTTTGTGTAAATTTACTAGGGGTGAAGAAGAATTGAATTTCCTACCAAATATCGAATCCAATGATACTAATTGGAATTTTGGCATGGTACTTGGAAATTCTAAAAATAACCAGAAAAAAGGAGGCTATCATTTGTTTGCTAAGTTGGTACTCTTTTTTCACCGTTTACGTATATATATGAATGTATACAACTAAAGGATATAGCTTATTTGGTGAATATGAGAATTAGAGAAGAGATATTTTATTAAATTGTTTATTTTAATGGAAATGCTATTTCGAAAAACAAGTGTTATGATGATAACATTATAATGATAATGATACTATCAATGTGAAGTAAAGAACAAAATAATAATGTACACATTAATTCATGATAATAAAGAGGATTAGAAATGTAAACTTGTTTACGTTACTATATAATGTTTTTTTAAAGCTTTGTTTATTTGGTGGCGATAATAATGATTATGAATAAACTGTATTTGTTTAATGGTAAAAAAGTAGATTTAAAATGTTTTAAATACCAGTAGATAATTAAATATAATTTCAGTAGTTCAAATCATGAGTCAATTGAAGCTAGACCACTATGGAAAACCTGGAAGCACTGGACGGCCGCTTCGTCCTAGTATGGGACTCCTCAGCAGTGCGCACCCCTTCGGATAATAATCATCTGCTCATTAGTGACTGACTTCAAGAGAAATTCCTGAAGTTCTGGTGAGAAGCCGTTACCAGTGGAGTTCAACCAGATCTGTTGTGAGATATCAGCTCACTGAAGACAATGGTGTACGGTGGTGCAATTTCGTGGAATGGTTGAAGTTAGGCATTAACACCATTGGATGCTGGCTCAGTGGTCTAATGGTTAGGTGCTCGTGCGTGAGACTGATAGGTTCTGGGTTCGAATTTCACAGGGGGCGGTGTCGCGTTTGAGCGCTGCTGAGTGTCTCGTACTAAGGCGAAACGGCCGTCCAGTGCTTCCAGGTTTTTCATAGTGGTGTAGCTTCAATTGACTTATGATCGCCACAAAACCCCTTCTGATAACTAAATATAAGTTAGACGGTTATGTGAAGGATTTATTTAATCTAAAGAACTAGTGGGATTTGACACTTTTGTTTCATTTCAGCTTGAAACTATTGAACAGTTTAAATATCTTGTTTTCGGGTTATGATGAAGTATGAAATTATAAGTAAGTTATTACGTTAAGTCATTCGATTGTCAACTAGTGGATTACAGGTTTTATCCGCTCTTCATCTATCACTTTTCAGCTGCCAAGCAAATATTATCACTATACTTAACATTTAAATTATAACTCAAAGACGAGTAAATGAAGCTGTACAAACAAGTGAATTAAAACGATGTTCGGGATTTTTTTCAGTAATACGTAAATTGATAACAAATATGTTGACTATCCCCAGAATCTTACATTTTACGGAGCTTTCGATCATAAATAAAGGAAGTAAGGCATGTGAATACAAAGAATTATTATTTAACAAAAAAACGTCACTATTTAGGTTTTTATGTAATTTGATGTTTCAATTCATAAGTGATTAGAAGGTTTGAGCTAGTTGATTTGATATTATTATTATTTCATGGATCGAAATATGGAGTCTAAAAAAATATACCTCATTCACTAACGACCTACAATGCTTAGCTCTTATTTAATTATGTCCCGTCAACTAAGTTATTTAGTAACACTAAACTAAATGACTTGTGTGTGAACGAAGTTGAAGAAACCAAAATCAGGATGAAGCAATGATCTAGTTCTGTTGAATTATCAATTGTAGCCGAAATAGATCTGTGGGAACGTCTCAGACCTTTATTCTAGATGACACCGTTTTGAATCTTATGGAAAGAATCATTTCTCCAACTAAGAGAAGTACTCCTTGCTGATGAGGTGCAACTAGCACAAAACCCAGGTTCATGGTATCTTGTCAACTATGTTTAACCACCTTGAAGCTCAGCATAGTGCAAGTAGAATTGAATTAGTCAGACTAGTGACCACATTACAATTTGATCAGTCGAACTCAATCATCTACAAGACGAAAAATATATGTCACTACTCACTGACTGAATAATTGTCAATTGTTTCCCAGCTGAAATTAGTGCATATTAAAAGATATCTCAAAATAAACATATCTTCATGAACTATTCAATTAGCTAATAAAGCTATATGTTTTTCTTACTTATAAATCTAATCGAATTACAAATGTAAAATCTTAGCTGTCAAATTAACTTGTGGTAATTAGAGGTCAACTAAGAACCTATTACCATAGTTAAACTAAAGTGTTCTTCTAGATATTTCCTGCTTAATTAGTGATCAAACTTTAAAGTGATTGATAAATTAAGATAATATCGTTAGGTATAAGGTCAAATATGTATAAATAATGAAATTTATAACCTGAATTATTTGAGAAATTATCTTGGTCAGATAGGACGATGAATTAAACGCATACGCAACTTATTGTGGTGTATTTACTCAAATAAGTATGAATAATACAAATAATTTTTGAAATCTAGGACATAGGTTTCACCCAGGGTAAAGAAGTTGACTATTTATCCGAGATGTTAATAATATTGTTGTGTTGAAACAGGGTGTAAAGTCTTTCTCAACAAAATCTGAAATTATCGAATATATATTTTAGGTGAGATTAATTCTAGAAGAACCCCTACAACAAGTTTACGTGGCTAATTAATTTCATACAAAAGAGGTAGCAGCTTAGTGTATTTGTCACTTAAAATCTATAAGGAGTTACATTAAAATGAACTATCTAACTACTGGCTGGTTAGAAATACTATTAAATTTATCATCAGTTCACAATATGCTCTGAATTTCCATATATCTGGTTTACTTAATTAATTTCAAGAGAACAAGAAGAGAGGTTTGATTAGAAAAGTTTTAAATAAAATCCAACAAGCTTATGGAAGACAAGTTGTTTAGAATTTTGTACGGAAACGTATTAGCAATGTGAAGCAAAAACTAAAGTTTAGATTTAATGGCGTTATGTATATGATATACGATAAATTTTTGGAACGCTAATTACGGTCTCGGAGGACATTTCAGCTATCTCTCTTTCTTATGACTTTAAGTTACGGTTTCTGAAAGTGAAAAACATAAGAGATCTGCAGCTTTATTGTGATGAAACGACTGATTAATTAGTAATATGATTCTTGGTAGAGTGCTTAGTAAATAAGACTTAGACTTATAAAACTTTGATCGTGAATCAATTGGAATAATTGTAATCTGTGTAGCATACCTGGAAAAAGTTATACTAAGATTTTCAGAAGATTACATTACTAATATTGCCGTTAGTGTTTGTCAATTTGAACTATGTTTTTTTACATCAATTCTAAAGTGAGAGTTCGAAATTGGTTTTCGTGTAACAAACACATCGAAGCCTTTATCTCGCACCTAATTTGTAACATTATTCTTTAGTCATTTATTCTTCACTTACTAATTTCATGTATTTTAACCTCACTTTGTACTGGTAATGTTAAAGTTTGAATCGCTTTGATTTATTCGACTTGTTACATCTCTATGCATTCTACATCTGCTTCACTGTGACATAGTCGTTCGTCACTACTGATGCATTATAAAGGCCTGAAGTATTTATAAGTTAAATTATATTTATACTTCACAGATTTAAAGAAACTCAGGCTAAGCAAAATCTAAATAATGTATTTGCTTAAGTGTCCAGAAAGTAACTTTATGAAGTAATACTGTTTTTATTGGTCTTTTGAAAAGGTCAAGTTAATTGTAACTTTTATGTGTATTTGTGTCTCAGATACAGTAGTATGTCTAACTGCTTTATTACCACAATAATCAGTGAAATTCAATGCAAGTATGGCAATCAGATATTGACTTATTACAATTTAGTTTTGATTCTTCAACAAAATAATCATGTAGGGTAATGGGAAAGTCTTGTAAATAATCAAGTTCTTTCATTATTTAATTTGCTTAGTAAGAGTTTTCATGATAAATATAAATATATAATTACTTCTAGACTTTAAATAACAAATTTTTAACATCCTGTCTTTATAAAGATAAAATATATTTATTCCCGAAACAGGGTTGTGGAGATTGTTGAGTTTAAATTGATATCTTGTACTGATAATTATCATGTGCTCACTAGTAACTGGCTTCTAGAGGTATTTCCTGGAGTTCTAATGGAGTTCAACCGTGTCCATTATGAGGCAGTCACTCACTGAATACAATGGTGGACGGTTGGGCAATATTGTGGATTGATTGAAGTTGGACATTAACACCGTTGGATGCCGGCTTATTGGTCTAGAGGTTAAGCGTTTGCACGTGAGTCCGAAGGTCCTGTGTTCGAATCTTGCGGGGTGCGGGATCGTGGATGCGCGCTGCTGAGGAGTCCCATACTAGGACGAAACGACTGTCCAGTACTTCCAGGTTTTCCCAGGTGGCCTAACATCGATCCATTCATGATATCAATATGTTTATTTATTTTGTATTTTATTCTAAATGATGCTAACCAAAGAGAACCGAACTATTTCCAAACATTTGTAAAATATTTAAAGTACACTGTAACACAATCTGAATGAAAAATCAATTACCTTTATTCAAATGAAAATTCTTTAAGCTTATAATTTAACCTATTTCTCTCCATAGATACATACTTGATCGGTTAATACACTTGAAATTTATGCTTTCATACAATATAGTATGTGGAGATAATATTGATATAAATCAAAAACATATTTATATTATTCAGTATAATAAATATTTAGTGAACCATAATCATCACTGTTTTCAGTATTACTTATAATATGTTTATAAATAGCATGTATTGATGCAACATAAATTTTTGATTACACAGTTACGATAAACTACCTTATTTTAGACAGATTAATATTACCATTATATCCTTGTTTTCTTTTTCAACAGGATATATCAACTTTACAGAACCTATTCCGTTTTCATGTTATGTAAAATAGAAAAAAATTATTGTAGAATATGTAGATCTGTATATATCAATTACAATTGTGTTCTCTTATTTCCATTTGAATTTGAATTTCCGCTTAGCTGGATCAATTTCTTCAACCAAGATATTCTTAATTGATGTCTTAGTGAAAAATATTTCCCTGTGCTAGTTTATCACTCTTTTTTTATATACTGATTACTGTATTTTTCTCTCGTATTTTCAAGTGGATTGTATTATGAAGACGGTTTCTCTGTTCGTTTTGTGCAGATTTCTAATGCTAATAACAGTGAACAGAGTGATATTGGGTATACAGAGTATTAATTGATCTCTAAAATCGTTTCACTGGAAATTCCTGAAAGTATTAGATACCTTTTAACCTGAATAAAAATGTTTTTCTTTTACTAGAGAGCTAAGACTGCTTAGAGCTTGAACTGGGGTTAAACTGATTAGAATTTGTAAACTCTTTCAACTGAATTAATTTATTCGCTTATTCAGAAAGTGGTAATTGCTAAAAATTGATTCTAAATTCCTTTGTCATGATTTCTAACATCTCATTAACTAAACAGTTTACAGTCATACCTACCAGTTTACATATATTTTTCATTTGTTATTTTCAAAACTATGATTTTAGTGTAAGATAGAAGTTAGGTAGGAAGTGAAAATCATTCGTTATATTTGAACTAGAGACTATAATTTTAATGCTCAATATAATGATCGATTCATCTAGAAACAATACAGAATTTATCCAGTAATATTCTATTTTCGATGTTACTAGTTAGTAGTTAATGGTTAGATGAGCTTTAAAACAACTATGTATTAGCTGTTTGATATTAATATCCGTTTATGTTTATTATAATGTGATGTCAATCGAATCTTGTTAAATTACTTAGAAAACAGTACAATGAGTCAGTTATTTTATATGCAAATGTTGATTTACATGGGACAACTCTTATATCATCTAAGCAACTAAATAATATCTTGTAGTTAGTTCTAGGATCATAATATCAGTGCAAAAACTTATAAATTTAATATACAAAGGTTTTATTGTTCAAAATGAACACGTTTTGGCTGCTTCAGTTACAAACACAATGATAAATAGTGATATTTTACACTAATAAATTCTTACGAGAGCGAGTTATTAATGAAAGTGACTTTTAAAAAACATCAAAAGTAATTGATAAACAAGATTTTTTTAATGGTGAAATGATATATCGACATACAAAATTAACATGAAAGTTGTAAAAGTAAAAACTCTTGAAGATAGCCATAAAACACACTAGAAATAATCTTTAGTTCATAGAACTAATCCATTTAGTACTATTATTGTTATTATTATTATGTTCAGCCACATAGTTTTCGATGTGATGAAAGAGGAAATCGGTTTGATAATGGGCTGATTCATGACTAATAAAACTTCGATAATTTGGAATGAATAGCTCTTAACCACTTACTTGGTAAATTGAAATGAAATTACTAGTATGGGGGTTATGGAGATTATTACGTTTTGACGTTAGACACTATTACCATTGGATGCCGGCTCAGTGGTCCAGTTGGTTAAGCGTTCGCGCGCGAGACCGAAGGCCCTGGGTTTGAATCCTGCGAGCGGGATCGTGGATTCGCACTGCTGAGGAGTCCCACAATAGGACGAAACGGCCGTCCAGTGCCTCCAGGTTTCCAAAGGTGGTGGTCTAACATCAATCGGTTCATGATCTCAATCAAAAATGAAATGAAATTGTTTTTATTTTTCAGGTTTTTGATTTAAGAGCAGTGAAAGAATAATTGTCAATGCATAGATCCTATCAAACTGTAATATCCTCAGTTAAATAATGTAATGAAATATAAAATTAATAATTAGTTTCTTGTCACCAAACTAACCGTGAGATGAATAAAATTTAAAAAAGTAAGCTAGAAGTGATCATTACATTCTCATTAAATAGGTAAATATAGTGTAGTTCTCACAAAACATAAATGCTTCAGTTTATAGCGTGTCTAAAATTAAAACTCTATACTGTTAAGGTAATTTAAATTTCAATGTCACTCTTTCTTGACAATAAAGTTCTTAAGCCATATGTTTGAAAATGTTGTTCTCTCACTCATAGTAAATCATTTTATCTAATTTTCTGAAATCAATTTTAGGTTATAACGAGTCACATTGTATTTTGGGATATATCTAGTTGGTGAATTTCTAAGTAAATATCTTCCCTATATAGATACTAGATTTTCTTAATCTGTGTAGTTTAAAAGTTTCGTTATGTTCTCAAGTGCTATCAATAGTATATATGAAAGATTTTAATATCTTGTGAACAGCTTGTAGATTTTCAGAAGGTAAAGATTCGAAAAAAGATGTAACCCTGAACAATTCAAGTATCACGCTCAAAAACTGAGCTTTATAAACGACTGTAACGCAACATAAAATACTGTTTCTAATCTTAAGAATAATATTTGTTACAAAAACCATGTTTAGAGTAAAATAATCATTACTGATGAAATTGTTAACCTATATGCCCTGTTTATTGTATAACGCAACGATACCGCCAATCAGAGAGCAGCGAATTATCGATCGAACCATTGACGTATAAAACACGTGCGAGCAGTCTAGAGTCCTGATTGGTCTCGCTTCCTGTCTAGCCCAGCCAGTTAAGTCCAGAACACCAATCTCAGCCTCTGCGATATGAATCATTTATTTCGAACATACGGGGTTCATATACCAATCAAACAGACCACATCGTACCATAAAATAGAAAATAACATTTGTACAATATTTGGCCCAAAGTGGCTGTGAATGAGGGAGGTAGTGATTAACAGACAGGGAATAATTCAAGAATGGTAAATCGTATAATAATAGTTCATAGGTCAAAATAAAGCTCATCATAAGAGAGACATGAATATGAATAGTTTAGTTAATTAACAATTATACGATAAAAATATACGTATAGTATTGGTCCATAATGGATCTCAAAAATTACTGTTCATTATTCTTATCGGGATATAACAGAAATAAATTATTGATTTTTTTTCATTAGTTTTTTTTCAAGTTCACAGTTAGTATTACTGAACCTTAATTCATCAGTTAAGTTGTTACATGTTCGATAAATCATGTGCAGATATTGCGTTTGGTTTTGCATAATTGTACATATAGGCGTTAATAAAGAGCCCAAAATTCAAATGAATTAAAGATCATACGTTTCTTGTATTTCAATGGTTGTTCAATTGATTTCAGTAGCTTTTAAAAACGGTTCTCTTAGTAAATTTACCTTAAGAAAACCACATTCTGATCAATATTATGTAGATATTCTCTGAAGAAATGGATTACATTGAGTTATGAAATGTCAGAAAATCTTGTTTTCCATTCATTGGGATATTCCAAATATAATATTATTATTTGTAATTACTAAGCAATATCACTATATATATCTATATTCAGTTTTCATTATATTTTTGTTTTCTACCCAATGAAATAATTATTGTCACTTGAACTCATTTGATGAATATACACATTAGTGTCATTAAAATTATAATTTTACGGTCATTAATTTTCAATTGAATCATTTTGAATAGTTGATCAAAGGATTATTACACAATGATAGTTTTTTAAATTTATCAGGATATGTACTTTTTAATGTAGGTCATAGTTTATCATTTGCATATTCTTAAGACTAAAGTCATATTCATCCAAATGAAAGCAACAATAACTACCTTTATAATGAATATGTAATTTAAATATCTTTTTACGTTATTGTTATTAAATACCCTTGCATATAACTTTATACACACTGAACAAGTTAGTGGCTGTTTGAACCTTGGAATGTAATAAATAAAACGTTGACATTTTAAAACTCTTAGTACTGATCTTGAATCTCAATACGAACAATAACACATCGATGTAGCTATGTTCAGTTGATAAGTACAAAATAGTATAAAACCAGAGTCATGTTAGCCATAATCCATATAGACTAAGATATTAGTTTGTTATGCAGTGACTTATCGATCGGATCAATGACGCGTAAAACACGTGCGAGCAGTCTAGAGTCATGTTTGGTCTCGCTTCCTGTCTAGCCCAGCCAGTTAAGTCCAGAACACCAATCTCAGCCTCTGCAATATGAATCATTATATTTCAAACATACTGAGTTTATATGTCAATCAAACAGACCACAACGTACCAATAAAATATGAAACAACATTTGTACAAGAATTAGCCAGATGTGTCTGTGAATGAGGGAGGCAGTGACTAATAGACAGGGAATAATTCAAGAATGGAAAATCCTATAATAACAGTTTATAGGTTAAAATAAAGCTTATGACAAGAGAGACATGAATATGAATAGTTTAGTTAATTAACAATTATACGGTAAAAATATACTCATAGTATTTCTCCACAAATGGATCTCAAAAATTACCGTTCATTATTCTTATCGGGGCATAACAGTTATTTAGGTGAAAGCGAATTTCTTTGTCGTAGTATTTTAGTGAGTGTATTGATTGTATGTATGTAAACAAATTTAACATTTTGTTATAAATGAATGAAAGTTGAGAAATTCACTTAAAACAGGATACCTTTTAGAAAAAAATATAAAAATCATGATATTTAGTAATGTGATTTACGAAAAAGATGATATCATTATCACAAATGATTTCACTACACCTTTAATACAATCTACAAATTATCAGTTAAGTATATCGTCAATCACTCACATTCAGATATAAAGTTGTGATAAACTGTAAATTTACATTTGAACTTGAATAGATTGCCTAAACTAATATTTATCTATATACCTTTTAATTAAATAGTATAGTCTCTTAGTGAGTACACATAAAGTGTTTTCAGCTCATTGGATTATCATCTCGTAATTATATTAGAAAAAGTAACATTACTTACAATTAGATAAAAATATCTTCAGTTAGCGAAGTTGATAATTCACTAAATTATTCAGTTTAATAAACCTTAGATTCCACACTTTTTAGTTATGCCAATCAGTAATTTAAAAGTAAATAAAAAAATATCAGGAGAGGTTTTGTAGAGATTTTTAGAAATTTCACAGATTGAAATCATGAGTCAATTGAAGCTAGACCACCATGGAAAACCTAGAAGCACTGGATGGCCGTTTCGTCCTAGTATGGGACTGCTCAGCAGTGCACATCCACGATCCCGCTCCCCGGCGAGATTCGAACCCAAAACCTATCAGTCTAGTACCAGGCGCTTAAACTCTAGACCACTGAGCCGGCATCCAACAGTGTTAATGTCTAACTTCAACCAATCCACGAAATTGCGCCACCGTACACCATTGTCGCCAATGAGTTACTATCTCACACCAGACCTGATTGAACTCTACCGTTGGATTCCGGCTCAATGGTCTAATGATTAAGCGCTCGCGCGCGAGACTGATAGGTCCTGGGTTCGAATCTCGCGTGGGGCGGGATCGTAGATGCACGCTGCTTGGAAGTCCCAGTCCTAGTATGACTAGGACGAAACGGCCGTCCAATGCATCCAGGTTTTCCACAGTGGTCTAGCTTCAATTGACTCATGATTTCAACCAGTGAAAAAAATAGCTTATTTCAAGCAAAAATCAATGAAATTTATTTAGCTTTCAAACGTATGACACAAAGCGTTTAGGTTGGAGATAAGTTTTCTCGACCAATAGAAATTTAGACGGCTAAATTTTAAAAGCGTTATTATACATGATCATTATTATAATTACAATGCAAATGGTAAAGCTTCTGGTATCAAACATTTTACAGCTGACAATCACACAACGTAATAAAGTTTACATATTTTTTGCTATTCAATACCAAATACTTTATTTCATAAATATCACAGTACTACATTACTTCGATTATAGAACGTAGCTTTGAATTTAAATGTGTTCTAGTCATACGTAACATTTTGCATTTGTATTCATATTCGATTGGAAGAACGATAATATTTTATTTATGCGAATGACAAAACAACCCTTTATATCCATGACTTTAAAAGTACTGAAAAATTTATGATCAAAGTATTCTTGGTAATAAATGATAGATAAATGTATATTAATACATGTCTGAGTTTTATTTTCTATTTAGATTGGTGAAAGAAAGGTGAAAAATAATTAACAAAATGGCTAATATAATTCGTATTTCAATAATACTATGTTTGTAAACTTGAAATGAGTGTTATGAATGCATGTGTTGTATACGTTCATGTTATTTGAGACCCAAACTTAATGCTTGAATAAAATAATCTCATTCAATTCTTCCAGAGAATGCTCCATCAGTAATCCTTGTTTATAGTTGAACTGATTCATTGGATATTATTGGTTAGCTTTCACCTTCACTCTCGAATGAGTTACCAAATGATTGTTACATGTATAACCTATGGGATGAGTACTGGATTGTGAAAATCCAGTTATTTGCAAAACCCTTTGGTCGGTAGTTTAATATACATTTTAGTGAACAAAAACTGTGTTAAAAAGTCATCTTTTGATAAATGAATATCAGTCAAAACTTACAGTGCTTGTGAAATTGAAGGACTTTAAGTCTGACCAGTTTTGGCAAAAAATTACTGACCTTATAAATAATTGAAAAAGATTGGTTTATACTGGCACTATGAATGGTTTGTACTAAATGGGCCAATATTGAGCTGTTCACTTTCTTCATCAAACCTTTGTTTAGCCACACTGGAAGGTGTTCACGAGCACGAAAACGTAAATTCCTAGAACTTCGACCAATATAACTCGCTCCACAGGAGCAAACGGCTGAAGAAGCAGTAGCCATCCGGATGAAGAAAACGGAGCTATGCGTACAGAAGAAATATATCCAACCACTCCTCCTCCCTTGGCCAACATCAAGGCCAATTAATCAACCGTAATCTTAACTATTGAATGACCTAATTTGACTATGACCTTTCGTAGTCAATTGTAATTGTCCCCGTTATCTTTATCCATAACTCTTTGTACTATTACTACCATTATTATTAGTAGTGGTATTGTAGTGAAGAAGAACACGGGTGAGGACAGCCAAATTGTATTTAGGACAAATTACAGAATTACTTGGTAAAATAGAAAAACCATATAGTACATCGTTAATTTGCGAAATATCATTCTATCATATCAAACCGGACTGTTGCTTTTGCAAACATCAATCGATTGTCTCGCATTTCATTGTTCATGCGATTTCTTACAAATTCCATTGTTTTCTCGCTCTTCTTTTCTTGATCTTCTCCATCTTCTGCTGCCAGACATTACGTTCTTTTGACTCACGTTATATACTACTTATATCAATATAAGTAGCACGCACCACAGTATTATTGGTTAAACATCATTAATCTCCCCTACACATGACTCATTCACTTTGCATTCATCCCTCCGTATTACGTCTTACTTATTTGATCAAATTGTAATTGCACTATTATTTCACTCTCATCCTATTTGACCCATATCAATTCTGATAATGGGTCGTAAAATTTCACTTAACATATACGCAGATTCAAGTTAACATTCTATATGAGTCATATTAACATTAACAATTTTATTGTATTTTGTTTATCACAATCCTAAATTCACATGTTTTAAACGATGTACTTTGCCCTTAACCTGGCCATTTTTCGGATTATTAGTTTGGATATATAAATGTAGAACCTGAAGAGAATCGATCAAATAGAATATTCTTCGTTCAAATACTAGTCTTTTAATATGATGGGGATCTTTAAATGATTAAAATGAATATTAGTCAAAAGTTATAGTGCTTGTGAAATTGAATAACGGGTTCAAATGCACACTAAGTTGATTGATCAACAGATAAGCCGATAAAGAATATAACTGATTATTTCATTGAAGAGAATACATTATATAAATAAATGAATTCTGACATGTCTCACCAGGAAACAAGACAATGATTTTATTTTAATAAGACTGAAGATTTAGAACTATTGTGGTATTATCTATGAAAATGACAGTGATTTGATTAGAAATAATAATGAGAAAATTACTCTTATTGGCTATGACTGTAGAATAAGGAAATAAGTAATAATAATTGATTATGGCGAAATGACAAACATCTGAATAGAAGCGTGAAATGATGACCAGAGTATTTGATCTACAAATGTCCAAAAATAAAGTTAGAATTTAACACAATTTGCTTGTTCTAATTTTCTCAATCATAGGTTGATTAGGAGATGTCCTGAATCCACTTTTGGTATAGGATTCACAACAAACAATGGTACTTCAACAACCCTCTGTCTCTTGAGATATGTTTAAATGACCCAGTGAAGAGTATTTATTTAGTTTTCTTCCCTAGTTAATGAATCTATATAGACCAGGTTAATAATTCATTCGCGTATCTTTTTAATGAAGCAGTGAGATCTATAAATGAACTTAAGATATAAACCTATTGTTTTGAGGCTGTAGCTCACCCACTCCATGGTACAGACAAGTTTGGAAAAAATCGTTCTTTCTGTTAAATCGGCAAACAGTTTAAAAAATATTTCAGGCAAGTTTGACTACCACAAAATTTCGTATACTGATGTTTCTTCACAGCTTTTACAATCTATTCTATTAAGAAATCCACCTCACTCGCATTGATCACCTTTACAGTGTTTCCAATCTCATACATGTAATGATGTTCACTAATGAAAAAAAAAGAAAAATGTTTGACAAACATCAAAACAAATCTCCTGTATGTCAAGAATAGAAATCAGTGTAGATACTTTACCTTCCAGTTGATTATTTTCTTCTTCGTTTTTGTACAAACAATATCTATTTCAGTATTCATTGTTTACAAATGTTCCAAACGTGAATAGAATTATGACTAATGATTTAAATTTTTAACTTTAGGAATGTTAGTAAAATTTATTGAAGAATAAAATTCAATTCCAACTTATGATATTGAATTTCCCAACTTAAAAGATACTCCAGTTCATATATGGATATACGCATACATTACATTGAAAGAGAAGAGAAGTGTACATGTTCATTTGTTTGACGATGTTCCAGAGAATTTGGAAATAAAAGTTTGTCCAACACAAAACAGTCCAATCAGCCTATATTTAACCGATAGCAGGAATGTTATTTATGTTCTTTAGTCCTTTAACATAATCACACAAGAAACTCATTTCTTCAAATCTATAAGTACTACGTAATTTAATTTATGGACCTTTTGATTCTAGATAACATTTACCCCACCCTATTTATAATTTCTATGTATTCAAACGAACTGTATATATAGTTTAGAGCAAACCAAGTTATATTTAACTATAATCTGTAAACTTAAATTACAGTCTGTTGTATCCATGCTTATCACCTATTCCAATAAAGTTTCTTCTCATTCTATACTGATTATTATTATGCTTACGATAAGAAAAAATTATATTAGAAACTTTTTCAATTCTAATTCATTGAATAGAATAAACAGAAAAAAAGCAGTTTTCTATCATTGATAGTATTATTTGAATAAACTGAAGTTTAAAAGTTACTGATTTTAATGCATAGTGACAAATGAATTTTAAAACAGTCAACTAACTTTCTAGTTTTTTCTTTTTTGGTTGTCGTTATTGAAGAAAAAGACCCTTAAATTTATTTTTAGCATTTAGTTACCAATCTAAACAGTATGTTATCTGTCAAATATAAAAAAAATGAAAAAAAAGGTTTTTTAAATACTTTTCTCATCATAAAACTGAATATAATTCGTATATATTAATAATAATAATAATTGTAATCTTATATAAATCTCAGAAACTATAATCACTTAACAATTATTAGTGTATTAATCCTAATAGAACCAATTGTAACAGTTGAGATCATGAGTCGATTGAAGCTAGACCACCATGGAAAACCTGGATGCACTGGACGGCCATTTCGTCCGATTGTGGGACTCCTCAGTAGTGCGCATCCACGATCCCGCCCCCCCGGCGAGATTCGAACCCTGGACGAATCAGTCTCGTGCCAGGCGTCTAACCAACTGGAACATTGAGCTGGCATTCGACGGTGTTAATGTTTAACTTCAACTAATCCACGAAATTGAGCGAAACATCCACCATTGTCATCAATGAGTTCCTATCTCACAACAGACCCAGTTGAACTCCACTGGTTACTGTTTCTTACTAGAACTCCAGGAAATACCTCTTAAAGCCAGTCACTAGTGAGCATATGTTAATTAGTATCAGAAGGGGTTTTATGGAGATTGTAGTAATTTCAACAGTTGAGATCATGAGTCAATGTTGTGTTAGTTTCGTTTTTTAGATGATGTCAGTCATAAATAAACATTTACAACATAGTAAATTAGCTGAAATTATACAGGCTAAGGTGAAAAATCAGTCTCATTTCAATGAAACTTACTTTAGATGATAAAATATTATTTTCCAGATGGGTTATGTAATATATTAAAACAATTTCTTAAAAAAATTAGATCATCTATTGTTAAAGTTTGTTGATTTATTTAACTGAAGTGACTGACTAGTTTGAAGGACAATGAACTTGAGTGTAAAGTGATGTATAATTTAGATTCAATTCAAATGTAAACATCAATATTCAAGAACAGCTAAACCAAGAATCTGAGTATGAAATCGGCCGAAACGGTCGCCTTGTGTATCACCAGTTACCACTATCTAAATTACAGTTGACGTTGTTAGTTAATTGTACTTTTCTAATGTATGAAGGCCACTACTAATGATGTTGTGACCGTAGTGTAGTAAATATACAAATACAGATAACATTGAGAAAGTCCCTTATAATAAAAATAGAGTAAGTATGAACTCTGCCATGTTTAGCTGAGCTTAATATTTTATCTACTTTTATTAAGAATTTCATACTTGTTATAGTATGTTGGGTAGAAATGAAATTTCTATCATTACGTTTCTTTGTAAACAAATTTAAGTGCAGTTTGTATTTGTATCAGACTATATATATTTTTAGCGTGTGGTTTTACGACGTCAAACAACTCTTGTTTTTGATCAGGTGAGGATTTACTTTTATCCCATGTTATCTACTATTAACTTTTTTTTTAATAATCTGTATTGTTATTGCACACATTATAAAATAGATTGACAGTATATCAATTAAATAAGGTTCAAGAATTTTAAGTATCTAACAGAGGTCAAGTGAAAATAGGCAACAACAAATTAAAAATATACCTAGTTTATCAGTCACAAATAGGACAAAACCCATGTCTTAAGTTGCTCTGCTAGCTACAATTCTTTTATTCTAAACTGAAAATAGTCTCTCAAAAAAAAACATAACCGATATTTGTATGTATCATTACCAAGGTTTGATTTGATAATTTCGAATAAATTGAGCATTGGGTAGATTGTTATAAATAAATAATATATTTGTAATATCCCAATGAGTAGAAAATTAGATTTTCTAACGTTTCGTGACTTAGTGTAGGTCACTTCTTCAGAGAATAAATAACCAAATTAAAATTCATCCAAGTTTAATTTGGTTATTTATTCTCTGAGGAAGTGACTTACACTAAGTCACGAAACGTTAGAAAATCTAATTTTCTACTCATTGGGATATTACAAATATATTATTTATTTATAACCGATATTTGTTCACTTGACAAACATTTAGTTAATAAGTGATACACGTACTCTCTTTCTATAGTCAACCAAGATATTACTCGAAGATACCATGAATGCTAACAAGTATCAAATCTTATTTACTTACATCATTTACTTAACTGGATTTTTTTTGTATCCTTCTAATGAAGAAGATAGAATCATTCAAGACAAAACAGTAATTTTCTATTATGAGTAATGAATTAATAAATGTGAAATGACGTCTAGAGCAAAATAGCATCCAGAGTATGTAAATATAAAAAAAAGAGATTAATTACAGTTAAATTTTATTTGTGTGTCATTTATTCATCGTATTTTGTTTTGCAAGACATTTGTATGGCAGATTTTTCTGTTAAATAATTGAGTCAATGGTTTTTTTAAAAAAAGATAGATTAGAGTGTAATAATTCTGTGTTAACGTATTCAATCATTTCAAATAACAGTTTTAATAAATTCTTACAGAGATGGTATGAGTTTTGTCAAGGTTCTAGTGAAGTAATTTTAAAAGAAGGAAAATTATAATCAATTATGAAAATGCGTTAATAAGAATGACTTATTGATATGCGAAATAGTTTGAACTTGAACATTTTAAAACAAACGTTTAGTGGACACAATTTCGTCCTCAAATTCATGAAGATCCAATAATATGGACAACCAAAAAGAGAGTAACGCGACATATGTTATTTTACAGGTCCCGGTCGATTTTATGACAGTCGAAGAGATGAACTTTCGATAGAATTAAAGTGTACTTCTTCTATGGATCCTTCAGAAACTCTGAAAGGATATTCTTATTATCTTCATGATGAATATGGTCTAAGGCGCCGATGAAATAATAAATCCGCTCGTTTGTACTCTTCTAGTTACCAACATGGTCGTCGATCTTGCCGCACTTTCACTTCACCACGATCATCTCGTTCTGAGATTAAATCGAAATGATAGTATAATAAATCACTGGATGCAAACTCATTGGTTTAATGTCTAGGCCTAGGGGTCCTAAGGTCGAATTGATAGACTCATTGATGAAATCTATTGAGGGGTCTCGTTCTGCTATGTCCGATCCGTCTACTGCTTCTTCATCAAAACATTAATTGAATTCACTTTCCGATAGAAACCACTAGATATACTAATGTTAAATTATGAGGTTTTGAATAGAAATAGGTTTAAAATTCATTATCAAAATAATTTTTAAAGAACCATTGTCTATTCATAGTGTAGGTTTATTAGTGTGCGGTTTCATGACGGACTCAATAAAAAGGAAATTTAAACATTTATTTGTCTAAATGTGCTCTAATGCATACAGATCTGTGTATAATATAACTAACAAACGTTTACAAAAGATATTGTGGAATTATAAGCATACTGATGGATAATCTCAAGTGTAATAGATTCGATTCGAAATAGAACAAAATCAAACCAAGTTCGTTGATCCATTTATTCACCAATATATAACTTGACAGATACCAGATTTTAGTATTAAACGTCCAAACTCTGATTCAGAAATGTTCACTTCTTAAATTAATTTTTAAAAAAAACACTTACAAACTTTCAATCAGTATTCTGATTAGAAACGGTTGTTAAGTTAATAAAATGGCTATACTCACTTTATGTTTTTTTTTCTAAGATAAATTTACTCTAATAAACTTGAAATAGAATCTATCAATTTCAACTTCCTTTATGATAGGAAATTGAAATTGTAAAGTAATGTGCTACAGTATTAAACAAGTGCCAACTTATAAGAGAATGTTTTGCAAAAAAAAACAACAAAGAAACAATAAATGTTATAAAATAAGGATTTATTATTAGTATAGTTCACTTAAATTAGTTTTATGGGTGTAACCTCTTTTCATAATGTATATACATCCGTAGTTACTTGTTTAACTACAAGTGAAGAAGTAAAATACTTGAACGATAGATAGATAGATGAAGAAATTTATTTATTTCATTTTTTAGAAGAACAAAAATGACAATTTTATGATTGAAATAAAAAGACAAAATTCAAATAGGTGCTATGAATTAAGGAAGTCAATGTAATAAAAACAAAAAGTTAACATGATATAATCATTTAATTAATGTGTAATATATATTTATTATACAATTTATATTATAATTTATAATTAAATGTATTTAGATTGTTTTATATTTGATCTACAATGTATACAAGTTTAACGGTATGTTGTTGTAGGGTTAGTGAAATGACTTTAAATTGTATAAATATATCAATCTACAATCCTTAGCATATGGTAACTTTTGAAAGATTGACTATTATAAGTTAATTTGTTTGTCTTAATCTTTCAAAGTAATTTATAATTGATTCATATAACTTACATTTGAATTTAGAATCAACGATTGATCAGCTTAGTTAAAAGTTTTTTTCTTATTTATTTTGTGTTTCTTATCAACCATAACTTTATCAGGTACATTTTTAGACAGTTTGTAACCTACTTTGTAAAATAGAAAGTCTGTTCATCAAGAGAATACTAGGCTACATTAAAAAGTCATCAAGCTGTTATGCTTTCTTGTCAAGTAAATACATTGTTTTTAGAGAAATCCTCGTCGAATAAAGTCGATTAATGGATAAAAATGAACATGTTGTTTGCTGTACATTGAAATGATTTGTATTTGAGAACAATGATACAACGTAGCATAAAACAATGTAACTCTGATTTGATGTTGATTTATTGAGATATGTCGCTAATGTGAAAATATACTAGCTATCAGTGAAATCAACCACTTATTCCAAAAAAGTTTATTCTTACTGAAATCCAGTTACCTTTAAACATACATCATTAGTAAAGTTACAAGTTATACGGGAACGGGTAAGATAGTTCTACGTAAAGTCTTATATGAAAAGACCAGCATAAATAACAAATGTTTTATCTTAATTATTGCGATAATAAGAGTAATAATGACAATAACTATAACTATGATTATCAGTAAGAACATCATGCTAAATAATAAAAATGAATGTTTAATTAGAAATAAAAAATGCTACGAGAGAGGGAGAACAAACCAGAACAAAAGGAATATACATTGTCAAAATTTGTTTAAGGAAATGACAATCTTACTGTAAGCAAATTTAAACAAAAGTGTCAAACATGTCCGCTTTTTTGCAAATAGATCAGATTTTTTATGTTCATTTCAATTGCCTTGACCACATAAATTAACTGTGTTATCTTGAGCACTCAGAACTTAATATATAACCTCATGAGATAAAATAAATTCATGTTAGTCTCCTCAATTCTTTGTTCTTACTCTATTCAAGATATTGAAGGGGATAAAATGTATGAAGTTTCTCAAAAACGCACTCAATATTATTAATAATAGTAAAGTTAATCAACCGTACACTGAATGGATGCAACTTCTAAGTAGGCACTGGTTTACAATACTGGTGCCCACTGATATTTCATGAATTAAAAGAATTTGAACTTATATCTTCAGATACAACTTAACCTACGTCCTCAATAAAGTTTTTTGTCTCTTGCTTCTTTTATCGATCTAATTTATAAGAGTATGAGTAATCAGAGAAATAGGAAAATCTATCCTTTTTTTACCTTACAAGGAATATGTATAAAATGAAATACAAATAAACATTCATAGTATTAAATATTCCCACATTTAGTGGATAACTTATATAAAGTATATCAAAATCTGCAAAAACGAGAAGTATTTATACAAGCTTTTTTGTTGTTGAGTCAGTACTTCTATAAAATTATGAAGTTGAAAACTAACTATCTGAATATCCTTTTTAACAGACGTAAGTAAGTATCATCCACAGGAAAATCGCCGAAGATTGGAAATAATTAGTAACTATTTCATCTTAGCTTCGGATTCAATGGATATTCATATACTCCAGACCTTCTCAATAAACATCATAACAATCAGCTGATAAATCAAAGCATCTATCACTACGTCAATACCGACTTAGTCACTGATAATATTCATGACTTACTAAGAACATTTTCGGGATATCTGTCTTAAAGCTGGAGATTAACATCTATTGGGACGAAATGATTTCAAGAATTTGTAAAAATCGGCTTAATTTAAAAACTAATCTTAACATGAACTAACAAAAGCTGGAGAACAGCAGCAACCCAAAAACATTTTTACAGTCATTTTCTCAACATTGTATCATGAATCAAATGGTGTACGAAATTGATCAATATAACCTACTGATCAATTTAGAAGCGACTTACCTACTACAAGGCTAACAAATCCTTATTTCAGTATTTTTTTAACTTAACATCTCAAAATATTTGTGCTGTTTAATTTCTAAACGTTCTGTTCATGATGTCAGATTACAGAGAGTACATATTTTGAACTACACAAGTTTTTTTTAATTTGGACTGCAAGTTCTATAGAAACGACAAAAAACATTGATAATGATTAATGTAACTGACTACATTTTGTGCATAGGTTTGGGAAAAACCAAAAACATCGTTGTATGTTCATAAATGGTCAATAATTTTGAATTTTAATGTTTGATCTTAACTATCATTTTGTCTATCCTATTCTTTAAGTTGTTCCTACTCAAGTATTTTACTTTTAAAACTGGAAATTGTTTCAATATATAGGGGTGTTATAAATCCCTTTTTAATTTATTGAAGGCTTCATCAACTGATCGACAGTATATTCACGTTTTCGTTAATACATAGGCGAATAGTTTCATAAACATTGACTACCGAGTATCTAGGATACATTTCAAATAAAACTATAAATCTCAAACTTTATATTTTAAAATGAAGGATTATTAATGTTTCATTCCAAAAACTAATCCCAGGAAATAAACAAAGGCAAAATATCAAAGACAAATCTGCATAAAATAAACTCACCAATCATGTTCACATATTGAATAGAGTCATCAATTATAATATGTAATCAAATCATGGTTTTCAGAGCGTACAAATACATTAACATTATTACGAGTATTATTTGAGGATCAGTAATTGAATATATCCTAGGTGTATTTCAATGATTCTAGTAGTCATTATCATAGATAACAGTAATTAAACTTGCCAGAGGGGTTTATACGAGTACTTTTGGTTAATTTTGAATGAATAGTTTTCATCAAAGTTTAATCAACCTAAATTTTTCACTTAGAAATCTCTCATAATTATCTGCTTTTAAAATTATGCTTTCAAAAAACCCCAACTTTAGGTAATGTAGTGAGAAGTAAAATTTCAACTACCTTACTACACTAGAGAAAATGTTTCTAACTTAATCTGATAAAAAAAGAAGAATTGAATGAAAGTAAGAAAAGTATCAATGCCAGATCAGATGTAGGAGACATTTCTGTTGTTAAAAACAAAAACAACAAAAAAATAGAATCTAAAGTTAACCTCCATGAAAAGATTAAAGAAAATGAATGAAAAAATTTTTTTGTAATTTTATACAGATTACTTTTTCTGAAAATTCAAAAAGAATGAAAATTAAATTTTTCTTTTCAATGTATTTTCTCGTTTACAATAATTATCTAACTAATCTCAGTCATTTTATCCATATAAATTATGATAATATATATTACTATGAATCTTTTGTCATTAAAATAATTGGAAATAAACTAGTTAATTATAATAATTAAAGAGATATGAAATAATAATGATTTCAACATGAATAGATCATATAATTAAGTAAACGAATGAAACGAGATAATTAAAAGGTAATAGAATATATGTAAAATAAGTATGAAAGATAAACTACGTATTTATACATATTTAAAAATATAAAATATAAAGCAAATAAGAAGGGGTTTTGTGGAGATTGTAGTAATTTCAACAGTTGAGATCATGAGTCACTTGAAGCTATTAATCAACATATGCTCACTAGTGACTGGCTTCAAGAGGTATTTCCTGGAGTTCTAGTGAGAAACAGTAACCAGTGGAATTCAACCGGATCAGTCGTGAGATAGGAACTCAATGATGACAATTGTGTTTCGCTCAATTTCGTGGATTAGTTGAAGTTAGACATTAACACCGTTAAATGCCTGGTTCAGTGGTCTAGTTGATTAAGCGCCTGGCGCGAGACTGATATGTCCAGGGTTCGAATCTCGCCGAGGGCGGGATCGTGGATGCGCACTACTGAGGAGTCCCACAATCGGACGAAATGGCCGTCCAGTGCATCCAGGTTTTCCATGGTGGTCTAGCTTCAATTGACTCATGATCTCAACTGTTGAAATAACCTTATAAGCATATTTATGCAAATTTTAATCAATAAATTACCTTTACTTTTTCTTCAGTAATCCTCAAATTCAAACTTGTACTAAACTGTAGAAACATGTAAATTTTAATCTACTTATATTTACTATCATTGAAAAGGAATAGTTCATTCTTTTAAATAATAATTAATTACTTTTTATCAAGGTGAACATTTGTAATGATGTTGTTTACATGAGACGTTTTTCAAAAGAAAAACAAAACTGTCATAATTAAGGCAATAGGTCATTGATAATAAACAAAACTCTTTCTCATAAATGGGAAATATAATCGATCAATGATAATCTTATATGTGATCGTTTGTTAATGCAATCTATTATGTAATAAATGCATTTTATGATGAATTGATAGCAGTGGATATATACAACCTCTAAGTGACTGAATCAAAATTTACTTGAGTACAAAAACTAGCTACCTTCTGTTGTATATATTCAATGAGTAAACTCTTTTAATGAAACTAGGATTATTCTACTTCAAGGCGGTTAAGGTAAGAAATAACAATGATGATATGTTTGATGTCAGTAATATTAATAAATACGTTATGAAAATATTAACGAATGGATTAATACTAAAGTGGTGAGCGTTTTAAAAACTGTGCATGAAGTGTTACGCGGTACCACAGAATTAGTTATGTGAATAGGCAAAATTTAAACACAATGGCAGAAAAGATGCAAGATTTGAATATCAGATATTATAACAAGTCATGGAAATACAATTAGAATTCATTTGAACTAGAATTTTGATCCTTTGATGTTAGCACAGGCAAATAGCTTAGTGATACGTGATTAAATGAAGCATGAAGATGTACTTAGTGGGAAGAAGAGATAAAAGTAGAAATCGAAGTTATTTACTAGTTCCTTCTTCTTAACAAGAGTGGAAAACACTATTTAGAAATTTTATACGATACAGATGACTTGTATCATCAAAGGTTCTGTTTAGTGTATGAAACGAGTTAGGCACTACGCGATTTTTCAAGACTTATTTTTATTATTGTCAAGAAAACTGGTTTTACAGTAAAGTTTTCAGAAAATGAATGATCAGTCATAAAAATTGTCATTTTTTAAATATTTGTAAATCAAATTGACGGTTATATGCATAAACTTACAGTGATGTTTAGATCAAATATTCACTTCACTATTTCCAAGAAATATTATTTATGTCCTCCTCCTCATTATTATTATTATTATTATTATTATCATATCCTGAATAAATATTGCACTGAAGAAAATCAATGTTATATTGAATAAGATAGCAAACAAGAAATCATAATGAGTTAAAAATATAAATATGCATTTTCAGCCCATCCTATCAATTTAGGTCATAAACCGACAGTTTAGTAACTACTGAAAATAAAGTAGTACAGCATATGTATTTCATCATAGTTTATAACCTCTCAGTGATATACTATTAAGATGATATTGTACTAACTATTAATATTAAATGTTTTGAAAATCAGTACAGTATAAGACTTTGAATATGCATTTTTAAAAGATCATAAAATAAGGTTAATCAGGTTTTTATTACATTTCATTATCAATAGTTCTGAAGATTTCATTAGGTAACAATATTTTAATAGTTGAGATCATGAGTCAATTGAAGCTAGACCACCATGGAAAACCTGGATGCACTGGACGACCGTTTCGTCCTAGTATGGGACTCCTCAGCGAAGTCAAATATTTCAATAGTTGAGATCATGAGAAAATTGAAGCTAGACCACTATGAAAAACCTGGAAGTACTATAATATCCATAAGAATCCCTTCTGATATTAATAATATTCCTAATAATCAAGAAATTTAAAGGTTTTCTTTTTTTAGATATTGAGAAATTAAATGTCATTCATTTTTTGAAATTACTTTATGCACTTTTATTTTTCTTTAATTAATCAATGTTAACTTTCACAAATAATATAGTCGCTTCAAGGATGACATATTATGATTTTTATCCTTTCTTATATTATTCATATAAACATTTATGACAAGTATATGCATATGATTATTTCACTAGGAAACTAACATGATTATATTGTAGAAAATGCATGAATTAATCCATATAGAAATGATATCTTCTTCATAGTTTCTTATATAGAAGAAGATATTTTATGTAATTAAATGAAGGAAAGAAAGAACAAACATAATTGTTAATAACATACGTTGTTAGCATTGAAAAAAAAGAAAGAGAATTAATTTACCTGAGTTTATTGAAGCCTAAATTTCGTTTCATTTAATTTAATTTAATCATAAGATATACCAGAAAATAATAAGACAATTTTAAATTGAACCAATATAGGTCATTATTGAAAGGTTTACAATTATAACGTATATAGGTAACAAGTAAAAGATAAATGAAAGTGAAGTTATTTTCTCTTCAGTTTAAATTCTGGCTTGTATACGAAGTTGTTTTTTTTTCTCTTAGAGATGAACATTTTTCTTTTGAGAAATTGATGTGTACAAATGTTTAGCGGAAATAGTCAAATGATTATATTCCTTTATATAATTATTCTAGAACATCACAAGGAGTGTTCACAAAAAAACAAAATAACTTGAATGTTAATTTGATCTTTTTATTTTGTCCTATTTTGTCACTTCTTTGAAAAATAACTCTTTATTACTGTTGAAATTAAAATGAATATAAAAATTTTAGTATGCTGATTTACATTTACTAGAATGAAAAAAAATGTTCAAACTTTATTTTGTATTGGTTGTTTGAAACATCCCAATGATGTTTAAGAATGTGATTGATCAGTCTTATGTTGGCATATGTGCATCTTGTTTAGATTGCCTCGATATTGCCTTGAATCACTAGTATTATACGCAGAGATGGATGGTGGCTAGCAGTAGAATCCAGGACACACGTTTCGTCCTATCTGAGTCTCGTCAACTGGATGTACCTGTATTTCAGGATTGATGTTTACTCTATTACTCGAACCTAGTGCTGTTTACTTTGAACGTCATCGAGTTATCTACTTAGCTGATAAGTCCCAATCCACCTTTGTTTATAATCGTTTTGACTGAAGGCAATATCGAGGCAATCCAAACAAGATGCACATATGCCAATAACAGACTGATCAATTACAGTCCCAAACCAGTGGAATGATTCAAACAACCAATGTAAAAATGAATCGAAATTTCGCTCCACTGTACAAGCTAGTGGTTGTCTGGACTCAGTGGGTAAGCGGATAATACTATGGCGTTTAAAGTAAACGGTACTGGGTTTGAGATCTAGAGTGAAAATTAATCCTGAGATGCAGGTACATCCAGTTGACGAGTACTACATAAGACGAAACGTGCGTTCTGGATTCTACCTCTAGCCACCATCCATCTATGCTTACAATTTTGAAAATATTTTCCAAACGCCTACAATAACGAAAGATTGCAGATAACTATGATTTCTAAAAACACAACATCAAATTAGGCGATACTTAAGGAGATTTTATATAACCTGAAGATAGTATTCATCAGTGAATGAAGTCAACAGATGATCCGTTGGTAAACAGTACAAACTAAACTACTGTTCTTCCCATATATATATCCCGACATCACTTTGTCATTAAAGTTTTACAGCTACATTTAATAACTGACATTTTATTGAGTAAATATCTTATTTGGTTTCAGTTCCCAAACTAACTTAAATTTAGAAAGAAAGTTGTAGGAAAATTTGTGAAGACTTGAAGTATAAATGAAATTCTTTGTAGATCTTTATTTCAAGTTGATCTACTCATGTAAGTTGATCAAATTTCAACTTAAGTTCAGTTTAATTGGGATTCAGTTTTGTCTATTAAGTTGACCACTGTTTGTTTTAAAGCTTATATTTATTTATCATCTGTGAATACGTTGTCTAGCTAGGTATTTATACGATATATATCTTTAAAACCCACTTATAAAATTCAATTCTTTTAATGTCCAATAATCATTTTGAAATTTCATCACTCAACCAATCATCTACTAGTTAGAATATTTAACTGATATCTGATTGGTGTAAAATTTATCATGGAAATGGAATTATTATTTAAATAGCTCAGGTAAATGTACAAATATTTTGTAAATTAAAAGTACTTGAAATATGCTGCTTTTACATTTAAATGTAGTTTGGTTTTCACTAATACAAAAGAACGTAATTTATAAGATTTCGTTGTATATAACTTAACAGAAAGCATATTATTGATGAAGGAATGTATTATTCACAATTTTATGGCAGAATATTTATTTAATCAATTGAATCTTTTTGACTTCATAACACTTACACTGGAATTTGAGAACAAAGAAATTTTAATTATTCGTCTTATAATATTAATTTTAACTGTCAAGATGCTTTATACAACATCATTAATGAAAGTGATTCCACAGACTCCTAAAAATATTGAATCAGATAAATTCATATTTTCTTCAACTCCAGAAATTTCACATGGAACAAATCGAAGTCGTGATTTTTTCGGTTTAATAAAAAGGCGTCCAACTAATGAAAAAAGTATTTATTCACGTCATCCACTGTATCATCATGCTCCACATTGTCGTCATCAACAACAACATCAACGTTATCATAGTCATCTACGTAAACAATGTCCATATCGATGTATAACTCATAAACCTAGTACATCAAAATCTCAAATGGCAATTCACAAATCAATAAGTAAGCAACTTTCTTTACCAGTTGAATATACAGATGAGCAAAAATCATTTTATTCTTCTACTGGATTATTACAGACTCATTCTATTATGGATGATGATATTGAGTCTGGATTAAATATACATGACGATGATTTGCATTCCTGTGTAAGTATACATAAATCCAATATAACAATTGAGAGACCGAATTCCTATCACTCAGGTAGTTCTTCTACTTCTTTAACCTCATGTTTAAGATGCCTAAATTCAGGCCAAACTGTATCATCTCATACAAAAGCTGTTGATGAAATAAACTATGATTCAGAACCACAATGTTCACGTAATTCTGTTACATCAAATATATCAAAGTTAAAATATTTTGATGATACAGATACAAGTAATTTATTTGTAAATGTACAGAAAGATACATTTAAAGATCGTCTACTTTATTTTCCTACAATAAGTAATCAATTAATGTTGACAAATCCTACTAAACGTCCATTTTATTCTAATCATAATAATTCTGATGAGATTGAAAAATATGATAGTACTAGTGCAATTGATGCTAAATTTTCACTACCAAAAAAAGAATTGAAATTTGCTGTACCAGAATTTTTAATGCCCATTATAGATCGTCGTACATCATCACAAATATTTAATGTTAAACAAATATCGGCATCAACATTAAATATTGAAAATAAATTGTTGAAAAGACGAAAAACTATTAAAGAACGTTTCAAACAATTACACAGTGATTATGATGGTAGTAAATTTTGGAATAAATTAAATAAAAATTTTAAAATGAATAAAGTTAAAAACTTGTCCAATACTAGATCAAGATCAAGTATGGCTATTTCCATGGATTATACACATCATAAAGATTCTGTTTCACGATCTAGTATTACATCATGTGATGATTGTAGACGTATTACCATTAATGTAAGTGGTTTAAAATTTGAAACATGGCTAACTGTACTTGAACGTCATCCAACCACTTTATTAGGTGATTACAATAAACGTAAACCATTCTATGATGAATATCGTAAAGAATATTTTTTCGATAGGCATAGGCCTAGTTTTGAAGCAATATTTAATTATTATCAATATGGTGGTCGATTAAAACGACCAGCTACAGTATCTGATGATGTCTTTCTTACTGAATTAGAATTTTTTCAAATTGAATCTGAAGCATTAGATGTATATAAAAAAAATGAAGGTTATGTACCGGATATTATTGTTTTACCAGAAAATTTAATAAAACGTAAATTATGGATGTTATTTGAATATCCAGAAACATCTATCTTAGCATTTACCTTTTCAATGGCATCATTTATTTTTACTGTTATTTCTATTATATTATTTTGTATTGAAACATTACCAGTATATGCTCAAACACATTGTGAACCTGGAACAAGACCAAATTTTCGTGATCCATTTTTTATTATTGAAACATTATGTACATTTTGGTTTACTATAGAAATTTTTATACGTTTTATTAGTTGTCCAAGTCAAAAAATATTTATTAAAGATATTAAAAATTTAATTGATTTAGCTGCAATTGTACCATATTATATAACATTATTCAATGTTTTAATAACATTTAGTTGTGAAGGAGCAAAAAATAGTGCTAGTTTAGCATTTCTACGTGTAATACGTTTAATTCGAGTATTTAAATTAACAAAACATTCATCTGGTTTACAAGTACTTGTATTAACTTTTAAAGAAAGTATTGAAGGATTAAGTTTATTTCTTGTTGCATTTATTGTTTGTATATTAGTATTTTCTAGTACAATTTATTATGTAGAAATTGATAGAAAAGGTTCACAAATTGAAAGTATACCAGATGCATTTTGGTGGGCTGTCATTACAATGTGTACTGTTGGTTATGGTGATAAAGTACCAAAAGGACCATTAGGAAAAGTTGTTGGTAGTATATGCGCTGTAGCTGGTGTATTAACATTAGCTATACCAGTACCAATTATTACGGAAAATTTCAATAAATTTTATGCTCATAAAACCGGTCGTGGTAGAAGATGAATTAATTTAGCATAATCTTTTTTCTTTATATTTTATGTATATTATTTGTATATTTCATTCAATTAATACAAATCATTTATAGATAACCTTACCATTCATAATTTTATCAAATTAGTTGTATCATTTTCATTCATTTAACCTTATTGTTACTAACAGTCTGTCTTTGACGATTAATTTCTTTTTTGTTTTGTTTTTAAATATTAAATCAACCAGTCACAATTCCATAAATACACATTCAAAGTATCATCTCATGTTTACAAAACGTCAACACTATTCCTCAGTTTGTTACTATTATTTCTACAAATGAATAAAATAGTCATAATAACTAAGATATAATTCAATTTGAATTTACTTTTCTTTTCTATCACTTCCATAAGTAGTATTTTTTGTTGTTGAATAATTCATGTATAGAATTTCAAACTGCGAATAACCTTCTAGCTTTCTTAACCGAAAAACAAACATTTGTACACATTTATTACATAATATCATGAATCAATGTAAACATTATGTAATATAGTATTCATTAGAAAGCAGATTGAATAGTATAGATTCATTGTAAATGATTACAGGACTTATTATATATACATACAACAAATTATATTTTTATAATGATGAAACTGTTATAGATGAACTTGTATTGTACCATAAATTATACTCAAGTTTATCTTATGAAATAATGTTTTTTTATTTGAAAATAAATGATTACATAACTTCTTCAGACGTTTAATAAAACGATGAATTGACTGAAAAAATATTTTTTACAATTAGTGTCAGAAGGAGTTTTGTGAATATTATAGTAGTTTTATTGGTTGGGATCATAAGTAAATTGAAGCTAGACCACCATGGAAGACCTGGAAGTACCAGACAGCCGTTTCGTCCTATTGTGGGACTCCTCAGCAGTGCGCATCCACGACCCCGCACCCCTCGAGACTCGAACCCAGGACCTATCAGTCTCGTGTGCGAATGCTTAACCTCTATACCACTGAACCAGGCATTCAACAGTGTTGATGTTTAACTTCAACTAGTCCACGAAATTGAGCGAAACATCCACAATTGTCATCAGTGAGTTACTATCTCACGACTGATCCGGTTGAATTCCACTGGTTACTGTTTCTCACTAGAACTCCAGGAAATACCTCTTGAAGCCAGTCACTAGTGAGCATATGTTAATTAGTATCAGAAGGGGTTTTGTGGATATCATAGTAATTTTAATAGTTAAGATCAATTAGTTTCACATCATGGCTTTCATTTAGTGGTAGTGTTATGTGTTAATTATACAGTATCATAGTGAATAAAAAATAATGTTAAGTCATTGAAAGGAAGGGGGTTGTGATGATCAATGCAGTTATTTGTAAAAATTTAACTAAATAGTTGCTATGTTACATAATATTTTGATGAAAGGTCAGTATTTTTGTAACTATGCCGGAATTACAAAACGCATATTAAAAATATGTAAATATGTAAAAGTAGAAGAAATTAGAAAATTGTCTGAATATTTTTAGAAGGATTGTGTTAATATAAATTCGGCGAAAATTCATTCCTGTATCGATGGCCACGTTTGATAGAATATATTATATATCACTACAGAAATGAGTATATTGTCCAACTACAGATTTTTTATGTATCTCTTCTCTTGATGTCCCATCTACTCTTCTTGTTAAGAGGATATTTGGAAACGATATACTGTTACTCTGTTCTTTAAGCGTAAATATAATAGATAGATCAATGTCCTTAAATTTATTAGGCAAATGTCCCTTTCATTCTTGTCTTCTAATAATATGAAAGGATAATCTATATAACAGCCACGTTAGTCCACACTACAAGTTTCTTAAATTTACTCTTATCATTCAAAAGGACCTTCGTTCTATTTAAATAGTTTTATTTATCCATGTGAACTACACCATAACCTTAGTCTGATTTTGAGATTAACAAATTGTCGCCAATTTTAAGTCTCATTGATGCTTCATTGTTTTTTGTCCAAAATCTGTTCCATCTGTACATTTTTTTGAGTAGCTAAAGTAACAGTCCACTAGTATTGATTTTAATCTTATAAAATCATCTGATAGAATTACTAGTTCTACCGTTTGCGCACGTTTTTCGAATGGAATTTTAACATCAATTTCATGAACTGGTTTCTTCAAGTCACAAAGCTTGCAACCTAGTGACAAAGCTTCGAACTTAGTCTCATTGAGATTAACACCGGAAACACTGTGCATGTACTGACCTGGATTAGAAGGAAATTTCATGTCTGGAATCTTTTTGTCTAGGATTTTATTAGTTTTAGTACGTTTCTTTTTTTTGTGAATCAACCACCATCCTTCTGAGGTCCAAAAATTTTTGTTTTAAGTTATTAAGAAGCTCTTTAACGACATACACTATCTGACATTTTGTAGCATTACACTAGTATATGAATTTAGCCAATAGATTTGATTTAGTGCCTAAAGATAGAAGTCTTTCCATTTGTTCGAACGATGAGAAGATTTCTAGAATATATTTGGATACAAATTGGTTTCCATGTAATCCTTTATAAAATCTATGATGAAAAACTGAATGAAAGGAAATTTATTCTCTCTGTTCGTCTGTTTTTTTTTTAAATCGATTATCAGTAGTAACATCAGTAGTGTAGTCAAATTAAGTTTAGTTGTCATAGTTAAATTAATCAAATAATACTTTTCAAATGAACAACAATTAGAATACAAAACAAATAATTAGGAAATTGTATTTTCTATTAGTGAACTAAAATGCATACAAACTACTTAGTGACAAAATAAAATGTGATAAATTCTATTTGAAACAATCTATAACTCTGTGAAATAAGTTTTTTGTAGATTAGTCATCAACTATGTGACTATTAACTTTCAATCTTTTACACTATTTCATATGTTATCAAGTAAAGTCTTGTTTGAATGGTAGAATTAGTTTTTATCCTTAATTTAAAACCACCATTTTCCTAAGTTAATTTGGTAGCAAGAATAATTCAAGGATATTGTTCTTTATCAATACTTTAAAATCTTGTGTAACCAAGATCCTACGAAAAAAAAATGTATTTCTTTCCAAAAACCTAAAATATCGCAGAGTGTAATTACTACTTATCAACTTAGTAATAACATAAAAGTGCAATTGTTTATTTACTTGAAAAAGGAATACACTGAAAATTAATAATGAATTATATGAATTTTGAGTTTGACTGGAAGCGGCCTCATTTATCTTTTTTTTGTTTTTATTTTGAGAATAATAAATAGTACACTAAGATTTATGCTATAAGATTCTTTATTAATGATTAATAGTGTTAGTAAATCTTTATACAGAGAAGCTGACTACATTTGACGATGGATAAAAATATCTGAACATATTCAGTTTAATACATGGGAATAAATGCATCATTATTGTAGAGATGAGACTTAGAAAATATTATGCATCATTATCAAAAACTAGCAAATATTTAGAGAAACATTTATCCATAGTTATTTGGCATCGTTACTGGTTATTACTGATTTTTCTAATAATAGTATACTGACAGGTAAAATGATTTAGTGGAATTCGTCTAAAACAATTTTTGTATCATTGTTAACTTTGTTGATGATATTAAAGTAACTGTATACTTGAGATATGTAGATAGAAATGTAATAAAAAAACGTAAGTATTTTTTTTTCCATATTTATAGTTTATATCATGAACCAACGTCAGCTAGAATATCGTTAGAAAAGTGGAAACAACTGGACTGTTATTTCGTTCTTATATGACAGAAATCCTGGCTGACAAGTCTGTTTCGTGTTAGGAGTAAAACAGATACCTACCAAAAAAGCGAAAAATGTTTTATGTATATCATAAAGGTCTTGGCTTTTGCTCGATGGAGAAAGAGCTGCTTCGTGTTTTCTTAATTCTATCAGTTATCTGGTTAACATTAATCCATTATAAAATGTACAGACTGAACAGTTCCAATAAACCGCCTGTGTTAATCATAATTATCTGTTAACTATTTAAAGGACGTCATAACTTTGGTTGATCAGAAGCTTTGGCTATTTAGCTTAAAATAAAGGTTCTGGCATATAATAGACGTTGTCAAAATTAATCTACAAAACAATAAAAACTTGTGTGTGTTTAAGCAATTTGTCATATTGGACTTATTTATTTTTCCTGTGAATACGTCATTCTCGTAAAATTGACTCGAAATTCATCAATATCAATGTTAAATCAAATGGAGTCTTATAATTGCCGAAAAAGACATATAGTATCTTGACTTTTGTGGTTTGGGCGTAAAATATGAAACAGACACGTTACGATCCCATTTGTAAAGTATGTTTCTACATGATGATGTTATACTTACTGATTTACCTGATTACAGATGGGCGAAAATCTACTGGAAAATAAACCAATAAAACTTTACCATCTTGTGACAGATCAACGTAATTTAAATTTTGGTTAAGATCAAGAATCGATCCATTTTAGACCATCATTGAAAACCTGGAAATACTGGACGGTCATTTCGTCTCAGTATGAAACTCCTTAGCAGTGCACATGCACGATTCCGAACATGGGACTCTAACTCTGGATCTTCGATTTCGTGCGATAACGTCTGACTTCCAGACCACTGAACCAGCATCCATCGGTCTTAATGTTTAACTTTAATCACTCCACGATACTGTGCGACCATCTCCCATTGTCTTTGATCGGTCTTACATTCTATATGAATTGGCTCCACTAGTCACTGATTCTCACCAGAACTTCGGGAATTACCTTTCGAATCTATTCATTAGTAAGCTCATGCTGACTATTAGTATGGTTTTGAAGTTAAACTTTAAGACCATTGTATACCGGCTCAGTGGTCTGGAAGTCAGAAGTTATAGCACGAAACCGATGATCCAGGGTTAGAGTCCCATGTTCGGAATCGTGCATGTGCACTGCTAAGGAGTTTCATACTGAGACGAAATGACCGTCCAGTATTTCTAGGTTTTCAATGATGATCGAACATTGATCGATTCTTGATCTCAATCAAAACACAACAATCTCCACAACCTTATACTGATAAATTAAATTGGTAGTTAATTTATTGATATATTTGAGGTACTATTTTTTTAATTTGGAGAATTACCATCAGTTTTGGCTTTCAAGAGAAATCACTTACATAAAAATAATTATTAGATTTATGATGATCTATTAACAGTTGTCATCTCACAAAATGACCAATCTTACTGAGTTGACAGAAATCCTGATCATTTGTCAAATGGTTCTAACAAATTACTTCATACTTATTCGACAAACTGAAATATAAATAATTAATTAAACGAAATAGAATGGTTGTAATTTCCGTAGACATATACTCTACATTTTTTGCATACAAATATAAAAATGCGGTTTGTCATCAACTATATAGGTGATATATTTGAAAGTATATAACTCATGTTTGATTTGAGATGTTAAATTGTAACTGGTATTTACAGTTGAAGTGATTTTTGTTTTCAAAATAAAAGTTTAAATATTTGTGAATGTAAGAATGATAGCGTCTTTGTGTTCTGTAACAATTACACAATTCTATAGTATCATTCCCTAGTAATACATGCTGTAAGCTATCATATGCCCTTTGTAATTTCCTATATATTTAGGTACCATTGGGGCAAAGAAAACTATTTGTTTATAATTTAAGTAAATTAAACCCAGAAAATGAATGACAATCACTTCATACAGAAAAAAGAAATTGTATACATTGCAGAACAGTGCTAAGAAACAGTTACTGCTAGATAAAGATATTTGTTCAATTAAAAAATTAAATAATATCTTTATCGAAAAGACATATTTTCAATTCCTTTGTTTCTCACATGTTTCATCGGTATCTCAAAACCTTTGTCATAAGTATACACTTCCATTTATAGTTACGAAGTCAACGAGAATTGAGTTGGAAAGATCAATCCTTTTAATTGTCCTTTATTGTTGGATGAAAATTTGAAGGTAAATATTCCTATTAATTGTTATCAGTTAGTAAATTAGAGAAATTAGTAATCATCTGATGTCTATTTCACTTTTAGCAACAAATATATCAAAAGCTCACCGAGAATCGACTACAAGGTCATAAGATTTTGTGAAGACCTACAGTAATCTAGCACTGAGTCGTGTTATATATATAGGGGTATATTAATTCGTGTTTATAATTCATATAAAATGAAAGAATAGTGGCAATAAATGAAAACGTACAAAGATGGTAGTTTGTTTATGTTGTCATCTTCTTCTTATATTTCCCCTAGGGTTCATTAGTTATAAACAAGACAACGTAATTGTTTATTTGTGCATTTATAGAAATTAACTGAGAAAATACCATTGAGTAATATTAACTGTATTGTAGTTATTGAGATGTGGACGACATCTTATCTTATTATTGTGTCATCCGTTTCTTTTTCTCTTGTTTAGTAGATTGCTTTCATCTCTATTATTGTTTTTCACCAATAATTGATTAGTCAATAAAACAAGTGATTCTGACTTTGTCCACTTATTTTCTTTATGTGTCCATTTATCTTTAGTTCATTAAAGTCTTGAAATAAAACATAAAGGATCAAATCACCATTTAATTATTCTTTGATTATAAGCTATGATCAGATTGTATTATTGTTTTTATTTTTAAAATGGTATATTTTCATTTTGATAAAATGAAATAATTCAATTCAGGGAAGTAAATAGATTTATTAGTGTATAGTTACCTTAAAAAGACAGAACTACCTATCAATGTCCATTATTAATTAGATTTATAGGGAAAGAAGGAAGGAAAACAATGTGATGTGAACAGTTTAAGCTGAATGTAATATGAAACTTTAATGAATTTCATAAAAATAATGTTTTGATAAAGTTTATTTATCTATTCAATGATTACATTTTCAAAAATTACACAATTGTATTTGTATGGAAAAGCTTTTATAATAAGTTTTTGTGTGAGTATATATGTGTGTAATGTGCAGAAATTATGGTGTGTACTTTACAGTTACTGTATAAAAATGGAATATCATTATTTTATATTTTACATCATAGGTTAATTATAGTTAAACGGTGATTGAAAACCAGAGAGTATTGGATAGCTTCTTTATTCAAATGTAATACTTTCCAAAGATGTTCATCCATGACCTTGAAAACGATCAAGTTTATAACCTTTAGTTTTCACTGTGAGCGCTTAAATGGTTGATAAATTCAGTAATATGCAAAAATGTTTTATGAGATAACTAGTAAATAAATGAATTATCAGGCTTATTAAAAATTATAGGACATGTTGAAGATTTGAGGTCAAAGACTCAACTACGAGATGGGAAATTTTGATGGAATATTCATATTAAGATCACTAGACATTCGGTGTAGAACGACATCTAATATTAGGCCTAATTTAAAGGTTTTATGTTCACGGTAAACAAATTTTAATAATCTTCTTAATTAGACAAAGCAAAATTTATTGAGTTGGCTGTTAGGGATGCATATGTGACTAGAAAGGCAGTAGAAATATTTTTGTTATGTGCCGATAAGAATAATGAATGGTTACTTTTGGGATCCATTTATTGACCAATACTATAAGTATATTTTTATCGTATAATTATTAAGTAACTAAACTATTCATATTCGTATCCCTCATATTATGAGCCTTATTTTGACCTATGAACTATTATTATACACTTTACCATTCTTTAGTTATGTTCTATCTATCAATTACTACCTCTCATATTCACAATGAGTTTTGGCTAAATCTTGTACAAATATTGTTTCCTATTTTATGGTACGATGTGGTCTGTCTGCTTTGTATATACCCAGTATGTTTAGAATACATGATTCATATTTCAGAGGCTGATATTAGTGTACTAGACTTAACAAGTGGGGCTAGGCGGGAAGCACGACCGATAAAGACTCTAGACTGCTCGTACGGACCTTATGCGTCATTGGTCTGATCGATAATTCACTACTCTCTAATTGGCGGTATCGTGAAGTTATATATTAACAAGGCACACAGGCCACAAGTTATAACGACTTTCATGCTAGGAATTTTTGTAAAATTATGTTCTTAAGATTTTAGAACCTGATTTCTATTGAAGTTTAGAGTCTTTCATTCTTGTTGGGGTTAATAGTTTTATGGATTTTTCTACTACTATGTAACACTATCAATAATCCTTTGACAATAGACTGATGAGATACTTGAGTTCGAATGGTTTTACAGTTAAGAAAGCAAACGAATAAATTTTCACTCATTTATTTAAAGGTGTTGGATTCTTGACGCTTTAATTTGCAAGGGTTTGTATTCTCGTCCTGTAGTTGATGTTAAAGAGTGCAGCTGGTCAGTCCCTTTTGGTATATGTACATTGAAAGCGGTTTAGCTTGACACTGGCTTACAGTTGGATAGTGGAAAGCAGTAGAATGCTTATTGTTTGTCTTAAATTATTTGTTCAGAATGATGAAATTAAAAAATATTCATTCAACATTCAGTGCTCATAAGTAGATTATCCCTTGTGCGCCACTAAAAAGTAAAATATATTTGCAGAAGCTTGTAATTAAAATGAAGACCTGTGGCAAATTACTTAAGATAATCCGCAAGATCGTGTGTCTGACAACTAATATTATTAAATTTCGTGGTAAATCACAATACTTATAAATATGAGTCCGGATGTATAAGGTTACTTGTGAAACGTTTCGATATGAACATTCCATAGTGTTGTTAGATGATATTTTTCAGATGTTAACCGATAAATTAAAAGACAAATAATTTTTGAATTTGTCTTAGTTTTCCCTTATTGATTACTGAGTTTGTTTCTTTCATAATTTTTCTTAGTTCAGAGTGATAATAATGTTGAAACAATTAACATTTATGATCTGTTTACAAAATGTTTCTTAAGGCAAAGCACAGATTTAAAAAAGAATCCATATTCAATAATTTATAACAACATCCAATGACTGAATTATTGTGTGGTGTGTACTACTTATATCGAGATAAGTAGTATATAAATTTAGTCAGGAATAGAATGTATGGCAGCAGAAGGTCGAGAAGATAGAGAAGGAAAGAATGGGAACAGAAAGAAGTGATGAAACAGTGAAGTCTGAGACAATTGATTGAAATTTTGTAAATTAAGTATTTACTGTATGGTTCTCAGATTTTACCAAGGCGTTCTGTGAATTTGTATTCAAATACATTCAATACATTCGATTGTCCCCATTTGTGTTTTCGTTCACTACAATTATATCATCATATATTCTTAAAAATCAAGCTTCTTATCGTTAATCTTACCCTCCTATTTTAATTTACTATTATTAACAAACATCGTTAATGTTAATCATTAATTTAATAACACTAGAAATCGAATTTGAAGTCATAAAGTTATTTGTATATCTTAATGAAAGGTTGAAATATGTTACACAATTCAGGAAGCTAAAGCTAGAAAATTCTTTTATCTTTTCAAATATCTAATCATTCTATCATAAATAAATTGCGATATTAATGTGAGATAGCGTAACTCTTAATAATACTTATGAAGTAAATAATAAATGGTAGTTATTTACACGCAGGTAACACTCAAAGGACTGAATAATGAATTCATATAAGTTGATTGAAGCAATTATGATGTTGGTGAGACTATAATTTATGGACCGCCTTTGAGCGACGCTAGACTGACCTTGAGAGTGTCTACATGATAACTGGGACCAAATGAGGGTTATAAATTAGTATAAGAAATTGAAATTATGATTTAAAGTTGATGATTAAGGTTAGGAGTTAGATTTAGGGTTTTCATCACGAACTGAAATCAGCTATAATGCCAAGACTTTACTTAACCAAATGGATGAGTGAATTTCGCGCCAAAATCCGAGTCCTGTTATCTTATACCTGATTGGTTCGTCCATAAACTATAATCTCGCTATTGTGTTCTTTATTATATATTTTGTTAGTTTGAATAGTTTTTAAAAGACTTTTGAGCCGTTACAAGTATCACTTCATCAGATTTATTTGCTTAATCAATTTTTCATGCATTTATATGAGATACAAGTATGTTTTATGGCTTACTGTTTATACTTATTTAAAATAATCTACTACAAGCTTATGAAAATTTCATTCATATTATCAACACTTTGTTATTTGATTACTGTAACTATTAGCTTCATGAGTTTAAGAATAGTTTAGAGTGATCGATTAGTAAAAATTTTAGCTGAATTTTGTATTTGTATTTGTCACTATTCATTTAAATGGTATGGTATATTGCTTAGTGATAACGATTTAAGCACAAAAGTATTCATTAATTCCATAATCTATTGATTCATTTATGATTGGCTTTAATAATTTATATTTTTCTATATGTAAAAATTTCAACAATATGCGTTGATTTTCAGTTTGGTTAAAGAAGCGTTCTAATGAATATTTTATGGGATATTTGAAGTAACGGTAATCAATAGACATGTGAAACAGTGTTCAAATTCTAATCGATGTTTCACTGTCTTAATCTCCCGAATATATTTTATTTTTACAAATAAATACAAACTTAATTCATACATATTGATTACTTGGATCTTCCCATTGATGTTTAGAATTGCGATTGATAAGTCTCTTTTGGCAAATGCGGACCTAGTTTAGAACCCTCATCTAGAACAAAACGTACGTCCTTGATTCGTTTGCTATGTCATCTATAACTACCTGAATACAAAATTATTCATGTGATTTTAAAGCGTGTAAGTTGAGATTAGTGGTATTTAAAAGAATTAATTTCAAATGGTAAAAATTTGAAATCTGATTAGATTTATGCTGTCAAATCCTAATTTGGACTAATTAGTATTTCATTTTGGTAACCATACATAAGGTTCATGTGAGTACCTCATACTTTACATCACTAAGTCAAAATCAAGATATAAACGAATTTAACCTCAATAATTTTATTATTCAGTGTATTCCTTAAGAAATGTTAATCACTTCTGGTTTTACTCACATTAAAGATAAAGATTTCTAAATAAGATTCTAAATTTATTTCAAGCACAAGACTGAAGATCCTGGATACGAGTTTCACATACGGGATCGTGTATGTTCACAGTGGACGAAAAAGTTCTTCAGTGCTTCTAGGTTTCCAATGTTGGTCAAGGTTACAGTGATTCATGAATTCAACTATTAAACTAATTTTTATATGCGTTAATTACAATTGAAAGGGTTCATTCAACCTAATTTTTCTGCTTTTAGATAAATAATATTTACATTATGGATTCGTGAACAAATCTTGTGCACATACTCTCTCTCTCTCTCTCTCTTATATATATATATATATATATATATATATATATATATATAATCTACCATAAACGCATAATAATATCGATTTCATTACAGAGGTTTTTAGCAAATAGGTTAATAATCATTCAGTTTATTTGCCGCTAAAATAAATCAAATAGATTTTGTGACTTTTTTTATTATTTGTTTCTATTTATTGTTTATTTTTTCTATCATAAAGTTCAACAGAAATAGTTTTTTTTATTGAGATCATGAACCGATTGATGTTAGACCACCATTGAAATCCTGGAAGCACTGCACGGCCGTTTCGTCCTAGATGGGACTCCTCAGTAGTGCGCGTCCATGATCCCACTCGGAGGATTCGAACTCAGGGCCTTTAGTAACGCGTGCGAACGCTTAACCTACTGAACCATTGAGCCGGCATCCAATGGTGTTAATGTCTATATATATAATCTGCCATAAACGCATAATGAACTCGATATCAATACAGAGGTTTTTACAAAATAGGTTAATAATCATTCAGTTTATTTGTCGCTAAAATAAATCAAATAGATTTTGTGACTTTTTTAATTATTTGTTTCTATTTATTGTTTATTTTTTCTATCATAAAGTTCAACGGAAACAATGTTGTTATTTTGTTTTTTTCTATTTTACTTGCACAAACTAACTATGAGAGTTTTGTCAATTTATTCTCTTCATTTTACAATTATTATTATTATTATTAGCATTATGAAGAGAAATAGTAAACCACAGATTTTATAAATCAACATTAATGTTTCCTGACAACATTCAATTTAGTTTATTTTATCCTTTACTTTATTATTATTACTATTATTATAGAAACCTAAAATGATATTCATTAATCTTATGAAGGGTTGGTAATGATAAAGTTCATGACAACGAGAAAACATCATTTACTCATTTCAATTATTTATTTACATTTATTGTTGATTATTTTGTAAAAAAAAATGAATAATTTATTTTTAATGATGAAAAAACAAACAATGAGTAGGTAGGTAACGACGTTATTTTGTTAACTTAATTTATTATTATTATTATTATTATTGATACTAATAATAGTAATAGTTGTTGTTTTTTTTTACTTTAGAGTGAAATAAAAACATAATTAATTTGTAACGTTGAGAGAATTAAAGGAAGTTATCAATGTTCTAGTTTGTTATTTTTTTCCTTTCTCTCCCTCTCTCTCTATTTAAGTATAAATTTAGATTAAGTAGAATGATTAATTCTAGTTGACGTGACTATTAAGCACATGGTTAAGATAATTAGAATGATAATTTTAAATTAGAATATACATACATTTATAAACATAAATATAGAATTTCCTGAGCCGATTGCAAATATAAATATATACTACATTATTAAAATAGTATATTGATTAGTTACCTTGGTTATTGTATTTAATTCATAACTTATCCATGTCATTATAGATTCTAACCAAAATCAACTATACATCATAGAATTAAAAAAAAAATAATACTCTAAAATTTCGACTGACATTGCATTATATCATGTGATTATTACAATTTTGGTTAAGTTTACTGTTTCTAAAGCAGATTTCTTAAAATAAGTCTCTGAAAGCGATAACTTAAGAAGTGGTCAGTATGTTATGACTGGATATTGAGGTATTTGTCGTGTTTATTATTAATATACTAGATAGAATATTAGAACAACACTATGGAAGTTTCTTCGACACTACGGTGTGCCTCAGAAGATAGTCAATGTCATACAGAATTCATGAGATGGATTAAACTGCAAAATCATGCATGGAGGACACTTGACAGACTCGTTCGAGGTGAAGACCGGCGTCAGGAAAGCTTGCTTACTCACACCCTTTCTCTTTCTCCTGGTGATCGAATGGATCATGAAGACACCAACATCTGGGGGGAAGCATGGGATACAGTGGACAACTAGAATGCAGCTGGGAGGTCTAGACTTCGCAGATGATCTGGCTCTTCTATCGCACACGCAACAACAAATGCAGGAAAAGACGACCAGTGTATCAGCAGCCTCAGCAGCAGTAGGTCTCAACATACACGAAAGGAAAAGCAAGATTCTCCGATACAACACAGCATGCACCAATCAAATCACACTTGTTGAAGAAGCTTTGGAAGATGTAAAAACCTTTACATATCTGGGTCGCATTATTGATGAATACGGTGGATCCGATGCAACTGTTAATCAACACCAAGGTCAGCATTTTCGATACAAATGTCAAGACAGTTCTTCTGTATGTAAACTTGAAGAACTACGAAAGCCATCATCCAGAAGATACAAGTGTTTATTAACAGTTGTCTACTCAAAATACTTCGGAGCTGTTGGCCAAACAATATCAGCAACAAACGACTGTGAGAGAGAACAAACCAGATCCCAGTGGAGAAAGAAATCAGAAAGAAGCGCTGGAAGTGGATAGGACACACATTGAGGAAAGCATCCAACTGCATCACAAGACAAGCACTCACATGGAATCTTGAATGCCAAAGGAGAAGAGGAAGACCAAAGAACACATTACGTCGAGAAATGGAGACAGACATGAGGAGAATGAATAAGAATTGGATGGAAGTAGAAAGAAAGGCCGAGTACAGAGTGGGTTTGAGAATGCTTGTCGGTGGCCTATGTTCAATTGGGAGTAACCGGCGTAGGTAAGTAAGTAATTAAATAGAATATTACCAATCAGATTGTTTGGTATGAAAAAAAGGCATTAAACACATGCAAAGTGAATATCAATTGATAGAACTCTTACAAATATGGTATTTTTTCTGATATTATTTACTGACGCCTGTTACTTCTCATGCAGGATTGACCGCTCAACAGTTATCTTCAATCTACTTTGTTGCGGGTGCAAATTACCAGTTGTTCCCAAGTGCCGTTTATTCTTTTGATGTCTGCCTCCAATTCTTGACCTTGACCTTCCACTTTCCTGTTTCCTTTCGCGATTCCAAGTTAGCGCATGTCTCATGATGCAGTTTGATGACTTTCCCAATGTATGTTCTATCCACTTCCGTTGTCTTTTCCTAATTTCCTCCTCAGCTGGAAGGTGGTTTGTTATCTCCCATAGTAGGCTGTCGCTGATAGTATCCGACCAATAGACATTCAGTACCTTGTGTAGACAGTGGCAGTTCTCCAAGTTTCAGTCCCATATTTTAGAACTGTCTTGACGTTCGTATTGAACATTGTAACTGATATTGGTTGACGGTTGTTTTAACTTCCATATACATTCTTCAACTGTAGGAACGATGTTGTTGCTTTGCCTTGTCTTTATATCTGCATCGGATCCTCCTCGTCCATCTATGATGCAGTTCAGATACGTAAATATTTCCACCTGTTCCAGAGTTTCTCCATCACGTATGATTGAGTTGGTTGGTGTTCTCCGTGTTGTATTTGAGTATCTTGGTTTTTCACTTGTGTATGTTGAGACTTACTGATGCAGAGGTAGCTCCTACATTGTTTGTCTTGACTTGTATTCGTTGATGTTTATGGGATGGAATGGTCAGGCCATTAGTGAAGTTCGAATTGTCCACGTACATCCAAGCTATCCATTGTATTCCGTGGCTCTTGTCAGATGTGGAGGACTTCATAATACAGTCGACCATCAAAGGAAAGAGAAAGATGGAGAGTAAGCAGTCTTGGTTGACTTCAGTTCTCACTTAGAATGCGTCTGTCAGATGTCTTCCATGCACCGCTTTGCACTGCAGTCCGTCGTATAAGTTCCGGATGATGTTGACAATCTTCTCAAGTACTTCATGATGTCGAAGGTGTTTCCATTATGTTCTCCTATCCACACTATCAAATGCCTTCTCATAATCAAGGAAGTTGATGTATAGTGACGAGTTCCATTCAATTGATTGTTCAACGATGATCTATGGTGTCGCAATTCGATCTGTGCACGACCGATCCTTGTGAAATCCACCATGTTGGTTTCGAAGCCGGGCGCTTACTGAATCTTCATCCGGTTCAACAATACTCTATTGAAAACTTTCCCTGCTACTGTAATGAACAAGAACACAGGTGGGGACAACCAGTGTATTTGAACACACGATCACAAATCTTTCATCAAATGCAAATATTCTTTATTCTAGTCCGTCGGCACTTGTTATTCCTCCCAAATCTTCCTGAACAGGACGTAGAGCATGTTCTCAGTTACTCCTGTGTCTTACTTTATTGCTTCGGCTGCTATGTTATCTGGTTCTGCTGCTTTACCACCCTTGATTTGTCTGATGACCGGTCATCCTTACCTCTCCGATCGTTGGTGTAGTCAAATCTATAGGCAAGTTTGTGTATGCTGCTTCGATATCCGGTGGATTCAGTGGGGCTGTTCTATTCAAGAGTTCCTCGAAATATTCTATCCATCTGTTCTCTGTTCTTGAATTTCAGTGATTGGCTTCCCTTCTTTGTCGTTGACCGGTCTCTCTGGTTTATTATATTTCCCTGCTAGTTTCTTCGATGTATCATATAGTTGTTCCGTGCTTCCTTCTATTGTAGCTTTTTCCTCTGTCGTTGCTAGCTCTTTCACGTATTTCTGATTGTCAGCTATAAGGCTCTTCTTCACTTGCTTGTTTGCTTCTGTGTATTTAGCTTGAGCGTTGACGTTCTCTGCTCATGCTTTGCTGTTGTTAATTGCTGTCTTCTTGTTCTTCCCTTCTTTGATCTTGTACAGTGTTTCTATAAAGATCTATTCCTTATGATGATGCTTGTTGCGGCCCAGAACCTCCCGACACGTTGAAGTCGATGCTTCTTTGATACCTTTCCAGTAGTCTTTCATAGTAGTTTCTTCTTTCGGTAGATCCTGTAAGGCTTGGAACCGTCGTATACAATCATCGACTCAAATCGCGTTAGTGAATAACGGTTTTATGTTAGTCAAATACCAGAATTGACTTCGAGTACATATATTTCATTCGATCGTTAATTCGGACAGAAGAGCGGAGAAACGAAGCGAAGGAAGTGGAGAGGAGAGAGCGAAGTAAAACGAGACGAAATGAAGTGCAGTGGAGAAAGCGTGGTAGCCAACTCGGTTTAACGAAATGTGCACAGTTTAAATGATGTGGATGACTTTTTCTGTTTAGCGATTTTTTAGAAAAGTTGTTTTCTCCGCGATGAAGTTGCTCACTCCATGCCCAACCCTCTTCCTTTATCCAGGCTTGGGTCAGGCAGTAACACTGAGGGCTATATGTAGAGTTATTTTTCTGAAATACTCCCTTTGAGTTCGGAATGTAATTTATTCATTTAAACGATTTAAAAACTATATGACCATCATAATGGTTAATGAATTTAATCGGGAAATTTTTATTTTATTTGGCAATATAATTAGCTTGTTTTTAAAGTTCATTGCTTGAAAAACTTCAAACATGAACTAACAGAATCCTTGAATGAAATAGCGTTTTCATTAAAACTCTATTTTATCTGATTAAGACTATATTTCTCTTTTGAGAAAAGAGTTGGAGATGAAAATGACAATAAAGCATTATGATGCGCACTGCTGAGGAGTCCCACAATAGGACGAAACGGTCGTCCAGTGCTTCCAGGTTTTCCATGGTGTTCTAGCTTTGATTGACTCATGATCTCAACCATTAAAATCATTATGAAAGTGTTTATTATTTATCTACTGTTTGGCGTAAACATCACACTTTGAAGAAATACTCTTTAAATACTTTTTTGTGATGAATTTTATGGTTTCAGATAATGTAGGTTCATAAAATACAATAAATGCTGGTTTCTTTAGTTCCAAGAAGAAGCGTTCCTGATAAATCTACACATCATTTTGATACATAACTAATTAATTGGTCAAATAGAAGATTAGTCTAAAATGTTTCAATCTATAAACACCAAATCTTAGGATTTATAACAGTTTATAATAATCAGTGTTTCTAAGTTACTTTACCTATGATTTAGGTTCTCTGTCTATTATTTCTTTTATCAGGTATGAAGTTTTCTCCAAATAAGTCAACTACATTATTAATTGTTGATCTATGTGTTTCTTGTGTTGTTATCCTATTTTCTTTCAGATTTTACTATCTATTTCTTACAATTCCTTTATTTTTCTCATTTAAAATAGGAGGTTAAGTAAATTTAAGCTATTTTAATCTGTTTATTATACTTCTATTTTGGTTATCAATTTAGGGGATTTGTGGAGATTATAGTATTTTCAATTTTGAATTCACCAGTCAATCTAAGCTAGATCACCATTGAAAACTTGGAAGCACTAGACAATCGTTTCGTTCTAGTATGGGACTCATCAGCAGTGCGCGTTCACGACTCCTCACGAAGGATTGGAACCCGTGATGGGTTAGTACTACACAGTAGACCCATACCAGGACGAAATGACCATCTAGTGGTTCCAGGTTTTTAATAGTGATTTAGCTTAAATTGACTCGTGAATTCAACTTTTATTTTAGTTCTCATGTTGTATCTAATGAAATGGTTGAAAAATTTTCAATTGTTTTTTGGACTGGTTTATACTTATAAAAAAGGAATCTAATCATAGTTTAACAGGATTGTCTTATGTCTAATGTCCTTTTTCTTTCATATGTATAAAATAAGTCAAATATGATTTTACTTTATGTTCATTTTCAAAATTTTGTAAAGTGATTATTCAAAAGTTTGGTTATTTCGTATGAATCTAAGATGGTGTTTTTATCTTATGTCTACTGATAAGGTTTTTTATGAATTTGATGGTGCACGGATCGATAACTAAGACGTAACGCTATGCTTTCCTAATACTAAATCGTAACTGAATTTTATTGATAAGGTTGTAATGCGGTCAATAGTTTTATTCAGTCGTTATGGTGGTGCACTATAAATAAACTAAGGTAGTTCCAAAACACGAACGATTGTGATGTTCTCCTGACATCAAACTGGGTATACGTGAACTATGGAGACAGAATGACTAATAAAAAACACTCTAATAATAATTCTCCACCAAATAGAAAAGAGAGTTCAGAAATTTAGGTGAAATTCTAACATTTAATATCGTGAAAATTGTAACCAAATAATTCAGTATATATATTAACAAACGATGACTTATGGATACAACAAAATCAGTAAATTAAAGATGGATTAACTAATTATGTGATAACAAAAGTCACTGAAAAATTATAGATCTGAAAAAGTTACCGTAATCGTCCTTACATGTCAAAATATCACTTCATTAACAAGATGCTAGAATATCTGAGGCTTCACTAGCTGTTCTATTTTAGACAGTTGAAGGCAATCGATGTAAAGCTCTCACTATAGGTTCATAGTTTTCAGTTAATTGAAGTTCATTTGGGGATTATAATCCACGTTACCCACTGTTACTGACCGAGTATTTTTAAAGATAATTATTCTATTGTCGGAATAATGTGTTTGCATATAAGGTGACTACTGAGTTGTAATTAATGCTATTTTGTTCGGTTTACGATTATGATTCAATAATAAATGTAACTTATATTTAACCAACTACTGAATATAACTATTAAAAGTAATTTCACTAGTTGAAATCATGAGTCAATTGAAGCTAGACCACCATGGAAAACCTGGAAGCACTGGACGGCCGTTGAGTCTTAGCATGGGACTCTTCAGCAGTGCGCATCCACAACCCTGCGAGATTCAAACCCAGGACCTATCAGTCTCGCGCGCGAGCGCTTAATCATTGAACCACTGAGCCGGAACCCAACAGTGTTAATGTCTAATTTCAACCAACCGACGGACAAGTATTTTTTTACTTACAGTACGAAAGTATATTATGAATTCAAAATTTCCTCTCTTTGTAAAGCGTCTAATGTACTTATAGTTGTTTATAAAAATATAATGGTAAAATCTTAAAGGTCAATAGCTTGTTTGAAAAAGTTCACAAATTCATATAAAAATTAGAATATGTCAAGGTTACTATTAATAAACCTGTCGGCGATCACTGGAAATAGATTTGTACCAATACAAATATGACAATTGTATTTCATAGGAATTATGATTCATAGAAATATGCATATATACGACCAATTTGTCTTGAAACAGCATATGAGTTGAAATAATATACACTTAATCAATTTACAATGAAAATGTAATTAGCTAATTTAGTTTTTATTTCATTTATGTTCAATACAAGGAAATATTTGAACAAGAATGGGTCTACTTAATTTTAGGTATAGAAGCGTTTACTATGTTGATTGTTTCTGGTAAATACATTATGTGAAAATTATAATGTATTCGAGAGATGTAATCCTTTAAGCCAGCACTAAGTGATTTAAAATCGATAGTAATTTAGGAAAGAAAAATCAAAATAAAGAATATATGAGAGAATATTTGTTTTCAATAACTTCATCATCAGGCTCTAGAAAAGAAAATAGAGATACCGATCCCAGTAAGTAAAATAAAAGTTTACAATAAACGGAATATAAATATATATATAGTCTCGTTACTTAACAATTATACAATAAGAATATATAATAACAATTCATGACTAATTCCAAGACGTTACTGATAATTTAATCTTCATTGGAATAATACAAATTGAAAATATTTTTACTGATGTTTTCACATACTATTGAGATTATTAGTTTATTTTTATTAAAATAAACTATATCAATTCAAATTATGTTTCTGGCTAAACTAGAAAATGGACCATTAAAAGAGATCATAAGTAAGCTTGATTATTACTGTCGATACATAATTGAGACACTAATCGTATATGACGAAAATATCAGTAAACAGGAGATGTTGGACTCTTTCAATAACGTCCACCTAGCCATTAAATTCACTAGCGAGGAGGAGAAAGACAACAGTACAGCTTTCCTTGATGTCCTACTTTCTAGACGGATAAACGGTTCCATAAAACTAGATATATTTAGAAAGAGTACATGAACGGGTCAGTATACCCATTTCCAAAACTTCACACCTCTTCAATATAAAATAAATTTGGATAAATGTCTCAGCCACAGAATCGGGTTATTATGCTCTGAAGACAGTGTGGATGGCAAAATAGATATACTGAAGAAAACATTACGAAATAATGGCTAACCAGGTGATTTCGTTAAAAACTACCTAGTAGAAAGTACTAAAAAAGAAGAAATTGTGACACAGTCAGTAAAATGACCCTATATCTGCGACTGGAATTTAAAGGGGACATAGTAAGTGATATTTTAACACGTCGACTCAAAAAATTTGTTGAAATGACGTTTCACACCACCAAACTACTCATAATTTTCCCAACTAAATCAGTACTCACACAACTAATCAAGAATAGGTTACCGAAGATGGACTCCTCCATGTGTGTATCCCATTTCGACTGTTGCTGTGGAGCTATTTACATAGGCCGTACTCAGAGGGCTTTATCCTTGCGTGTTCGCGAACATGTACCAGCATGATTGGGAAAAGGAGTTACTAAATCGATTAACAGCACTATTCTTTCTCACTTGGGATATAGTGAACATTATATCATATCATATTAAACAACTCCAAAATAACCGATACAGAAAGTAAGAAATGAACGTTTTTTCTCAGTACTGGGGTATGTGAGAATTGTTGAATGTCAGCACGATTATGAACTGAGCATTGAAGACAACGGAAGTTATTCGCGTGAAATTGCTAAATGATTTAAGTTAGACAGTTAAACCATTGGTTGTCAATTCAGAAGTTTAGAGATTATGCTCTTGTCATTTTGTCGAAAGGATCTGGTTTCAATCCTTAAGGCGAATGTAGATGTGCACTACGGTGGGAATAGTTTTGGGTCGATTCGTGATCTCAACCCAAAGGTCATAGATTCAAGCACTTTAGAGGACGTTGTTACGACCTGCTACAGAAATCAATACTAGAATAAAAAAGCTATCAAATAGTCCGTACTATTTTGTAGCCTTGATTTTAATCTATGATAACACATCTTTAATACTTAGCTTGTCTACACAATTCGTTAAGAAAGTTATCCGGCCTAAAATAAGTACTATAGCAACTCACGTGAAATTGAGTTTGTTCTCAATGAACTCGGTTAAGTCCTTTTGTTAACTTATTTAGAGGACAAAGTCATCCGTACTATAACAACTTATTGTACCTTTATATTACTGTTGTGCTCGTATGAAATATGTATGCTTGAACATTGCTTACCGCCTACGCATATGTTCATTCTGCTAGCTTTATTATTAGCTGATTAATTGATTCGATCATCCATTCATTTCCCTATATATATATACATGTACATTTGACACTACACACTCTCGGTTCGCTGACTCATTCATTTGCCTCTCTGCTTTGTGGTCTGAGTTATCTGCTAATAAAGCTGTAGTCGCTGCTTCTCTTTGCCTTCTGATTTCAAACACCGTTGAGAATTATATGGTAACGCTTACGAGGGTGATTGGTCAACGAAGCACAGCCACCATAGTACCACCAGAACGCATTAGATCTGCAACTCAAAATTTTCAGGTCAAAATAACCTTCGGGATGAGGACTTTTAACAATTTATATGTAACAGACATTTTAATTCGAATAAACATCCGAAATGTTCCTGACAAGCCATAGAATATAGTCATTACATTGAGTATAGTGTATTTGAAATCCCAAAACGAAATAGAACTAATCCTAATAGGTTTAAAACTCTAAAGAGACAAACAAGAACTCAAATTCAAAGTACTCAGTATGAGATAGTATTTTACTATCATGATAGGTCTAAACACAACATTAAATGTATTTGATTATTCACTACAGTACTACTATGTAATAAAACTATGATATTACTTGATAAACTTCAATTGTTTTTGAAAACAAAATCTCTACTTTTATTTAGCGTATTCAAACACAACATATTAGATTATCAATGGTATCAGTAGGCAAATTCTTGCTAAAACATCTGAATGGATGCATAAACTAAAAAAAAAAAACAAATCATATTGTCCTTTATATTTCAGTAGATGATTGTAAAGTTGAATTTTGTTTATTATTATTATTATGCTTTTTTAACAAAATTATTTTTTGAGCACACTCACATTCACACACAAACATACACACGCACACACATAGAAAAAGAAACACTGATGAATTCTCTTTGATGTTACGATAATGTGAAATGTAAATATTTAACATTGAACAATACCTGTATTATTATTATTATTATTATTATTATTATTATTATTATATTAAAACAATGATAGTTGATTTTTGAAATGTTAAAATTCTTTTCATTTTGATGATATTTTGAATTAGTTTTTTGTTGTTGTTGTTGTTTTCAATATGGGAAAAAAAGTTCTTCAATGATTTCTAGTTCATTAAATTTATTCGATTAGAAAATTGGGGTGATATTATTTATTCATAAAAATCTCTAGAAAAAAAAAAGAATATTTACATAATGTTTAGATAATTATGTTAGTTACATTTAAGAATGGATACCCTATGTAATTCATCGACAAACACATGAAGGAAATGGATTAAAGGAAAAGGATACCTACTGTTCCGAAGAAAGTATTGTTCTTAAAATTACAATTTCTAAATGATACTACAGAAGAAATTGTGACTCAAAGATTAAGAAACAATTAATGTAGCCAGATTGAGTGCCGTCTTCTATAACTTCTCCTTACAATAGGAACGGTTGCTAGGGTTGAAGCTATCACGAGTTCACTTAATCTGCGAACGAGAACAAAGACTCTGTGACCAAAAACCAGTAAGCTAGCTATTTCATACATCTCAGCCCCGCTAACTATAGGGAGAAGTCTAAGCTTGGAATGAGGAAGTGTATTCTGCAAACAGCCAGAAACGAGCGATAACAACAAACACAATTCAAAACGTATATATATACAATAGAAAACCGTTCTTGGGGAGAGTTACCAAATAGCATACTAAACGAAGCAACGGACCAATAGCATGTAAAATATTTCCCAGTCTGAAATACGACATGAAAGTGAAAAGAGCGCCTTTGGCGCGAAAACAGAGAAATTGAAATTTTCTAAATAAAATTACAAAATTAGGTCATTTCCCAAGTGAGTTCTGGAGATCTAACGTCCCCAACAGTGGTTACTATAGACAGATTGCCTGAATCCCCATATCCATGTGTATTTATCGATTCAATTGCTCCTATGGAGCCCGTTATATAGGGCGTGCAATTCGACAGGTTCGTCATCATATAACAGAATGCCATCTGTCATGGTCAAACAAAAGACAGGCTAGAGTGATTAAGAGTTCTATTCTCGCTCACTTAGTGGATACAGGTCATCAAGTTAAACTGAATAAAACTTTTAAAGTTATCCACCATATTTCATAAAATTTGCCACATGATTTATCAGTGGGTCTTTTGCACATTGCTGAAGCCATTGGAATCCATGTTCATAAACCTAACCTTTACATCCAAAAGAAGTTTGTACAACCACTCTCGCTACCTTGGCCATCGGTATAGGGGAGTTTTTAGCATAACTACTTCCGTATTTCTTCCATTTTTTTGTATTTTATTCATTCTCAACATTCATCTCTTGATTCCTACATAACTACTATACTACTAATCATTCATCAAAGTATTCTGTTAGTTCCTTCTCTTTTATATATTATACAACGTAGTACCTGCTTGATTTTCGAATAATTACTTTCTTATTAATCCTCTTTCTTTCAATTACTCATTGTTAATTTATAATCGATATATCACCATATAATTATTACGTATCCACTCAACGAGTGGTATTTCATTGTTGCAAATCATACATACATATATTAGTGTGGAGCTATGATGAAAAACTAGTTGAAAAAAATTTCTTCTCTCGATTCATTCCTTCCTTACTTGCCAAATGTCAAAATGGGAATTTTCACTACATTAAAAATTGATTGATTTTCATGAGACATTCATATTTATTAGATTAGATACATGAAGTTCAGCGAAGGGATCTCTTTTCAATGAATTTATTATCAAACTGTACAATTCATAGTTTGATTTTTTAGGTTGTATATACGGTTCGTCCAAATCTAAGTAGATTTCTTTCTATCCAATTCTTAAAAATAGCCGAAGCTCTAATTATCCATGAGCTCAAGCCGGAATTATGTGTACAAAAGAAGTACGTCCTATCGTTACCGTTACCTTAGCATTTATTATTATTATCATTATTATTACTTCGTCTCTCCCTTTACTTATGTCTCATGTTCTCATTATTTTATTCATATTTGCTCATGATATCACTTTATTTATTTTTTACACCTATATAACCTTGAATTATTGTAACAGAAACATTTTAATCATATTACTACTTTCACATTATAATTCGTTACTATTATTAAGTCTATTGTTATCATTCGTATTAGGTAATCTAGTATTATAATCCTTCTATTACATCATCTTAATTAATCCTTGTTCACATTTCCTCATGGAACTAATACTTGAACAAAAAACTTTCATATATATACGATTGTACAATTTAATAATAAATTCGTTGAAAAGAGATCCGTTCACTGAACTTAGTGTTTTTAATGTTTAAATGGGAACTATCTGTTAATGTATGATAAGTGGTATAAAACTAGACAAATGTTTTCATGAGGATTCATAAGACTAGAAATTGTGAAAAAAGAATATTTGTGCCAAAAGTTGTTTTTCTTAAAAAGATTAACTATATCCACTTGGTATTATTTTGCTTGAACCTTCTCATTAAGGTTTTAAACTGCAACTGATCAGTTTGTTATTGGCATATGTGCATACTGTGCGTATTACTTCGATGCTGCCTTAATTCACAAGCCTTATAAACCAAGATGGATAGCGGCTAGCAGTGGAATCCAGGAGGTGCGTTTCGTCCTAACCATATCTTCAAGCTTTATTGTTATAAATCTTTAGGTTATGTCTTACATTATTCAAAATGAGAGAGATATACATGAGTTATGTTTTAGTTAACCAGTACTATACAGTTAGAAATAGTATCGATCACAGAGTGAATATATGGCAAAGCTGACGAACTCATATAATAAAGAGTTACGAAAAACATTCTTTAAAGTAGTAAATTATGCATAATAAGGTAAATGTTGTATCTGAATAATTATGATAACAGTAATAAAAACCGTAAAAATTAGGAATGTTTCATCTAAAGGATATGGGGGAGGAGATCAACTGGAAATAACATTATGCGTAAGATTTCACTTTATTTAGCATGGAAATAAGATAATATAAGAGGAAAAGCACAGTAAAATATACTGCATTTTCTATCTATCATTTTCGTTTCATCTTGACTTTCTCGATGGCTTCTGCAACTCAGTAAAATCTAATCTTGTTCTTTTCAGTAAATTATCCGAGAAATGATATTTAATTGAAAGGATTCCTTCAATCTGAATATTGTATTCATCATTAATCAGTTAAGGCTACGTTTTTATTATTTAAAAGAATGTGCCATAAGTAAATTTAGTACTGGAGTTTGAGAGTATAATCATTATTGCATGCTCATATAAATTTAATAATTTATAGTCAAGTAGACATGTCAAAAACATCTGATATTAGTAATAGCAACAAATTATTAAAAACTTGTTTTTTTTTGTTTTAATCACGATGTCAAGTTTGTCACCTTGACTTGAATATTTACTGCTTTTTTGGAGAAGACATTTACTAAGTAGTCTTTTTTATTGAAAAGCGTTAAAAAGACTTTTTTCTTCATGTGGGCTGCGGAGGAAATTAACTTCCTTGACATCTTCTTGGTAAGATATACTGATACTTATACTTATACAAATATAACTTGGATATGTCTTATGATTAGAAGAATTTACATAGCTATTCTACAGTGGTGAGCTAACTGAAATTACTATTCTTGGCAATTATTTTAATGAATCCCAAAACTGTGAAGGTGTAATTAGTTGCAAATATCAGACAATTGAAAAATAATTCCTATACATGTTGGTTCCCCTTTCCTACAATACGTAATAGAGTTATTTTATAATATCTTAGAGATGCATTTATATCCATACTATTCGGTTAATTTTAAAATGTGTCTTCTACAAACACAAAACTATCATTTTAACTAAATTTGGAGCTGATTGTACCTTAACTTATAATTCTAGATGTAATAAACTTGGGTTAGACCCTTTATGGACGAGGAGACTCAAACTAAATCTTTTTCTTCAAACTACTTATTAAACTATTCTTTACATCCAATCACGTGATTCAATATGCAGAAACTTCTCATTATGACATCCGTAATTCCTTGTCACTAGTGAAACAAACTTATCCTAAATCATCTCTTTATATGAATTACTTCACCTGTAAATTTTCTAGACTCTGGAATAACCTACCACAATCTATCCGTACGATAGAATCACTCCAATTATTTGTTCGCTCCGTCGATGCATACTGCTCCTCTGAAAGTGCATTGAATGTTCTAGCACCTGTAAGTATATCCCATTCCACAAGTGATATTATAGGAACCTTAAATGTTTAGCCATTTTTACTAGTGAATTCCCCAAGTAAAACCACCTACTTGCTGTCACTTTATGTTAACACCGTCCACAGCAAGTTTAACTAATTTGAATAACATCAACAGTATATCACTGTCACATGACACATGCATTTTGGTAGACTTGATTGACATATTTTGGTAATTACTGCTTTGTTGTTCTGTGCTCTCTGTTTTCGTTTTAATCTCTCTAGTTGTAGATGATTATCATTGATTCGATCTGGCACACGAAATGATCTTAACTACACCGTCCATAAATCAACAGACTGTCCATTTAAGAAAAATTAAAAGCTCCCGGTTGATGCATCGGATCGCTGTGATACATGTACTACCTAAACAATTACTGAACTAGCATACTTAAAACTTTCTTCTATCACATGTTTGTTCTGTACATCTAATGTTACTATTTATATCAAATTGATCATGCTTGTAAACTGGTGTGAATTCTGTGATTATTATTTCCAGAATATACAAATTATTATTTCTGAACTATATCACTTTGATATATACGATTAGGTATTACTTTATTTCAATGGAAACGAGTTGATTATGTTTTAAACCATCCAAGGAAAGTGTGTATATTTTAAAAATCTTTAAAGCAAATAATTCAATTTTCATAAACTATTATTGTAATGAACGAGAACAAAATGTATTTAAACACAAAATTACAGAACATTTTAGTAAAATCTGAGAACCATACAGTAAATACTTCATTTACAAAATGTCAATCAATTGTCTCAGAATTGATTGTTCCTTCATTTCCACATAAATCATTCTCTGTTCTACTTCTCTTTTCTTTGACCTTAAACTTCAGCCACCAGGTATTTCACTTTTGACTAATGATACATACTACTTATATTTGTCGATATTAGTAGCACACACCTCATAATCATGGGAGAAACTCAATATCAAATAAATCACATAATTATTATAAGCTTTCACACAAATAGATCAAAAAAATATAGGATTAAGATAGCATTAATCTTTTCACATACGATGTCGTTTATTTGGGAATAGATATATGATCATTGAACAGTCATATTAAAATTTCACTTAATCCTACTTTCGACACGTCAAACAACATTTTAAATTAATCTTTTAGACAGAATGTAGCTTTAAAGAAATCAGTGATTCGCGGGTTTTGTGGAGATTGTAGTAATTTGACAGTTGAATTCATAGGTTAATCTAAGATAACCCACCATGGAGGACCTGGAAGCACTGGACGACCGTTTCCGACTAGCAGTGCGCATCCGGCACGTAGGATTCGAACCCAGGACCTTCGGTCACGGGTGTGAACGTCTTCCATGTTAGTCTAGCTTTACTGAACTCACGAATTCAGCCACTAGATTAGTGATTAACAGTACATCAGTAGTTTAATTTCAAGATGACAGAGATTTAGATTTGGCGCTGAAAAAAATCAGAGAAAATATATTGTCATCTGAAATGTCAAATTAATTACTGTTACAATCTAATTACAAATTCCATATTGCTTTGAAAAAAATTAATTAAATGAAATCTGTAGGCTGACAAATATACAGAAAATGGAATTTCTAAATATCTGTTTGCATTTATCAGTAGTTTAATGAATAAAAACTATACTGTTAGAATATGTAGAGAAATTTTAATATATATATATATATATATGTATATATATATATATATATATATATATCTCAATTGAACAAAATCCTTGTACGACAGCTTTTTAATTGAACTAATTCATAAAAAGATCATTGAATCACTGAAACTAGAACCTGAAAATCTCATCTTAACATACTTGCTTAATTTAATAACATTGAGTTTAGACTCAAAGAATTAATTAAAATAAATTTACTTGGAAGAAAACCTCGAAATCATATCTGTAAAGTACCGTTATTCTGAACATCAATTTCTTTTCAGTTAAATGATCTTGAGATAACATTAACTTAATGGAAACATTTTAAGATAAACTGAAATGTTTAAAACTAAAAAATGACAAAAGAGATCTATTCTATCGTTTTCGGTTGTTGAAAAATAATTATATACAATTTGCCAAATAGCTCAGTAATGACAAGAAATACATTTGTATTAAGTAAGAAATTTGTTTATCGTTTCACTTTGTTTCTTGTGTTTTAAATTCCCGAAAACGTTTGTCTTGAATGAATCTAACAATTCATATTTTTAAATTATAATAGACGAATGTTTCAACAAATTAGTCGTTAGTATTATATTATTCAATAACAAATTCCTACCATTCTAAGTAGTATGTGTTCTCTACCCAGACTATTCGATAGATTTTAAGGATTCCACGCATCATATGAACTAGATGTTTTCAGTAATACAAACCCCCTTATTCTAGGTACACATAAAGAGGAAGAATATCATTGGACGCTGAAGCCTTCTTGTACTTGAAAAGCAAAATAATGTAAAAGAGCTGGAAAAATGTGATACACTCATTCTTTGATTCCATGTTACATTAATTTTTTGAACAGTTTTGTACAATTTGACTTATTTATCATCGTAAGTCAACTTTTGCATTAGGTTTTTATTTTGTTGTATCATTTATTAAACTTCATGTTGGTAGTATACTAGTTTATGTTCACTGTTGTAAGTTAATTTGTTTCTTTACTTAAACAATTTAAATTCTGGTACCTATGGTCTGATAAATGTATGTATTGAATTTCCAAGAATATCTATATATGAAAAGCAGAAAAATACTTTTCTTTATCAATTATATATGGGATTATTTTGTTATTTATTTGACGAGATAATGATTAATGTAAACAATGATATTTAAATTTAGAATAAAAAGAAATAGAAGATACGTTCAGTACTTTAGATTCCCTCTTTTTTTGCAATACTTTAACTAACACTACTTGTACTGGAACAATTCATGCTGTATGACAGAAACATTTATGCATATACTAAAAGAAATATTAATATAATTGATTGATTCTAAATGAATTCTTGTTTGTTCTTAAATATATTTGTTGAATTAGTGTTAAATCTATAGAATTGTTTAAGACAAAGTTTGGAAATTATTGACTAAATTATTGTTGAGGATGATAGGTTGGCACAAATCACTTGGTAAGCTTTTTATTTTTCGTAATTTAATTAAGAAGATTAAAATTTCTCCATTTCGCGCCAAAAGCGCCGGTCATTACTTTCAGCTGGTGTTTCCTACCTGGAAGGATCATAAACGTCATTGGTTCGATTTCTGTTTTATTACACTTTTTAGTTGTTCTTCTGGGCTGCTTGTGAAGTCATATATTTTTCATTCTGACTCTGTTCCTAGTTCTCTAGGGCTAGGGTGCAGAGAAATAGCTTAGCCTTATCCTGTTATTGCGTTGCTAGATTACGTACCGTTCACCAGTACCAAGATTGTTAAAACTTGCGAGTGTATGCCCCTATCATTATGTAACGTAATGATATCGCCAATTAGAGAACAATGAATTATCAACCGGACCAATGACACAAAAAACAAGTACGAGAAGTCTAGAGTCTTTATCAGTCGTGCTTCCCGCCTAGCCCTACCTGTTAAGTTCAGAACACGAATTTCAGCCTCCACCATACGAATCATGTATTCCAAACATACTGGGTATATACAAACCAAACAGATCACATCGTACCATAAAATAGGAAACAATATTTGTACAAGATTTAGCCAAAACTCATTGTGAATGTGAGAGGTAGTAACTGATAGATAGAGCATAACTAAAGAATGGTAAATCGTACAATAATAGTTCGTAGGTCAAAATAAGGCTCATAATAAGAGGGACACGAATATGAATAGTTTAGTTACTTAATAATTATACGATAAAAATGTACGTATAGTAATATTCCAGGAATAGATCTTGACAGTTACCATTCATTATTCTCATCGGGATATAACAAGGATAATATCATAATATCTCAAACATATCAACTAGGAATCCTTATGGTTCTACGAATTATAAAAAATAGACAATAAATAATTATTATAAATTAATATATATTTTCCAGTTAAGAAACATTTCGACACTTTTGAAAAATCATTTTTCTCAACGTTTAATAGAAAAATGAATAGGAACTAAGATGTGAAAAATCATAAAATTTCCAAAATAATATTCTGTGTTACGAGATCATCATCCAGAAATCAATATCATCATTGTTCATCAAAAATGAATCTCGGTACTGTTACTAGCCTTGCAAAAAACAACATATATACATATCTGTTTCTGAATGGAAAAATCATTTAGACAGTTACACATAACATATACATATAACTATTGTTACCTTTTGTACAACACCAGTTTTCATTTATCTAATTTATGAAAATATTATTGTCATACAAGTGTTAAAACACAATATTATTTTGTATATTTACTCCTAACAAAAGAAACAACACTAATCTGTCAATAAGTATTAAAACACTATAAATTTGTAAATATACATATATATATGTTGTTTGTTTGATGCCAACAGATAAATCAGTTATCAATCTAAGATGTTTGTTAACTTAAATTTCTTTTTAAAATCTGTTTACTGGATATAATAATTTTTATTTTTGACATTTGAATTAATAATTACAATTTCTATCATGTATATTGATAGTTTGTTGTTTATTGAGACATGATCATCATTACTACTGAAAATCTTTTGAAAACTATTATCATTTTTTAAAATTTATTTTCTACACAATATTTCTAGTAAGAAAACTTATTCTTTCAATAGTTGAGATCATGAGTAAGTTGAAGCTAGATCACTATGTGAAACCTGAAAGCATTGAACGGCCGTTTCGTCCTATTGTGGGACTTTTCAGCAGTGCGCATCCACGATAAAAACGATAAAATAAAAAGTGAATCTATTTATGTGAATTGAAACTAGGATAAGATTTATAATATTGTTACTTTGTAGAATTAATGAATTCACATCCTTTTTAAAACAAAAAAAACTAAGGGTTCAGAAAAATCAACTAGCTAATGATATTATAGAAAATGTAAACACAAGTGTGATTTATTGTACAGACTAGTATAAGTTGTGAAATAAAACTTTTTGTCCAATATTAAACCATCATATATAGTGCCTATAAGAAAGTGAAACCAATCATAGTTCGAAGTAAAATTATTTGCAATAATTTACGTTTAATAGTTGAATTCATGAGTCCGTTAAAACTGGATCACCATGAAAAACCTGGAAGCACTGAATGGCAGTTTCGTCTTATTGTGTGACTCGTCAACAGTGTAAATCCACAATCCCTCCACGCGAGACTTGAACTCATTAGTCACTAGGTTTATTGTTGGAACATTGAAATTTATTATTGTTATCAAACTGAAATTTCAAATGACACACTTAAATTAGTGAATAGTAACAGGAAATAAATGATTTTAACGTAAAACTTATACACTTTTTGTATCTTACACTTGTTGATAGAACATGCTGGCGAATACACTCGTGGAGAAAATACAGTTGTTCTCGAATGGAAGCCTGTCTTTTGGCGAAATTCACCCATTTTTCGAACAACGAGAAGCGTACGCCGTTCATATGATTTTGAGATAGTGGAAAAGGTTTGTAGCTCAGGTGGATGATTTTGATGGAGTTTTGTTCTCTGAAGTGGATGGTTTGGTCGTGGAGCTTTTATGGTTTTCCTTAAGGACATCATCCGCACAAACTTTAGATAGAAGTTTGTTGTTGTTGTTGAAATTTAGTCATTATACGGTAGATCAAAAAAGACATTTCAACATTTAATAGCATAAAAGTATGTAGCATTTAAATAACAATAAAAGATGATTCACTGAATAAACTGTATAAAAAAGAAAATAAATTAAAGAGGTTAACATTTATGAAACACATAGTTCACTTTTCTTAATTTTTTTAAGGAGAATAGTATTATCGTTAAAGTAAGATAGGATGAATTCTTTTTCCTTTTCTTTGTCATTAAAGCATGTTCTAAATTATTATCAAAGGAAAGTAAACTAGAATAGAAGTTCACTATTATATTCCTATGCAAATTAATCTGGCTTATCATTACAATGAAGATAAGTAAATGTAATATAGGTAAGACTTATAATCTTAATAAATTCAAAAGAATCAATAAAAGATCACAGGTCAATGTGATATCTAAAGAAAGTTTGTGAAAGATAGATTACAATGGTAATAAACTAACTTACAACTTACAAGTAATGGATGACATTTAAATGTAAATCCTGGAATGAGCTGAGGTTAGTTGGATAAAGAATAAAATTTTGAACTGAAAACGTTTCACAATTAATATAATCACTTAAAGATATGGGTTTAAAATAGTTGAGCAGTTTGGATATTTTGATGCATGTTTGAATCATATAAGAAAGACTTAAATATAACCGAAGTTAAAGTAGTGTTCATTATTTGTTAGTTGTTTTTTAGAATAGCTAAATGATATCTTACTTGTGTTCATTATTTATTAAGTGTCCGGTTACATATATTACAAGAATAGTTTTACAATTGCAAGTCGATTTCATTCATGACAATGACGATGAAATTTAATTCTCTTATTAATTTCTTATACCATGTCTAGATTAAACCTATTATACAAAAGATATTATAAAGGCCAAGTATGAAATATGCCCTAAAGTTTCATTTCAGACATTTGTTTATACAGGCAGCCGACAAATGGTGCAACACGAAGAATACTATTATAACCAACTTACACTATTTACTTGTGAATTATCTTACATATAAAAACAGACCACGCACAAAATGCTAGTAAGCAGAAAGATATATATGTACTATAATGTACACCTGCATAGAAAACGTTCGTTACTAATGAATTATTGAAACAATCAACCATATGAAAGTGCACAGAATCAATTAAACAATAAAGTGATTTGTCTGTTGAAAGTGTTCACATAAGAAGTTACTTCAGTTTCAACGGAGCATAATTGAAAGACTCCAGCTAAACACTTTCTGGTTTATTCTAATCAGTAACTTCCACAAACTCATGAAATACGTGAAACTATTTCATTTAATTTTGAATGGATTGTTATCCAGTCAAGTATAAGTTAAAACTTATGAATTAATTTTCAAATAGACGTTTTGCAGTCGTAACAAAAGTGATTGTTACATGTTAAAAACTATATATTTTTTTGACAGAAAATATGAGACTCATTGTACTTAGATGCACTTGGCAATTTTGTACTCTGTAGTTTAATTAGATATAAATTATAGTTTTGCAAAAACACTTGGTATTTTAATCTGTCACAACAAATTCACTGCTTAGTTTCTTATGAGTGGCAAGTGTTCAAAGTTACATGCCATAAAATGTAATTGATGAGAACAAGTGTTAGCCTTTAAAACTCAACTTGTCCATAAGTGTTTTTAAAAAAACGTAGGCTAATGCATTGTAAAAAGTCATTTCAAATAGAAAATATTCATTATATACATTTAAAAAGATTCTTTAAGTGATATACATATTTAATAAACTGAGATTAATTTACATCGAAAACTGACGTTAGCTGAGGAAAAATTAAAGTCAGCATAATTGAATAGCCTATCATTCCATATTGAGACTTGTCAACAGCATAAACCTACAAGTTAATATGATACAAAAACAGTAGACGGTCAACTTTATGCTCGTCATAAGTTGAAAACTACTTAATTTTTTTTATATGTAATTAAATATTTCTCACATATATTTAGTTCAATCATTACAAATCATGATCTAATCCTCATTATAAAACTAATGCATAAATTGGATCAAATGTAACCTTATGAAACTTCAAACATTCATATATTCGTAAACCATTCATGAAATTTACTAACGGTTAACATTAAAAGGTAACTAGGCTTACTATTATCCATTGGTAATGACTATTTTTTACCTTACAGAAAACACAAATGTCACGTTCTACTAATGTTAGTGGTTTTCTTTTATTTTTTTATTCGAGAGATAAATAATGTACACCATTTTTTCTTTTCTTTTTTCATAAATGTCATTACATATAGGGACATAACCGTCTATTACCTCAAAGAGAAAAAAAATTAAGAACTACTATATCGATTACAGTTTCATAAAACGATCATTTCTATACAATATCTAAGATATAAAGCACTTCTCACTAATTATATTTCTGATATAATGGAAAGAAAAGTCAATTTTCGATTGATTTACTCATTATGAGTTTTCTTCAATATTATTTCCATTTTGATTCAATGTAATGATGACTTGTATGATATTTTATTCTGTATAATATACGTTATTCTTCTATTCCATTTACATAAACTATGCTCAGTATGGGATTTGTTATAACCCTAAGTATTTTCCATGTATGTGATTTCATCCTAATTATTACTCAAAATGGGTGTACTAATCAATATATAAATGAGTGTATTTTCTACTGGGGTCGTCGTCGTCGCCTTCGTGTTGTGGTGCTAATAAATCTTCACTTATACCAGTCTTTATGTTCTTAATTTCACGCCGTGGGAATCGCAGAAGTCCCTTGTTCCGAGTATTAGTGATAAGCGTTTCCTACATAACGATCAGCGACGACCAGATACAAAATGTAGTATTGAAGGAGCCAAGACAATAAGCATTGAAACGACAAATTATTACAACTGGCGGGGATGGGATATCTTTTGAGCCCCTTACAGCTTCCTCGAGTTCACCTGTGGTCCGTCGTCACAATTTCTTTCCATAAAATACCGATTTTATATTCGTAAAAAAAATTTTGTTAAGAGATGATTTCAGGTGGGTTTTCTTTTTCAAAATTATGAAAAAAACAAACATACAAACAAAGGAAATATCTTTAACCTACACACATTTCTTGGCATAAAAGTCATTCATCAATATTCAATAAAGTAACATAATTCAATGAATTGCATCAAATATTGAAATAATTGTTGAATAACAACTAAACAATATCTTTCTTTTTCTCTTTTTCTTCTTTTGTATACTTGAATAGATGAATAAATAAAAGAACAATTATGTAAACAGAATTATTATGATTAGAATGGATCATAGGAAAACAACATTTTGTTTCGTCTTCTATATTCATCCAATTATTTGTTTGTTGTATCTTATAACGGTTTTATTATAAATTTTAAACTATTGCAAACATCAGTTATTTCAAATAAGAATGATGTAACTTTTCTTGTTTGGATTTAAGGCTACAAAAACAAAGTGTTTTTTTATTATTTCTGTTTCTATATTATAACTTTTTTCGTCGGGAATCTTTGAATTATCGATTAAACATTTGGGAAAATTCCTAAATGGAAGAGTTTATGAAGATTATTGGTCGTTTACTTAAAACTAGGAAATCAAAGAAATGGGACTAATAGGTATATGAAAGGTATCACAGCTGATTTTGGAACTGTAAAAGACTATTTCTAATAATTTGTCTATCATTAAATTTATGAAATGAATATAGGTTTTCTGCATTAAAATTTAGTAATACTGTGGTGTACAAAGTCTCAAGTAGGTGAAACCAATTTTTTATTTATTACAAAATTACAGAGTGTTTTTCAGAAATATGAGAACCATACATTCAGTACATTATTTGTATATCTTCCATCATTTGTCTTTCACAAAATCCATTATTCCTTCATTAGTATTGTCATTACAATTACTCTCTGTTTATATTCCTATTCTCTTCAATTCGATATTTTCAATTTCCTGCTGAAATAAATTCATTCCACTTCCTATTGTTAACACATAATACTTATATCTGTCAACAAAAGTAACATTCAACACAATACTAATATGAAGATAACACATAGCCTTATAATATTGCTGGCCGACAATTTTAATAACATCAGGATGTCGTAAACATTCATATCAGAGACAATACTGATAATGAGTTCAAGAATTTTCTTAATACAGTCAGTAAAGTTTAGGTTGATATCATAAATAGATCAATACTAGACCATGATTGAAAACCTGGAAGCACTGGACGGCCGTTTCATCGTAGTATGGGACTTCCCAGCCGTAACCAGTAGACTTCAACTGTGTCTGTTGTTAAGTAGTTACCCACTGAATACAGTGGAGGATGGTCGCGCAATATGGCGGGTTGGTTGAGATTACATATTAACACCATTGGATGCCGGACCAGTGATGTAGAGGTTAAGCATTTACAAGTAAGACCGAAGGTCCTGGGTTCGAGTCTCGCGTCCGGGATCAAAGATGTGCATTGCTGAGAAGCTCCACACTAAGACGAAATGGACGTCCAGTGCTTTCAAGTTTTCAATGATGGTTTAACATTGATCTATTGATGATCTCAATCTAAATCCAACAATCTTCACAACCCTATACTGATTGTCAGTTAATTTAGCCATATTCTGTTTTTTTTTTCAAATAGATTGTGTTAATCATCACTTTATCTGAATTAAGTAGATAAAGAGGTTTTCGTCTTAATGTCCAATTTTAGAACGATATAATCCTTTTATAAATAAATGTCGGAAATCCTATTGATTATTAGTTAATTTAAATGAGACGTTTAATTAACATAATTTTATATATTGAATATTGTATTAATTTCGTCACATATTTCTGTTATAGTCTCTCTGTAGAAGTGAACGGTTAATCTATCATAGATAAACTTACATAAGGATTTACTGGTATTTAAGTTAAACGTGTTTTCTTCATAAACATACAACAATAATATATAACTCTCCTTGAACATTGATTTACACAAATCAGTAATTGAATATACAAAATAAAACTAAATGTAGTTGTCAAAATTCTTTTATAAAAAAGGCAGAATACATTTTGAATATTAGTGTTTATTTAGTTAACGAATACTTTATAAACTATCAGAATTTTTCTAAAAGTGAACTTTGGTTGTCAATATTGAATGTGATAAGTGTCCTACAATTAGAAAGGAGGATTGAAAGTCTAATGTTGAAACTACATAATATCCTGAAGTAGTTTTATTTTCAAGATGATTCCAGATTTCTAATTTCTTAATTAAATTCAAAAGAATTAGAATAATGAATGATAATTCAAGAAAAAAATACAAAATATTTTTTTTGGATTATAATAAAGACTAAATAAGGATAATATCTAGGTGGATTACATAATAAAATACTAAACCTTGGTATTGAGATTAGATGGTGGTTGGAGGTAGTCAACAGGAAACCCTTGACCCGGGTTTCGTACTACTTGGCACTCGTCAGCAAGGTGTACTTGTAATCTTGAGGGAACTGGTGCACCCTGGCGGATTCGATCTCGTGTCACCCAGCTTCACAGTCAGAGACGTTACCACTGAGCTATCCGAGTCGCGACTGACCTCCTGTAGGACTGAGATGTAATCACAATTGATTGATCACTGGGTGGTGATCAATGTCATGCGTGTCTAGTCTTGACGAGTGCCAAGTAGCACGAAACCCGGGTCCAAGGTTTCCTGTTGACTACCTCCAACCACCATGTAATCTCAATGTATAGTGTCCGCAGTGTCTACTCACCTAGACTTGTGGCTACATTGCAGCATGGTCGATAGCATTCGATCTGCACTAATAAGGACTAGACAAGCATGACATTGATCACCACCCAATGATCAATCAATTGTGACTAAACCTTAATCTCTATTACAGAATTCAAAATGTTTATATACTTTGTAACTTGGTGACTAATCAATATTTTTAGACTTGCAATTTAAGAAGAGAACTTTAAACACTAAACAATAGAAATTCTATATTTTTTTATATTCAACTCATTTGCAATTTGATCAAAGTCCATTATTTATAATCGATATAAAGAATAAGCAGACATATACGAAACCTCATTCATAAGAAACATTGTATAAAGTTTAGTTTTGCAATTAGGATATATTTCTTTCTAAGGTAATTTGTTTGTTTTCCTTAATTCTTTATCAACACGTAATTTCTAAGGTTTTAAGGAGATCATGTGACGTTATGGAGTGTCTAAGATCAAAATGATCTTTAATCAAACAATATAAATTTAAGCATTCATCCAAAACAATCATAATATCAAAAGGGGGTTTTGTGGAGATTTTTAGTAATTTAATCTAAGCTAAATCACCATGGAAAACCTGGAAGCACTGAACGGCCGTTTCGTCCTAGTATGGAACTCCTCAGCAGTGCGCATCCATGATTAATTTCTCGCAAAAATTCATTTCAGACACTGAAATCATAAAAAAATTAGATTTATAAAAAAGCCGTTGTATTTTATCGAAATATATCACATGACCTGCATGGTTTGAATGCTTGATTATGGAAAGTGACTAGCTTTTGCATTTAATTAAGATTTTCATCAATTCATTACAAATATAACTGAGATATTGACCGAAATGGTATCTAGGATACATTGCCGCAAGTAGCACTCAACTAGAATTGGTAATCTTTTTTTAAATTTATGCAAAATTATTGATTTTCTATGATCAACTATATGAATTTATCATTACTCATCATTTGGCAAATTACACTAAACGTTTGTGACATACTGAATAAGAATTTATCAACAGGGAAACCAGATGGTTATTAAAGTATCAAATATTATTTCCAGTTACTTATGCGTCAATCAATTGCAAATTACAATTATGTTCGATATTTTATTTATATAAATGTTGTTTTTCGAAAAAAATAAATCATTTACAGGCTAACTAACGGTTATCCATTGATTACATTTTATCATCCAGCATCATATCATTTGTACCAACTGAAATCTTATTGATTACAGAATCAAACCATTTTCTTCAATTTACTTATAGTGCTATATACTGGTTTTACAACAACCGGGTCATTTGTTTTAGTATGTCATGTCATCAGGACGAAAGGTGTGTAATCACATAAAACTAAGTATGATTAACATTTATAATCATTTCATTAGGCTCTATCAAAATTATACCATCACAGACAGTGGATATCTTATTGCAACAACATACAAAGTACAAAAATTTATAGTGATTAAGTTCAATTATTCATTTCTTTTCAAGAAGATCAGTTGTATTTAGTAGACAGGTACATAAAACTGTAGACGTTTCTAGATATTTCGATGCTTACTTCAATATTAGGACCATAATCTTGCGGTATATCGGGATGTATAGAACTACTTATAGATGCACATATTCGTAAGCGAGTACTAATATACATTATTTAGCTATTAAAATGGGGAAAAACATAAAATCTATAAAATCAAGATCTATTTTTATTGATTACGGCTTTATAATAAACGAATAAAACAAATCACATTAAAATGTTGAGAAATGCTGATTCAGTGATCTTGATCAAGCCACAACCTGATAATTGTAACAATGATATATATCTCTTATATTTCGATGGAATTCTAACTCATTAATTTTGCAATCTTCAAAGCAACGTTTTTTTAATTACACATTGGGAGACTTCAAGCATATGTAAGGTGCATATTCTTAATCATCAATAATAAGAATCATATTTTTTGTGACTGTCGTCAACCGTCTGAATCAATACGGAGCATGATAAATTGACCGTTGACGTGAATCCCAATCAGTGTCCAACACTGATTATTGATTAGAAATAAAAATTAACTGTACAACTTGTTACAAAACAGTTTTATATTTATGTTCATATTGTATGGGAATGAATGATGAATTATATTTTTGACTGTTTACATCAAAATACACCAGTTAGTAATCAGCTCAATTCTTCACTAATGGTCAACTAAAAATTTCTCCTCGTTTTTTGCGTAATTACTCACAATAAACGTAATCCAAACGTAAATGATGTATTTCGAACCTGTATAATGCATTGGGGGTGATTTAAAGGCTTAACTTTAAGCCTTTATAAAAATGAGATGCTTACTCATCTATCTCCAACTAGTATAAAAAACTATGTCGATCTAATTACAAAGTAACCATTAATCTATGTGAAACAAGGCTATTGTACACTTCATGTCATGTTGAGTTACTACTACTAATTTGATTTCTGTAAGAAAAATATAAAATGTACAACTTAATCAAATTATACAACGAACATATTGGTGTCTTATTTCGTGAGATACATATTTACAAATTCCTTTCGAACTTACCTTGAACTCCTTGCATTCAATAGAATATCCGACGAAAACTTCAAAATGCTGGGATAGAATTATTAATTATTTCATATTTCATTACTGATTACGAACCTATAAACACTACAACAATGTTATTAATAAACCTCTTGGGTATATAGAACTATTGTCTTCTGATTGATTAATGGTTAATTAAACACAATTTGTAATCTATTACACTTTTAGGAGAAAATCGATTATGACGATTTTCGTTATCATTTCTTATCCACCTTATGCCTTTACTTTTTTCTTCAAAATTCTTGATTCTATAATAGCGATTAACTGAGTCAAGTTTTTATTTTTACTTCTCGTTTTATTATTATTATTATTTTCTCTATATGTTTCTTTGTTTGCTTGAAAATACCTCTGGGCGATCAATGATCCGGTTCATTTCCTTTCTTTTTTTCTTCATGTGGTAATTTAATTCAACTCAATTGGTTGATTCTATTATATTGATAGTGATATTCGAATTCTATGTTGTAGCATACAGTATATTTGTCTTTAAAAGAAAACAAGAATAAATTATAAATTTAACTTTTAAATTGTGAAGTTTATAAGGTCACTGGTGTTCGTTTGAGAAAAATGATGTGCTTCTATGCAGTATCAATCTATGATGGTCCATTAACTTAACAGGTTAGTATTTGACAGATAAACTAAAAGTTGCTTTTTCTTTAAAGAATGTTTTGTGTGACGTTCAATAAACTATATCAATAACACATGAGGTAATTATATACATTTATATTGTATATCTATCATAGTGGTGCAGTGACTTTCATGTTTTATCCACTTTCAAATCTTCATTGATATAGTATTCTATAATTTCGTTTTTCTCTTTATCGTTTAATTACTTATATAGCTGCATTAGTATATCGGTTACTAACCGTAGCTACGGGAGAAGTTAATTACTTATATGGCCCTTTTGCTAATTTCCAAATGAAATAGAGATTATTTCTCATTCAACTAATTCTGATCTTGTAACTTTCCACTTTCCACTTCTTGATATGAGCTTGTAATGTCTGTCTATAGATCATCTTTATAAGTAATTACCATACAAATATTATCTAGTGTTACATGAGTTACTAAGCTGTACTCTGATCCAATTTATTTACTTCATCTTTCTTGAGGATTTGTCTTACTAGTTAATTTATATGTACCATGCTATGAACCAATAACTCTATGTATAACTATGAATGTTATTTTAATCATACGATAGAGTTCTTAAAAATGAACCGATAGTGTCAGTAGGGTCTAGTTCTCAAAAGCAAAGCTTCAGTACTGCAAAATACCTGAAATTTCGAATAATGAATCTTAAACGAATGCCCAAAACTTCAATGTACACATAACATATTCATGAATATTCTCAAATCAATCATTATTAAATTAGAAATTAAATATTTAACGTAGAACACCTACATGAATAAACCACACCATTATGCATTTATAAACGGTATATAAATGTGAAAAGTATTTAATCAAATTTCTTTAAAGTATTTTCCCAAAGTTCTCATGAACTTCATTACATAGACTTATTTAAAACGTTATATTCAAAGACAAACATTACACTAACTAATTTTATACAATCTTCTATAGGACTTAATCTAAACTCCATCAAATATTTTAGCCTTACCCTTAATGTTTCAATTTTCAGCACAGATCATCTTTTATTATATTTTTTAGTAAATCCTTGACACATATTATTTACTGTCTGTCACCATAACAATTAATTATAATAATATAGTTCATAAGTTCATCATCTACTCGTATTTAACATAACAATAGGGTATATTTAACAATTAAAAAACGATCTTGTTTTCAGGCTTCTTTTTTTATTTAAAAAAAAACGCGTGGAAACTAACAGCTGAGGTAATGATTTTCACATGATATATAAATAAGATGAGAATTTATTTAGATGCTTCCGTAAAAACAGTTTAGTCACTTAGTTATCTGTCAGCTAGTTAAGGACTAATTATTTCTTATTAATTGTTTATCAATCATAATTTATGTATAAGAAGTTGTATATTGTTAAAACAGATGGACAAACAAATTAAAAGTGAATTTTAGGTTATGATCATGAGAAAATACTATTATTGTTCTGTGAATACAGATAGAATTTTTAAAAAATTACGGAAGTAAAACCCTACTGTATAAATTAGAAGAAATTCATTCACTTGGTCAGTTTAAATGATTATATGAAAAGTGTTTATTCGTCATGGACTTACATTAGCTGTAGAATCACTTGCATTCAAGAAATACAAGGAAACTGTTTCATCTTGGTTTCCAAATCCTCTTGCTTTTGAATATACAATCAGGGATCCTCAAATCTCATGGAAGGTGTATTGGGTTTAGACCACTGAGTTAGAATTGAGTAGTAATTATTTCCGATTTTAATCATTTCATGGAACAGAATGGTCTTCATAAAATGTCAAAAACGAGAATCTGTTTGCTTTCAATATCATTTAAAGATATTGCTTAAGATTTTAAATTTCACAAACCTTATTAAAGTAAGCTATCAGCAGGTTCATTATTGTTGTGTATTTTGAAAGTTATTTTCTAAGTGAATGATTTCTTATTTAATCAATATTTCGTAAATTATAAAATACTAGCACCATTGGCTAACTGAGCATTTGTATCTTTGTGCTGATTAACTGAATGCATAAACTATTCTAAATATTATTTGTATTAACCATACCTCATTTAAATCAATGATCCTTGAAAACGGAAGTAGGTTCGTCTTATTTAATCATAGATTTCATTGATAAGATAAATTTTATTGAGTCATTGCGAAACCTGTTATTATTCTTGGAAGAACAGTTTCAACTTGAAACATTGGCTTTCAATACATTTTATTATATTTTATTTGCTTCATATCATCAGATATTTGCAGATTACTTCTGTAGTATGGGTAACGCTGAGTACAGGTAATGAGTAGATAAGTTATTAAGTATTCACATATATATAATACAAAACTATATCAAAATGTATACAAACATAACTTTTAAATAAAATGTTAGAAAAGTATTATACTGCCATAATCCGTAAACACAGCAATCAAACAAAATGAGGTATACACAAAGAGAAATTTCTTCTTTATTTAGGTCTAACGGATTTCGTTAGTGTCTATCAGTAGCTTTTTAGCTTTCTATACCTTCCTGAACTTTCTCACAATTGTGTTAGCTAATAAATCCATCGTTTTTAGAGTAATCAGAAGATCCACATTATAAATAAACTGTGTCTATCAAGATTATTTATGGAATAGTTTGAACTGTATATAATCGCTTAAAGAAATCCACGTTCATTTCATGCAGTTTTAGTCTTCCTAAACAAGTTTTTAAGTTGGTGACGATTTTTATGGCAAACAATTATATTTAAACTTGAAAAAGTGGTCGGTGAATGATTTGAACTTAACGATGTGATATGATTTAAAAATTATGTGGTTAACACTGGTGTTCAGCAATAAATTGACTATAGTTGGCTGATATATCTTAATACTAGAAAACTATTTTTCCAATCTAATCAACTGATATACTTACACTTATCTCATGTATTAAGAAACACTGGTGGTAACAAAGATTATCTTTGATAAACTGGGTTAATAATGAACAGGAACGGACGTGAAGTAAATCACAGTATTGGTTCTCAAATTTGCGGTAGTTAGGCTTCATATTAATCTATGCAGCAGTTAGAATACACATGTATCTCAAAATTATTGAGTACACTGAATTGTTGAATGCACGGGGAATGTAAAATCATATTAGGTAAAACTTTCTGTAAAAAAGGATTATGTAATAGCATATTAATCTCAAATTTTATCGACGGGATTTATTTATGAAGAGATTACTTTTACATAATCAAAGGCGTAATTCGTTTTATTAAGGAAAACGAAAACATTTTAAAAAATGTATTAGGAATTCACACTAATGGCAAGATATTGTTTAAATACAATTTAATCTAGAAATTGACTCATAAGTGCTTCAATTCTGTTGCATGGTGTATATAAACTGAGATTTCTCTAATCTTAGGATCATAAGTTTCTACAATACGGCAAACAGCCTGTATTATTGTCCGTCCATTATTGAGACTAAATGTTTCAAACGGTAACTAAACATGTCGAAACAAAGGTATCATTCTGAATTGATATCTCAAACTTATTCGATTGTGTTTTTAAGATTTGAAAGTGTTGTTGAATAAAAGAACTTAAATAATTCCAATGGTTAAAATCATGAGTCAATTGAAGCTAGACCACCATGGAAAACCTGGAAGCACTGGACGGCCGTCTCGTTCTATTGTGGGACTCCTCAGTAGTGCGCATCCACGACCTCGCCCCCTGCGAGGTTCGAACCCAGGAACTACTGGTTGAGCGACACATCCACCATTGTCTTCAGTGAGTTACTATCTCACAACAGGCCTGGTTGGACTCCACTGGTCACTGCTTCTCACTAGAACTCCAGGATATACCTCTTGAAGCCAGTCAATAGTGATTATATGTTGATTAATATCAGATGGGTTTTGTGGATGTTATAGTAATTTCAATGGATAAGATCACGAGTCAGTTGAAGCTAGACCACCATGGAAAACCTGGACATTAATACCGTTGGATGCCGGGTCAGTGGTCTAGTGGTTAAGTGCTTGTGCGCGAGACCATCAGGTCCTGGGTTTGAATCTCTCAGGGGGGGGAGGTCGTGGATGCGCACTGCTGAGGAGTCCCACAATAGGACGAGAAGGCCGTCCAGTGCTTTCAGGTTTCCTATGGTGGTCTAGCTTCAACTGACTCATGATCTTAACCATTGAAATTACTATAATATATCTGATAATAAACTTAAATAAAACAAAAATGGAGTGATATACAAATTTATTTTTCATTCTTCCTGTATATGTATTATAATATTATATCTCTTTGTGAAATAAAAGTCTTATTCTATATTATTTAGGCTTAAATAGAAATTTTTGCTATATTGCCAATATTTTTTTCTAATTAGATATTCATTGGTTTGCATATATCACATATTTTCCATTTACTTTATTAAAAAAACCATTGGGATACAATTTTGAAATATCCGATAAATCTGTTTGAAAATTCATAAATAAATTAGGTACTTAATAAATCTTATTTAGCGAGAACAAATCTAATCAATAAACGAGTTAAATATTTCTATATACAAAAATTTGGTTTGTTGCTATATTATATGCTCATAACTTCTGTGAAATTACATTTGAATAAGTATTCAGTGTACAGTCTTTTTTATACTCAACATGAAATAAGTAATTCTAGTAGTGTATCCTAAAGCTGTTGGTTATCTCAAAATAGAATTTATCAATTCATTATGGAAATTTTGATGATAGCTATGAAATATTCTTTTTTCTTTGAAACTATCGGTAGTTCATATTGATAAAACATGGAAGGGTTAAGCAGTGTCAGTATAATTTCGGAAGTCGCCTTGTAGAGAAATATGATTGTATAGAAGAATAAACTCCGCCTGGAGTCCCTCTGGGGGCTACTGCCGGTCCCAAGCCCGGATAAAGGCGGAGGGTTGTACATGGGGCTAGCGACCCCATCCTGTAGAAAACTAACTCGCTAAAAAATCGCTTACCAGAAAAAATTGTTCAAACCATCTAAACTCTGCCCTGAGAGTTAGAAGGTCTTCATTTAGAAGAGTTATGACGCCACATGATGAAAGCCGAGTTCCTTCGGAAGCCACGAGGCCGATGCCCCTTCTGACAATCAGAGCAACCATTTATTTAGGTACATGGAATGTTCGTACAATGTGGGACACCGGGAGAGCCTTCCAAACTGCTGCAGAAATGAGGAGATACAACCTGGAGGTCCTTGGGATCAGTGAAACACATTGGACGCAAGTTTGACAACAACAAATAGCTTCAGGAGAGCTTCTGTTATACTCCGGCCATGAAGAAGAAAATGCTCCACATACACAAGAAGTTGCATTGATGCTGTCCAAACAAGCACAAAATGCACTTATAGGATGGGAATCTCATGGACCAAGGATCATCAAAGCCTCCTTCAAAACAAAGAAAGAGGGCATTTCAATGAACATCATCCAATGCTACGCGCCTACCAACGATTACAATGAAGACGCTAAAGATCAATTCTACGATAGGCTGCAGTCAATCATCGAGAAGTGACCAACAAAGGACCTGACCATTCTGATGGGAGATTTCAATGCCAAGGTTGAAACAGATAACACTGGATATGGAGACATCATGGGACGACAAGGACTGGGAGAAAGGAACGAAAATGACGAGAGATTTGCAAACCTATGTGTCTCCAATAAACTGGTCATAGGCGGAACTATATTCCCACATAAGCGCATTCACAAGATCACATGGACTTCACCGGATCACATCACGCAAAACCAAATCGACTATATCTGCATCAACAAAAAGTTCAGGAGGACGAAGGAAGACGTTAGAACCAAGAGAGGAGCTGATATAGCATCAGATCATCACTTGCTGGTCGCCAAGATGGAATTGAAACTCAAGAAGCACTGGACAACGGGGCGGACAATATCACAAAAGTTCAGTACGGCCTTTCTTCCGGATACTGACAAACTCAACAAATTCAAGATAGTCCTCAGCAACAAGTTCCAGGCCTTTCATAATCTACTCAATGGAGAAGGAACTACTGTGGAGAGCAACTGGAAAAGAACCAAAGAAGCAATCACTTCAACATGCCATGAGGTTCTGGGCCACAAGGAATGGATCACTGTTGATACACAGGATAAGATTCAAGAAAGGAGGAACAAGAAGGCAGCAATCAATACCAGCCGAACAAGAGCAGAAAAAACCAAGGTACAAGCTGAATACACAGGAGTAAACAAGCAAGTGAAGAGGCGCATCAGAACTGACAAACGTAAATATGTGGAAGATTAAGCAATGACGGCAGAAAAGGCTGCAAGAGAAGGAAACATGAAACAACTGTATGACACAACAAATAAAGTGTCTGGAAATCACCGTTAACCGGAGCGACCAGTGAAAAGCAAAGAAGGCAAGGTAATCACCAACACTGAAGAACAACGAAACAGGTGGGTAGAACACTTCAAAGAACTCTTGAGTCGACCAGCCCCACTGAACCCACCCAATATCGAAGCAGCATTCACGGACCTCCCAATCGGTCTTGGCCAACCAACAACTGAAGAGATCAGCATGGCCATCAGACAAATCAAGAGTGACAAAGCAGCTGAACCAGACAACATTCCAGCAGAGGCACTGAAAGCAGACGTAGCAGTAACTGCAAGGATACTCCACATTCTCTTCAATAAGATTTGGGATGAAGAACAAGTACCAACAAACTGGAAAGAAGGACTCCTCATCAAAATACCGAAGAAAGGCGATCTCAGCAAGTGTGATAACTACAGGGGCATCACTCTTCTCTTAATACCGGGAAAAGTATTCAACAGAGTATTGTTAAACAGGATGAAGGACTCCGTAGACGCCCAACTTCGTGACCAACAGGCAGGATTCCGTAAGGATAGATCGTGTACAGACCAAATCACAACTCTACGGATCATTGTGGAACAATCAATTGAATGGAATTCATCACCCTACATCAACTTCATTGACTATGAAAAGGCATTTGATAGCGTGGACAGAACAACAATATGGAGGCTTCTTCGACAATACAGCGTGCCTGAGAAAATAGTCAATATCATAGAGAGTTTATATGATGGATTACACTGCGAAATCGTGCATGGAGGACAGTTGACAAAGTCGTTCGAAGTGAAGACCGGTGTCAGGCAAGGTTGTTTACTCTCACCCTTTCTCTTTCTCCTGGTGATCGAATGGATCATGAAGACACCAACATCTGGGGGGAAGCATGGGATACAGTGGACAACTAGAATGCAGCTGGGAGGTCTAGACTTCGCAGATGATCTGGCTCTTCTATCGCACACGCAACAACAAATGCAGGAAAAGACGACCAGTGTAGCAGCAGCCTCAACAGCAGTAGGTCTCAACATACACAAAAGGAAAAGCAAGATTCTCCGATACAACACAGCATGCACCAATCAAATCACACTTGTTGAAGAAGCTTTGGAAGATGTAAAAACCTTTACATATCTGGGTCGCATTATTGATGAACACGGTGGATCCGCTGCAACTGTTAATCAACACCAAGGTCAGCATTTTCGATACAAATGTCAAAACAGTTCTTCTGTATGTAAACTTGAAGAACTACGAAAGCCATCATCCAGAAGATACAAGTGTTTATTAACAGTTGTCTACTCAAAATACTTCGCATCTGTTGGCCAAACAATATCAGCAACAAACGACTGTGAGAGAGAACAAACCAGATCCCAGTGGAGGAAGAAATCAGAAAGAAGCGCTGGAAGTGGATAGGACACACATTGAGGAAAGCATCCAACTGCATCACACGACAAGCACTCACATGGAATCCTGAATGCCAAAGGAGGAGAGGAAGACCAACGAACACATTACACCGGGAAATGGAAATAGACATGAGAAGAATGAAGAAGAATTGGATGGAAGTAGAAAGGAAGGCCAAGTACAGAGTGGGTTTGAGAATGCTTGTCGGTGGCCTATGCTCAATTGGGAGTAACGGGCGTAAGTAAATAAGTAATAGAACAGTAGTTAACAATGAAAACGGGTTAGACAAATATAATAAACGGTAAGTTTGAGTTAAAATATAACTAAATTTGGTTAGCACTCATTTGAATTATCATTGTGTACTTCCAGAAAGTAAACACCTAACTCATACGGTAATGTTATTCAGAAATTTAGGTCTCGAGGCAAACACGTTAAATTGAACAGAACTTATGTCTAGAGGGATAAATCCTTACAATTTCCTGTTAAAAATAATCGGATGTATGAATTTGCAACCATTTTCAAAATAATTTTTTAGAGTTATATTGTAAAGTCATAACCAGTAAGGTTCGACTTTATCTACAGCGAGCCGGATATCAATAATAAAGCCTAATGACCACCTCCCCCATATCGGGAATAAATTGAACCTAGAGATATACGCCATTAGATTTCGATTTAGGGGACCCACAGGTATCTGTTGATTCTGTATCGAGTCATAAATGGACAATAATTAGTAGGTCATTACAGATAATTTAGGTGATCGCTGCAAATCTTCATCTTAATGTAGTCACTGATAAAATTTTGCAGCTGCTTGGTGATCTAATGAAATATTTGTTTGTGCATTTTCTATTAAAGTCAATAACTTGTCCAATACTTCCTGATTATAATTAGTTTACTAAGTGAATTCAGTTCATGGTATAAAGCCACAAACTAATCAATATCCACAACTCATCAAACTAATAATAGTAAGAAACCGTCATAATTTCGTCACTCAAAAAAAATTGAAATCATGTATTTGCCCATAGAATTCATCTAGTCGGTCTTGTATGGATGTTTAAGATATCTAATTTTTAACAAAAACTTTCTCTTACTTAAAGTATGAATTTTCATATTCAAGAATAATATACGTGATAGTCACAGGAGAAATCAGTAGAAAGAATGAAACTTTTGTCAAACTTCATTAACAGTCATCTGAGTCTGTATTACAAAATAGATCCAAATACTTTCTTTACTATATCAAAATAACAACTTCCTTATCTCTATTTTAATCGTACAATTTCAGTTTTGATTAATTTTTCACTCATTCTTAGATAAAAACACCTCACATTCTAATCCAAACGTATATGTAATGAGATATTGGATATGGGTTAAAACATCTTGAGATGGTGGAGAAGATTTGTAGCTCAGGTGGATGATTTTGGTCGAGTTTTGTTCTCTGAGCTGGTTAAAACATCTATTCATTAACATCATTCCACAATATGACAAACACTATATAACTTGACATTAAAAAAACAAAAAACAATCTAGAATATAATTCAATATTTCACTGTATTATTCTAAATACAGTACAAAAATGAAAAGGAAACTAATCTGAAGTTGGTTACATTTAAATATATAAAAAGAAACATTCCTAATCAAATTCAATCGAATTCAATTCAAACTTATGCAAAATATACTAAACATTAGATCAGGTTAGTTCATCTGCCTTCAAAGGGTCATCAATATGTGTTTTTTCAGAGGAGAAATAAAAAGTGATTTTATTGGAAATAATTACTTTTATTGGTCCACTATTTATTTCCAGAAAGAAAAAAAAACATACTGAAACGAAAAAACAAACAAACAATTAACTACAAAATTTCAACGTTCAATATTATCTAAATTGAAGTTAGATTAAATTTCATATCTAATCTATATTGTTATAGTCAATTAAATTAGGATAATTTGGTTAAAACGTTTTAGTATGAAAATTTTAATATTTGCTGAATTAAAATAAAATAAAAAATAGAAAAAACAACTTTGTTTCCAGTCGAAATTAATAGATTTTACACTTTGATTAGAAAAAAAATGCATTAGGCGTCATGTTGATTAGATTTTTATTAGAAGGGGTTTGTGGAGATTTTTTAGAAATTCCACAGATTGTAATCATGAGTCAATTGAAGTTAGACCACCATGGAAAACCTGGAGGCACTGGACGGCCGTTTCGCAATAGTATGGGACTCCTCAGCAGTGCACATCCACGATCCCGCACCCCACGAGATTCGAACCCAGGACCTATCGGTCTCACGCCAAGCGCTTATTCAACTAGATCACTGAGCCGGCATCCGATGGTGTTAATGTCTAACTTCAACCAATCCACGAAGTGACGCTACCGTATACCATTGTTTTCAGTGAGCTAATATCTCACAACAGACCTGGTTTAACTCCAATGGTAACGGCTTCTCACAAGAACTCCAGGAATATCTCTTGAAGTCAGTCACTAGTGAGCAGATGATTATTATCAGAAGGGGTTTGTGGAGATATTTATTTGTTGTATAAAGTGAAATGATCTCTATGAATGCTACTATTTCACTATTTGCTTTTTTTTAGTGATTATGAATTGTATTGTTTTATTTCAAAATTTCATCTTCTTTTACATTGACAAATAATTAAATTTTATAAAAGGCGGTAATATAAGTTAAAATGAGAAAGAATTAATTATAATTAAATAAAAATATATTCTGGGGTTAAAATACTTTATAATATAGTATTTACATAAAGGATATAGGAAGAAAACTTCTTAAAGAATGTATATAAAGCTATAAATGTAATTTATTTATGGGATGGATGAAAAGTTAGATCTTGGTTAAACCTACCTTGACGACTTTGAGTGGTTTTGTTCAAGGAGAGCATTCTGAATTTGCTTACAAACTGTTCCTAATGGTGGTCTAGCTTCAATTGACTCATCATCTAAACTGTTGAAATTACTACAATCTCTACAAAACCCTTTCTGATAATAATCAACATATGATCACTAGTGAATGGCTTCAAGAGTTATATCCTGAAGTTCTAGTGAGAAGTAGTGGCCAGTGGAGTTCAACCGGGTCAGTTGCGAGATAGTAACTAACTGATGACGATGGTGGATGTGTCGCTCAATTTTGTGGATTATTTGAAGTTACAGATTAACACCGTTGGATGCCGGGTCAGTGATCTAGTGGTTAAGTGCTTGCGCGCGAGACCAGTAGGTCCTGGGTTGGAATCTCGCAGGGGGCGTGGTCGTGGATGCGCACTGCTGAGTCCCACAATAGGACGAGACGGCCGTTCAGTGCTTCCAGGTTTTCTATGGTGGTCTAGCTTCAATTGGCTCATGATCTCAACTGTTGAAATTACTAAAATCTCCACAAAACCCCTTCTGATAATGTTCCTAATGTGTTGAGATTACTAGATTTCTGCAGTTCCTATGTATATTCAAAACGCTTACACACAGATATTTGATTACTAAAAGACAGTAACTTTCTTAAAAATTATACACGCTTCAGAAATCAGCATTCTGAAACATTCCACACTAATTGTAGTATTCATCTGCTTCTGGTTTTACTTCAATTTCTATTTATAATAATTGATAGATAGATAACATCAATTAAGTTTTATACAGAATAATTTCGTTGACGGAACAACTCGTCTAAATTATTAATAATAGTAATATACTGAATGAATGATTTATAATTATAGGGTTGCGAAGATTACTAAATTTCATTAGATCTTTAACTGATTTAAGTTGAACGATCAGTGAACACCTGCAAGCACTGAACGGTCATTTTGTCCTAGGTTTTTAATGAGGGTCTAACTTAAATCGATTCAGGATTTCAACGAATGATTTGCTCTAGACTGAAATAATCGTCTAATTTGATCACCACTATAAAACTAAATAGGACTGATTATTTGATTTGATTTAGTTATATTTCTTGAAATTTAAAAGAAACATAGGATTCATTAGTATTTGTTGAAGTGACTGATGAATGTTATTCATTCTAAAGAATTAAAAACTTATTATGTAATTATGATTTTAAATATCACAGGTTGTAAGCAGCTGACGAGAACCAACGAAATAAAATGAATCCATACTATTCTGCTAGAATCTTTGTTCTTGCTCTTTTCAAAATGATAAAGGGAACTATGTGTATTAAGTAACCATTGTTAGTTGTTTGGTTAAATAATTACCACATTGAGTGTTCATCATTACCTTATGTCTGTCAGTGTAAACGTGACTCACAAATTTCTGTATTCTCAATGACATGTCTTTATATCACCAAGTCTAAAACTAGTACTTTACAGCTACAATTTTATTCAGGATGATGTATGGAACAATAATATATAAATATCATCAGGAACGGTAGTTTTTAAATTGATGATTATCCACCTACATTCATCTAACTGTCCACGAATGGTTTTCCCAAGGTTTCATAAAGATGACTGTTATTCATAATGGCTTTAATACAGTGTTAGTGATTTGTAATCTTAGAAATTCTGTTCTAATTACGAAGTCTGATGTTCTTAACATTATTACAGTTGTCAATGTTTGGGGTACTGCTTTGCAATTAATAATAATCCTAGTAGATTAATTTAGTCAATGACACTTTTATTTAGATTGAGCTCTAATCTAAAAATATTTCATTAGATTTTACTTTAATACCTATAAAAATTTAATGAGTTTAATGATGATAAAGTATGACAACTTTACAGATATGCATCATTTGAATTGATTCCTTTTTTAGTAGCTATATTAAGTAGTTTGAACCATATATCTTAATGTTTATAATCCAATACTCAAATGAAATACTTACTTACCTACGCTTGTTACTCCCAATTGAGCATAGGCCACCGACAAGCATTCTCAAACCCACTCTGTACTCGGCCTTCCTTTCTACTTCCATCCAATTCTTCTTCATTCTTCTCATGTCTATTTCCATTTCCCGGTGTAATGTGTTCGTTGGTCTTCCTCTCCTCCTTTGGCATTCAGGATTCCATGTGAGTGCTTGTCGTGTGATGCAGTTGGATGCTTTCCTCAATGTGTGTCCTATCCACTTCCAGCGCTTCTTTCTGATTTCTTCCTCCACTGGGATCTGGTTTGTTCTCTCTCACAGTCGTTTGTTGCTGATATTGTTTGGCCAACAGATGCGAAGTATTTTGAGTAGACAACTGTTAATAAACACTTGTATCTTCTGGACGATGGCTCTCATAGTTCTGTAATTTTACAGAAATTACAATGACAAATAAGTACAAACATAATTTTATGCTCAGAATCTAAGAGTATTTAGTATGATATTAGATTTAGTGAAAAAAACACAAATTAAGAAATGCTGAGATTTTTAAAATATATTTTTAGCTTTTAATAAAATCAAATAAGAATACACATTCCATTCCATCAGTAAATGTTTCAAATTTTTATTCGAAAAGAATATTCAGTACTGTTTCACTAGACTAGTTCTTATCAAATTCAACAATATTACTTGAAGTATATCGCGAAATTATTTGTGTTTATACAGGTACATTGGTTGGTAGCCTATGCTCCATTGGGGGTAACAGGCGTAAGTAAGTAAGTAAGTAAGTAATACAGTTACAAATCTATTTCTGTTTATCCGTTACATTTTCAAAAAATTTGACGTCACTATTAGAAAGGATATTTTAACAACAAAATTTATAATGTATGTAGGTGAAATTCTATTTGTTTTGATGGAATATACTAATCTTTAACATTAAATGAAATTAAAAATAGACTGTATAGATTGATGTGTAATAACACATGTGTTGTTTTGAAATTCTGTCGGATGACAACTATTAATTTTATAAAGAATAACATTAAAGTTAATGTTGTTGTCATAAATGATAAACGTATTATCCATATCTTTTGTATAACTTATAGCTAAACCTTTTAATTCGACTTACAGTATTTTCTAGAGTGACCAAGAAAAAAGAGCTGGGATGGAGCCCAGTGATGATCCAATCTCAACTCCGTTAGTTTGTCTATAGTATTCACTAGTAAATTAAAATTGTATATTGAAAGCACATTGTAGAAGTAACTCCTTTAGATAATGTTTCGAGACACAAATATCTAAGTCGTTTTTATTAATAAATTCACATAGGCATGTTTTCCCCATGAACGTAATATTTGTGAGAATTTAAACGATGACTATATTTATCATTTTCTTGCAAGTTAAAGTGAGGTTCATAACTGCATCAATGAAATAAAATAAAATCTCGAGTTCTGTATCAAGTGATTTAGCTTTTGAATGGTTTTAGTTTCAGCCGATCATTGAGCAACCACTTAATACGGAGATTTACTCATATGCAGTTTGAAAAGTATGGAGAAATTCCTTTGATAAACTTTTGAGAGAACGTAAATTCTGTAAACATAGAGGGATCAGATGACCTGTGATATTTTCAAAGGTGACATCTAATGAATGACTAATCTTTCCTTTTTTTAAAGACTTTAGTCAACATCTTTCAAGTTTGTCCGGTTACATCATTTTGAGTGGATGTCTAAGTAACTATATCTGTCTGATAATATGGTGGATAATTGGGTAATGCAGTCTTGATAATATGGGAGGATATTACCATAGTCCTCATCCAGTTGATTAGATATCAAATACTTCTCAAGATATCAAAAAGTAGAAATTTATGTTGTTTGTGAATTGATTACAACAGTTTATAATGGTTGTATCGGACTGTTCAAAATCCTTGTAAGATGCAAATGAAAGGGTGTTTGCCCGAAGAATTGAACCTTCAAATCGAATTTCAGTGCTGAATTCGTTAATATTTAAGTCTGAAAAAATCTAGAATTTGGTGAAAATTTTTGCAGATGAATAATGGAAAGTGGTATGCCAAAGTAGTTGAATAAACATTTGTCAGATTTTGTAAGGAATTGTGAATTACTTTTAGCACTGAACTTTCATTAGTTTTACATTCACAATTTTAAACGCTCCTTCGCAACTAGTAGGTACGCGCTCTTCAATCTATCATTTCCCTCCAGAGTTGGTTCATACAGCACATTTATTTTTAATGAAAACACTTTTTTTCGAAATCTGGTAGAATGGCTTAATTTCATTGAAATAGGGTGAAAATGGATTCGATTAAAAGATTTCTAGAATAATCCATTTTCTTATTAATTGTTTGAATCTTCCCACTGATGTTTAGGACTGTAATTGATCAGTCTGTTATTGGCATATGTGCATCCTATACGGATTGACTCGATATTCTCTTAAGTCACGAGCATTATAAGCAACTTCAAACGTCACACCATTGGACAAATTAGTGGCTGTCTGAACTCAGTAGCTATGTGGATAACGCGATGGCGTTTGAAGTGAACGGTACTGGATTTAAGTCCCAGAGCGAACATCAACACTGAGATGCAGGTATATCTACGTGACGAGTCCTAAATAAGACGAAACGTGTATCCTGGATTCCACTGCCAGTCATCATCCATATTTGCCTATTAGGATACGTGATTTTACACTAATATATATTTGGTATCTTTGATGTGCAAAGAAAGAATTATAGATTCTAATTTTGGTGTTTGTATGACAGTTTAAAGTCATAAAAGTGACAATGAGAATAGTTTTAAGATTATTAAACATTAGAATACCTGTGTTAGGTTGATAAAGTGTACAGAACTGTTACATTCAATATTTTAGATGAAGTTTATTGTTTATTCTATAATTTATCTTCAATATAAACAAGTTCCCGAAATCACATAAGGAAATTATACACATTTACAACAGCACCATCCTATGTAAAAAAAAGTTTGATAAATTCTTAAGGAATCTATAAAAGAAATCAGAGATGTATCGTTTCTTCAATGTGTAGAAATCAATGTTAATTTTTAAACTAAAAATATGGGACTAAAACAGTGAGGTCTGTAAACTTTACTTCAAAATCATGAACATACGAACACTTTAGTTTATGTTAAAAAGAATAAACAGAGAGAAAATCATTCTTCACATTATAGATTTTATAACCATCATGGTTCATAATAATCAAATTTTTATTTTGATGAAAACTTTGAAAACTTAATTGTTAAAACTGACTGAAAACACCAGTGAACCACATGGGTCACGGATTATGATTTAGAATCTTCTATTATTATCTAAGTAATGACACACACACACACAAAGCTCTTTAAACCTTTATTGTCATTTACATTCCATATCAGACCGATATTACAATAGATATTTTAGATGTATATTGTTTAAAATATTTGCTTTATTAAACAGATTTTGTATAAGTCTAGAGGTTACAGTCTAATCATTCAATGGGAATTGTGCAGGCAGGTTTCGTATATCCGATCTACGTTTTAAGTTAATGGTTAGTTTTGAGATGAATTCTAGTAGTTCTCCTGAGAACTGTGATCTTGTGATTGAAAATCTTCGAAATGAAAGGGGTATCATTGATCCAGCTTAGTGATGATGTTTTTATGAGATAGAAGTTAAGATTGTGGATCATGATATTTCTACTTAACGGTTTAACAGAAATATTCTTGATCCGATATTTAAAGGCCTTCGTTTTCACATTGCGTTTGGTTACGGATGTACAAACTAAAACAAACATTCTGTCCAATACTTTATGGTACGTACTGATTCTCTTGTAGATAAGAAACCTTGAGTAAAAATAACTTCAAATGGAATGATCTCCATAGATCCATTCTCAGTAGAACATAAACTCAAGGGTGTACTTCATTCACAGTCAACTAAGACATTGAGACAGCTATTAGTTACTCAAAGGTAAATGTCATCATTAAAATTCACTTTGACTGGATAATTTAATATCATTTTGAGTATTAAAAAGTATGATATCCTGAGTATCAGCAGATGAATACATATATTCTATTATTACAACAGTCTAACATATCCAGATTTTCATAGACCAACATTTTTCAGCTATATTTCAAATTATTAAGACAGATTGATCGGTACATATCTAAATAACAAAGTGGTAACACAAGCCCATATAGTCCCATTTAATTATTACTGCATAGATCAGTTTTGCTGAAACCAGGTTAAATTCAGCATCAAGTTCACTTTTTTACAGTAAACTCATCAATTAATTTTTGAACAACTTTTAAAAGAGCAAACATCATCATCAGCATAGTGACTAATTTTGTCTGTTCCGGAAATTATTTCAGAAAGAATCAATGAAGTCTGAGCTGAGTACGGATATAAGGTATTTATTGGCTTGCTTCATAAAATCTTTCTTTGACAGACAGTTATTAATGATAGGAAATTACTAACAGATTGGATTTTCTGTTGTTTAAAATCAACAGACCACAAGTCTATATATAAGAATGTTTGTAATAAAACTTTTCAATTGCATTTCCTCATTAACTCTGTCAGTGCTAAATGTAATAATTTTTACTCATTAGTGTTTATAATTATCGTATTAAAAGACAACGGTTAATGTGTTGCAGCATCCTTTGACTCATGACAGTTCTTGAAACGTTAGTTTCCCAAGTCAGTTTAGTCATAAAAATATATTTCTTTTTTAATATATCTTCAATACATTGACTGTGTATGCTGAATAGGCACAAAAGAAATCTCTAAGCATCAAGATTTGAAGGCGAAATTACAAATTATCTATTTGCCAATTCAAATTCCCTTTATGTGTACAGAAACAAATAATCATAAATTTAAGTTATCCTAGTGACGTTTAAGCCATTTTATGACCTAGGGTATTGCGACAATTTTCTCTCTCCTTTATTTACAATTATCGCTTTATATTTATTTGAACCTTCAATCAATTGGCCTTTATTACCTTTATATAAAATGCTTTGACAAGTAGATGTGTGACTAGATTGTTCGAAATGTGTGATTCAAGTACATCATATTTTTCAGATCAACTTCCAAAGTGAACATCAACTCTGAGATGCAAGTACAACCAGCTGACGAGTCCAAAATCGGACAAAATATGCGCTTCTTGGATTCCACTGCTCGTTACTATCCATCTTTGCTTATAATGCTTGTGATCAAATGCAATGCCGTGGCAGTCCGCACAGGATGTACATATGCCAACAAGAGACTGATCAATTGCTGTTATAAATAACAATCGGAAGATACAAGTAAACTTGACCAAGTGAACTTTATTAACTTTCATATAAAATGCTTTAACAAGTAGATGTGTGACTAGATTGTTCGAAATGTGTGATTCAAGTACATCATATTGTTCAGATCATCATCTTCTTACTAATCTATCAAAATTCATAACAACAGTCAATTGGTTTAAAGTGAATATTTCTGATTACGCAGTTTTGTAAAGATTTCCCATATTATATGATGATAATTTTCATTTTAACATGAAGTCATTTAATGAATCATTGAAACACATATTTAGTCCTCTTTGATCTTCACTGCTGACTTCATTTCATATAGAGAATGATATTAAAAGTGAAATGTTGATAAGCTTCTTTTTGTTTATCAATATACCATTATATTTTGATGGTTTGTGCTTGAATTACAAAAACTCTAATCAATAATACGTCTTTAATAAAGTAAAAAGAATATATCATCCTTGTCATTTTTATTGAAGTACATCTCAAGCAGTTCAATCCTTTCATAATCTGAATATTTAAGATTGTTAGCTTCATGAATCAAAACAACCACATATTGTTGTCTTCATCCATTTATATTTCTAATGTTAAACCTAGTTAATACAAGGTTTGTAATTAGTATTTTGAATAATCTAAGTTGCCGTCCTATAGGTTTAGAAGATAAACTTATAACATTATGGAAAGTGTTCATGATGTCATTGTGGTTTCATTACTAAATCCTAAAACTAATCCACATATTTCTAAGTCGAAATATATAGATATATTCATAAATTTTCTGATCTTAGTTCTGTATTGAATTATTTGTATCTTATACGTAAGTATTTCCTTTTGTATGTATAATCACAAACACCATGGATTTTAAGTATTGTGATTCCTTATCGTTAACAATAATAATAATAATAGTCTATCCTATATAGTGTCTTGCTCAAACTTACGGGGTCAACTCACTTTTATCTCAATAAATATTTCTATTTGGAACTGGCCTTAAATAACTACTTGTCTGTAGCGCGCTTTTATGAAAGACAAAACCGTTCGTACTGAGGAACACTGAAGACTTCTGTTTTACCATAATTGTAGAATGGGAATTCGTAAATTTTAAAGATATTTTTATTTTATAAACTGATATCATTTACAAAAACATTGAAAACCGGGAATTGATATTAGTGAATCAACACTATGATCATAAAGATGAATTGAAAAACAAATATAGATACCTTATATTTCAGTATTCTTTGAACCTTTACAAGTTATAAAGTAATTCATGACTTTAGCATAAATCATGTTAAAATGTTCAACGGTTTGTGCGAACGAATTACTTTTTCATGAAAAACTTATTTTACTCAGAAGAAATAAAACAATATTACATAACTATTAAATAGTTTAAAGTCACTTCCTTCAGAAATAATATCAGAGTAAAGATACTTCAGACGAAACTTGTTCTGAAGCTGGTAAACCAACATATTTTTGCCAAAAAAAACGAAACAATTGACTTAAATTACCCTGTAGAGCAGAACATTTTGTTTAATTACGGCTCCTTATGGTCTAATGGAATGTCACGAATTAATGGTATTGGTCCTGTTTTATTTTACAGAATACCTCATTGAATCGTGTTTAGAACAATGAATTGGTTTCACTTCCTACCGAGTAATTCTACTACAAGCAAACTAGACAATTCGCTAAGAACGAAGCCTACTCAAGACCCTATGAATTCTAAAAAAGGGCTCAAACAGCTTCGACAAAAAAGGGAAACAGCCATTTGTGTACCAGAATACTGTTTTCAGCACTATATTTTATAACTGCACATAATCCCATACTATAAGCTTCTTTCTGAACCACCTCCATTTGTCAGTTTTTTATCCATTCATAACTTATTTACACTTATTTTGTTTAACCTATTAGAATGTTCATGTTTATAAATACTTTAGTAGAAGAGAATTAGGCTGAGTAGTCATACCTAAACTATTCATTCATGAACATTATCTGTTCTGCTTCTCGTCCGTTCTTTTTCTTGCACCCTGTTTCATCCCACTTGAGATGTGTCACCTAAAACAGATATGGAACGGGTAAGTTCGTCCTGCACCATCATTAAAATCTCAGATATTCCAGAGGGATATAAGGTTGTGGTGTTTAGAAGCCCCCCATTTCATGTGGATCTATTCTCGTCCATCAGTCGCACGTGGCAACGCAACCTTCACAAAGCGCGCCAACTGCGATACTGATTGAAACCATCAAAATTCATATCTTGTGAAATATCAACACAGCCGAGTAATTTACCGCGGTGAAAATTGTATCACTTGTAACAATTTGACCTTGACTGTAAACTGACATGCCTCATGTGACAAACTGTTATTTGAGAATAAATTATCGTTATTTTTATTACTATTTGTATGCAGAATTATCATCTTTCATTAGCAATTCACAAAATCCTCGTATGATCAGTCTGTGTTCAGTAATCTCCAACACTGAGACTTCAGTGGGTCGTACCACAACGTTAAGATTTAAATATTTCAAATTCTTGGGTGAAATAATGAAATCTATACTGCCTGTGTCCACAATAAAATCATGAAATGAACTAAGGGATGTATATAGTCGCTTTTGAATATGAGCATCACATTTGGAGATGGTGGATAAAGATAAGTGAACACTAGAAACAGTCGAATTATTGGGATCGAAATTAAAAGAATTTCTACTACTTGAGGCGAAATGAACAGTAGCTTTGCATACCGACTGGATGTGACCTATCTTAACACATTTAAAATATTTAGCATAACGAAATGCACATGAATTACGAGAATGAAATGTGCCACTGGATAAACATTTACCACACTTGATCTCACCCCTTTGGTTTGCTTTGCAATTTTTTGTTGAAACACCCTTCATATTAACACGAGGATAGGAATCACTATTAAACGAACGCAAGTTTGATTGACCCTGAGATTGTATTTCATCATGACGACTAAGTAAAATATTAGAAATTTTCGTCGACTGGAAATCAAGTTCATTCACTGCCTCGTAAATAATACATGCAATTCTAGCATCTTGAAAGGAACAGTTCGGCATTCTTACAGCTATCTTTCCAGATCCGGTGTGTGCAATTAACCGGTACCTCAGTTGCACATGAAGTTGATCATCGAAATTACATTTGACAACTTAACTCTGCAATTCAAAGATGAGTTCCCTAACCTTTCGGTCATTCTGACGGATCATTTTATGAAATTTTGCTCTCTAACGACATACGAAACTAGTGTACTTTACATAATTTAATAATAGTTCATTAAGAGTTGCATAGAGAAGTGAGATAGGCTTTTCCATTTGTCAAAGTTTTTATTAAGCTATATTCGTTTTTCCTAATGAATGTGAGGAAATGTGCCACGACTTTATCACTCTTATATCTTTCTTGATCATGCTCCAGATTTTAAATCTTTCCAAATGATCCTCAAAATCTTTAGAAGTTAAGTGAATATCTAACTTTTCTGTCGCAGGCTCTATCGCGACACCAATAATGATAATCAGAATTAGAACAAACTAGTAATCCCATATATAAACCATTTGGATCAAGAAATATTAGGTAAGCACGAGCGAATGTACTGTTTTTGGAATGCGAAGCCAAGCATTCAACAAGTACAAAGGAATCGTTGGTTCATACAAGCACCAAAACTGAATCCATTATTTCACTCCAGATTTTCATTCCAGATTTTCTCCACCATCTCAATTAGAAATACACCAACTGTCGTTAATTCGTAATATGAATATAAGTGGATAACTGATTTTTTTTTATGTTTGAACTCCACCAATCACGACATATTCTTAAGAATTTCCGTAATTCTTCTCAAAGCCATTCACTACTGACTACGCAAGAATGTTTGATTGTCAGATTTGTGTCAATTATTTGAAAGTGATAGTAGTTGGTTAGGATTCAAACACTTATTTAGTGCTCGCTATGTATTAATTTTCACTAGTCATACAGATAACTGATAATTAAAGTGAAGGCTTTTACAAATTTAGTTGACTCAATCTATATATTTTACACAAAAGTGTAGTCTTCTGACTGGTTTATTTTGGTGAAAAGTAATGTTTTTCTCTTCAGTAAACTTGTTATTGGAATAGAGTTACCACCGAAATTTCAACCACAATATGATTTTCCATATATAACCATATATAACTAATGAACTATTTAAACGTAATTTTATCCGCATACGTTTTAAGTGGAAACCATTGGATTGTAAATAATATGTTTAAATAATGACAATATCATCTTAAGAAAAAGATATTTTTACATCGATCTATCTCCAGTTTGTATTTACACAATGGGTAAAGAATCTCAAACAAGATTTCCATTCGTGTGCCGTTTGTAGTTTGTTCGCAAAGTTATCTGAAAATGAAAGACTGTAATAAACAAATAAACATTAAATAAATATTTTTTTAAACTAAAACACTGATTATACAAAATAATTAGCATACCAAACATTTGTGTGTAGTTCATATTTAAAATTCACTGGAAAATTCCAAACATATATGCCCTAAATACAATCTGAAGAACACTGCTCTCTCTATCTCTCTCTTTCTCTATGAATTCCTAACCTATACAAGACAATGAAAATACAACTAGAAAAACCTTTTAATGGGAGAAAACTGTAAATTATTCATGTAGATATTTGTAATCCATTTAAGCTAGTCAGCTTTTATAAAATTATATTAGTCATTATATTTACCACACATGAAATACTATAGATAGAATAAATACTGACATGTACAGTGAATACAAATAACACGTAGAATTCTGCTAACTTAAAGAGATGCCTTAAGTATTCCATAAAGTTTTGCTGAAATTTCAAATCAATGACATAATTACAGAGTGTGAAGGCACAGAAAAGTAAACTTTTCCTATTACTTTTATTTATTTATGTAAATTACCTATTCAGGCTATCGATCACTTGAATAAAGTTTTACTAACCAATATCATCTACCACTTAACACGTTTGTATAGATGTTGAAAGTGATTTCATTCAAACAAAAATCTGTTAGATGTAACACACAAATAAGTCAATAATATTCTGTAATTAAAACAGTCATATTACTCTTTTAAAGACGAAACTACAATTACTTGACTTAATTGCCTGTATATTTAATTATACGACTAACGTTTACATAAAGAAACTTATATTTTTATGCCTTGTTAATTATTGGTTAACTAAATCAACAATCAGATCATCAACTTATACAACCTTGGCACTGTGCCAAACCAGTGGTGCATAAACCAATACGTACAACTATAGAGTCAACTCCGAGTTAATACTGGCTCTTCTCGCCTAGCCGTCCCCGTTCGAGTCAAGACACAATCTCAGCTTCCACGGTATGAATCATGTATTTCAAACATGCGTAGTTTGTATACAAACAAATCAAATTGTATCATACCATAAAATGAACTAACAACTATACAAGGTCAAGCCAAAAATTGACTGTGATTTTGAAAAACTGTTACTAATAAATTGGGTACAATCCAAGAATAGTGAATCGTATAATAATAATAATAATAATAATAATAATAATAATAAATAGATCATATAAAAGTTTACAATAAACGGAATATAAATATATATATAGTCTCGTTACTTAACAATTATACAATAAGAATATATAATAACAATTCATGACTAATTCCAAGACGTTACTGATAATTTAATCTTCATTGGAATAATACAAATTGAAAATATTTTTACTGATGTTTTCACATACTATTGAGATTATTAGTTTATTTTTATTAAAATAAACTATATCAATTCAAATTATGTTTCTGGCTAAACTAGAAAATGGACCATTAAAAGAGATCATAAGTAAGCTTGATTATTACTGTCGATACATAATTGAGACACTAATCGTATATGACGAAAATATCAGTAAACAGGAGATGTTGGACTCTTTCAATAACGTCCACCTAGCCATTAAATTCACTAGCGAGGAGGAGAAAGACAACAGTACAGCTTTCCTTGATGTCCTACTTTCTAGACGGATAAACGGTTCCATAAAACTAGATATATTTAGAAAGAGTACATGAACGGGTCAGTATACCCATTTCCAAAACTTCACACCTCTTCAATATAAAATAAATTTGGATAAATGTCTCAGCCACAGAATCGGGTTATTATGCTCTGAAGACAGTGTGGATGGCAAAATAGATATACTGAAGAAAACATTACGAAATAATGGCTAACCAGGTGATTTCGTTAAAAACTACCTAGTAGAAAGTACTAAAAAAGAAGAAATTGTGACACAGTCAGTAAAATGACCCTATATCTGCGACTGGAATTTAAAGGGGACATAGTAAGTGATATTTTAACACGTCGACTCAAAAAATTTGTTGAAATGACGTTTCACACCACCAACTAAATCAGTACTCACACAACTAATCAAGAATAGGTTACCGAAGATGGACTCCTCCATGTATGTATCCCATTTCGACTGTTGCTGTGGAGCTATTTACATAGGCCGTACTCAGAGGGCTTTATCCTTGCGTGTTCGTGAACATGTACCAGCATGATTGGGAAAAGGAGTTACTAAATCGATTAACAGCACTATTCTTTCTCACTTGGGAGATAGTGAACATCATATCAAAATGGAGGAAGCTTTCTCTGTTTTATATCAAGTTCCAAAGTATCCACTTCGAGCTAGATTACGGTTGCTCTACATAGCCGAAGCCATCTTGATCAACTCCAGAAAACCAAACTTATGTGTCGAGAAAACGTATATCCAGCGCCTATGTTTACCCTGGCCCACGACTTGATCAACCGATACCTAAACTGAATATCGTAAACCTCTTAACCCCTTCTATTTTTATTAACTCTATCTTAATCTTCACATCCATGATTCCCAATCCGTTTATCGTAATTGCCTTGATAACCTCCCCCCACCGTTTATTACATATTATATTCACACAACAATATTATTATCATTATTATCTCGATTGATAAGATGATATTCTCCTACTATGCACTTTATTCACACAATTTTTTTGCATTTTGATTCTTGCTATAATACTATTCTACTTAGTGTGACTGGACACTTTATTCCAAATCATTCTCAACTTTATTAAATGACCTTTCTAATTTACAAATAACACAATTTTGAAGTATTTATATCGTAAGAGATGCAAACGTTTACCATTTTTTTAACAGATAACATTGTCAAATGCATTATTACATGCCTTATTTTTGGCCTTTGTAAAATATTATAATAATGGACTTATAACTGTAGAGCCTGATGATAAAGTTATTGAAAACAATTGTTCGCTCAAATATTCTTGATTTTCGAATTATCCAGATAACATAAATAAAACACATAAAGAATATATATATATATATATATATATATATATATATATATATATATAATCCACGAGCAGCTATTTTCTTTTCATCACCCATTATCATGTATGCTCATGAATGAAGAATGAATCAAATTTGCATTTTTTTTTTCCATAGTTAAATTATTTCAAATAAATAAAACAAAACAAAAATCTTGTTTCTATGTAGATAAATATGAAAACAAACACACAAGCAACTTATCATTGTATAGTATGGTGATTAAATTTATAAAATTTTGTTTTCACAAATAGTTTCTTTATTTTAATGATTCAATTATTTGAGAATATTCGTTTGAATATTTACTCATATTCTAAATCAAAATTAACATAAAAATAGAATAAAATGAATTGATAACAATCAATCCGTTTTTTCTATAGATCAAATTCATCTTCTGATTGTTATATCGAAAATAAAATGAATATTAATAATAGATTTAATTGAAATTGAAATATTTCTAAAGATGAGATATAAATCATAATCAAAATATTATTCTCAATTGAATTCACATTTACTGTTGTTTTACTTGTATCTTCTCAACTGATTAATAAACATTGAAACCATGAAAACAATATAGAACAGCATCAATTGAAATAGATAACTTAATTGTGAAACTTTATTTTCGATAATGCAGTGAGAAGACGTAGTTTATCTGATAAACTACGTCTTCTCACTGCATTATCGAAATTTATCAAAGGGACTAATTGTTTTAAACTTTATTTTATTTAGTATAAAAAATTAATAAATTATCAATCAAACTATTTCATTTAAAGAATTGAATTTTAACAAAACAAATGAATTATCTTAATATGATAGGCAATCATTTACATATATATTTTCTCCTTAAAATAAAAAAAACATAGAATGTTTTTTCTTTATTAACCAATCAATTTTGTTTGTTTATATCCTTATGGGAATTCATTTATCATTTCATCATTCTATAATAAGTAGTATATATATCACAGTTGATTCTTTAAACAATCTGTTAATAATTTTAATCATACAATTAAAGTATGGTTTTTTTTTAAAAAAAAATAAAATCTTTCTCTTCCTCTCTCTCTGTCTTAAATCATAACGCAAATTATTTCCTCTGAAGAGGTGGCTTATACGAAGTCACGAAACGTCAGAAAATCTAATTTTTCTACTCATTGGGATATTACAAATCTATTAATTTATTTATTTTCTTAATGAATTTTTTCCGCTTTAACTGAGCACTATGACTGTTTTGAATTAATTATTTAGTTGATATATTGCAAGTAGTTAATATGAGTGTTAAAATAATGTTATAATCTTAATGATTACGAATGATTACATAAGAGTAATGATTCTTCATGGAAATTGGATTCATATAAATGCGAAACATTCAGAATTACAGTTTATTATTTCAATTACGAATACATAATATTCAACATTGGATACAATTCCTTTCTTTTTTTCAGATGATTCTAAATTGTAAATTTGCAGATTATAAATTCACTTCGTATTGCTTACCTCAATCTTCACATTGATGTTTAGGACTGTAATTGATCAGTCTCTTATTGATATATGCGCATACTGTACGTATTGCCTCGATATTGCCTTAATTCACAAGCATTATAAACAAAGATTGTCCTAAACATCAATGAGAAGTTTCAGGTTAACAATACGAAGTGAATTTAAACTTCACCCTATTGCAAAGGAAAGTGGCTATCAGGACTCAGTAGCTAAGTAGATAACGCAATAGTGTTTAAAGTAAACTGTACTGGGTTTGAGACTCAGAGTGACACATCAACTCTGAGATGCAGATATACTCAGCTGACGAGTCCTAAACATGACGAACCGCATATCATGGATTCCACTGCCACGCACTATCCATCTTCATTTATCTCCAACTTATTCTCATACAAAACTTTTATTATTAACTGAAAATTATAACGTTTTTTAAACAGTTTTACTCAAAATAAAGAAATCAGTTGACGACGACAACAACAACCACAACAGATGTGAATTATTTTCGGATAAATGTCATCTATCTATTTTCTTCAGTAGTTGATATCTTTTGTAAACAAACAGTTTCACTATTTTTTTCTTTTCAGTTTTCATTTATTGTATACAGTTGACAGCAGAGATACATGATCAACACATGGATATTTCATTTAACAATCGATTGAAATAAAAACAAAATATGACTTAGTTGTAAGTTTGCCTACCTTATTACTATGGTGTTTTTTTAACTTTAGAAGTGTTTTATGACAGCTATTGTCCATATTTTGTGGTAATCAATCCAATCATATTTTAGTGTAATTACTTTAGTTACCATGATGCATATTTTATGTTAAAATGTTCGGAATTTTTTTCAATATAAATTTTGTTTTCTTCTTTATAAGTAGTGTATATCTACTTTTCTTATTTGACTAATCATCTTTATAACTGATTTATTTTTGGATATTTCTTATTATTCGATTATAGTGAACAGAATTATTTGCAAAGTTTAATGTAAACATTGTTTGAAAAGACCGCTACATTTTAAAATATTCCGTATTTTTAAAGTTTAGTTCATTAAAAGTGAAATCGGAACAAATAAATATAGATATGACAAGGAAGGTTGATTTAACTCGGTTTTTTCATGTATCGATTTATCTATAAAGTTATTTAATATAATTAAAATGAATAAACTTGTAAGAATTTAATCAACGATGCATACAATTAAATATCAAACAAAAAATATACAAAAACTTTAAAGCTCTCGACCAACTTTGTCGGTTGACTGTATTATGAAAACATCCATAACGGACGGGAAGCACGGAATAACTATGGAAAGGTTGCATACAACTGGACGATCTGAACTTCACAGATGACCTAGCTCTTCTACCTCACATATACCAACAAATGCAGATGAAGACAATTACGGTAGCAGCAGGCTCTGCATCAGTAAGCCTCAGCATACACAAAGGAAAAACTAAGATACTCAAATACAACATCGAGAACACCGATGGAAAAACTCTGGAAGCGGTGGAAAGTTTCACTTATCTCAGTAGCATCATCAATGAACATAGAGAATCTGATGCAGATGTGAAAGTAAGGACAGCATTCTTACAATTGAAGAACATATAGAACTTAAAACTGACGGAATCTTCAATACGAACGTTAAAACGGTTCTACTATACAGAGCTGAAACTTCAAGAACTACCATAATCACCATCAATAGTGTACAAATATTTATAAACAATTGTCAACACAAGATATTCAGTGTTCGTTGGTCGGAGAGAACAAACCAGCTTCCAGCTGAGGAGGATATTAGGAAACAACGATGGAAGTGGTAGGGCATACATTAAGAAAATCATCAAACTGCATCATGAAGCATGTACTAACTTGGAATCGTAAAGAGAAACGGGAAAGTGGAAGGTGGAAGAACACACTGAGTCGAGAATCGGAAGCAGACATGAAAAGGACGCACAGCAACTGGAAAGAACTGGAAAGGATTGCCCAGAACAGAGTTTGGCGGTCTATGCTTCTCCACGAGGAGTAACGGGCATAAGTAGGTTTTGACCAACTTGTTAACAAATTATTTTTCCCTTTTTTACGTGGAACAGTTTTAGGTGGTGTTACAGTTTGAATCATCTAAATCTCTAGATACTTCATTTTTACAATGTTGAATGAAGTTGAAGCGAATTCCTAGATGTCTAAATGAATATTAATAATGGGATAACCTTCTAATCACTAAAATTCATCTCTTAATTATATGGTAACATCTACTCTTTTAGATATGTTAAAAATTTGGTTGCATTAATTGACAGCCGTTTCATGGAAATAAATGAATACAATGAATGTAGTTTTCGCGTTTTGTCTCAATGTAGACACAACTTTTCAATGAATAAATTGTCGTTTTAAATTACCATACAGGAATAATTTTTCTGTTGTGGTTTTACTGTGTTTTTGAGTTGTAGTTGCACAATGAAGTCTTGTTTTATTACTCTTATCTAGTAAAGTGTTTTACGAAGTCAACATTCAATTTAAAGAAAATAAAACTCAACATAAATTATCTGAGTAGTAAAACTTAATGATGAATTAACATTCATACACTAAACATGAAAAACTAATTACATCAAATCAGATAACCAAATATTTTCAGTATAATCTATTCTTAATTAGTCAAATTTATTCTTAAGTTGTGTTTTCCAATATATGTATGTTTGTGTATGATTGAACATTATGGTGTTATTTAACATCATCATGATTGACACATTTTTAATTAAACCCTTCCCCTAATCATGATCATCATATCTAGATTGATCATAAGTTATTACATTTTCTCATCATTAAATATCAAATGAAAGAAAGAAGAATAGAATCTCACAAAGAAGAAAACATTGATTTTTTTATTATTGTCAACAAAATTTATGATGTATGCATTATGAATGACCAAGTAAATTAAAAATCAATTAATGGACTAAATATTTCATTGTCATTACTTTCTTTTTTCTGTTTCTGTTGTTAAATGTTTATTATAATAGAAGCAATAAACTCTATTAAGCCTATAACGATCATTCATCTATGGTTTTTTTCTTTGTACATAGAAACTGTAAACTATTCTTGTGTGTATTAAAGTGTAATACACACCTAAACTAAATCCAATACTACAAAGTAACCAGTATACGGGTTGTGGAGATTATTAAGTTTTTGATTGAGATTATCAACCGATTGATATTAGACTACCATTGAAAACCTAGAAGCACTTTACGGCCGTTTCGTCCTATTGTGGCACTCCTCAGCAGTGCGCTTCCACGATCGGTTCATGATCTTAATCAAAAACTTAATAATCTCTACAACTTTATACTGATAATTATCATGTCCTCACTAGTGACTAGCTTCGTGAGGGAATTCTCCGAGTTATAGTGAGAAGCCGTGACCAGTGGAACTAATCCGTGTCGAGTAGAGACAGGTATCTACCTCATTTCAATGGAAGATGGTCACGCAATTTCGCGGATTGGTTGAGATTAGACATTGGATGCCGTTGGATGCCGACTCAGTGGTCTAGATGTTAAGCGTTGGCGTGCGAGACTGAAGGCCCTGAGCCCGAATCCCACAAGCGACATCGTGGATACGCACTGCTGAGGAGTCCCACAATAGGACGAAACGGTTGTTCAGTGCTTCTAGGTTTTCAATGGTGGTCTAACATCAATCGGCTGATGATCTCAGTCAAAAACTACAAAGTAAATAAAATCTGAATGTTAGTAGGCTGTAGATAGTCAACAGGTAACTTTGGACCTATATTTCCTGCTAGTGGGTAATCGTCAACATAAAATACATTGTAATCTTGAGAAACCTGGTTCTCCGTGTAGAATTTTAATCCATACTACCCAGTTTCACGGTTAAGGTTGCAATCAATGAGCTTTCCGTACGTCAACTAATTTACAATAGGATTCGCCCATTTATAATTGATCGACCACTGAACAGTGAATAATGTTATGTTTATAGGACCTTTGACATACTATATGATAAATTCGTTCTCTTATTTTTTAATAGACTATTTAATTTCTGACTGAACAATGAATACGATTTTCCAGCTTGAGTAAATGAAATTGCCGAATAGAGAATTTTCTTCTTTGAACTGTTTCTTATTCTTCTTGATATTAGAAATTGATGAGGTACTAGAACAAAAATACTTGTTACCATATCTCAGAGGCTGTGACTTGTGTTCTGGACTCAACTGGCTGGGCTAGACAGGGAAGCAGGACTAATCAGGACTCTAGGCCGTTCATGCGTGTTTTACGTGTCACCGATTCGATCTATAATACACTGATCTCTAATCTTTTCAGTCAAGGACACAACAAAAGTCAATAAATTTCTTGGTTACACTTGACTTCTCTGTGAAATATTATTCTATTCATTAAATTTTTTTGCTGGGAAAGTAGAAACTAATAGATTATTTTTTCTAGAATTGCTTATTGATAGACAATTTTAGTCAATGAGAACAATTTGACTAATTATAGTCAGAGATAGATGATAGCTAGCACTGGAATCCATGACACGCATTTTGTCCTAGTTTAATCTTGTAATAATCGTTACATATGTACAAACATGTGAATAAATCAATATGATAAGATAATGAATAGGTTATGTATAAATCATGGGTCACTGAATGAATCAACTTTTATGGTTTGTTAAATTAATAATAATTTCTGGGAAAGAAGTAAACCACATTTATGATTTGGTTATTTTGCAAACAATAATTCTTCATACAAAAGAGTTGGTTAGTTTAGCTTTAAAAAGGATATCGTAAATAAACGCAATATTGTAATCGCGTTATTTTGCTAATCCATTAAAAGTAAGAATTGTTTTGAACTATATATTGTACATTCTGTGTAGTTGAACAGTTTATAATTATAACAAAAAAGAAAATACTTCTCTGTATATGTAGTAACGTAAATCGGTTATTGTACTAGGGAGGTACGCGTTAGGTTTTTTTCACGTACCATCAATAGAAAATGTTTTATAAGTGTATAATCTAACCAAATCATTATCTGAATATTTTGATGTCATTTATAAATGAGATCGTGTACGTTATTTATTAATAAGGTCTGGAATCATTTTTCGAATCATTAGATTTATTTATTATGCATACTAGATGTACATTAACAAATTCTATGTACATATTAGGAATATGTGATTATTTATTTTTTAAATATCGAACCCGAAACAAAAAAGATAACCGTTTTTGATAAGTAATTCAAATATTAGTCGTATTAAGTGTGTGAATTCACTTGAACTTTCCCATAGAAATAATGTCATTGTACCAGTGAAGTGATCTTAGTAGATAATTTCCAAGTTAATGATTACTTAAACTTATTCGTATTCATTTTCAGTAAACATTTAAATGTAAAATAAAAATTTTTTGTACGCGAAAAAGGAGTTATCAGATGAAACCGTTAAACAACTTCACTGAGAAAGAGATTTTTTAAAAAAATGTTTGATGTCGTTTTTTAACGAATTGAAGCAAAAGAACTAAAATCAAATTGTGCGTGGCCCTAAAATGGGCATTTACTGGAGCCTTTACTGAACAATGGCGTAACTATGATTCCGTAATCGCGCCACACACAGGGCACGGTTTTGTACCATCCATGGAAGTGAAGGCTTTCATCTGAAACTCAGTTGTTGCAGACAAGGTTAACGATGTTGGATGCATCCTTCCGTAAACTACTTGATGCGCGGAGTTATAGACAACATCACATCGTTCTTCAGACGTCCACCTTACTAAGGAATGGAATGCTTTTTTGATGCTTGGTTGTCCTACTTGGACAGGGAAATAATTGTAAATAGCAACGCTGGTGAGGTAGCTGACCGACTATAAACATCTGTCACTAATTACTTCTGCGTTCACTTCAGCACTAGTATGTATACAGCAGGCCGAAAAATGACGATATGACAATCCGTTTTCAATATAAAAACTAAACAAACAATTGATGGGATTTCGAGAGATAGTTCTGTAACCCTCAATAAACTTACAAAACATGGAAGCTGGATATTGAGTGTTCATTGAAGTCCTTCATGAACAAGATAATAACACTAATGAAATTACCTCTTTCGTTTAATCCGCTGTAAGGATCCACTGGGTGTTCTACAGCCATTTTTTCAGCATACAAATTTAATATACAGCTCCTGATCTCTATGAAACTGACAATCTCGCTGCGCATAATGACAAAACGCTGTCCCTTTCATACGTTCTTATGGCGCTCTTTAAGTGACTGGAACGCTACTAGATACAATGTATTCAAGAGCATATTATCTGTTTCCGTGACGGCGTGAGAGACGGCAGAGTTTGTACTTTGTACGTTACTATCGTCCATAATTTGAAGAAAAGGTGCTCTGTTGACAAGTACTAACATTTTATATCAATGTTAAGAAATAAATAACCAATTATAACGAATTTAAAACTAGTCATTTAATTGGACGAAAAGAAATGGAAAAAATTGAAAAATGGGATAAAAATTTTTTGAAATGGTTTGAAAAATACAAAAACCGCCGTGTGTTTAATGATATTCTTAAATGTGTCTGACTAGACAACCATTGAAATATGAATATCATTATATATCTGGTTCATCTTATATGGTGACTTTTCAACAGTGACTAAACAACATTAATTCGTTACAAGTACAAATTTGGAATTTTTAATTCGCGGTAAGTGCTTGACATTTTGATTACTGAGTTGTAGTATGTTCATAATGTATAATGGTTTATAATTTTAGCTCCTGTCAATTCGTGATATATCGTTTCCTGTATTTATGTCAAAATAAACAAAACTTTTAATACCATCATAATAAACAATTTACAACGTAGGGTAAAACAGCTCAGTAGTAGAATAGCAACAAATTCGTATAAAATAACCAATATTTTAGAAGTTCTCCTATGTGGTTTAACTTTAATTCAAAGTCCTTAAGATTATTTTAAACAGTTCGCAATCTTCAACCTCTATAAGTATGGTTGGAATAAGATTTAGGATGGAATAACAGATGTATTATCTTCATGTAATTTATTTGCTAAACACTTGAATAACAAAGTAAACTAACCGAATGAAAATAGATCCATTTTACAATTACATATGCAACGAATAAATCTGTTTGATGGAAAAAAGATATTATGACTTGACTAGCTTCCATCAGTCATAGTTCATTTATCATAATTATTCATTATTATTATTAACTTTATTCAATACTATATTTTTAGTACAGTATAGAATTCTCAACACAAAGTATATCAGCGAGTTTCCGTTTCTTATTTCTTGATCGATATAGACGATCACAATTGATTGATCACTAGGTGGTGATCAATGTCATGCTTGTCTAGTCCTTATTAGTGCAGATCGAATGCTATCGATCATGTTGCAATGTGGCCACCAGTCTAGGTGACTCGACACTGTGGGCACTATGTATTGAGATTTAAATGGTGGTTGGACGATAAATATTGAGTGATCACCAATTAGATATTAGTATTTCAAAAGTCCACATCTGAACAATACTCATTCTTTTCAATGCACATTACCAGCCGTCACTATGTCTCCAGTTGTAAATTTTTGTAACTTGTACGGTGAAAGGTCGTAAACATTTCACAAATGCACCTGAATAGGTTATACAATTAATTGACATAATGATCTGTTCGAACGCACAAGGAAACAGATAACTTGTTGAAGTATCCAGATGGAAGGAACAGGTAGCCGAGATATTCAAGCAGGCCTCCCGTATCATTAGAATATCATTAATGATCTCATTAAAGATTCAACAATCAACGAACAATCAATCAACTCAGTTATGCTAAGAGCCCTTTGAAATTTGTTCAGCTATCTTGTGAATCATAAAAAAATGTCGAAAACATCTTCAAACTTTTTCCCTCGTCTTCTTCCATATAGAATTCTTTCAGTGAGATTTTTGTGGTTTATTTTATTGCATAAAGTAGGATTACGTCAATAATGAAATATTTTTTTGTACAATCTGACATGTAATTTTGATTACAACACTTTCAACTCCGTGTTTTTTAATTCTGTATCATGTAATAATTCATGAAAAAAATTAACAATAGTCGCCTAATTATTCACAAAGTAAATGTAACACAGCTAGGCCTAAAAATTACTTTACCATGTTTATAACTTCGTTTAACATTGAATAAGTTATATAGGTTAATCGTCATATACTGGATATACCACCAGTTAATTAATTATTTTCAGAATGAGGGTTTGTGATGATTATAGTAATTTTATCAGTTGAATTCATGTGTCGATCTAAGATAGACCACCATTGAAAAGCTAGAAGCACTAGATGGCTGTTTCGTCCTAGCGTGAGACACCTCAGTAGTGCTCATCCACGGTCATGCAGGCGGGACTCTAACCTAGATCTTTCGGTCTTGTATGCGAATGCTTAACCTCTAAACCACTGAGCTGGCATCCGACAATATTAATGTCTAACTTTAATCGATCCATGATTTTGCGCAACCCTTCATCCATTGTCTTCGCTGGATAACGGTCTCACACTCGATGCTGAGTAAACACCACTGGTCACAGTTGCGCAAGATTATGGATCAACTGAAGCTAGACATTAACACGGTTGGATGTCTCGCGTTTGCGCGCGAGAATAAAGGTGATGTGTTCAAGTGATGCTAGTGTATGTACATTGCTAAGGAGTCCCATACTGAGACGAAACGGCCATCTAGTGTTTCCAGGTTTCCAATGGTGGTCTAACTTGATCGACTCATGAACTAAACTATTAAAATTAAATATAAATCGACCATTTTCACAAAAAGTAAATGCATATAATAGTATTTAAAAATGTTATTCTGTAACATTTAACCTTAACACGTTTGTATAAGTGAAACGATACACTAGATAGAAACCGATAACTTTATTATACTTTGAAGTCATTTATTTATCTAAAGCTAGTTAAGCTTTGATGTAAAGTAATGATAAGAATTAAAAACAAAACTGTTTATGAAAAATAATTCGCAATAACTCAATGTTATACTGAGTGACACAAAGCAAATCATCGTCAGAAGTATTACATCGCTGCATCGATGCATACTGCTCCTCTGAAAATGCATTGGATGTCCTAGAACCTGTAAGTATATCTCATTCCACAAGTGATATTATAGGAACCTTAAATGTTTAGCCATTTTTACTAGTGAATTCCCCAAGTAAAACCACCTACTTGCTGTCACTTTATGTTAACACCGTCCACAGCAAGTTTAACTAATTTGAATAACATCAACAGTATATCACTGTCACATGACACATGCATTTTGGTAGACTTGATTGACATATTTTGGTAATTACTGCTTTGTTGTTCTGTGCTCTCTGTTTTCGTTTTAATCTCTCTAGTTGTAGATGATTATCATTGATTCGATCTGGCACACGAAATGATCTTAACTACACCGTTCATAAATCAACAGACTGTCCATTTAAGAAAAATTAAAAGTTCCCGGCTGATGCATCGGATCATTGTAACGCAAGTACTACCTAAACAATTACTGAACTAGCATAGTTAAAACTTTCTTCTATTACATTTAATGTTACTATTTATATCAAATTGATCATACCTGTAAACTGGTATGAATTCTATAATTATTATTTTCAGAATATATAAATTATTATAACGTCTTCTGGATGTATAAAATTAATTAAGAAAATTAAAACCAATAATCTAACAATATAGTCTAATGTTATTAGCATACTTTACTAAATATAAATAATCTTACAAATGAACACAAGGGGATCATAACTATGAATGGTAATGATATCAAAGAGAATAAACAAATTAATGATGCAAAAATAAGGAAATAATTAAAGGTCAATATTACAAAATAAATAGAAGGAAAAAAGGGATGAAAATAAAAAATAAGAAAGGGTCAAGATCAAGACAAAGGTAAGATATATATTACTCTCTTATTAAAGACGTTATTGTTTAATTTTGTAATTAGTTCACTTATGATCATGATAATAAACAGTTTGTAATTCTGATGATTCAAATCAACTAATTTACATGGATCAACTTCATTTCATGTTAATGAATAGATTATTGTTTATAGTTTCGGTACTATATTTTTTTTTATAAATAAATAAATAAATAATTTTTAAAAAAATGTTGAAATGAACTTTGAGGTGAATTCCTGTCTGAAATATCTATTGTTTGTTTTTAAATGACAATGTACTATTATTTGTTTTATTTTTTTTTCATATTTTGTTGTACCTTCAATACATGAACTTGGGAGATAGACTGTTTACTAAACAATATATATACATAGAATAAAACAGGTCGAATTGTAGATAGATTTATTATAACGTGGAACAACTTCATTTTAACAATTCGGTAAATATAAATCTCATTTCTTTTTATATTTCAACTAAATTGAAATGAAAAATCTGGAAGCAGTAGAAGACTGTTTCGTTCTATTGTGGAACTCTTCAGCACTGAGCATTCACGATCTGGCCTCGCGAGATTCCAGGTTTTCCATTGTGGTTTAACTTCATTTGAGTCATAATCCCAACTATTGAAATTACTATAATATCCACAAAAACCGCTTCTGATACTCAATCCAAATGTTTAATAAGCAGTAAATGATCAATATTGAATTGGTATTTTCTCACTGTTTGAGGCATTTTAAATAGTTTAAATTCAATAACAGTTTATAAATGTTTATTGTTTATAGAAACGGTAACGTCTAGGATTAACTTGTGGAATATTATTATGTATATTCATATTGTATAATTGTTAAGTAAGTAGATTATTGTACACAGATGTAATGTGGTCTGGTATGTATGTAAATAAAGTACGTCTGCTTGAAATATAATGTAGTGAAGGCTGATTATTGACTTCTGAACTCAAAAGGCAGAGGAAGGTAAGAAGCTACAGAATCGAGGACCAGTAAGGACTTGGAAGTTACCTCAAGTTTACCAGTGCTAGTTGAACGTGTAGTTGGTCAGTTCAGAGTGACCAAACCAGAGAAATCCGGAATTCTCATTTGTGGTTTTTATCGTATGATTTTAGTTAGCGATTGAAAAACGTAATAAAACCCAAAAAGAAATTGTTGTTATTTGTACTGGGTGAACTTTGTCATATTCAACTTCACCATTTTAGCCGATTTCCGTTGTTTTTACATTTTGAAATTCAGTGATACAACACATTTTTACAAATTTGCCGTTGTTTCTATGACTTATTGACTCATAAAAATTCACAAGTCAAATATTATATATAAGATAGTCATTTCTTAACATAGTTTATCTATCTAAAGCATCGGAGTTTAGAAATACATCAGCTAATACAATGACATGGTAGCTCAGCTTATATAAGTCATCTGAGAAATACAGGATGTGGATAGACACATACATACCATCATAAACGTATAAATCACGATCAGGGTTACACGTGAGTAATTCAAAGGGCCAAATATTTGGATGACGGAATAAATGAAAATATTAGAATAACTCATCTCTCCACAGTTTGGAAAAAATCAAATAGGCGTGTATCAATACTAATTGTGGCACTGAGCTACCAAGTTAAGATAGCCACTAATTTGCTTGTCGGGGATGGTTTTTGTTCGTGAAGATTTGTATTATCCTATTGTTTATAGTTAGGACTAAATATTGAGCATTCTTTGTTGATATATATGCATTCAGATAAGTCGCTTTAACACAACAGCGTCTTTACATGTCTTGTCACCAGAAGGGTATATCAGAACTCGTGCTGTATCCTATTTATTCGTAAGGTTGTAACGTGTAACCAACAGAGTAAATTCTGTAAATAGATGTAGTTTCTTTGGACTGTAATGATAAACGGATTCATGTATCATTCAATGAACACACTGAGTACACCACTAAACAGGTACATTTAGTACTCACCTCAGGTGACTGCCATCCAATGTTTATACTTTTTGAAAACACTATAAATGGCCTTAACAAACAGCAACATATAAATAATATTAAAAAACCCTAAGTCTTTTAGCTCGCATTTTCAAAACCATTACGTATAAACAATTAAGTCTTAAACGCAATCCAAAATTCAAAAACTAGTAGAATAAATACTAGGCAGGTTGACTTGGGTTAATTTAAGTTCTTATATTATAAATTCAAAAACCTTTAGTTTTATATTCATTTTCTCAATAAGCAAAATTCAAGAAACCAATATCTAGAAAAAAATCAAGTTTATAACCTGGATGTTACTACATTTCACCAAGAATATGTAAATATGGTTTTCTATAATAAGAGTATACAGAAGTAACAATGGTTATTGACGAAATAAAATCGTCAAAGTATGACGACACTAATTAATATATTCAGAAAAACAATAATATTCACATTTTATCTACATGAAAGGTAATGTATTCAAAGTATGTTGACGAATAACTAAAATATTTCTCAGTACGTGGTTGTATAGATCATTATGTTTATGGTTGAGATCATGAATCAGTTGATGTTAGACCACCATTGAAAACCTGGAAGCACTGGACGGCCGTTTCGTCCTATTGTGCGATTCCTAAGCAGTGCGCATCCATGAACCTGCTCGCGCGATTCGGACCCAAGACATTCGGTCTCGAGTGCGAACGCTTAGCCTCTATTCGTTAAAACTTTGTTGTTAAAATATGGAGTTCCTTAACCCTCTTGACGAAAAAATGTGAAATTGACATCGAATATTAGAATTCATACTAAATAATATATTTAATAATGTGATCCCCTCATTCTCATTTGTATCGTTATATAAGTGAAATTATTATTATTATATTAGTGTTTATTTTGTTATATGGTCTTCGGCAAAATGATTTTTATTTTACATCATAATCATCCCTTCATTCATCATCCTTTTCATTCACTTAATTATTCAGACTTAAACTTTTCAAATCCTATTTATTTATTACGTATCTCATCTTATTGATTTCTATTTCTAGACAATTACGGATTCCACTGATTGAAATCATGAGTCAATTGAAGCTAGGCCACCATGGAAAACCTGGAAGCACTAGACGGCCGTTTCGTCCTAGTATGGGACTCCTCAGCAGTGCGCATCCACGATCCCGCACCCCACCAGACTCGAACCCAGGACCTATCAGTCTCACGGCCGTCCAGTGCTTCCAAGTTTTCCATGGTGGTCTAGCTTCAATTGACTCACGACTTCAATCAGTGAGATTTCTAAAAATCTCCACAAAACCCATTCTGATAGAATTACATATGTTAAGGGCTTAATTTTTCTTTTTGTTCACTTACACTTCATAAATTTTAGCAACATGAATTATATTCAGAGGTGAAAATTTCAGATAATTGATAATCAAACCAGAAATTTCATTCCCATATCTTCCGCTTATATTAAGTGTTCAATCCAGTGTAAATAATTTTATTTTTTATTTAGACCTTAGCCATAATGATAATCAACACCAGTGGTTCATAAAAATTTACTTTATGAAACCGGTAGTTCTTAAGCTATCTGAATACTAAATTCAGATTTATTCTAGTCAAAGCCCTGTAGATCGAAAATCATAGTAAAAATTTCATTTTCATTTATATTAAGATAAAAAAGGCTATGAACTGTTGAAATTTGGTAGAAAAGTCAAAGAAATTAAAACATACAGTGGAAAGTGTCTTTTGGTATGGTTGATTCGGGTATATATATATATATTAACAGTAATACAATACGAAACAATTCATGCCGATTATTGACATTTGTCAAAAAAAACCGAAGTTTTCGTATCCAAGGGTGATAAGTGAACTAGAAACACGCTATAATAAATATTAATGACTGCTGAATAATAGAATCGGCTTACGATAATATATAGATTGAAAATTTTGAAAGGTTTATGACTCCTCATAGATTTTACGAACGAAAAAACATTACTGAGCATTGCAATTCTTCAAGGAAAAGAGGATAATTTGATATAGAAGAACATAATAATAAAAGGATTTATAGACTATGAGCTCTTTTTAACTATGACTTCGTGTATTTCAAAAATTTTTCTAAAGCGTTTGTTGTTGATTTTCAAGATAAAATTAAGACAAGTATGTGTAAAAAAACAGTTACTTGTTTAGTGATCTCTTAACTGTAAGTGATTGAAAGTTGTAATAAATAGTTCACAGAAATCGTCTATTTCACTGATTTACACTTTAAATAGAGATTTAATAAAAAAACTAACCATGTGCTTACTAATGACGAGCTTTGTGAGGGAATTCTCCGAGTTCTAGTGAGACGCCGTGACCAGTTCAACTAATCCGTGTCAGGTAGAGACAGGTATCTACCTCAGCACAATGGAAGATAGTCGCGCAATTTCGTGGATTGGCTGAGGTTAGACATTAACACTGTTGAATGCCAGCTCAGTGGTTTAGATGTTAAACGTTTGCGTGCGAGACTGAAGGTTCTGGATTGGAACCCCGCGCTCTGCTGAGGAGTCCGGCTTCCAGGTTATCAATCGTAGTCTAACATCAATCGGTCCATGATCTTAATCAAAAAATAATAATCTCTACAATCCCATACTGATAATTAATTAATTATAAATTTCCCATGTGTATAAAATATTAAATATCTATATCTATTCGCAGTTTTTAATTAAAGTAACATATATACTAACTAAACTGTTTAGACTTGTTTACTGTTTGAAACTTTGTTTATTTTTAAACTTAAAACACTTTCTTTTTATTCTTTGTGCAGTTAAAAAGTTACAAACATAGCGGTCATTATAAAGGAGTCGTTATGGACACTAGATGTGGTTGAAAATTAGAGCGATTATTATCTATGAAATACAGCTAAAATGTAACATGTGAAACTATACTTTACAAGTATAGATACTATGAAAATGAGCTTAATTATTCAAAGTAAATAAAATCCTTTTTATATAGTTTAAGATAGTTTTATTGGTTAAATGAGTTAATAAATTGTTTGTTATATAAATACATCTGTTTGAAAACCTTAACATTCAGAAAGTAAAGAATATCTGTTTCATGGTTGTGATGTTTTAGGAGTACTTAACAGAGTATGTCCGCTATTCTTTATGTAAGGTAAATCCAACATCTTCATTTATCGCTACTGGCATTATCCTGTTCAGTCACTGAATCACAGTACAACTATTCAGAACTGTAGACTTTTTAACTGAATTCTTTAATTAGTTTCAATGATTAATCAATGTCCCATACAAAGTGATGTAATAAATCCAGAAAACCCATCATTACAACAAATATAAGATAAAGAAAGTTTAGTAAGAAAAAGTTTCTTTTTAGCCTTCTGATTTACTTGATCTGTAGAATTGTATTTATATTTAATTTAATTTGTTCAATTAGTACTCTATAGTATGATAAAATCGAGAGAGGTTTTGTGGATATTATATTAATTTAACAGTTGAATTCAAGGGTCAATTAAAGCTAGACCACTATGGAAAACTTGAAAGCACAGCTGTTTCGTCCCAGTATGGGGCTCCTCAGCAGTGCGCATCCCGCTTCGCGAGATTCCAACCCTATTAGTTGTTTGCAAATGTCAGATATTTAAAGTTATGTAATAGTCGGCTGGTGAAAAATGTTAAGATGAGGATAAGTATTCACCTGATAGCTATTTAAAAGAAAATAACTACAAGTTGTAATAATAGCTAATTAATATCTGTAAAAATAATTGCAAAGTAGTAGAGATTTAAAACAAAATGCATAGTTATTTACAAAGATTATTAAAGCTAGATTACTTAGTGCAACAGTCATTCATATATAACATGAAATCAATCTCGTACAATACAATAGGTTAACCAATAATGTATTTCATGTTAGTGACTAAATAATAATGTGCTAGTTATCATTCCTACATGCCTTCGGTTTGGTTGCGTCTAAGGTCATATATTCTATACACTGGATAAAGTTGCTTGCTACTCCCTAACTTCTGGTTTTTCGTTTACTTCTTGACGCTAATTCAAACCATCGTCATATGACATCGTATGTACTATACCATTTAAGTAGAGCAAAAAAACATTCTTTTTATGTTCTAATCATTAGAAATTTGACTAAGTGAATAATAAAAACGATAAACTAATAGGAAATCGTGGGACATCTTATATCGGTATAAAACGTTTGAGATGTATCAGGAAGGGTATATACTATAGTGTTCTTTAAAAAAACAACAGTTAAATAAACGCCTTAAAATTCTTTGTTTGATCCTTGTGCATAGATTTTATCATTATTAATTAAGCGTTATAAATTTATAATTAGGAGTATCACTGTCGCCTGTTTCACTTAAATACAATAACTTGAGAATTTTCTTTGTGAAAACTATGTACTGAATTGATTATGAGTTCTTTTGGTAAAATGCTGTTTGTTTGTTTGTTTTTTAAAAATAAAAAGCCATTATCATTTCTTCAAACTATTGCAATTCACTGAATTCACTACTGTTAAGACTTCGTTTTCTTCTATTATTTTTACGTTAAACTTGTTGGAGAACATTCGAACTATAAGTCTTTCCAACTATTAATTATATCTAGAGCTTTTATTCTTGATATACTACGTATAAATTGAGCACTAGAACGCTAGAACCCTTCCAAGTCGCAATGGGAAGACAGAAGACTAGTGAAAGAATGTTATTCCTGACAGTGTCGACGACCCTAGTCGAAAATACACTCATTTATATATTGATTCGTACACCCATTTTGAGTAATAATTAGGATGAAATCACTTATATAAAAATACTCAGGTATCACAAATCACAGACTAAGCATAGTTCATGTCAATATTGTATATTATACAGAATAAAATATTATACGAGAAAAGAAAACAAATACTACACAGAATGAATCAGAAAGGAATTAATGTTGAACAAAGCTCATAATTATTAAATCAATCGAATTTTGACTTTTCTGTCTTATCACCAACGAACGGATTTTTTACAGTTATATATAGTAAAGAATTATGAAGAATCATTCGCGAGGCGGGATTGTGGATATGCACAGTTGAGGAGTCCTACAATAGAACGAAATGGGTGTCCAATACTTCCAGATTTTCCATGGTGATCTAGCTTCAATTGACTTCTGATCTCAACTATTACATTAAATAATTGTTTAAAAGTAATCATTATTCAGTCTAAATGTGATTTTCACAAGCCTTATCATATCCCACTTGACAGATGATTTGAATTATTGTCTGATCTCTCTTTTTTTAGATTATCAAATCAAAATGATATGCACTAAAGAATACATTCATAAGCAGATATTTAAGAGGAAACTTCTACTGTTTATAAGTAGTATACCTTCAAAATTTTGAGAGCAGAAAAATTTCATTATCCTTTTTTTAATCATCCCTATGGATATACATTTACAAGACATGTTCATTAAATGTCACAAACATTTTACTGTTACGTCAATAAAAGTTTTGATAATGTAATAGATTTTCTTAACTGTTATATCATGTAATTTCAATGGTTAATATCATGAGTCAGTTGAAGCTAGACCACCATGGAAAATCTGGAAGTATTGGACAGCCGTTTCGTCCTATTGTGGGACTCTTCAGCAGTAGGACGAAACGGCGGTCCAGTGCTTCAACTGACTCATGATTTCAATCAGTGAAATTTCTAAAAATCTCCACAAAACCCCTTCTGATTATTTTAAATTGTTTACACAAACAGGGTTAAAAAACTTTCTCAGTTTATACTTAGAATATGAACATGTAAACATCGGGACTTGGTAGATTTTCAAACAATTATAGTTTCTTTCATAAACGTCACTCAAATGAACTACTGATACAATCCTCTAGTAAGATCTTTATTTAGAATATTTAATTAATCCAATAGAAAGTTTATTGTAGGATCAACTATTGTGATGGACTATGAAAAAGTTCTTCATTGAAGTGAAATGATATATTTCTCTTCAAATATACTTTATCTGATTTTATAACAAATCTAAAACTTCATGGTTAACACAGAATGAAGCTTAATTCATAACTGAATAATAGTACTTTTCACATGGGAGTTGTATTTGTTTAGATACTTTTTACAAACTCTTCTATACTATATCAGTTAATTAATTTTTAACGCTAGCCATTATTTATTAATTAGTAGTAATTAAAAGTATGCGGATAATTAACCTGAAAATGAAATGATCTTCCATTTATTACTCAATTGTTATATCCCGCTGAGAATAATGAATGGTAACTGTTGGAATCTATATGTGAACTAATATGATACATATATTTTTTATTGTGTAATTATTAAGTAGTTAAGATATGCATATTCATGTTCCTCTTATTATAAGCTTCATTTTGACCCATAGACTATTATTACAGGATTTACATTTCTTGTGTTATGTTCAGTCTATTAATTACAGTCTCCCACATTCACAACCACTTTTGTCTAGATCTCGTACAAATGTTGTTTCCTATTTTATAGTGTGATATGATCTGTTTGGTTTGGATATAAACCCAACATGTTTGAAATACATGATTTATATGGCGGAGGCTGAGATTTGTGTTCTAGACTCAACAGGCAGGACTAGTCAGGAAGAAGGATAGATAAGGACTGTAGACTGCTCATATGAGTTTATCCGTCATTGGTGCGGTCGATAAGTCACTGTTCTCTAATTGGCACAAGGCCACAAATTATAACAGCAATAATAATTTTAAATAGAACATTAAATTAATATTAAATGAAATAGTAATTAATTAGCTTATTGGAAGCTATTGTAAATAAACGAAATATTTGATAAAACATCCATTAAGATTGTTATGACTAGTTTGTTCTTTAGTTAGTGTAACTATCGGATTGTCGTTTTCATTACTGACAAACATCAAAAGATTTTCATGAAAACCAGAAAGAACAAGAAAGTAAGTTTTCCTGATTACGAGACCACTCTTAATAACGTCTATAATAAAACTCGAAACTTTTATGTGTTCCTAATACAGCACTGAAATAAAATTTACGAGACCACTAGAGCAACTCTCCTACAATCAATTTCGATTATGGTTAAATTTTGTTAAGTCCTTTGATTTGCCTACTTAACAGACAATTTTATTTGGACAGAAACAATTTGCATATTTCTTTGTACTATTATAATCACTACCATATCTGTATAAACGTGTTCGCTTGATCAAATAACAGACTCGAGCTAAAATGGTAGTCGCTTAAATATCTCTCGATAAGTCATTCTCTTCCCCACGAATATATATGTACGCGAATCCTATTATTAGCCTTTCATTTGCCTTACTGTGCCCTTATGCGATTTGACTATAAATTTACCTCTATATTTGCTCTAATATACATATTCGTCTCTCTGAATCAAATTCGCTCGATGTGTTTGTAGCCTTGTGATCTATGCCATCCGCTAGGAAGCTGTAGTTGCCGCTTCTTGTTGCCTTCTTGCTTCAAACACCGTTGAAATTTATATAATGACGGTTATCAAGGTGATTGATTAAGGAAGCTAAGCCACTACACTTCATTCTCGATTTCGCAACCTGAAGGTCCTGAGCTAAAACATCGTTGAGTAGACATCTACTAAGATGAAAATTTCTCTCAGTTACCCATGGATTCCAGTAGAATTTCATATCAGTTCTTAACAGAGTTGTCTTAAATTTTGTCATTAGTTAATCCACAAAAATAATTTATATTTATTCACCGTCGGAATTGTACCAATACTGATTACAAGTCTAGAAGTTTCAAAGTTTGAAATATGTTCTGGATTTTCATTCACTGACTTTAATAATGTTGTTTTACTAGTTTTCTTCATAACATGCTATTTTACTTTGGATGATATATATAAAAGTTATAAGGGATTCCCTATACAAGTTTCCAGGTGCAATTTTCTTAAAGAACAAACTGAACAAGCGGAAATTAGTTTTCTTCCGAAATCCATTATACCTGTCTTATTTGTAAAATCCATTCATTTTTATCAATTAGTTAGTTTTTAAACAGAAACATTATTTTATTTAAAGCTTGACCCAGTATGCTTTGTGATTATTACCACCAAACGTCTTCTAACTTGATTTGATTTATTTTTTTTATAAATTAGAGTTTTTAATAGATGAGATCATGAGTCAATTGAAGCTAGATCACCATTGAAAACCTGGAAGCACTGGACAGCGGTTTCTTCCTATTGTAGCACTCCTCAACAGTACTCATCGAACCCAGGACATATCGGTCTCGCGCGCGAACTCTTAACCTTTAGACCACTAATTGTTTAGATTTAGTTATAAAGAATTCAACAATTACTAATATAATAAAAATTAATAATTTCTTTTTAACAGATTGGGAATTTATTTCAACTTTTATAGAATCAAGGTTAGTTGTCAGTAAACATACTGTAGTGAAGGAGAACACAGGTGAGGACAACCGAATCATACTCAGCAAAAATATTACATTTACTTGGTAAAATATAAAAACCATACTATAATACTTAATTTGCAAAATGTTCAATAATTGTCTCGAACTTCATTGTTCTTGCATTTCCATACTAATTGCTTTCTGTTCCCGCTCTTCCTTTCTTGATCTTCCCCATCTTCTGCCGCCAGACATTACATTTTTAGTTATTACCAACTTCTACTTATATTTCCACAAATAACTGACCCTAGAACTATCAAATCTTTGATACAGTGCAACACTTTAATTACTATTAGAATCCAATTGTTCTTCATATTGAACGTACTTACGCCTGTTACGCCTCGTGAAGGAACATAGGCCGCTCACCGGCATTCTCCATCCAACCCTGTCCCAAGCAATCCTTTCCAGCTCCTTCCAGTTGTTATTCATCCTTTTCATATCTGATTCTATTTCCCGACATAATGTGTTCTTTTGTCTTCCTCTTTTCCGCTTCCCTTCAGGATTCCAAGTTAGAGCTTGCATAGTGATGTAGTTTGACGATTTGCGTAATGTAAATCCTATTCATTTTCTTCGTCTTTTCCTAATTTCCTCTTCATCTGGAAGCTAGTTTGTTCTTTCCCATAATAGGCTGTTGCTGATGGTATCCGGCCAATCGATGTTGAGTATCTTGTGTAGACAACTATTTATGAATACTTGTACCTTCTTGATGACGGTTGTAGTAGTTCTACAAGTTTCAGCTCCGTACAGTAGAACTGTCTTGACGTTCGTATTGAAGATTGTGACTTTGATATTGGTTGACAGATGTTTTGAGTTCCAAATGTTCTTCAATTTTAGGAATGCGACTCTTGATTTGCCAATCCTCGCTTTCACATCTGCATCTGAACCTCCTTGTTCATCGATGATGCCTCCCAGGTATATGAAGGATTCTTTATCTTCCAGAGTTTCGCCATCAAGAGTGACTGGATTGCTGTTCTCCGTTTTGAATTTGAGGACCTTGGTTTTCCCTTTGTGTATGCTGAGGCTTTCTGATGCAGAGATTGCTGCTACACTGGCTGTCTTTATCTGCATCTGTTCGTGTGTATGCGATAGGAGAGCTAGGTCATCTGCGAAGTGCAAATGGTCTAATTGGTTTTGAGCTGTTCATTGTATGCCGTGTTTTCTCTTAGATATCGAGGTCTTCATAATCCAGTCGACCACCAGAAGAAAGAGGAAGGGAGAGAGTAGACAGCCTTGTCTGACTCCGCTCCTTAATTGGAATGCGTCTGTCATCTGTCCTCCATGTACGACCTTGTACTGTAGTCCGTCGTATATTGAACTAATATTCACGAATTTCACCAATTAATCAAATTCTCTTTGGTGAATAGTTTTATAGTGTTAAAGTTGACAGTCGGAACCTGTTCCTTTTAACCACTTTTTATATGACATAGACATAACGAATCCTACGATAGTTACGCTCTATCGCGGATCAACTGACAACATATTAGATGAGATAAAGGGTTGGGTATGTGCACTGTTCCGAATTCCGTAAACAAAAAGCAACAGTCGTACAGTATTCTCTAATTTTTCTGCTGAGTATTATTTCTTGACTACAATGCTCTACATGGAGTTAAAAAAAATGTTGAGTAAAAGTCAATCTTATTGTAATTTTTCAATAACAAACCTCATAGTTGTAAGGTAGAGAAATAAACGTTTCTTTTGGCTTAATACCACATTTTTCTAAGATATTTATAGATTAAATACATGAAATTAAGAAAAAAGAAAGCCACAATAACAATCTTCTAAATGTTAAAAGGTGATATTTGTCTGTAACTGATAGTATAAAATAAAGTGATTTCAATTTGTACTTTCAAAATGTACGTCTTTATTTCAGTTTTATTTTTATACTAAACAAAAAATTACTTTGAATATAATATTAATTTAGACATTAGACACCAAAACTATTTATGTACCGATCATATGCATACATGAAAATTCCCAATTATAATCAGTGACAAAATATAGATTTTGTTTACTGTTTATTGTTATAACTTGTGGTCTAGTGATACGGCCAATTAGGGAACAGTGACTTGTCGACCGCATCAATGACGGATAAACTCATATGAGCAGTCTACAGTCCTTATCTATCCTTCTTCCTGACTAGTCCTGCCTGTTGAGTCTAGAACACAAATCTCAGCCTCCGCCATATAAATCATGTATTTCAAACATGTTGGGTTTATATACAAACCAAACAGATCATATCACACTATAGACTGAACATAACTCAAGAAATGTAAATCGTTTAATAATAGTGTATGGATTAGAATGAAGCTTATTATAAAAGGAACATGAATATGCATAACTTAACTACTTAATAATTACACAATAAAGATATATGTATCGTATTAACCCATAAATAGATCCCAACAGTTACCATTCAATATACTCGTCGGGATATAACACTTATTATATAACAAAATCATATCTAGAATATGATGGTTTGTAATTCTAGCACCTAATGACCTTCTCAGTGGAGGTCAAGTTTTGTCATTTCATTACAAATTTATCAACAAAATACCCATTTATATTTTAAAGTAAACAATACTATTTCCAATTAATCTTTAGCATTATAAATTTCATTTAAAAGTATATATTGTTCTCTAAGCAAAATAAACTGACCTTAATTGTGAAAGAAAAAGAAACTAAAACAGAGTTTAATAATGACCCATTTGAAAAAAAGATGTACATCATTTTGTTATATTGAAAATTAAAATTTTAGTGCAGATGTATAAACTGAATTAGATTGAATTGAATTTGTTGAATGTAATCTGAATAAAAATGATTCTATTTATTATTGAGTTTTAAATCGGTAAATTGAAAAAAAAAAGGTTTATAGAAACTACTAATTATCTCTTACTACAAAAGATAATAAAATAATTGTAGGTGAAGACTGGATATAAAGGTATCTTACAATAATGATAAAATCATCATATAATGATTGAGCAGAAAATAAAATAAAGTAATCAAGTTGAGTAACGTATTTATAAAAGAGTTTGTGCCCCCAAATGCCCTGGTACGGCCGAAAGTGGGGAAAGTCAGCTCTCCCTCTCGAAATGCTCTCACATAGCCACGTGTATATAGCCTCTGTCAGGGAAGTCCTACTCACTGCCTTCTCGTGGCGGGGGTGTTGTTTACTAAAATGGGAGGACGAAAAGCGGATGTCCGGCGCTTTAACCGGATTCCAAACTAATGGTGCACATGGGCTCCAGTATCCTGCGGGAACAAATGGCGTATGAACCAATTGTTGGTCACCGGCTTCCATGGGACTGCATCTCCTTACGATGTTCCACTGCCTTGTGGGTTAAACTATAGTGACTCACGTGCAATCGAGTTTAGTTCAATCAAGGTCTTTTGTTGACCTATTTAATGGACAAAGTCATCCATGATATAACAACTTGTTGTACTATCTTTATTATTATGCTTGTATGAAATACATATGCTTGAACATTGTTTAGCGCCTACGCATGTATTCATTCTGCTAGCTTCATTATTAACTGCTTAATCTATTCGCTGACTCATCCATTTTCCTATACATATATATATGTGTACATTTGCACCCATTTACTACTACTACTACAACTACTTGCTACTGCTACAATCGTAGTTCGCTTGCTCATTCATTTTGCCTCTCTGTTGTCTGGTCCGAATTATCTACTAAATAAACTGTAGTAGCTGCTTCTTTTTGCCTTCTGATTTCAAACATCGTTGAAGATTATACGATAACGGTTCGAGGGTGATTAATTAACGAAGCACAGCCACTACAGAATTGGTAATCCCGACGTGAGAACGGGAAGCGAATTTTGACGAAATAATCAAATTCCAAAAATTCGACTACCTTCATCTCAATTTGGATTATCAAATGAAATATAATTACAACTGTGGATTTATATTATTATTTTAATTACACTTACATTATTTCGCAAACATTATTAAACGTGACAATTATAATCATAATAAATAACAATCATCCATAAACAATTGATATATTGGTGCAATTTAGTAAGTCTGTTCCATTTTATAAATTGTGCCATTTTTTTACTATCATTGTTTTCGCCCGTTTATTCTTCCTTGTGATTGTTAAATTATTTTCGTGTGCTACTTAATTTTTATAAGCATGTCTTATGGAAACACAGTTTCAAGCGTACAGCAAGCCTCATCCGTGAGGTCTCTTAACCTCTCTGCCCCTTCTTTTAAAATCGCAGACCCAAAACTTTGGTTTATAAGACTTGAAAATTATTTTCTCGCTAACCGCATTCTTTTGCAAAAGGATAAGTTCGGCCTGACAAGCACACTACTCCCAGACGAAGTAGCTGACAGCGTTCGAGAGGCACTAGCAAAACCAGACACAGAAAAACCATACGACGTGCTAAAAGAGGCTGTAATTAAAACTCTCAGTGACCAACAAGCCGTCGAACAACTTCTTAACCAAGTACAAATTGGAGATAGAACCCCATCACAACTAAAAAATTATATGAAAAGTCTACTTGGCGATAGACACATTGACAATAATCTCTTTTATCAACTGTGGCTCCGCCGACTCCCTGCAAATATACAGCAGATCCTAGCTGTGGGAGATACGGATGCTGATTTAGACAATATAGCAAAGATAGCCGATAGAATATACGAAAGAAGCAAGCAAGCAAGCCCTCCACTACACAATGTGACGGTAGACGATAGACTTGATACTCTACAGAAGGAAATAAATGTTTTGTGCTGAAAACTCTCAGAGTTAACGCAGAGAGAAAAGCCACGAAGGTCATCGCGAGATCGTCCGCGTGAAAGGACCCGGTCAACTTCTAGACGACGCACAACTCCCGCGATATGTTGGTATCATCAAATGTTCGGCTACAGGGCTAGAAAGTGCCTACAACCTTGTAGATTTAACAGGGATAGTAACCGATACCCACGAGTATCAATGGCAACAGCATCAACACACATAATGCCTGAAAATAGTCGCCTCTTTTATATACAAGACCGGACCACTGGCGCACAATTCTTAGTTGACACTGGAGCGGAAATTAGCGTAGTACCTCCATTTAACGAGGAAAGAAAAAACATTAACCCGTCGTTAGTGCTAAGAGCAGCAAATAAATCAGATATTAAGACATATGGTAAACGGAAATTGTCCCTAGATTTTGGACGTGGCGCTTCATACCGTTGGAACTTTGTCATAGCAGACGTATCGATGCCCATAATAGGCATAGATTTCTTATGTAACTTTGACCTGCTAGTAGACTCTAGACGACACAGACTTATAAACGGCAGTCAAACCACTTCGATAAGAGGAATACTTACGGAAGCCGTTTCAATGAACCTTGTGATAGATAAAAGTTGTGGTGATCCATATAAATTGTTGTTAAGGGAGTTCCCTGAACTCGTAAAAGTAACATACAATAAAGCGGATCTCAAACATTCTATTCAGCATCACATCGTAACGAATGGTCCACCAATCAATGCAAGACCAAGAAGGTTAGATCCCAAAAGACTAGCCATCGCAAAACAGGAATTCGACAAGCTAATGAGGCTAGGCATTATAAGGCCATCGAACAGCCCGTGGGCATCCCCGCTACATATGGCCCCGAAAAAGAATGGAGAGATTAGGCCATGTGGGGATTACAGAGCACTAAACAAACAAACGGTAGCTGACAGATATCCTATACCGCACATTCATGATTTCACCTACAGTATAGAAGGCACTACTATCTTCTCGAAGATCGACTTAGTCAGAGCATACTACCACATCCCTGTTGCCCCACAAGACATACCGAAGACAGCAGTAACAACCCCATTTGGGCTATATGAATTCCTGCGTATGCCTTTTGGACTGACTAACGCGGCATAAACCTTTCAGCGGTTTATCGACCAGGTCATTAGAGGTTTACCTGGGGTATACGCGTATATCGACGACTTATTAGTAGCTAGCACCACTAAGGATGAGTATATGCAACAACTACGGCAATTATTTATGCGACTCAGAGAACACGGCATTTCTATAAATATTGAGAAGTGTGAATTCGGAAAAGAATCTTTACAGTTCCTAGGTCACAATATAACTTCTCAAGGCATCACACCAATAGCAACAGAAGTCGACGCCATTAGGAATTATCCCCTACCCGACTCATGGAAAAAGTTACGCCGGTTTCTCGGGTTAATAAATTATTACAGACGATTTATCCCGAATTGCGCGTCAATATTGCAACCACTAACAGATGCATTACGCGGAAACGCACGGACATTCCAATTATCACCAGACGCGATTCAAGCATTCGAGAACGCTAAAAAGCACTAAATAAAGAAGTGACACTAACTAGACGAAAGAGCGAAACACCGTTAGCTATCATGACGGATGCATCAGACGTAGCGGTAGGAGCCGTTTTACAACAATTAGTAAATGGCATATGGGAACCGCTCTCATTTTTTTCGAAAAGACTGAATCCGACACAAACAAGATATAGTACTTTTGGATGAGAACTCCTAGCGATTTACTTGGCAATAAAACATTTCCGACATATGATTGAGGGTACCATTTTCACAGTATATACAGACCATAAACCCCTCACAAAAGCATTGAATGCCAAACAGGACAACTACTCGCCGAAGGAAATCCGACAATTAGAATTTATTTCCCAATTCACGTCTAACATACAGTATATCAAAGGCAATAGTAACGAAGTGGCAGACGCGCTATCCAGAACGATGGTCAACGCTCTCGTCCAGTCCGAAATCGATTATCACAAGTTAGCAGCATTACAAAATATCGACGTCGAGTTAAACAGACTAAAGTCTGCCAATACAACCTCGTTAGTTCTCAAAGAAACTCCATTGGAAGAAGTAAGCATCATCTGCGATATTTCTACAGGTCAACCAAGACCATTTATTCCAAAGCCGCTAAGGCGAAACATTTTCGAAGCCATGCACAATATTTCGCATCCCGGAATAAAGGCCACCATCAAACTAATCAGCGAACGTTTCGTATGGCCAAGTATGAATCGGGATATTCGTAATTGGACGCAAGCGTGTATAAAATGCCAGAGAGTTAAGATACATCGCCACACCAGTTCCGCAGTAGGTCATTTCCGTCATCCCGATAACAGATTCGAGCACGTACATATCGATATTATAGGACCACTGCCGGTTTCGAATGGCTTCAGTTACATTTTCACTTGCATTGATAGATTCACGCGATGGCCTGTAGCTGTGCCCATAAAAGATATTACAGCCGAAACTATCGCAAAAACCCTAGTAGAGCATTGGATTTCCCATTATGGCGTACCTACTAATATCACAACCGATAGAGGAGCTCAATTTGAGAGCCGCCTCTTCCAACAACTCACAGAACTACTCGGAATCAAACGAATTCGCACAACATCCTACCATCCGATGTCGAATGGTATGGTAGAGAGATTGCATCGGCAACTTGAAGCTTCTCTTACAGCTGTCATCAGCAATAATGATTGGGCCAGCAAGCTACCGTTAGTCATGTTGAGCTTAAGATCAACAATCAAACAAGATATAGAATGCTGCCCAGCAGAATTGGTTTATGGAACCACACTACGTCTGCCAGGAGAGTTTTTCACTGCAAGTAAAAGCGTTTCAACTGATATAGCGGACTATGTACAGCGTCTTAAGCAGCATATGAGTAGTCTAAGGATAACGCTTCCGAGACAACATCAACGCCGTGTGTACATACCCAAACAACTAAGTGACAGTACCCATGTGTTTATCAGAAGGGATAATGTGCAACGTCCCTTACAACCGGCCTACGATGGTCCATTTAAGGTGATTAAAAGAGACGACAAAACTATCACGGTAGAAAAAGCTGGAAAAACGGATGTAATTAGCATCGACCGAGTCAAACCAGCTTTCATCGAAGCCTACGATCAGCCAGTACATACAGATACTGCGAAAACCGTTGAATCATCGAAGCGTCAGTTCCAATCATCAACGACATCGACGAACACAAGCGAAGAGAATCCAGTAACGACAAGGTCTGGCCGAAGAGTAAGATGGCCCCAACATTATGTCGCTGCAATCTTCGATTAATAATTTTCTACTATTTAAAATATTAATTATAACTTCCACTTCATTGTGCACACATGCATTACGAATTTCATGTTATACGCTATAAAACTCAACATATCTTATGTACCCCTACACTTACACGTATAATTTTTATTTAAAATGTAAAGCAATACCGCATTCCTTCTATTTATTGCTATTATTTTTTAAAACCTCACGGACGGGCGCAAACTAAATGTACAGCACACACTAACTTCATCTTAATTTTGTACAAACCATTTTTTTTTCAAACGATTGTAACTACCCTACTCAGTTTACTATTTTTTTGTGCAAACACAGACATTTTTCCATATATCTTTGTTTGCAGGGGGGAGCTATTATAGTGACTCACGTGCAATCGAGTTTAGTTCAATCAAGGTCTTTTGTTGACCTATTTAATGGACAAAGTCATCCATGATATAACAACTTGTTGTACTATCTTTATTATTATGCTTGTATGAAATACATATGCTTGAACATTGTTTAGCGCCTACGCATGTATTCATTCTGCTAGCTTCATTATTAACTGCTTAATCTATTCGCTGACTCATCCATTTTCCTATACATATATATATGTGTACATTTGCACCCATTTACTACTACTACTACAACTACTTGCTACTGCTACAATCGTAGTTCGCTTGCTCATTCATTTTGCCTCTCTGTTGTCTGGTCCGAATTATCTACTAAATAAACTGTAGTAGCTGCTTCTTTTTGCCTTCTGATTTCAAACATCGTTGATGATTATACGATAACGGTTCGAGGGTGATTAATTAACGAAGCACAGCCACTACAAGACCTTTAGGTCAAGGGCTCGGGGTGTGGCCCCCTAAGAAAACCACCTGCTTCGGTTTGGGCACCCGAGCAGTATCACAGCCCTCACACATATCAAATGAGACCTGTGTGGCACATATGTATTTGGTGCCTCCTTGTACCAATATCTATGTGTTAAAATAAATAAATAAATAAAGAGAGTTTGTGGTGTTTGTCGACTTTTATTACTTAAATCATTTGTGAGTGCATGTCTATGACTTCGAAAGGGGATGAGAAACATGATTTTCAAGTCTCACGATGAGTATCTAACATTAGGATCCTTGAACTGGCACACATTAATTTACATATCTAATTTTAATTAATTCGCCAAATTGAGTAATTATTTTTCAATAACTCCTGTAGGTAACCTTTTCACACCTGATATGGCTGAATAGTAGCTTAAATACATATATCATTTTAACGTTGAGTAATTAATTCACTAGAAAAATGAATATATGAATCTTTCCTTAAAATATAAAGTTGAACAACCGGAATTAAAATAAAAGATATAAAAGAAGTTATAGCAGCTCATATGAAATTGAATTTGTTCACATTTAATTTCGTTAAGCCCTTTTTATTAACTTATTTAACCGACAGAGTCATTCGTACAATAACAACTTATTTATATCATTGTACCTTTACTATTGTTACACTTGTATGAATATGTATGTCTAAGCATTGCTTACTGCCTACTCATATATTGATTCTGCTAGCCTTAATATTAGTCGCTTAACTGATTCAATGATTCATTCATTTCACTATGTATATGTAGGTACATTTTAATCCTGTTCATTGACTCGCTCATTCGACTTGCGCACTCACTCGCTTTTCCGCACTACTCTTTCATGTTGTAATTTTGGTGCAATAATAAACGTAATCAACACTTCGTATTCGCCTTCTGATTAATACACCGTCGGGGCGTTATCTAGTGACGGTTATACGAAGTTTAAGAATTCTATAGAATACCGACCACTACAAAGTCAAATTCAATAAGTAAATAAAACACTTTCTAACTTTTACTTCGAAATCTGAATTTATCTACCTAAAAAACTACACCCACACTATTAGTAGTTTTTGGATAGTATCTTCACAACAATGAGTAATGTTGTACAAAACAATTGCAAAGATAATGGGTTACAATAAAGTTATAAAAAATATTTTTTTGAATTTATTTAGAATCATTTAACTGATATAGAATCGAGAGCTGATTGAACTTAGAAATGTAAACTAAGAAACAGCAACTCAGAGATATGAAGGTTAAGCATTTCTAGAAAGATTTTGAAGTCTTCATTCCGTTCTATTGTATGGTAGTGGATATGGACTGGTCATAAATCTCTAACGTGAATTATGATCTAAAATATGCTTTTAATGCACTGACCTTTGTTTCATACCAACAAGGTTTGCAAAACAAACTGAAATCGTAAATATTATCCCTTTATTCAGTGTTGAATTAATTAATCTAAAGAATTCCGATAACTATAATGAAGAAAATATAAGAGTTTTGGTTTTTTTATTTGAATTATTTATAACTGCAAATGATTAACAAAATATTTGTAATTCCTTTGAGTTCATATGAAATTTTAAAACTCAATAGATTTTTAGTTATTTGAGTGTTCATTATACGTATACTGAAAATATTACTGTATGAGTGATACTTATTACGTAATGATGGCAATCGAAGCATAAGTTTAACCAAGAAACGTTAGATGGTGCTTTCGTCTTAACATTTGACTATTAAGTATTTGAAACCACAACTCAACCTTGAATCAAACTGAAGACCATTGGGTTTGTATTCAATTATAAACATTTCCAACCCCGATTGAATAACAATATAACACCGAGACTATACTATTACGGTGGTGGTGAAGGTTTCAATAAAGACTTGCATAACATCTACTGGCTACGTCTCTATATTATAGCTCCGGTAACTCATCTTCAAAAATACTATATATGACCAAATTATCATATTTCATCGAAATCATGAACCGATTAAAGTTAGACCACCATTGAAAACCTGAAAGCACTGGACGGCCATTTCGTTTTAGTATCAGACTGCTTAGCAGTGGGCAATCACGATCCCCCAAGAAGGACTTGGACACAGGACCTTTGGTCCAGAGTGGACGCTTAACCTTCAGACCACTGAACCGGGGTCCAAAGTGTTAATGTCTAACTTCGACTAATCCACCCTTCATTGTCTTCGGTGGGTAACTGACTCAGACCCGATACGGTTAAACTCCATTAGTTACGACTTCTCACTAGAACCCCAAGAATTATCTCTCGAAGCTAGTCACAGGTGAGTACACAATAATTATCAGTATAGGGTTGTGGAGACAGTTGGGATTTTATTTAGATGAAGGTTTGTGATTACTTTATACTTTAGTGGTAATTGTCACCGACTGGTTCGGGTTTTTCTATTACTAATATATATTAAACAACCTCAACCTACATGATTTCACTTGATATTTTTGGTTTTGAAAAATTCGGTCGTTTTTCAGTGTCATAAAGTTTTGTTCAATCACTTACATTAGAATTTTCTAAATTCAACCTGTAAAACTTTAACTACTTACAAATCAATCAGTAGACATGTGGTTTACTACAGAAATGTCCCACATAGATGATATTTTTTATTTTAAACGCTTATCAATATCAATTGTAATAAAATAGTTGTGTGATTTTATCACAGCAGTGTATTAGTGTATACTTTATACCCAGGTTATGAACAACGCTCAATCAGGGAGTCGTTATAAATCGACAGGACCAAGTTTTATACAGTCATGAACTCCAACACCATTTCGTATACTGGCCACCTCTCAGGTGTTTATAATCAGTTTTATCGTCGAAAAATAGTTCATAAATAGGAAGCCACTGGATAACATCAGCAATAACCAACATGGTATTGATCTCATATACAAGTCATCTATAATTTATACTTGAAACGAGGAACCGCTATTATTCCCCCAACACGAAGTAACAACACAGAAGATGGATACAACTGAAGATTTATTCAATCCAAAAAGATCCAAGAAGACCTTAGTTGAAATATGCAGTCATTTGTATATTCAGTTAGTTGAACTATTTGATTATTAATTGCAATATATCACATGAATAAGAAATATCCTTATTCATCATAAAATCACATGTTGCATTTCATATTAAACATAGTTCACTTTAATGTAATATAAAGAATATCATAACTTGAATAAACAGCATAATGAAGTAAAACAATTTTATACACAATGGAAATAAATCATCATATTGAATTGAAGACGGTAGTGAAGTTTAATAAAAGTCACAATGAATTAATAATTCTATTTTGTCTTTTTATTCTGTCATATTAGTTGAACTGAAATTCAATAATAATTTTTTAGAGACAATGATGATCGAATAAAGATAATTTTCGAACATTAATAACTTGGAGAGTTTAGGTTTTGGAAAGTATAGACTAAGGCTGATCTTACGTATAGAATGTAGACTCAACCTTTAACAACAGACTAACATCATTATGGTACCAAATATATGCCCAAACCTCTCTAACTACCACGCCAATACCAGAATATATAACTATCTACTATGTATCAGATCAAGAATGAAGAAAATTTGCAAAAATTTTTTCGATGCCTCATAGGTAAAATTCTATTTATGCCTATTTCAAAAATGTACACAAGCTCATTGGCCTAAATAGGATGAGCTTTTTAGACTATATGGTTTTGTCGATTGAATCCAACGAAAAGATATACCAATGGATTAACAGTTTACAGGTTGTTTAAAAATCTATCGAAGTATCTATATAAGCATATCTAAAACTACTCATGATGATTACCAGTGTTTCTTTAGTTTACATTACCGTTTGTTAATATTTATAACAGGTAATGATAGCTTAATCGTTTACAAAAGGAATCTCGCCGACTCAAACGTTTAGAAGTTTATCTGTTCATCTATAAAGAATGTATGCACGAGCAGTACATTTTGAAATATTTTCCTCTTAATACAGTTGTCTATCATCAATGTTTAAATAAACTTCAGGTTGACTTTATGATCCACATGTTTCATACACTGATAATCAATAATTAGTCATCTGTCTTCCATACGAAATACTTTGAATACACTTTTGTCTAGATTCAAACTAAGTTAATATTATATTTCCTTGAAGATCTACACAAACTGCGATTGCATTATCTTTCACAGACCTTATTGATTGTTGAAGTGTGAATTAAACTTCAACAAATTAGGTCATCTTTTTTACACTAATAATTGAAGTGTTTATTACTAAGATGTAAAATTCGGAAAGAATTTAACAAATGTGGTCGATTATTCATTAAAATTTTCGGCCAGTTTTATTCATTTTTGATTAAACAAGTGAGATTTATCATATAAAAAAATCCTGATAATGTTCTGACTAGATCATCTACTTTCCTCTTTCCATCTATATAACTTGATAATCACAAAGTTCATCTATAATAATTATAGTCACATGAGTATGTTTTAATACTTCAGTAGTATAAATCTCTTCGATAATTACATATGTTGTACTGTGACGTTATATATGATAGATTAGCTTCGAACGCAACTTGAACTTTCCTTTATCTGGAATATTACTCATCCATAATCAATCGCCTCAAGTTGTTCATGATTGAATTTCGTCATTACATGAATTCAGCAAATATTACAGTCTTAAAAATTAGCTGTATTAGACATATACTAAGCTTCGGTCAAATACAAAATTCAGACTATCACTTGAAGTTTTCCTATCATGTTGAAATATTATGCAATTAATTAGTTTTACGTTGGTCACTAAAGATGAGGTATAGAATTGTTTAGAAACTTGAGATAACGGGTAGCAACCTTATTGTACATCTATTTGTTTGATGACTTAACAGAACTCTTGAGGAATGCACATTTTGCTTGTTTTCCTGTTGATTAGAATAGTTTTTGAATTCGTGCTTTTTTCGAATTGTGCAATGTTTCTTTCGGTTGAATCTCCTCGCTAATTTCGTTGTTTTTACAAAATATTTCATATCCTAAGTCTATGTAATAAACTGTTGGGTTCAAACTGTCTGAATAAAGGTGGATCAGCAGTATCTGAGGTATCGGGCTTGTAAAGATATCTCCGAGTCATTTCTTTGAAGCCAGATCATCCCGATATATTATCAAACAATATCAATTACAGTTATTAGTCAAAAAGTATCCATTAGTTCGGAAATCAAATCTTCACAGAACAAATGATAATACGAGATGTTTGGATTAGAAGCACAAAGATACATAATTAAGACAGAAACTATATATGATCATGTCAATATTGTAGTAAAACTATCCGATGGAAGTTTCTCATTCAAATTATTACATGAAGGATAGATGCTGGTAGTTTATATTTAGACTTAACTCTGATAAACTATTTATAAATAGAATCTACTTAGGAAAGTATGTAATACTTCTCAGATTTATTTTAATTTCTAAAATCTATAGAATATGAATGATTTATATGACATGGGTTTTGACCTTACCATTGTTATTAAATCAAAAACACTTAGATTGATTAATTGGCATTAAGTACAAATTAAAATTAATAAGCATTGGTGATAAGTCACTGTATCGACGTGGTATTGGACACGTTTCAGATATGTCCACACGTCAGTCCCATTTTCGAGGAAATGGTGGATGAATAACAAAAATATCAATAGTAAACAAACAATTGGAGTATAAAAAGTAGGACACAAAATCATTAGAAAATTTATGTAAGTAGAGAGCGAAACTGAACCACGGTGTTCCCTTTATCATATTAAGGTAGACAGCTAAGGATACGGACAACGTAATAATCCTTTCCTTATATTTCTATGCATTAATAAATTTCTGACAAATAGTAAAACAACCTAGTTTTACTGAAAACATAAATAACCTTGACGAATGAATTAAGTAGATGGGGTCGAACGTGTGAACTCCAGGAAAAATATTGGCGGTATTTAGTGTTGTGTAAGGCTACCTTGTCAAGCCAAAATGTCCAGGTGACTCTACCGAATAATGCTTTATGTTACAACACGTATTCTTGCCTCAATTCAAAGTTACTACAAACGCTTTCATTTCCAGTTAATCGGCACAACGCTGAGTATTTCAGTACTGAAGTGTGAAATATCGTTTATTTCTCATACATACACTGTAATGAATATGGAATTGAGGCAACACAAGAAATCTTTTGATTGACATCTAAAACGACTCAAATTTCATTTGACTAGAATGACTATTCAAAACCTATCGGCTAGATTCTACGTAATTAGCAGCACAAAATAATTCAATATTTTGTCGAAACTTTGACCAGTAGGGGTAACTGGAGAAAAAGCCTCTTACGTAGTTCATGTAGATGCTTCGACGTTTCACCATAACAGTTAGAAATTACAATTTTCACTTGAGACAAGTGATCGAATTTCAGATAACATTTGCTACGGGTCTTAAAATGGAGTGTACGAAAACTTCCTTACCAACCTCAAACATACAAAAACAACTTACATAGAGTTGGAGCATACAATTATATTACTTTGAGCTAAAAAATAATTTTAAGGAAGACTTATAAATCTTTCAAAAACGCCAAAGGAATGAAAGCTTCCTGACTAAAACATTATCGGCTTTGACTAAGCTCCCCTTTGATGAATTATACGCTCCTATAATCATAACCGGTGCGAAAACAACAGTAGGACAACGTGCTTCTGTTTATTATTAGCAGGAAACAATTGGACGAAGTTAAATATTATGTACACGGAGAGAAATATGTTAAATAAGATCTGTCTTCAGATAAAAAAGTAAGGAACTGTATATACAAGTCCGAATAAACTTTTTCAGATAGAACTAACAATTCCATTGATAACTCTCGCATTCAATACGATTAAATAAGCAAAGATCAACTGTATTTTTGAGTAGGTCTTCTGACTTCAATTTTATTCGGATAAATATTTTTCTTGAATACAATATTGCAGAGGAAGAACCAACAAACATACATTACAACATATGGGAAATTGGTAGAAATCCTGAAAAAGAAAACCAACTATTTATTTATTGATAACAATAGAAAAACGTCTCATATATGACGTATTTTCACATGAATAATAAGATATACACAATATGTATGTTCATGTATATGGGCTTATTTTTACATAAGATAAACGCATAGAATAATAAATGCTTGAAAATTACGACCGTCGATGGATGATAGATATCACTAACAAAAAAAAAACGAAATGTTCAAATTTATACTGAAATAAAAACAACCAGAAAAGAAACAATGACAAAATTGAACAGAGCATGTCTCATTTGTCCCCTTCTTCCTTTTTTATGCAATAAGTGTATAAATTGATTAAATATAATTAACATAATCTAATTTTGACATAATACATACAGTTGGTTGATTAGTTAATTAATCAATGTATATCTTTTCTCTATTGATGCAACTAAAACTAAAAACAATAAGTACAGATAAAGAAAATCGCACTTTCTACTTTCTGGGCAATCGTTTTTCTAATACATTAACATAACCAATATGTATACGATGTAAGAAATCATCATCTGTCTGGAAAAGAAAACAACAATAAGAAAAGTTGGTGGTTAGTAGCAAAACAAACACAGAGAAAGTCTTAAAATTCTTACACTTCAGTGGATACAATGAGCAATCATATCTATAATGACTATATGGTTTAATATTGAAATAAAGGATTTTCAAGAGGCAGTGAAGTGAAAATCGGTTACAAGACACGAAAAGAACGTCTAGAACCAATATAAGGATACTTTTCACGAATGTTTTTGAACGATCAAGTCTTATAGTGAATTATTTCGTACATTTGGTAAGAACAATCCAAGTGAATTAGCTGGTTCTCTCTGATCTAATCAGAGATCACAGATATTCCTAGATGACGATGAAACGGGGAGCAACATTCTTCACAAGACCGAAGAGCTTGTTGGTGATTTCAACCTTCTACTACCTGACAAGTGAAATTAACCGAATCTAACCGAGTAGAAGAAATATTAAGGATAGTATTTGTAACACTACAGTTGAACCAGAAAAGTCTAACAATTAGTGAGCTAATGCGAGCATTAACAGTGATAACTGACAACTGGTATGGGAAAATGAGATAACTATTTTAATTGTAGCACAAAAAAGCATTGCAAACTAGCTTGAAATGAGCGAACTAATTAAGGTCACAAACCAACAATCAATGAGACATGTAAGCACTGGACGGCAGTGTGGGACTTCACAATATTGTATAGCGGACCCCAAAGACAAGGGTCAAACCCAGGACTTCGGTCTCGCGTACGGAAGTTTAGCCTCTAAACCATCGAGTTGGGATTCTATGATGGATCAATTTAGCTTCAATCAACCTACCATTGGATAACTACTCAGTGGTCTAGAGGTTGAACTTCAGCGCGTGAGAGTGAAGGTCCTGGGCTCGAGCCCTGGCCTAGGGGTCGTGAACGCGCAGTCCTGCGTAGTCCCATACTAGAACGAAACAACCGTCTAGTAATTCCAGGCTTTCAATAGTTGTCAAACTTAGATTGGTTCGTAATTTCAGTAAAATTTAACAAATTCCACAATACCTGAACGACTTATATTTGAAGGAAATCCGGGTATTTCTTAATTATTTGATATAAAAAATACAATGAAACCTACTTGTAACAAATGAATTAATGTTTCTCTTAGTTGATCTTTCGTAAGATATTCATTCATCGCGGATTTTTCTGTTGTCGAGGTGGGGGCTTTATTTTCTGAAAAAGGGCTCGATACAGTATGTTTACCATAATTAAATTCGGACATTAATCCGGGGAAAATCGATGATGGGATGCTGGTTAACATGTCAGGTGTAACGAGTGTGTCTTCTCCTATAATCGTTTTACACTTGGGAGTGATATTCGAGAGTTTGTTTCGATTAACCGACCGATTAGATGGTGAATGTATTTCATCTGAAAAATTTTCTTGTTGCTGACGGATATGCCGTCGTTGTTTACGTTGGCCAACTCCATAGCTTTTGGGTAAACCACGACCACAAGGGTCTTCGCATGCTTCCTCATCATCAACATCATCCACATAACCAGCATCATCACTAAGAAGGCGGCGATTTCGATCAACACGAGTATCTTTATGTCCTTCAAGGTAGCATGCAGAAGACTCCATGACTGACACATGTGATAACACCTGGTCATCTGGAGAACTATCGTCTGTAGCGACAACTGTTTTTAAATCACCGGATATCTTTGAACGTGATGTTAGCCCATCAACGTTTTCAGGAAGCTAATGGAAGAAGGCAAGGATAAATAATTACTGTTATTTGCATTTTTAATTTTGAGTATGAAAAGTTGAAATAACAACAGTATCACAACGTGTGACAACGAATAATATAGTGCACTTCAATCGCTTGTCATTCTATTGAATACGATAAAACAGAAATTTAGGAAGAATATACATTTGCTAGGTATGTAAAAAAAGCGTATCTATATGCAGATTTTGACGCGATAGAATGCAGTGATAACACTGAATGGTCGATCATCGCTACCACCACATTTCGTATTCTTATGAACCGGTAGCAACATTACTGAGGAATAAAGTGGAAATCACGTACCTGCAATAAGTAAAAACCTACTTAACTGATAATTATGCTAAATAGCATTTTCAGGGACTGGTGACTTTATCCTCATACTGTGAGCTACTACAAAAATGACAAATTCTGGATGATTAGCAAAACTACTCCATCCATACACCCGCCAACAAAAGTAACTTTACAGTACTAGGCGACGTGAATATAAACTTAGAGAACAGAAATTTTTTTCAGGGTGTTGTCTAGCTGGTAAGAAATCATATAAGATTATTATATAAGCCTAGAGTTTAAGTGAACCTCAACCTACCTACACATTACACGAAGCACAACCAGCTGTTATCTTAAATCAATTAGCTGAAGCCAATTTTTCGACTGAAATTCTAACCCGATAAGATTTCAACTAAGATTTCATGAGTGGCAAGAAATATCTCTAACTTACAGATATATGCTCCTGAAGTAATTGTTCTTCAAGTTCAGCAACAGAAATATGATTGACAATCTGAGATGACCCACAACTCAGTTTATTCTTCCTACTACTTCTAAAATAGGTAGAAATAAAAATCCGAAAACAAGTAAACGAAGAGGTTACAACCTTCAATGAAGCAACTATTTAAATATATGTAATACTTTTTACCAATGGGGCTCCCTATACATGAAGATAAGTATATCTACTGTTTACTAGAATTATGATCAATAAAATAAAACTAATGTAATGAATCATATAAATGTTGCCAGAAACTATAATTTATATTTTAATAAAATCCATGTTTTGAAGATTCAGTACTGTCCTAATAGTTCATTTCAATGAGTTCACCCCTATATATAATTTTTGATTGCTTCCATATTTGTTTTGACTGACTAAACATCCGAACCATGAATAAGGATAATAATGCTTCAAAATATACTAGAAACAAACAATTAATTTTTTTGGTTGAGATCATGAATCAATTGATGTTAGACCACCGTTGGAAACCTGGAAGCACTGGACGGCCGTTTCGTCCTAGTATGGGACTCCTCAGCAGTGCGCATCCACGATCCCGCACCCCGCGGGATTCGAACCCAGGACCTACTGGCTTCGCGCCTGAGCACTTAACCATTAGACCACTGAGCCGGCATCTAATGGTATTAGTGTCTAACATCAACCAATCCACGAAATTGCGCGATCACCTTCCATTGTACTGAGGTAGATACCTGTCTCTACCCGACACGGATTAGCTCCACTGGTCACGACTTCTCACTAGAACTCCGAGAATTCCCTCACGAAGCTAGTCACTAGTGAGCACATGTCAATTATCAGCATGGGGGTTGTGGAGATTGTTAAGTTTTTGGTTGAGATCATGAGTCAATTGGATGCCGGCTCAGTGGTCTAATGGTTAAGTGCTCAGGCGCGAAGCCAGTAGGTCCTGGGTTCGAATCCCGCGGGGTGTGGGATCGTGGATGCGCACTGCTGAGGAGTCCCATACTAGGACGAAACGGCCGTCCAGTGCTTCCAGGTTTCCAACGGTGGTCTAACATCAATTGATTCATGATCTCAACTAAAAACTTAACAATCTCCACAACCCCCATACTGATAAACAATTAATTTGCAAATAGTCTCATTTGCTTGATAATAATCTATTAACACTGTGCTAACTTTAATGAACCACATTAATCATGGTGCTCTCTGGAAACCTGGATGGATATTAATTAACGATATAAATGAGTAGGTTAACTTAGATTGATACGATAGGTTAGTAAATAAACTCACTCAGACCTTCTATCTACACATATCCATTTCTCTTAGACAAACTAGCATATGAATGAGAGGCGATGATTAATTTCAAAAAGTAGACTAATAGACACAAGGTAAGTGTTCGACGTCAAACACGAATCAGATCGATAAAAATGCCTTAATCAGACGCGTCATATAAGACTTGCGTAAGAATTAGCAGTAATAATAAGATTACTTAAATACAAATGAACTCCTAAAACGGGGAATGATTAAAACAGTGATCAACCATACAAAAAGCATTTTTGTAATATATATTCAAGTATCTAGTGGACACAGTACTGCAGACTTTATAATTTGTTCGAATTGAAAACAACCAGAGACGTAAATTTGTCCTTAAATTTTAAAATTAATCTTTAACATTGGAGAACGGTCATTTGAATCTTGTATTTACTATGAAAGCCGTAAATTTCGTACCATATGTTACATGTGACAGCTTGTAACGAAAACTTTATTTTCCGGAAATGCAGCTTTGAAGGTTTTAAAATGTCAAGAATAACCTTTCGCACCCAATTCATATGACCGCTATCAACTATTTATTCAGTTTACTTTACTTAATTTCATCATTTTAAATCGTGACCAAGTTGTGATACATGAATTGAGCCTGCTATTCAAAACTAAGGAAAAAAGTAGTGTTGTTATCAAAGCGAATGTTCGGCAACAAAAAACAAATGCTTATTTAAGATCTTTCCAGAATGACATTGAAAAACAACTCATGTAACCTATCTACAGAGTATAGATTCATGCACTCTGGGGTTTGAGTTACACTAGTAATACTACCTGGCTGCCCAAACCGAAGTGTATAGGCTGGAATTCTGACTAGTGACCTAATGGTTGAGAGCTGATTGATGTAACCATTAGGCTACGGTTTAATATTCACTATTAATATATTCAATACCCATAGAACATCTTACATGTACGCTTTTAGAAATTACACAACATGAACAGAGTTAATGGTTAACACGCATAATTTAATATAGTAAAACATTTCATAAGTACATTAAATACTGATAAGCGAAAGTCATTAAACAATTAATCATTACCAGAATACTTGGGTGTACAACACATAGATAAATATGCTACTTACGAAACTCCGCTAGCTCCTGGTCCCGAATGATTGCCGAATGAATTATTTCCATTTGAAACTGGAAGATTGCAAGCTGTACGAAAACGTTGTAGTTCATTTTTGACGGTTATGTCTAAACAAGTAAACAAAAAGAAACAAGCAAAAGTCACCACTAACTACATATACACCATTAACAAAATCAATGAATGAGACAAAAACGAGGTTTTATTCCTTTTTAAATGGAAAACGTTAATTTAAATAGATTTAATCTTACCTGATTGTGATACGCTTCGATTACTCTGGAACAAACAAGCAAACACAAAAAATATAAGTTATTAACTGATAATCAATGTCTTTTGTTTGAATAGAGAAATAGTTAAACTTTGTTGATTATACACATTCTATGTGCAAGAAATTCTGGGTTTAACGTAGCGTGTAACAGAACCCTAACTTAGTGGTTACAATACCCGGCTTCCGACCATTAAGTCATATGTTCGAACCACATTTTAGTCTACTCTGATTTAAGTAACTATATGATATTTTTGTCCTTAACACGAAGTGCAGCTTTTACTTGGTCAATAAGTAACATTCATTTATTTTCAAGGAAACTATTGCTGTTCACTGGTCTACGAAAAGATCTCTCAAAAGATTTTTATGTTTGAAACCCACTACATATCAGTTTAGGGGTTGTTGAGATTGTTAAGATTTTGATTGAGATCATGAACCGATTGATGTTAGACCACCAGTGAAAAACTGGTTGAGGTTAGACATTAACACCATGGGATGCCGGCTCAGTGGTCCAGTAGGTTAAGCGTTCACGCGTGAGACTGAAGACCCTGGGTTCGAATCCCGAGAGCGGGGTCGTGGATGCGCACTGCTGAGGAGTCCCATAATAGGACGAAACGGCCGTCCAGTGCTTCCAGATTTCCAATGGTGGTCTAACATTAATCGGTTCATGATCTCAATCAAAACCCCACTACATATGTTGGAGCCTCGGTAGCCATTTGGTGTTTCAAGCCTTGACACAAAGAAAATATTGTTCATATTCTAGTAGCATGAGTTGAAAATATTAAACGAAATAATAAACAAAAATCACAATACTAACTCCTGAATTAAAATCGGCTTCTGCCTTGTGTAACATGTCAAATATACTTGGTCCTTCGGAATGATTAGATACATTGTCATTAACTTTGGATGGGTTTGAAGAGTTTGCCTTGGAATTTTCATTGGACGCACGAACGAAATCCATTAACTGATTTAATCCTTTAGTAACTGTTTCCGGAGATTTAGGAGCAGCCACTATAGAATTCATCACAGAATTGGAAGATTTAGATTTGGAATTTGTGGATTGGCTTGTAGGAGCTATCTTTAGTCCTAAGCCACCAACGTCGTGAACAAGTCTATCAAATGAAATACAGACGGAATATGATAAACATTATTGAGAGATTTTATGTAATCATACAGACGGAAACATTGTATACGTGGACTTAAAAGTATTGTGGCCGAAAAGTAGGTCAGTCAACTACAACCTAGCTCAAGATTATGAAACAAATATGATTAGAAGTTCAGTTTATTTGTAAACATACCACAACTATGAGCTAACTGTAGTTCATGTGGATTCTAGTTGAATAAAAAGTGAAATAATTTGAAAAATAAAACCCAGTGGATGAACACAAGAAGCAGAGCAACAATAATCCAGTTTAACCAACCTAAACGATCTGGAATGTCAATAAACAACTAAATTTGTGATTACCTCGTTGCGCTGTGATTACTTTAAGTACATACACTGAGAATTCCATGTCGTGCTAAACGTTTAGTAGTCAACACAGCGACTAGTATTTATAAGATCATATTTAGGCTCATCTGATATCTTTCGATAGTGTGATAAGGAAACGAAGATTATCAGAACTATGTGATATATTAGCGAAATACATTTCGAACAATCTGATCACACATACTTGTTAAGAACACTTATATATAAAAAACAAAAGGTCAACTAGACTAGAGATGGAGGGTAAGAGGAGACAAGAATAATAAAGAAAATAATGTGAAACACATAATTGAAATAGGTCATAAGATTAATCTTAATTCGGCTTTTGTGGTGTTGTACAAAAGTGTAGTAGGGCGTATACTAAGGTTTATTGTAGCCTTAACCATACGAAAATTTAAACCCCCTTTGTCTATTCAAAAACAGTTTGTTCTCACCTTAAACCTACCCTGGTGATATTAGCTTAATATTCAGAGTGATGAGGTTTCAAATTATCTTCACATTATTTTCTTTATTATTCTTGTCTCCTCTTACCCTCCATTTCTAGTCTAGTTGACCTTTTATATTTTTTTACATACAAGTGTTCTTAACAAGTATGTATGTTCAGATTGTTCGAAATGTGTTGCGCTAATATATCACATAGTTCTGATAATCTTGACAATAATCTTAAACTTCAGCTCAAAACGTCAAACTAAGTGGATTTATCGATGCGTGTCAAATCACCATACATCATGACGTGAGACGGTATTACGTGTAAGAGTAATCTGGAGAAATAGAAAATGATCAGGTTAATACAGTAAACTAACTGTTCACTTCTGACCTAGGGGAAAGCATAGCGTTCCTAGTCTAGGTATTCCATACGTCACATGTCATGTGAGATCTAGACAGATAAAGCTCAAAATCTATAAACTGTCAAGATAAAAATTAGAAACCCTTCTACTGATAATGAAATCCTAAAGAAAACGATAGAATTTCTGGAGACACGGAAGTAGATGAATTTACACATGAAGTAGGGAGACTAATTATAAAAAAAATGTGAATACCTACTTGCCAAGTTTTTCCGCGATGCGTTCACAATCTGAACCAGAGAAGAACCAGATGGAGAATATATCCCCTATATTATTGTTGTGCTAAGGACATTTATTATTTACCTTTCGAAGTCTTATATAAAAGAAAAGGACAGTGCAGCTGAAGCTGTAAACTTGCAGTCACTAACTCAATTTGATTCAATGTCGGACTCTTACGATTCAGAATCATGAAAGCGAAAAAAGGAACTTTTGATCTGAAAGAAATATATTGGTAAGTTACACTCGACACTTACCGCTTATATAGGAAAAATATGCCACCTGTTTTCGTTTTAGCCTAAAATTATAGGGAAAGTTTGGGTACGAAAGAATAAACAATTATGTTCAATGAAACTTTATACGACAAATAACCTGGTACGGCCGAAATTCTCTCACATGGCCATGAGTATACAGCCACTGCCAGGGAAGTTCTACTCACTACCTTCTCGCCGTGTGATTGTTTACAAAATTGAAAGGATGTAAAGCAAATGTTTGGCGCTTTAACCGGGTTAATGGGTATGGAGCATCCATCTAGGGGAGCTGGAAAACCCTGATTCCAAACTAATTGTCCACATGGGCTCCAGTATCCTGAGGGAACAAGTGGTGTGTGAATCAACTGCTGATCACCGGCAACCATGGGACTGTGTTTCCTTACGTCAGTCCACTGCCTTGTGAATCAGACCTTTAGGTCGAAGACTCGGGACGTGGTCTCCCAAGAAAACCACCTACTCTGGTTTGGGCACTCGGGAAGTACCCCAGCCCTTACATAAATCGAATGATTAATGTGGCGCATATCTATTTGGTGCCTCCTTGTACCAATGTTTGTGTTTAAATATATAAACAACGACAAACCGTGGTATCACCTACTTCATCATTTTACTGTACACAATCAATGCCTTGAAGACATCTACGATCAAATAGTAATAACCAACAAATATTTCAAGACCTCAAAGACCACCTTTCAAGACCAAGAAGTGGAACAGAGAAAACCGATGTGCAATATGCTCGCCTTTTAGTAGACCGACGAATACCCATCTTATTTTTTGAGTGACGTGAGCTCATCGATGTTTCCAAATATTTGATGTGAACATTCTTGCACTGGCACTCAAGGCTTAAGGACATTTTTATTAGTATCTTCAATACATCACTATTTTATGAAAAGTTATATTTCGTCTACCGGACTAATGTACACACGATTGTTGGTTTGATAAACGTCTTACTTTCGTTGACCGAGTCCCATAACCAACAAATAATCTATAAGAAATTGCTGTCTATGACGGTCACCCTTCCAGGCAAACAGGCATCTCATTGCGGTCGGGTTAATAAAAACTACATGAACCGATGAGATATATTACCAAAAACTAAGACCGAGTTGTGTAATTGTTACTGGTAAGTTTTTGCCAAATGTAATGGGTCTTACTAGTAAAATGTATGCATACACACGGATTTCCGTAAATATCGTGTATGTAAAACTTCAGAACCAACTATTTGACGATTACTTGGGAGTAATGATAGCTATATACACATAGCTATGTATACATAAAAGGCAAAACAGGATTCAGCCTTCATATAGTGGTGTCTTACCACATCAGAAGAATGTCATCAGAATATTATAGGGTAAGTGATTCTTATTCGGGTCCAGTCCAACCACAACACCAACCGCAGTGAAAACGCTACTCATGAATTGAGTCATGAACATGAAAAAAGCCACAACCAGTAAGACGCTATGAATCAGGCAGGATTTTTAGTATGCAGGGCAGATGTGACTTGAATCTCAGGGAATGAACAGACATTTACGTCTTTACTATCAAGATAATGGGACAGATGAGAAGATTGAAACAAAAATGTATTAACTTTTGCAACAGGTATCCGAATAAATGTCCATTTCCCAATAGGAAAAGCCTTTAAAAGATTTCAGCGCCAGTTGTTTGAGTTATAGGTTTAGAATTATCATTATAAAGATCAGACAACCATATAAAGCTGAAGGCCATAATGCAGCAAGGTTGTACTAATAGGGGTTGAAAAAATCAAGGACTTACCCATGCATTTTTATCACTCTGGAAGGAATACACATGAGCACTTGGAGACTTGTCCAGGATTTGTGTGCAATACTTGTCGTACGTTTGGATCACAGTGAGGTTAAGTTCGTCCTCTTCCTTCATGTTCTACCGGTTATTTAAATGAGCGCCACCGCCCCTTTGTGTAACAAAAGCATATGTACCATACATTGTACATTTTTTTAGAATGGTTTCTTTATTTAAAAGGATATATTGGTGTTTCCTTCACTATAACTAATTTGTAGATTTATTGTTATGACGACATGAAGCGCAAAGTTTCAAAACGTTTAGTTACTAGATTGTAAAACACCTTATAATGGCTGGATTGGTGCGGCAACCTCAACGCTTCACACATGAAGAATGGACGTATAGCAACAATTTAAAGTATCGTAGTGCAGAGAAGGAACGTGAAATATCACAAGGACTACAAAATGAGTGTGATAGACTCATTGAGGAAACGGCCAAACGAACCGAAAAAACCCTGAAAGATGTGGAGAAAAAGTTTGGTAGGCCGTTGTTGTATGAAAAGTTTCATGTACCAGATCTAAGAATTGCTAACGTTAAATACTGGAAGTCAGAAGTCAACAAAAAACTGCAGGATACTTCGGAGGAAACTGAAATATTAGACGAGTACTTTATCCGATTAAAGAAAACACTCGAAGCAACCGAAGAACCTCTTCACTTTGCTCAGCAGTGTTTACTCAGTCGGTAAGTTCAGTAAAAGTTTACTATTTCGACTGTTTCCCAGTGAGGGAAGAACAGGTATTGATCTCGTCCACGACGATGCACAAATGGAGCTCATAAAAGAGATAGAAGTAATAAAAGGAGCTCAAGCAATCCTACAGAAAACTGTTGAGCAAACCAAAGAACAACTGAGGCAAGTTTCAGATTATATATCATTCTCATATTTTCTTCCGCACGATTCGAAATTCTAATCCATTTATCAATGAAAGACAGAGCCTACATCTTTTTCAAAAGACCTCTTGATTTTTGGTTGATTCAGTTGTTTATCTGTAGTTTTTAATACCTGGCTAATGAAAACTGACATAGATATGAAACGTTAATGCTCATGTCCTTTTCTATGGTGGATGGTGTGATACTAGAATTATCTGTAGTGACATTTACGTTCAGTAATTTTGCAACGACATTCTTACCATACTTAATCATAAGTATCCCAAGTTTACAAGTATAAGGTGACGGCAGTCTAATGACAATCCAGTTATTTACTTTGTATAGGTTCTTTCTAAAAAATGGTGAGATCCATGGAATTCGTTATTTGTGGTGAGTTCTCTTAGCAGTGTGAAGTTATTTTTCGTCCAACCACTTTCCAAACCTAAACAGAGGTTGGTTTGCTAATCCTCTCCCTAGAATATTTTAGATATTGTTAAATATAGTAAGAGCATTGGCGCTTTTCGACATGTTACAGAACTCTTCATTAATTGTTTGTCCATCATCTAGCTTATGCTGGTTGTCAGGAGACTTAAGGCTTGAAATGGCCTGTACCTTTAAATGTCTCTGGTGTAAAGCAACATTTTTACTCTTAAGTTAGCCCAATATACTGTCTAACAAAAAACGTTTACAGACTTTAAACACAAATCATGTAATAATAGAAGTCGAACATGGTTTACTTCCATTAATTACTAATAAAAAGAAACAACCTGTTTCCTTATCGTTATTCAAAATAAACTCAATCATATCCACTTCTGTTCAAACTTTCTACATTTAGAGTGGCCTAAAATTTATGACTTTGTCACTGTCTGTATAACAGCGAAATGTTTTGAGATTAGTTTCATGACTGAACTACTACAACGAAAGCCGAAAAAATGCACTAAACGTTTATTAGTCCATGAGTTCACGCCTTCATAGTTTAGCTACTTTCTCTAAATACATAGTTACATAGTTTACCACTGTATGCAGTCTTAATTTGTTAACTATCGGGCTTCCAAAATAAGACAATCTAAACAGTTCAACTTAATTCCCTATGAGTCATAATTGTTTATATTGCACTTAACAGATGGAATAAATGTAGCGACCAAAATAATCTTTTAACTATTTACAGCCGAATGTATGGGTGCATTCCCTCAAATTATTGAGAAACTGCAGGTGTAGTGAATAGTTAAAAGTATCTTGGAACGGCCTTATGTTAACGACTAAGTTATGTCCCACCTCTTGAGGTAGTCGGCCCGTATTTACATTTTTGACACTGAATTACATACACTAGAGATAAAGTTGTTACCAGTCGTGGTAAGTTAGCGTACAGTAAGTGAGTCATGTAGCAATTAACTGATCGAATTTGACTGGTATCTGTCGTTAAAATTGCAAATTAATCTGCTATTCAAAATACTTAATTAGTTATAGTTTGAATGCTTTGGGATGAAAATTGCTACCAGTCTACTAATTACCAATAAAATCAACTTCCAGTTCCAAGTTTGTTCAAATTGTCAAATTTTTTACCAACGTAAAAAGAAGGCATAATACTTGGTAAACATGGCACTCACATAGTGGCTAAGTATTTTGTTTTTAACGATTATGAGTAGAGTTATCATGAATACAAAATAGTATGCAAATAACCTAGTTCACATTCCTGTTTCGCATCAATAAGGTTTATGAGGAACTCACCCATCTTACTTCCAAACACTTATATCTCTTAAACTGACGCTTTAAGCTACATGAGTTCACTTTAATTGGATGTTTTTTTCCTACTGAAACAAAAGATCACCTAGTTTTATTCACAATACAACACCAATGGTTTTTCTCAAATTATATATCTAATAAAAACCATGTCATATATGTTAGACATTGGTAAACCTTACGGCTCAACTTACTTTTTAATAGTTAGGAGTTATAAACCTAAACTCTAATTCTCTTAAATTAGTTGTGGAGTATCACTAAAACTCGCATAAAAATGTGACTTCAAACAGATTATAAAAACCTACATTTCGTTATTGCCCTGCACATAAGTTTTTAATTTATAAAAGATGTAAGCAGTTACAGATTATTCAGTTAAAAGTATGGTGGATATTGCAGTAAGTAATGTTTGCGACTGGATTAAATCTAAAAGGAAAACTTGTTAATCGCTTTTGAACATAATTCCACAAAAGCTTTGCACCATGATCAATATCCTGTGTAGCTTTCCAGACTAGCAGTGCCCATTATCACAAGAGAATGTTAATCTGGGGAATCACACCAACTTTTGTTCAAATAAGACTGCAAAGTGTTGGATAATGCTAGTTTTGATGACGTACTCGTTTAATTCAGTAACACAAGTAGATACTAACCAAATCACCATAGTTTGATTTCATAATTTGTCATTAGTTTAATAACTTTAAATTTTGGAAATGCACAGTCTAATTCAAATAGTACTTAGTCGTAATAACCGTTGAAAATTTTGGAACCAAAATGAAATCATTTCTCATAATTCAACTGTTATTTTGTGAAAACATTTAATGATGGGATCAGATTAAATGATTTCAAACTACTCTATAAAGTCATTTTTTGTCACAACAATAACTTAAGTAAATATGAAGTAAACTCTTTATAACCATCACTTACGTTATGGTAAATGAGCAAACTATAGTTGTATGTTTGCTTTTTCACATTATGGTAATGATATTATTTCTAAATGATCAAATAAAATTATTTATTAGTAATCATTATCATATGATATATAAACCTACAACTATGTATGCTTCTAAAAGTCCTTAATTTTCGATTAATAAATCTTTTCTCTTGATGTATCTTTTTGATCATATGCATTATGATAACGAAAAACTTATTTCTCGACCTTGTATTCTATATTCATTTAACAATATGTATACTATTAGCACAGTAAATCATATGAATATGATGAGGGGTTATTAGATTAGTTGTGCTTTTCCATTTGGATAACGAATTTATTTATTAACTTTGGTTTATATGTTTGTGACTTTATTAGAGACATTATAAAATGAATATGCGATATAATTTTTGCATTAAAATTTATCCATAAATGAACGTTGTAATGAAATAGATATGCCATAGAAGTTCCCAGATCTGTACAAAACGTGTTATAGTAGCTACGAATTTACCATCACTTGAAGATAAAATAACGCTTGTATTGTATTAGAATTACGGGTAATATGCACAATCATGTTCACAGCATTTATCATTTGATGCTTATACCATGTGAAATTAGCAACAAGGTTAATAACAATGTGAATAAGCTACTTTTAACTATAGTAAATATTACAGATTGTGTTTAATTACCTGTACCAAAACTTGTATACTATTTGAATTGGTCAACATGACAATAAGCATTCACGATACATGGATTGACTACGTCCATATCTTATGATTGTTTTAGTCATTTCAATACCTAAGTGACTTTTCGTAATGGCTATGAATTTATGATATTGTTTTCTAGTAATAATATGTTTCGTAAATACTATTAATAATCCATATATAAATTTGTTGTTTAATGGTGTTAATACTTGACTTGTAGTCTTTGAGTCTCAAGTTCCAATCGAATTTGTCTGTGTTACTTGAGTAGGTTATAGGACAGCGATGAACTTTACGAACATTAAAATAAAATGATTTAACAGTTCATACCACTTAGGTCCAAAAACAGGCTTCCAATGAATCAAATCATACAACATGAGATCATCAGGATTCTGACGGCTTTATGGTTTAACATTCTGCTGCGCTCCCCCAAACAAATATTTTCATCTATATTAACTGTTTCTGCTTGAAAATTCACCAAATATTTCACAATTTCGTTATTTATGCATTATTTTAATGTAAAATTGATCTAAATAAGACAACACTTCACTAATATGTCTAATATTTATTATTCATTACTTTTATGCGTCTGAAATGTAACAAAGTATTATGTTTAAAAATGTTTCAGGATACAAGAGAATAATGATAGGTTTCTGTTTGTTCAGCTGTTGCAATAAAATCAAATTTTCATTCTAATAGTTTTTGCTAATCTAAATACATTGATATTTTCTGATTACTATGAACAAATAATTTTTATTGAGTCATGTTTGTAAAGATTCGTTAAATTGGAGAATAATTTTCAACACAAGTCTGCGTAAGCTGAAAAATTAATAAATATGAAGGATTACTTGATATTGTTTCGAACTAAAGGTCTGATTCACAAGGCAGTGGACTGACGTAAGGATATGCAGTCCCATGGTTGCCGGTAACCAACAATTGGTTCATGCACCATTAGTTTCCTTGGGATCCTGGAGTCCATGTACACCATTCGTTTGGAATCAGGGTTTTCCAACTCCCCTAGGTGGATCCTCCATACCCATTAAACCAGTTAAAGCGCCAAACATTTGCTTTACATCCTTTCAATTTTGTAAACAATCACACGGCGAGAAGGTAGTGAGTAGAACTTCCCTGGCAGTGGCTGTATACTCATGGCCATGTGAGAGCATTTCGTGAGGGAGGGCTGACTCTCTCCACTCTCGGCCGTACCAGGGCATTTTAGTGCAGCGTTTCTGTCTACTTTTATAAAAAATAGAAATAAATCTTATCAATAAAAAGAATTCAATCGCACTAGAAATGTAAACTGTTATGATTTACAGGAAAAAAACGTTATTCACTCAGTTTGAAATGGTAATCCTCAATTCTCGAATTTTAACATATTATTTTGTCTACCTGGGATGTCACAGGTTTATGTAGAAATTTTGCATAACAATTAAATGTTTACCACTAAAGAGTAATGGATATATACATATATATACATATATATATATATATATATATATATATATATATATCAACATTCATACCTTGAAATTATTTTTAGTCACCATTAACTCACTACCTTTTAAATTGTAGATTAAATCGTAAGGCTATTTATAATATGAAAAGGGACTCTTCTGATAAACTGCAAGCACAACATCTTGATGAATATGCTCTTAGTTTAAAGCCAACTGATGAATTACCATCTGGATTTACTAATGTTCCAAAAACTGAGCCAAAGTAAGTTTACAAATCAATAATAATAAATGAATTTAACCAGTTGTTGATTAATGCACAAGATAAACTAAAATGAAACACAATTTTTCTGGCGTTTTACGATCGTGGAGTATTTGCCACAATAGCACACTAAATAAATTTAACAAAACACTTTGAATCCTGTCCAACAAGTAAACAATTTATTTCTAAAGTATGTAGATAGTCTCGCCATCTCTTTTTCTGAAAATAGAAATTTCCAGTGAATATCATTGTAACAGACAGCAAAAACTAATCAATATGTCATCAAAAATATTTAACCTGGCATAGATGTACACCACAGTTTGCTAACAAAGTGACAGAAAATTACTAAGACACAAAAAGGACTATCAAAATAGCGGTAGTACTTGTGGTAACACAAACTAAACTTAGGAAATCTATTGGAGGAGAAATAGATGAAATTAACGAATTCAAAACATAAAGTGATTTTAAAACTTAATATTTAGGAAAACATAAACAATGAGTTCATGTGTCGCGTACCGTGACTGCTTTTGATTTACTTCATATTGACTCTTCTACCGCCAAGTAGACGAACCCTAACTAGTTTAGTTCCACTTCTAAATACAGTGCCTAATATTAATCCCATCAATTACTTGATGTGATGTCAGGAGTATTCTCAAGTACAGACATGCAATAAATGTATCATACATTTTTTAGCAATCCATTCCATCATTATTTTGTCGTGTTACTTCAGTATTCAATATTTCCAAATGGTCTTTTCTATTATCTTTAATTCATAAACAGTTTAAACATACCTTCTGAATACATTTTTCAGTTCCTTTACTCCAGAAGAATGGCAAACATTTTCAACTGCCTCAGTAGAAAGTGGTGATAGACAATTGCAAAATTCACATGAATTAAGAAGTATTATTGATGGAATTATACAACAAGTTGCATCTGACATAAAACGTCAAATTGAAACAACTAATCGTGCTTTAAATAAACGAATTTCAGAAACCCGAAGCTCTAAAGCGAAATTAGAAGAACATTTGAGTGCAGTAAGTTGCTAATTCTTTGTAGTTCAAGTAATCACTAGCTAACAGTTTAAAACCACTGCTTTACCAAATTCAGATAAATGACATAAGGGAAATGTGTATTTAGAGTCAACACTAACAAATATAACTTTTACATTACGGTCTATTTTATCAAGATCATTTTTCATAAGTTTTGGAAATAGATAAGTGCTAATTAATTGAAACATCTATGACATTAATGCTATCCAGATATTATTTTAAATATGATGAGCCTAAATTTTGTGTTAAGATAAATCGTAATTTATATAATGACGTCCTAAACTACACATTTACTATACGTTTTCTGTTTAAACCTTTTATTTTTATGACCATGTATAATCAATCAACATATGCATTTAATGTAATTCATAGATTCTCATCATTCAGTTTTTTAAAAAATACACTAAATAAGCAGGATGATTTCATCAAAGTACTGAGTTTCCATGCCTTGTATATTTACGTATCCGACTTCGTTGTTCGGTTTTTGTACTACGATAATTGACATTACAAATTTTTAAATCGAATTGAACCAACGGAGTTGAAGTTCTAACTCACAAACTAACATTATAGGTTTAAGTGATTCGATAGAGTTTCAAATCAACATCATTTGTCTAGTACTTGGTTTTACTGAAATTGCTTACAATGTTAAGTTAACCAAACATGATCATTTAGAGATATCAAATCGATTCTTTTCGAAAATTATGAATGGTTACAGTCGATTGGGTGTTCAAGTATAGAACTCCTAACTGCTTTCCTTTCAACTCGGATACGGGAACATATCCCAGCTTGGTTCTATAAGGGTGAAAGGAAAGCAGTTAGGAGTTCTATACTTGAACACCTAATCGACTGTAACCATTCTACAGATCCACAAATTGACTTTAAGGTTGTTTATATGATTCGTTCAAATCTACCCAGATTTCTTAGTATCCAACTCTTAAAAATTGCCGAAGCTCTTACCATCCAGGAGCTTAAACCAGAACTATGCGTACAATAGAAGTACGTCTTATCGTTATCGTTACCTTGGCCTTAAGTATTTTGATTATCCTATTATTATTATTGTTATTATTACTGCATTCCCCCCCCCTTTACTTATGTCTTATATTCTCATTGTTTTATTCGTAAATGCTCATCATATCACCTTATTTATTTTTTACACCTCTATGACCTTTAATTATTATAACAAAAACATTTTAATCATCTTATTATATTCACTAAATCTATTGTTATCATTCGTATTACGTAATCTAGTATTATAACCTTTTTATATTAATTGTGTTCACATTTCCTCACGGAATTAGTACTTTGACAAAAACAAAATTTTCATATATATACGATTGTACAGCTTTATAATAAATTCGTTGAAAAGAGATCCCATCGCTGAACTTCGTGTTTTAATTTTAATATTTGCAAATATTAAGTTTATATTAGTTATAATTTAACACACATATGTATGTCACAATAATGTCAACGTAAACAGTAGATCATAGCTATAGTATCTCCAAGTTAATATGAACCGTATCCATTTCGAATAATTCCTAAGTATTGGTCAACACTGGATATTTTGCCAAGATATTTGTTTAAGGAATACTAAACAATGTAAATATAATGTGCCCGGCTGGTGATGGCTGATGAAACAAGCTGTACAAATGTCACATAATAGAACAATACTATTTACCGTATGGCTTCTCTGAAGCATTTACCTAAGCAATAATACAGTTTCATTGTACAATTTATGTGATCAACTAGCTAATATACAGTTATACTTTCATTATGCTCACTTTCTCTTTTTATGTTTGCTTTGTATTACTTTCAGACTGTGAAATATTGTCTCTGAAGGTTTGCTAATATTTAGCGGTATATGCCTCCAAGCATTGCTCACATGTGATAACAGAACTGACCGAGTAGTGCATATATTTTTATTAGGGTACTGCATAGATATAGGAAATAAGTTTATAAAGTATTGAACATTTATTAACTGAGTTGGTTATGAAATGTATTAATAGCGGCCAAGTACCTACGATAATATTTTATTCCATTTAAGATAAGAACTAGTTTGGGAAACATTGCCAAGGCTATGATTACGGTTTAAGTCCACAAAGTCTTTGGCTCTTAATTTGAACCATGTCAAACAGTGCAAACTTCTTGCCCAGCGTCCACAAAGTAATCGTAAACTAATGTTGGAAACCTTAAGTAATAATTAGTTTCTCGGGATGCAAATACACTCATTCATTATATTTTTGTAGATCTTGCATCGTAGAATTGAAAAAATTTCATTGTTTCATTCCACTTGTTTCTTTTTAAAGACATTTTTGATGTGTGGTCTTCTGCTACCATTGACTTTACTGTCCATCTAGTTAATTTCTTTTTGCTGAGAGGATATGAACTAAACAAACTTGATCCAATGTACATTTTTCTCATGCCATACTGTTTTCTGATGATATCACTCATTATTTCGTCAAATAGAACATCGAATAGTTAACCGTTAACATTTATTTAAACCGAAATGGTCTGAAATTGAATATATTGGACAGTGAACTCTTATTCAGTGATTCGATGGTCAACACGCACGCTGAAATTCACGAGTTTTACCCTTGATGATATTGTGATCACTCCTTACTCAGTTGTCTTAAACTAAAAAGAAGTAGTTGTCAAGTCCTTGTCCACATTTATATACCTTCTTTTGTTGGATCAGATATATTCAAAAGATTCTACATTTTTTAATGGTATATTGTCACTGTCTAGTGACTTCACATTATATATATATATATATATATATATATAATTTATGCAAGTTAGTAAATTATTATTTTGATTGAAGTAGATTTTCCCCATCTATTCACCTCAAGATTATCAAAGAAATTTCAAACATAGAAGATACACTCCGTGAATTAGAAAAGGCTATCCAAGATAAAGATGGTGCTCTACGTCTAGCTGAAACTCGTTTAGGTATACGTAAAGAGAGACCAAATGTTGAATTGTGTCGAGATCCAGCAAATTATCGGTAAGGATATAGAATCTCAACAGTGAATTTAAATTTCTATTAGTATCTTCAATAATATCTATGATTTTCTGAGTTTTTTAGATATATGTATACGCTCATGATAAAAAGCATTAGTGTAAAGAATAAGGTTTTTATCAATAAATTAATACACGAATTACTTTCAATCTTAAATATATGGTAATGACAACATTTTTAGGCGTGAGAAACACAATACTGTGAGTTTGATATTTAACTATCTATCAAATAATCTAAGATTAATGGTCGAGAGTTGATGCTGTTTAAATCGAAGCCATTGAAGGAGCTGTGTTCTTAGATAAAAATATCAGTTTTTCGCGTCCACGAGATAACAGGATAATTCTGTTAATCTATCTATTAGATAAAGACTGAACAAAGTTATACCAAAAATATACAATCAGGTTATAAGCCAAAAGCAGTTCATGCCTAGTAAATCCAGAGTAGAAATCATTCTTCAAGTAATGGTAAACTGTGTTGTAGTTAACGTAAAAATTCCTGTTTGTCTTCAGTTGGTGTCCAATCACAGCTCACCATCACACTAAACATTCAACCCATAAAAAAGTACGAATACACTTTTTATATACTGAGAAGGCAAAGTAATCCATAAATCTGTTTCTCACATTTTTAATCTTGAGAGTCTTATTATGTGACCATTATATTTATTTAAACATTCTTTAATGTGAATTAAAATTAAGCCCACTCATTATAAAGAAGGTATTATAAGCTTTTGGTTTGTTCAATGATTCCATCTAGCATCGACTTTTAAAATTTTCATTGAAATAATTACGTTATCAGAGTTTAATAAATTTACCACAAATTCATTTGTTCCTTTTCGTAATATTTTACTTTACTAGATTAATTCAAGAAGTAGAAGAAATTAAACGCGATATTGAACAACTTAGACAAAGGTTACATGCAGCACATGCCTCCTTGAAAGCTTTATGTCGTCGTCAGTTGGATTTGGAGGAAGAAATCCAAATTAAAGCTGCGACTTTGTTTATTGATGAAGTACAATGTATGGGTATACGAGAAAGTATAAAGTTTAGTTCATTTTAATTTATAAACATAAACATATATGTACAATATAACTAGTAAGCTTTCATTTGACAAAACCAAGAATAAACACTACTTAGATATACTGCCAATAATTAAATAGATAGATATATATCATTGGTTATTTATATTTCAGTAAACGAAACTCCTTGTGATAAACATCCTTTTTTATTGGCTTTTACAATGGGGCTTTCATAATATTCTTCTTATATCCATTGATCAGTTATGAAAGGATAACTGTGTTCTTTTAAAATAAACATAAATACTTACTTCTACTTTTAAAAGTTTCTTCTATTTATACAGATAATTATATGACGCTAAAAATCTCAGTTAAGAGTAGCCTCCAGTCTATGACTATTAACAGCATGATTGCTTAGCCTTATTCCAATATAACTTGTACTTTTAATATGTTGTAAACTCCCTAATTATTGAAATAAAGGTTTTTTAGTATTCAGATATATATCTGTTCATTTTGTACTTTCTTCTAGAAAAGCTGGTCGTATATGCAGCTAATTAGTTAGATGATTGGAAAATGAGCTGTGTATCATTACTTTGCACAAAATGTAGAGAACTATAACTTTATACGTGGTTGCCTTCGATACTTTCAGACGACGCTAATACCGCACTTTTAATAAGTTTTATCTTTGTCTCACAAACATTCGGTCAATCGTGAATAGAAAATAACAAAAAACAGGTCAAGATGCAACAGTGGCGTCCTCTAGGATACCATTAACTGACAGTTAAAACTGCTTGCTAGTATCTTATAGAGTAATGAAATCAGAATTCTCATGGGAGACTTGGTATTTTCTGTATTGGAATGTTAGGAGGAATGAGTGCTAATAAAATTACAGAGAATCAAGCTGGCTTCAGACCTGGTCGTGGCTGCATCGACCACATATTCACCATTCGTCAGGTTCAGGTGTACCTCAGAAGTACATAAACCTTGTGAAGGCTCTTTACTCGAACACCATTAGTCGAGTCAGAGTTTATGGCGAGCTTTTGCAACGTCAAGTGGTGTCCGTCAAGGCTGTCCACTTCCTCCATTTTTGTTTAACTTCATCACAGACCTATTGATGGAAATAACATTCTCGTCGACTGAATTCTCTGGTATTGATCTCCTTCCAGGAGGTCCATATATTGACTTAGAATACGCAGATGACATAGCCCTGTTTGGTAAAGACGCTGATAAAATGCAGTCTTCTAGTAGCACTAAGCAACAATGCCAGAATGTTTGGAATGAACTTCTCTCCCTCTAAATGCAAGTTGTTGCTTCAGGACTGGTCTACGTCAACACCTGAACTAAGGATAGGGAGTGAAGTAGTCGAACGCGTTGACAACTTCACTTATCTTGGAAGTCTGATCAGCCCTCATGGGTTGGTGTCTGACGAAATCTCAGCACGGATTCAGAAAGCTCGTTTGGCTTTTGCCAACTTACGTCACCTATGGCGAAGGCGAGATATCCGTCTATCAATAAAAGGACGAGTATACTGCGTGGCAGTCTGTTCTGTTTTAATTTACGGCAGCGAAGCATGGCCATTAAGAGTAGAAGACACTCGTAAGCTACTAGTATTTGACCACAGATGCCTTAGAAATATTGCTGGCATCTGCTGTGATCACCGGGTAAGTAATAGTGAGGTTAGACGCAGGGTATTGGGGAATGATGGTAAATCAGTTGATGAGGTTATGAATCTTCATCGACAGATGGTTAGGCCACGTGTTACGTATGCCTGAATACCGATTACCACGACGTGCAATGCTAACCGGTGTTGGAGACGGTTGGAAGAAAGTTAGGTGCGGCCAAACCAAAACGTGGCATCAGTGCTTGAAGTCACTAACTTGTAGTCTGAGCCATGTTGGTAGATGCAGACTACTTGGTTGTGGTCCTCGTGACTATCGTAACCAATGGTTGGAGACACTTGGTGACATGGCTCGGAGTCGATCACAATGGCGTAGGTGTATATACTCTCTGTATCTCCTTAAACTAGGACATTAAAATCGCTCCATATCTTTCTTTCTAAGAACTAATTCTTTCTTCCTGTACCATATCCTTATATGAAATATTTCTTTTATACATTACCACCACTGAATTAACTACTTCTATGAATCCGGTGTTCATTTTGTTGTGTTACTGAGGTATGGCAACTTGGACCGATGTATATATGTTGTAAGGCCAGTGAAATGTCACTGAGCCCTAGCCAAATCATCCGGCAGTTGGATCACTGAATGTCGAACAGATCATCGCTCCCTGCCAAGGTCATGTACAAGCAACGCGCATTAGTTAATCATACGCCATGGACTGGCCCATGCGGCAGTGGTCTTACTTTCGCCTGTATCTACCTTAACTAATATATTTCTGTAATAACGTCCTTTGTGTTGTACAGTCTTCAAAGCATCTATAGTACCTTGTTACGTCAATGGGGGTAGTCCACGTAAGGTGCTGACCACGAGGTGTGACTTCGACGTTAGTTGGTTCGTCACACTATTCACGTCTAACTCGAGTCGGCCTCCAATCATTTCGACATAGATCATCTACGTTGGTGATCTACACTGGTGAGCAAGACTTCGAATAACGCAACCTATCACTATAATCTTTATTATTGTATTCTATACTTATTCTTTTTTATTTTTATCATCGCCTATGTTAATCTGTTACTGTGAACTTTCGTTGCTTCATGTCAATGTTGATTAGTATTTAAACTTAGATACTTAGTTCAATCGACAGAACTAACCAATCAACTACGATTACAATCGGCTATCGTGGTTCTTTAACAAACATTAGCAGCATGTAAATGCTCCTGTGTAATATGTCTGTTAAAATATCAACCACTCGTGAGTATAGCCACAAGGCAACACGAACGCACATCTGTTTGTAACTTATCCACTGGTATAAATAAGACAAGATTAACTATCGACTATAAATTCATCTTTCTGCTTAACCACTATCCACTAGAATGTTCTGCTTTTTTTTACCACTGCCTGCCTAATTTCCAATTGCTGAGTTCCATGGCCAAACAGAGGATACGAATGCTAGAAATTCACGGTGAGTTTGAACTATAAATTTCCTGCGATCTTAGATCTCGTTTAGACTGTTCGTCAGTCTACAACGCTGTGTTAATCGAAAAATTTAATCAACAGTACCTCGTACATAATCCAGATTCAAACTACTGCCTACTTCATTACTTAAAGGCAAGAGTAACCCAGGCGAGTTTCATAATTTCATTAGATTATTTCGTACTATATTTATGATGCGTGATAACATTTCGTAGTTGCTTTCACGTAAACTAGTCATATATTCTGTCACTGCCGTCAAGTTTTAGTCGAAATCATGTACATTTATGACTCGTTAGTCGACATACTGTGGTAAAACATATTGCATGTACACGAGCACGCTTAGTCCATGTCCCAAGTACACATGTCGTACTTAATATGTCACTTAATGCTAGGTAATAAGCTCTTTGTATCATCCTTTTACGAAATGGCCACGTTACCTGGACCCTCTAAACCTTAGTTACATTGGTGGTTACCATTTTAATCAATGTTTATTATACCCCTTGTATTTGCTAATAATTCACACGGTAAATCATGGCTCGATTTCCTTATTACACAACAGTCGTTTTAATTCTATTTTCGGTTTATTTACATGCGATACGGGTTTGGAAAATATCTAAACGTCCTCGAAAATTCTCCACGAACCCAACCATAATTTTCGTATATGTTTTTATTCACACATCCAACTGTTACGCTAATAATACCTAAACGAACGTTCAGTGCAACTGTCAGTATACGTAAGAACGATGTTATTTAGACTTGACATTGTAACACATCTGAACTATTGTAGTTGTTCTACTTCGATGTCGTACTTCATTTTATGAAGTATTGTTTCTTCGTGGCTGTTGTTTAACAGATGATTCCGGTACATCAATCGGCTGTTCAACTACTCGACGATTTACAACCTGTCCAGTTCAATTGGTGGTCTGACGACAATATCATTCGCGCGAATCATCAGTTTATGCAGTCGAGCGAATCTCCTGCAAACTGAAAACGATATTGTCGCCTCTATCCCAACACTGACAGCGTTTTTCACGGGTATCATTGACATGAGTCCAGAGTGACACTCTTGGTTTCTTATGTTCTTTTCGATATTTTTCTGTTCACTAACCGAACAAACACGCAGCATTCACCGTTTATCGTCTTTTAGAGACTTCATCGTGCCACCTTTTGCTGTCGATTTGTAGCCTTCAACCCTTACTGACTGTAACAGCAGTCATCGACTTTTCAAACTGTGACTACAAGTTGGTCAATAGCTTCGCACAACGAAATCACGACCACTCTTCACTGTTATACTTCTGTACTTACGGTTAGTCTGTTAGATATAGATATAACTAGAATTTGACACTAATTAATAGCTGTCAACGACACTGTCCGACTTACAACTTTAAACTAATGACAGTACAAATATGGATATCGATTGATAATACACTTATCCTACTATCGCTATAGCATCATTACTCTTGCGGCAGACTTAACGTTTGTCATCGGAGGAACTGAATTACTTTTCAAGGCTATATATTTCAGCGCGACTTGATAGAACAATAAAACGTTTTGTTCTTTTCATTATTTCTATGGTTAATCGCTTTACGTTTAACCAACGTCCTACTAACATATTATGACTCGCTGTTTCCCGACCAGTTTCTGCCGCCTCCTTTCCATTTCTTTTACAGATAAGCAATACCTGGAGGATTTATAATATTCGTTTGGCACTCTCTGGCGCGCGACTGCTCCCAACATGTTTGGTACCGATTCAAACGGCCGTCGAATCTGGTGGGGAGTATTGTAGGGCCAGTGAAATGTCACTGAGCCCTAGCCAAATCATCCGGCAGTTGGATCACTGAATGTCGAACAGATCATCGCTCCCTGCCAAGGTCATGTACAAGCAACGCGCATTAGTTAATCATACGCCATGGACTGGCCCATGCGGCAGTGGTCTTACTTTCGCCTGTATCTACCTTAACTAATATATTTCTGTAATAACGTCCTTTGTGTTGTACAGTCTTCAAAGCATCTATAGTACCTTGTTACGTCAATGGGGGTAGTCCACGTAAGGTGCTGACCACGAGGTGTGACTTCGACGTTAGTTGGTTCGTCACACTATTCACGTCTAACTCGAGTCGGCCTCCAATCATTTCGACATAGATCATCTACGTTGGTGATCTACAATGTGACTGACAGACAGTTATTCAAAGTACATTGACAGTGAATGTTCAAAAGTACTATATAGTATTTGTTATGTGATAAGTGATTTCTTCATCCAATTTTTTGATGTTAGAGGCAGTCTCAGATTTGAGGTTAGCACAAAATCTCAGATGGAATAATGCTGATGCATCCTATACATATTCTTTGGTTAACTTATTTTTCCATAGGAGGATTGGACTATCAAGTTGCATTATCTTTCTATATGATGTAAACCATGAAAATGTTTCCTTGTGTGCTTCTACACAGTTTTAAACAGTCGCAGCTGATGAACAAACGCTAAAACTTCCGACTCTGTTTCATGTATCTGTTCTTGTTCCTAGAGATTCATATTGTTTTATCGGAAGATAATTTTATTAAGTTTGAACATATTGGGTGATATGAACTTTTAATGCTATCAATAACAGTTATCGTTGTGATCATTAACACCTTGTCGTCATTTTGCAAAATATCATGTTAACTATGATATCCATTTGTTTCACTTTCGCTTTTTAAGAAACAAGCTCAAAGGGTTAGTTCGAAATTTCTATAAGACTAGGTTTATTTTCAACTTTATAGGTTACACTCAGAAAGTCATGGAAAAAGTTCAATAAGCTTGCATTTCCCGCCTCTAATATTATGATTTAACTGTTTCACACAGTCGACAGTGGTGGTTGATATTCTCTTTCACACTGAAGTACAACTACAACATTTCTTACACATAGTTCCCTTTATTATCTTAAAGAGAGCAAGAACAAAGATTGATGCAGAATAATATGGATTCATTTTATTTCGTTAGGTTCTCATCAGCTGCTTACAACCTAAATTATTTGAAATTCAAATTATTACAGATATTGACATACTTATACATAAAAGTGTGATTAAGGATCAATACATGTGTATCATGATGTAGCGAAGATTCAAATAGAGTTAATGAGCTCATAAAATGTTTGATTCGAATAAATAAATAAAGTTAGAGAGGGAAAGTTCTGGAACATTGGAATAGTGATTAGAACTCATGAAAATAGATTAATGGTAATAAAGAAAATATGAATTGAAATCAATCATTTATGTATGATGTAATTTAAAAGAGTTAGAGTAATGACGCAATAAATAAATAAATAGGAGCAAATGAATAGAAAAAGTGGGGGTTATTGTTACCAGGGTAAAGAATGATTTATTACTGTCTCTTTTTGTATACATAGATCTGGTTTTAAACGTTTGATTGCTATTGCTTCAGCAAATTTCAAAAGGTTGGAGTTTGATTGTTGGTTAATCACCTTGAAGGACTTCAGTATATCAACTTCATGTCCTGTATCAAGGAGATGTCTTGCGATGGCACTGTTGAATGCGTTCAATCCATTTAATCTTAAACTTTTCGGAATATGTTCTTTGAATCGGATGTAGGTTCTCCTTTCTGTTCTACCAATGTAACTGCTCTGGCAGATACATGTAAATTTGTATACACAGTTGGTGGTAACATGAAAGGGATACCTATCGACCTTTGATTGTGTCCAAGAATATGTTGTTTTGGACAGGACAATCAATTTCGCTGCAGGATAAGTTCTTGTCAGTGCAGTTTTTAGTCTCATATTGATTGATCCTGTGACATCGTCACCTTTGAATTGAAGTTGAATAAAAATAGGCTTTTTATTTGCTGTAATTTCTTTCGGTTTTTTATCTTCACGTTTGCCATATTTCTCAATAAATTTCAGTGGGCATCCGTTATTTCTTAAACACTTTTTAACATTCATAATTTCCTCTTCTATTGTATCGGCAGTACATATTCTTTCTGTTCTGTGAAACAGTGTTTTGACAAGTGCCTTTTTATAATTGATTGGACAAAAGCTGTTGAAATTGAGATAAATACCATTCCATGTGTCTTTCTTATGAACTGAGCGTCGAACTGCACCATCCTCTCTTCTTTTCATCGCGATATCGAGAAAACGGAACTTGTTTTCTTTTTCATGTTCCATAGTGAAATGGATATCGCATGTTGTTGATTATTACATACGATGAAGGCATCATCAACATACCTCGAACAATACGTCATTTCATCAATCACTCCTTTAAGCTTGGTTCTTTCGAGGTTAGCCATGAAAATATCTGCTAGGACAGGACCTAACGGACTTCCCATCGCTACACCATCGGTTTGTTTGTATATGATATCGTTGAACTGGAACTGAACATCTTTTGTACAAATGAGTAATAGTTGTTTGAATTCTGGTACTGGTAGAGGTAGAATGTCAGAATGTTGACAAATTATGTCTGTGGTTTCAAGAAGTGGTATTTTTGTAAACAATGATGTTACATCAAAAGAAACCATAAACTTACTAGCAATATTTGTGTGATTCATGATGTCAGCAAATACAAATGAGTCCTTTAGTGTATAGGTGGCTAATCGTCGACGCACTGGTTCTAACTTATCTGCCAACCATCGTGCAACTTTGTGGTATGGTGAAGTGATCATTGACAAAATAGGTCTAAGGGGATAACGTTGTTTATGTGTTTTCGGTAATCCATACATGTGGGGCAAACGAGACCCACGAGGTCGTAGATTATTGCAAATAGAGTTATGGATCATCTTTTTCAGAAGATCTCTGAGTACTTTGGTGATTCTTTTCTCAATGGAATCAGTTAAGTCTTTGTTACTTTTTTCTAACTTGAATCTCATATGGTCATTCAAGATGGACTTCATCTTAGACACATAGTCTGTTTTGTTCATTAGAACAACACTTGAGCCTTTGTCTGACCGTAATATCATTATATCATCATTTCGTTTAATATTTCGTAATGCTGTTTGGTGGTCTTTGGATAAAAGCTTAGATTGTGGTGCAGGTGAAACAAGATATTGGTTTGCAATATCGACTAGTTTAGATTTAAACCAGCCTTTCTTTTCTTCACTAACTGGGTGCTCTCTTTACAACATTTCTGTTAAGATCTCTTTGTCATTGAAGTTGACCGTTATCAAAAGAGGCCAAGATAATATTCAACAGTGTGCTGGCTTGAAGCTATTCGTAGTGTTGGTTTTCGACAGATAGTTAACCTTGAAAGACCTTCATGCAACACCGCAGTTAATGACTGGATTATGATCCATAAAACAACTACTGTACGAGTGAAGTGTAATTTTTCTTGTGAAGGTACCGTTGGTTTTTAGAAATATGACATCTACTTTCACTACGTTTGCTTCGTATTATTCAGTACAAATAGTATACATAAAGTCAGAAAAGATGAGACAATACATCAATCGAGTTGGGGAGCTCGAAATCCAAAATTAACTTGTGACTTTAGTTTTAACTGTATTTACAGAAACTTTCAAAAGTTCTAGTACGTATTACTTAGGTCCATTAAGTGTTGGTGGACTGAAGATAGGTGCTATGTTCCCAACAACTAACAGCAGAACGGCATGATTTACTGAAAATAAATACATCAAGTTTGTCAGCACTATTACTCCAACGGAGCAGTTTATTTAAAGAGCGATAAATTCTCAGTCGTATAGTGATAACCAATCGGGAGCAACCGTGCACCACAGACTGAAATTAATTACTTGCCTACTCTAAAACCGTCTATGATTTCGAATGAACAATTGATGAAGCCTGACTAAACATTGTTTAAAATAACGAGGATTAAGTGAACATATTCAAAGCATGAGCTTCAGTACTGACATAACTCCGAGCAACCAATAAAGCAGAGATAAGGGGGACATTCTGTTAGAAAATAAAAGGAAAATAATGTGGAAACGTGCCAAAAGTTCTCCTTTTCACCTGTCGTGGGAAAACAATGTGGATTTTGTCCTTTTTGTCCCTCTGTGTTTGAAACATTTCTCAATTGTCTACCCTTCGCGGAACTACACGCCTAATTGTCTGCTTCTCGCCTAGACATAAATGTCCCAAACAACCAATAAAGGAGATGAGAGTAAATAAGCGGGAAAAGTCGATTTTCCCCTGACGTCGAGTATTTAGGAGAAATATTCATTTTTCCCCCTTACATTGTGTTTTGGGGGGGAATTTGTTGACACATATATGTAAAGTACCCTGTTTGAACATGTCGCTTACTGAACTTATATTTTTATATATCTCTTTTGAGGTATACACTTAACATGCAATAAACTACATGCTGTTCTGAAGAACATGTCAACAACTATATCAGACTTGATGGACATGAACATACCTGAAAACTTGATATTGAACTAGAAAGTTTGCAGTTCTCTTTATCATCTAAAGACGGACAGTGAACGTTGAATGCGTAGACTCAGCAAGAAGACATGAGAGACAAATTTGTAGGTCTACTAAATTCACTGGATTATTACTTCACATACCAAATGGCTGTGGTGATGCAGTTAATGGATGAAATTCCAAAAAAGTTAACGTGCTATATTATATTATACGTCAAAACACTTAAAGTTGCCAGCCATTTCACACAATCTGACACTTCATAGGAAAGAGCGCCTCAGAAGTGCAAGTTTTACGGCAGCATACAAAGTGGAAAGTGCTTTTTTCTAATCATTAGGCGCACTGACATCGCTATTCCTAATGTTATCCGTCAACAAAAAACAATTTGCTAAAGTTTATGGCATCGCGACACAAGTGTTTTCACGGCGTGAGAGACAAAATACAAAAGTTCTATAGAAAGAAACAATCGTGTATACACTAATTTAAAGTATTAACTATTCACTCCTGTTTTATAGGTGCAGCGTTCAGTATTAATGACCATATCTGTAAGTAATACATCTGGTCGATAGTTGTATGACAAACCATGGCATTTAAACGTCGTTGTAAGTTTTTATGTCTATTAAGTTACAGAAGTCACAGGAAGATTACTTAGTTTTCGAATAAGAACATTACAGTTTAAGGGAGCGTTATTGTTGAAATGTATTCTTATGTTTGAATTAATATTTAATGAACCTTTTTCTTACTGAGATGAATTTCTGACTAGCATGTGAAACACTTGGACCAATGAAGTGTATCTTATTACAGCCAGTTTGATTTCATATGTACCTACCAACTAAAACACATTCCTAGTTAGTAATCCATTACCTGTACCGTCCTATGAAGATCTTCATACAGGAAATTGAAACTTTTCACTTGCAATGAAAATACATAACGTTCGTCGCCTGGGTATCTGTCTATTATTAATATTCTTGTACAGTTCGATGTACTCAAACATACTATACGACGACTGCAATCGGCTACATTAGGAAATGGCACTGTTTCTTGCAAGTAGGTTGTTTGGTACTAACTCTGGGGTGGGTCTAGGCGATTCCATTGTTGTTTGTTTTTTAGTGCTCATTAAAAACTCTGGTTCCATTCTGTCGACGCTAACTGTGTCATATTTATCTGCTTTTTCCACTGTGACTGTTTTGCTGTCTTTTCAGATGATTTTAAATGGAGTGTCGTAAAGAATCTGTATCGACTGTTTTACTTTATCATTCCTGACGAATACATGTAAGCGATTGTCTAGTTCATTAGGTACCAATGATCTTGCATTCCAGGTTCGTGGTTTGAAAGACCCAATATACTTCATCTGTTGTTTCAGTCTCTGTAGACGGTTGGTTATTTCTGTTGGAGTATCACTTAAACGATCACAACATTCACCTGGCAGGCGTACTGTTGTGTCATAAACCAATTCTGCAGCACAGCAACTGAGGTTTTGTCTGATAGTTGAGAGGATACTTAACAGTACAAGAGGTATCCCATTTGTAACCTTTCCTCGTGGATGTCAATGGGACTTCCAGCGGTCAATGAAACATTTCTGTCATCCAGTTAGCTGCCGAATGAAAGGCTGTGACTCTTTCCCTCCGTAAACTTAAAGTTTCCGTAAGCTACCAGAATAGCTTGCTTTCGAACCGCTCTCCACAATTGTTCGTAATTTTTGTTGTGACACCAAAGTTTATAACTCAGTTTTTCACCAATTTCTTTGCCACAGTTGATTCTGTCGTCTATTTTGACTGGACAGACACGGGTTTTCTCATTAATCTGTTTAAACATGTTAAAAAATGCGTATACTTATTGGAGCTCGTCACTGGCCTAAGGACGTTGAAATAGATTTGGTAGAAAATAGTGCTAGTGGCAGGAAAAACATGTGAAGGCATCATGATGTTTCTATAGACTCTCGACTATTAGCATTGTATATGTTCTCGTGTCCATTTTCGTAAATCTTTGTTTATGCTTGACCATACAAATCTGTCTGCAACCAGCTTTACCATGGTTTTTATGCCTGGTTGAGATATACTGTGTAACTTTTCAAAAAGGTTTCGTCTGATGTAAAAAGATACCAAGGGGCGAGTTTTACCTATCGAGATATCATAGGCCAAGGCGTCCTTGTTGTTTATAAGGATGTTTAAACATAATAATGTTGTTTCTTTGGGTTGCAGAAAATTTTCTAACTCCGTACTGAGCTTGTGACTTCGGACTATGACTTGATAAGTGATATCAAGGGTTGAAAATATGGTAGTATATAATCTCGATAATGCGTCTTCGTCGTCTTTTTATGTTTATATAACGCACGTTAGTTGAAAATTTCGAAATGAATGCCAGTCGGAGAATTTTAAGCAGACAATATTTGCCATGATTATGTATCAAGGCTTTGGTCAGAGGTTTATGGTCAGTAAACAGCGTGAAGGAATCGCCCTCTAACACGTATCGGAAGTATTTGATGGCCAATTAGACAGCTAAAAGTTCTCTATTGAAAGTGCTATATTGAATTTGTGTCACACTAAGGTTATTCGAGACAAGTACAAAAGACTGCCACTACTGATTTACACGTCGCTATAGTACAACACTTACTTTTACATTAGAAGAGTCGGTTATTACTGCTGCATCAACGTTCCTCCATACAAGCAATACTTTCATGCTCATGGTGTCTTTCCACTGTTCAAAGGCCTGGATTTCATGTAGTGTCACTGTTACTGATTTAGCAAATTGTCTTTATAATTTTGTTATTGGCCCCACTATATTAGCAAACTATGGAATGAAGCGTAGCGTTTCTTGGGTGAACCAAGTAAAAAAACATTTTTGATGAATTGAGTTCACTTGAGAACTGTTTCTGTACCTTAAATATCAAGTACATAGTTTAGGAAGGTGGAGGGCTGTTTTCCAAATTAATATTCGCCAGAATTATTATTGTTACTGTTCACAAGTTAGCATACAGATATAATTTCTCTGGTGATCATCCTTATTACAATGTGTTTCCAAGACAACCCATAATAAAAGACGGTGAAAGTTGTTAAATTTCGAGACTTTAGTAAGAGTTTTGAAACTTGATCGATAATTGGTACATCTGGAGAGCCTGACTCGACTTTGACGTTCAACGGATAAAATTGGCTCGCTTTTAACATTTCAAATTGCGATGTAGTCCGTCTGTTGCTGAATGTGCATCCGACTTAGGTAATGCATCTCAAGAGATGTTCAAAGTTGAAAAAGATCCAGGTGTATTGGTATCTTATGATCTCAAGTATTATTCTGTGATGAAAGTGCTTTCTAATAAAAATGTGCACTAGTAATTTTCAACCTATTTTTCTGGAGTTTGACAGCAAAATGTTCCATTTAACCTTTGACAGTTTTATTCAGGCCCATTTAGAGTACACTCCTCATAAGAATGAGAATACACTGGAACGTATCTTGAAGAAATCCATGAAATCAGTTCAAGAGCTTGAATTCGAACCTTATGAAGAGCGCTTTAACCCACTGAATCTTTGTCATCTGACGTTTCTAGACCCTAGAAGTGATCTTTCAGTGGTTTGTAACATCCTTAACATTCCCTGGAATCCCCTAATATGAGTCATTACACATTTTGTTATAAATACCCAGAAATTGGAGGCTTAGCGCAACAAAATGGACCAGATGGTCAGATTCTGGAACCCAATGGCGACTTAGCTGATTCAAGAGACTTCCATGTAGTCCTTCATGAGTACGCTTGATCTATTCTTAACGACTCAGCAGCTTTCTTGCAATTACTTTTCTTTCAATCATGAAATATGCCTAGGCATTTGCCTAAATGTATCGGAAGCTCATTTTAATTAGACACGGAAGCCCTTTAAGCAAAAGGTTCTTCTATATAGTCTGTAACCATTTGAACCGTTCGAAACACTTTCATGTTCTGTTCAGTTCTTTTGGGACTAAATGATGTAAAATGAGTTTTAATACTGAAAATAATGCTAGAGGCTTAGTAACAGGAAGTCAACTTTTTATTATCTCTCAACATTGATCCATTTTGAACATCTGACCTTGTCGTAGTTTTACTTTTTCAAAGATGTGATACCTTAGTTATTTACGAGGTTAATTTTTTAAATGGAGTCGAAAATTGAAAAGTCTAATTCGTTTACAAAAGCTTTAAACAATACAGAGTTTACCATTGAAGAATATCTGAAAACCGTGTTTCAAGAAAAACTACTGGTGTAACTCTTGTTACTATTTCTATTCATTTTTAAGTAATGCACCTGCAGATGAAGACAGAAACTTAACTAATTCTACCAAACTTCTAGAAAAATATAAAGAGCTAAAAAATGTTCAAAGCGCACTTACGGCCAAAAAAGAAGTACAATGATTTTAATCGCTATGGTCAATATTCTAACAGGAGTTTAGGGTTAAAATGGAATGTGTGCAAAGAAGGAGAGAAGACCTTGAGAAAAAAGAGTGTGAACTTAAAGAATCACTCATAAAGTTTGACCAGTTCTTTAAAGATAATGATGAAAAGAGAGTAAGAGCGACGAAAAAAATATCAACAGAAAAAGGCTTACAACAGCAAAAGCAAACTGAAATCAATATGTAACTAATAGTTTAACTTTAAGAAATTTCCCTAGTCTAAATGACGATATTGCAAGATTTACCAAAATGCGTGAAAAGCAAGAAAGAAAGGTCAAGTCGCTTCTTAAATACCGGCTTTTTCTGGAGTCGGTTGTTAAAATGTCCGATGAATTTTCCGATATTTATGAGCTCATATCACGATACGACGCTCTGAAAGCCAATTTAGAGGTTAGTTAATTTAAGAAAACCCACAAAGTTGCAGGATCTGAGAAGTTCAGATGCAAAAACACAGAAACTTATAGACAACAAAAGCAGTGAACTTGTTCACTTTAAGAAGGTAATTTAATTGATATACCTTGATATAGTTCATCAGACAAAACAAGATGAGAAACTCTCTCTAACTAACGAAATAGCTGAGCTTCGTAATCACTTGGAGTTGCAACAAATGAGTGGTAGAAATAAAGAGACTCAGTGGGAGCACACAAGGGACTTAGCTGCTAATCGTATTTATGAACTTAGCACCATAGTTATGTAAATCGGAATTGTATGTAATCGATTTTCATTCACAGAGCTGTTGCTAATATGTATACTATCGTACGATCACATCAGAAGTATGGCGAATCGGCCAAGCCTAATGAAACTTGTAAACAACTAAAAGCAGTGAGTTAAATATTATATATCATCATGCGGTTGTTCGGATATTTAATGGTGATTTCAAATAAACTTCGAACCAGTTGTTTCACAAACGTGAAGATGGATCTTATTATTCTGTTCAAATGCACACATGCAACCGTTCAGTTGAGTAAAAATCACTTACCATCACTATATGAAATGCTCATATGAAACAAACGTGCATATACATCAAACAGATTTTAACCTGAAGAAGATACTTGTTGCGCCTCACTTACTGGTCCACTAGCATTATTTATAATTGTTGTTTGCTCATTTTTTGACATTTTAATGTATAAAGTTGACCAACAGTATTCTATCATACAGACGGACATAAGACAAACCGAATTATAACTTTTAAAGTTAAATGAATTAAAGTTTTATTGTGAAAATCTCCCTAAAAACATTATTTGTAGCAGCAAAGTGTGTGGTACATAATTTAGTGGCATATCAACATACCACTCACATGCTTTTGAGTAAAGTCTCGAACGTCTTTAATGTGTTTTTAGCTAAGAATACTTGATATTAAATATAATTACGGATATGCCTACTTAAATTTAATATTCAGATAACTAGAAATCTTTTGATACAAAGCGTTTTTGGGTTAAAAAATAATATTTCAGTTTCAAATAAGATTATAAGAGCTTTTCTTTGATGATTCATGGAGAAGTCTGTGATGAAAATATGATGCTCCGTTTTATCATGTAAGTGTTCTGGTAAAGAGAATATGCTTTTTAATTAGTTATTGAATAATGTACCTGTTAAGTTTGATGGCTCCTATAGGTATGTCGCCTACAAAATTTCTTTAACCTGAATTTGAAGCGTTGGTAACTAGTGTAATAACAGTATAAAGGTGTAGAGGGATTTCATATTATATATACTACTTTGATTTCTCGGATTTCTATAAGTACGTTGAATAAGCTGGGGATCAGTCAAAAATTTAGTCAGATTTACCTCAATGGTTTTTACCTACGAAGAGTGCAAAGAGTGACAGAAATGGACTAATTAGACTAAAGTTTCAACCTCATGACAAATATAACCGTTTTATAGATAAACTATTTGAAAAAATCCATCATATTTATTATAAAACTAGTTAAGCTGATTTTAAAGATGTTCTGATGTTTCTGCAAAATATGATTATGTTCATATTAATGACAAAAATTAATCTCGATTTCAATTCTAAATACTTTTTCTCGTTTTAGATTAAAACTTTTATTCAAACGTTAGTCAAGATAATTGAGGAAGTAACACAAAAACATTAACGATTCGGATTATCATATTTCATCAAGTGTTACATACCATGCAAAATAAATAATTGTTTATGCTTTGTGTGAACTGTTCCCAACGTTTTTAACCCTAAAAGTGTTTGTTTTCTGCTTTCTATGATCACGAAATTGTGCTGCTGTTACACCAGGTTGAAGAAGCTTAAGTATAAAAAAACACCAACATGAGTCTACATAGATTTCCTTTAGTGATTTTACACTCGAGTCTCTATTTTATGGTGTTATTAACCATGTGAGATCAACTAAACTGTTTGTTGATTTGGATTGGATTGAATTACAATTTGTGTATGAAACAAACAAAGAAGTGTTAATAAGAAGGTTTTTAGTTTCTTTTTCTCCAACTCTGATGCATTCATAATAATTCTTATGCACAAGTCTCTAACCCTTTGTGATATTTGTACGATGTTATTTGTTACCATTAATTACGATCAACTGTTTTGTCAGAGTTTTTCCTTGTTGGTGTTTTATCAATCAGTTTGGCGCTTGACCCCCTTCATATGTGAGTACGAGTAGTATTTGTTTAATCTTTTCTCTGTCTGTGCTAAACGTTGCAATGTCTGTTGCGAGTTTCATCATGATGATTATAATTTTGCCACCGATTACTTTTCTAATATTAAAATTTCAACCCGGATATCATTTTATTCATTTTAATAGACGTAGATAACCTTTTTGGCTTATTTTATTCTCAATCCACTCAATCACATCGTTTCAGTAATATTGGGTGGAAACTGAACCATTTTATCTTTTAAGTATCAATAAAAATATAGACCTCTGAATTCTAACTAAGTGGCTTAAAGCGAAAAGATCTAGATCCACCTAAAAAATAAATGTTTTATTTCAACTACCTACAGATTATTAACACATCGTCCATCTACAAATTCCGATCATTAAATTTTTACTAACGGCGTAAACATGAATAGTCGGAGAACAGTTAGGACTGAGAGTAAGAAGTGTCACAGGCCAATTAATTAAAAACAAAAGGTCTTTCAAAAGAACATTTTATAAACTTGAACTATGTCAGCATAATATAACTGTAGCTAATGGCTGAATATAATAGTGTATTTAATGCTAATTCATATTTTCATTTTCTAGATTGTCGATGTCTTATTTAAAACTGATATCACAATAATTATAAATTTTTATACAGAAGTAAATGTTAAAAGTGAACAGAAATTAAACATTTGCATTGCTTATTGAAGGTCAGGTATCAAAATGTTGCTCTACTTTATGTGTTGATTGCTCACTGTGTAGGCCTATACAGTCACCCTAGTGTAGAAAAGTCAAATTGAGTCATTTGAATATCAATTAAGGATGGGCATTAGAGTACTATTTGTGCCGTTTATCTTTCGGTGCTCTTCTCACTCAAAATAGTGGAGATTTTTTAGCTCTTGTTCTCAGTATACATACTGACCAAGTTTCGTTTTTAACAAGAGTTCTCAGCCTGACAATCTTTAATGTCATGCACATAATTTTCTATCAGGGATTTTCCAACCGAATTCCCCCGTAACACATCAAATCACATTTGAAGGATAGTTTGTAATTGTTTTGACGATTGTTGGAAAAACTTTCATTTACTAAACCAACCTGCGATAGGCTTAAGTAGTCATATTTCTAAACTCAAGCTACACAATTCAACGATTTAATAAATTAAGCCATCCTATACAAGGGACGCGACTTTTCTGCCGCATCAGCATACACCAAAAAGCAGATTTACTAGAGAAGGTTAAATACAGTAAGTCAAAATAGTTAAAGAATTTTTAGGCAGGACTAAGAAGCTGTTGCTCATACTGGTTTCTCCAGAATTCTGATAGTTAGTTTTCAATGTTGTTTGTTGGTTATTTTGAGAGGATTAGCGTCTGACAATCTGTTTCTAGTAGTGGAAATAATATATGAGCATAACCAAGTACTTTGAGTAGGTTTCAATTCTGCTTAGTCGATCTTACAGTACTGCCACGCTAGATTTGACACCGATCCCTAGCGAGTATTCCCGCTTTAAAGATAACCAATGTCATAAGGTTATTAGTCTGTTTTGTACTTCAAAACTATATTACTTGTTAGTAGTAAAAATACTTTGTTGGAAATTCAGACAAAAGACTAAGATACAAGCCTGATATACATCATTTTAAGAATTTTTCATTACTTCAAATTCTTGTAGCTTATGTGACATTATTTTTTATCTGTAAGTATTTAAAATTTTCACGTATTCAGTTTGCTCTGATTTCTTTATGGAGTAGGGTTTTTTTACTTCACTTCAAGTTAATTAAAAATTATGGGAAGTTGGAGAAATATGTCTACTCGGTTGTTCTTTCCAGACCTTATCATTAAAATAAACTTATCTGTAGATCAAGCGGATATCTGGATAGACAAAACATGATCTGTAGGATAGGTTAATCTGTTAATCCTTGTACAGTTATAATATTTTTCAAGATTTTACATTATGGTTTTGGAAACACTCATTATACTATTTTAGTAAACTGAATTACTTCCGAGGATAACTTGAGTTTTAAAAACAATAATTCTACTGAAGACACCATCAGTGGGTTTGTGCTGAAAGATACATTCAATAAATATCGCTATTATACTACTCTTTAGGTACCCAACCTGTCGTATACCCTGATGGTGTTCTCGTGACTTTCTGGTAGCCTAATCTGTCAAGGGCGATGGGACAGTGCATGACGGTATTATTGTGTGCTAGGTTCAAAGAGAATTGTATGCTATATGCAAGCAAATCCGCCCTGTTATTGTTCCTACACTACTCGTATACGACGGTCAAAAATAGTAAATAGTTACTACCACCTTCAACTTACTGGACGTCATGTTATCTGTCAGTATATTTTCGCAATACATAGTTTTTGGTATGAATTTCCTTAAGTACCAATTTGTGGAGAGAAAAACTGGTTTTATTGTACAAAACATTGATTCTATGAGCACACATTGATCTTGTATAGCATTTTAGTTTTCTGTAATATAATCATAAGCTGAGTAGTCCATTGGTTATTACTTTTGGTAGGTTGATTGGATTTGAGAAGTTGAACGACTGAATTTTGACTCAATGGCTGCCTGTATCTCTTTCATTAAGAAATTTCTGAGTTTAGGAAAGTGTACTGATGGGGAAAGTCAGAACAAAATAATATTTCAATAGTCCCTTGTTTTCTATGGTTTTTCCGCTGAAAAACCATTAAAAAATGAAACTGACTTCAGATTGTTAGCCGTTTTGTCTTAGTTTTCCGGCTCCTCATCAGTTTGCATTTAAAAAAGCACAAAAAGTTAAGGTGAAAACTCTGTGAGTTTTGAATCCACTGTGAGTTACGTGATTTAGAACGAAATAACTGTTCATTTACACCTGATTTTCAGTCATTCCTAATTTTGTGCCTGGTTCATGATAAAAATCATTTTTAAAGTACTTGCAAAATATCCTAAACCATGTTCAAAAATTATGGTTGGATAGTCCAGATACTTTACAGGTTGTGAAATTCACTCCAGTAAAACCAAATACTTGTTTGAATCATAGGAAATATTCTTGTGCTTTCAAATATTGTCAAGATTTGTCAATGGTATATTGACATAGAGGTCAATTCATAATAAGTGGTGCTTATTCACACTTACAGTGTTTTTGCACTTTTTATGAAACTATATTCCTTGTGATTCATAATAAATACACTTAAGATAAGACGAGATTAAAAAAAGAAATAGCAACTATAGTCAAACAATTCCAAACCATTTCACAAGCAAAATTTACACCAAATCGCTCAAGGATTAATAATTGATTAGCATAGGAAATGATTATTAAGATTTTTGTGAACTTTAGTAATCACTTAAAATATTATTCAAATGGTTATTAGACTGAATAACCAAGTTTACCATAACTCCTTAATAGAGAATAGGTTTGTGTATTTAGCTTTGATTTAAGCTTTAAATATGAGAGCTAATGTTTGTTAAACGGAGAAATAGATGGAGATGAGTTCAAACCCCTTACATTGTGGTTGAGTTTAGAGAGATTCGACCAATGAACGATCATTTACTACTATTGACTTAATAAATAAGACGTAAAATAATTATGTGGTTGTATTCGCGAATCACCGATTATCATTTTATCCAACATATCCTATTACGAAAGTGAATAGGCAATCCCTTTAGGGTAAGTCAATAATGATCTGCTTTGAAGCTAATATTTTCATTAATTTCAAAATCAAAGTTGATAAAATTAGTTTACATCAGGACCTGAAATCAATAAGGGTCTGTTTAAAAGCAGAAAGTGACGGATAACCGTAATGTTTCAACTTAGAATTCTTCGCAGCAATAATATCACATGAGATTAGAAAAACGAGTATTCAACTTACAAAATGAACCATATATTTAGACCATTGTATTTCACATGCTCGGCACTAGTCAATCCGAAAACTATAACCCGACCATCTAATGACTTTAGAAATTCCCCTTTCAATCTCAATTAAACTGAACTCCTTCGATTATGTCTTCTATTGAAAAATCCTTTGAAATACAGAAACTAATAAATAGGTGATTAAACTTGATGTTCATTCATGCTAAACATAGAAATAATCACTAGTGAAGGTATATGAAGATTGTTTGATCTGAATTTAACTATCACCACTTTTCAATGTTCCTTAGTTAACAATATTCCTACAGTATACAAATCCTAATTGTATGCTCAAAAACAAAGAATATTTGAGCGACTAATTGTTTGAAATAACTTCATCATTATTCCCTACTGATTAAAACGAAATGATGTCACTCTTTGGAGTTAGATCATCAAGTTTTGAAGCTGAATGGATATTTGTGTAACCTGAACTTTCTAATAAATCTTCATTGGCTAACATTTTTTTCAGTAACTTCTTTATATTGATAACTATTTCTTCTACACTAATTATTTTTCTATCTGAATCTAACAGATATATAAGTACTTCTGACACCAGCTATCTTATTAAGTATTCACATGTGATTTATTTCCTCTTTTTTAATTCATTGTGAATTCAAAAGAAGTAGAAAAAAACCCGAACTTGTTCCCCACCATTTCAACATACCGGTAATTTTATATGAGCTGTATAAGACATGTGTGTATGTATTTCAGTAGTAGATCAATATTAATCTTACGAATGACTTTATATATGTATACATGTATGGAGTACTTCAAAGGTTGTTATTTAACTCAGAAAAACAAATAGAATTAAAAATGAAAGATAAAGATTAATAAAAAAGTCTTAAACAATTAAACTTATGTAAATAGCTGCAATTCTAACTAATGCTGAAAGGTCTGTATTATGAATATACTTGGTTTCATGTTGAAATGGTTTATTTTTTTATAGTAAATACTACAATTTCATACTATCAGATAAACTGAACAAAAAAACGCTTTGGTGTGGTATTATTTGTTTTTCACTTCATGTCTTCGTCTTATATCGCTAAGATTAAAATAATGAAACATTTTTAAACGGTATGATTCGTTAAGTAATTGTTTATCATCTACTTTAATTCTTTCAGTAGCCTGGAGTTAGAATATTCCATGGTTGAAATGCTATTTAAACCCTGGATAAAACTTGACTTAGTCAAAAGAACTATTGGTGAGAATATAAATAAAATAATATATTTGTAATATCGCAGTGAGCCAAAAATCTAATTTTTCTACTCACTGAGATATTACAAATTTATTATTTTATTTATAACAATCTACCCAATGCTCAATTTATTCGAAATTATCGAGTCTAACCTTGGTAATAGTATCTACATACTGGTGAGAATCATTGCTTAGAGCAGATAGAAGCAAGACGATTAGTTTTAACACTGAATATTTAATAATTGTCTTTAATTCAACTGAAATAGAGGAATGTATGGATATTCAACACTCAAAAATTTTAACTAGTTATATCCAACTTTGCACCAATATCTTGGATATTTCATAAATTTATGCTATCATCAAGATGAAAAGTAGATTATTCTTTTAGAAATCCGCAAAATGTAAAATTTCTTTTTTTCAACATCTAATCAGTAATAGTCTCCAGCTGAAAATTAAGCGAAATTCAGCTCGAGTAATCTTAAAGTAAATTATATTGTTCCCGTGATATGTCAGGCATTATCATGAAATATAAGTAACTATAAATGAACTTTGATTTATTCATACTGTCAGTGTGTAAAAACGTTGGTAATTTTAGGAAACACTTCTCTGCCATAAATTGATATCCACGACCTTAAAATAGAATCATGGTAAAATTCGTAAGTACACACATGTTGAGATTTTAATCGATGTCTTTTTGAAGAAATACAATCAAACTTGAAACTTCGATAACTTCATTAGTCAAAGTTTTCGATCTTAATTCAAGTCTATTCATAATATGTAATATTTTTCCCTAAACTTTCTAATAAACCAATATCATATGTATTCCTTTTAATTAAAAATCCAGTTTATCATGAACTCTGTTATAAACCAGTTCAGTTATAATTCATTTTTGTATTGGTTGTGTTGAATCTTCCCATTGATGTTTAGGACTGTAATTGATCAGTCACTTATTGACATATGTGCATCCTGTGTGGATTGCTTCGATATTACCTTAATTCACATGCATTATAAATAAAAATAGATGGTAGCTGGCAATGGAATCCAGAACGTACATTTCGTTCTATTCAGTACTCATCAATTCGATGTATCTGCATCCCAGAGTTGATGTTCAATTTTAGATAATCAAGTGATGAATCACCAAAATTCATCTCTATTTCATATCATTTGTTTTGTTTTATCTGAAAGAATTCATTAAATATCTGAGCTTTACGCCTATAAACAAGCACACACACAGAGAGACAGAGAGTGAGAGAGATGTATATAATCCACTAATTCCTTAAATGTATATATATATATATTATACTTTATCTACATTTGATTCCTTATTTAAAAACAAATTGTAGTCATAATTGAAATTACTCATCTAAAATGAGATAGAATCCTAAATTTTAGACAGGAACTATTTGTATTACACTTTGTTTCGAATAAAATGTTTATTTACTGTTACAAAACTTTTTTTATTTGATGTTGTGTTTTTTTCTTTTTGAATATGAAAAGGATCATTAAATAAGTTAACCGATTGTTTTAATTTCTTTAATCAGTTTATAAACATGTATACACTTCAATTTAAATGTTATATATGAATGTAGTAAATTTTCATGATATGTTATTATATATATATGTATATAAGTAATTTTGTCTATATTTCATTTCATATACTTGATTATATGTTTGAAGTGTTATTTTTTGAGTAAGTTATTTGAAACTTGACAAAAGAGTTTCTTTTTAAAGAAAAATCTGGTTGAGAAAATTTGGTTGAAATGATTTTATTTTGATTGAATGAACATCATGAAGTACTAGATAAGTGTTGCATTTCATATAAACTCTCTTCACTAGTCATCAAACTTATGGTCTTGATTAACCCTTAACCAATAATTTTACTCTCGGTTTACTAGTTTTGATCTTATTAGATAACTTTTGTCTATCATGTATGTTGATCACATTATTATTATGTCCTTATGGCCTGTTAGTTATCACGTGATACGATCGCCAATTAGAACACCGACTTATTAACCAGACCAATGACACATAAACCAGAACGAGCAGTCTACAGTCAATTCTGAGTTCTTATTGGTCTACTGAGATAGTAGCTTCAGGAATAGCCAAACCGGTTCAGTTCAGAACACAAATATCAGCCTCCGTTATATGGATCATGAATTTCAGACATACTCGGCTTATATACAAACAAACCAAACCGCATCATACCATGAAATAGATAATAACATTTGTACGAGATCAGACCAAAAGTGGGTGTGATGGTGAGATGTTGTCACTAATAAACTGTGAGTAACCTGAGAATATTAGATCGTATAATAATAGTGAATAGGTCAATTAGAAGCTTATAATGAGAGGAAAATGAATATACATATGATATGGTTACTCAATAGTTATATAATGAGAACATATGTAAAAATAGTCCAAACCTAGATCCTAGCAGTTACTATTCACTTATTCTACGTTTAGACATAACAACTATATATACAGGTTGTCTTTTCGAAATTTAACAACTTTTACCGTCTTGTATTATGAGTTATCTTGGAAACACATTGTAATAAGGATGATCATCAGAGAAATTATATCTGTATGCTAACTGGTGAACAATGACTGTATATCGTAAAACTTCAATCACGTTGCATTCCACATTCACCACAATGATATTGAGAATGTGTTCGGAACCATTAGGAAATTTGATATTTCTAAACATACTGATTTTGAAAGATGTAAATACTTTTCACCAAAAGCTTGTAATTCCCCGTTGTTGGTATTCAAAATTTTAATTAATCAATCTCTGCTGTACATTCTAAGAGGAATGTCTCTGTACGCCCCTCGAATACAAGTTTCGATATATTTGGTGCGTAACTACCAGTGGAGCCCACGATGTATGCTTCGTCTTACTTGAGACGTGTTAGCTGGACGTTCCTGAATCTCAGCATTGCAATTCACACTGAGACAAGAATCCAGTGAGTACCTTGCACTTAAAACCAGTGAATTCTGCGATGATTAGTGTAAATAAGGGAGGGTGTTTCATTCTATGCGAGTCTCGGTTTGAACATCAACAGTGTGTTATTAGCCTATTCTTCTGATGATTCCCGAATAAAGCATAATAGGCCTACTGAATTTCAGTACCAGTGAAATCTTAAATAAAGTACGGACTTATTAATGAGGATAAGATATTTTAGCAGAAAATATTTAGTGCGAGATCGATAAAATCTTTTTCATATGAGGAGTTCATGACAATTTATACTTTTTTAAAACACTAAAGTTTATAATCTAAAGTCGTATGAGTCAATAAATTACAATATATATATATATATATAATGTGAATAGTTATGGAGTATTAAAGCAGCAGGAGATATCTATTCATTACTTTCCCGGTTTAGTAAGCTTTTAAATGACCAACTTCAAATTTACCAGACCAGTGTCACCACTCATTTCAGTAGAACAGTACATGTATTTGATATATTGGGCAAACGAGACAAGTCACAGGATAACTCAAGGTTACTTGAAAAGACAGATTAAACTGTTGGTGAGCTATAGTTAGTATGCGAAATATTTTCCTAGTCAATATAACTTCCCAAATGGATCTTTGGTCAAACACTATTAATTAGGTCACATATTTTGGCAAACTATCATCGGAATTATCAACATCAGAAAGTGCATTTCAAGCCTGTTCACTATTCCAGTTATTTTTAATTTAATCACAGACAAGCTTTCAAAGACAACTTTTTCTTTATCTGACATCTGGATGATTTATCTACTATTAGTTTCATTTAGTGAGGACCCTGACAAATTCCAGAGTCTTCTGACCACCTCGAGCAACGAAACACAAGCAAGTGTGGGATACATTTCTCTGCCACTAAATGCTAAATGTTGCTTCAGGAAGGGTCTGTGTCAAAGCGTAAATTGATTATGCGAAGTGAAGTAGTTAAGGACGTTGAGCACTTCAGTTATCTCAGACGCTTCATTACTCCTGGTGTATTGACGTCTCATATGAAAAATTAAGTCAGCAGATTACTCAACTACTAAAATATTAACGAAATGAAACGTTTTAAGAAGGTTTTCGGGAATTAAAAACACCAGAGTTATCATTTAGCTTACTTTACCTTATATTTTATGTTTTCGAGCTGCTGCATTACAGAAGAGACGACACTAACCTGAATAGCGGTAAAATCTTATTTCTTTCACCGAAAAACTACTCAGGCTAAAAGATTTTCGAATATAGCTCTTGAGGTGTAACTGTAGGCAATAATTTACTGGAGAGGATTGTGATAATTTCATTTTTAAGGGTTTGTGTTTAGTAGGTAATGATATTTAGGGCTGGTCTGTATTGGCGTAAGTGTACAGTGAGCGGATCTGTTGATTGTAACTATGATAAAGAGCTTTATTACATTTCAAACAAAACGAACATTCTGAATTCTTCTGTTAGCCGTCGCCTAGAGTTTATAAACTAAAATTTCAACATTTTTCATTCTCATCAGGAAGCTAAAAATCCTGACACATTTTTAAGACTCTAAACGAAAATCACAAACACGTATACATTTGCTAAAAAAGCATCTTAACGACAAAATTGTTTTTCTCCTCGTTAACTTTGAATCACTTTTTGACAATCATTCACAACTAAATAAAAATAACAATACCGGTTACTGTTATACCAGGCTAATAAAACATGACGTCCTGATTATAAGACTTTGAAACCATTAGTCATAGCCGTACTAACATGTTTCTACTAAAAAACACGTATACAAACAGAACAATGATAAAATATAACGAATTGACGTTTCTATAAAAGCTTCATAAAGTTTTGAAATTTATTATGGAATGTATAGTAAAGCTGAGAGGTGAACATTAAAAATAAACTATTTTTTTCTAGGTAACTGAGATGCCAGGTAAAATCTCTGTTTTACTTTTGGTTTATAACTTATATGTATATGTAAACACAAAAGCCCTTGAAACATTATCGAAATTTCAGATAGAAACATTGTTTTATTTTTGTATAACAAAAAAAAATTCGAAACTGATAGAAAAGAGGCGATTCAAAATTTCATGAAAAAAAGAACAAGTTCAAAGTGCTGAGGATGATTATCGATTTTACAACATCAAATATACATATTTCTATCTGTAGTTAGATTAATCTCTATCCATAAACGCACATATACCATAAAGAATACACTTGATATTATGACCCTATTTGTATTGATGAAAAATAATGTGAGAAAAAATAAAGCAATCAACTTTAATTCTTTTCAGGTTTATTTCTCTGATGAGTTTTTATTATATTTTTTTCTTCACGTAAACATATATTAACTGGCGTCAATTACCAATAGCTAGCAGAGGGCTGCAATTTTTATTTCATACATCAGTTGAATTCTGGTGATGTATACATGTATTTATAGTGGTTGACTTTTTCATGTTTGTTCACATGTGTGTCCTAGATATATGTCCTTCAAAAAAAATTTAAAAAATAAAAATAAAAAATATTGTACAATTAAATTTAAATTTGAAATTATTTATTCAATTTAAATTATCAAATTTCAATAAATAATTAGAATAGTATTATTGTAAACATCCTTTAATTGAGGTAGAAAGAATTTATTTATTTTTTTGAAAAATAAAACATGTAATACATCAATTCAAAGTTTATTATAAATTCATTGATTGATATAAGAATAATAAACTAACCATGAATGTTTAATCTGTTAAAATAATTTAATTTAGTTATCAGTTTAGATGTTGTGGAGATTGTTAAGTTTTTGATTGAAATCATGAGTCAACTGAAGCTAGACCACCATGGAAAACCTGGAAGCACTGGATGGCCGTTTCATCCTAGTATGGGACTCCTCAGCCGTGCGCATCCACGATCCCGCCGTCCGCGAGATTCGAATCTAGGACCTATCAAACTCATGGCCGTCCAGTGCTTTCAGGTTTTCCATAGTGGTCTAGCTTCAATTGACTCACGATTTCAATCAGTGAAATTTCTAAAATCTTCACAAAACCCCTTCTGATAATTACTAATTCATTAAACAGTGTCCTTTGTATCTATTGTCAAGTGATCTCTATTTTACAGAATAACTAACTTATTTTGATTTTGATTTCTTATATGTGTATTATTATGTAATTTTATTGTATTACACACTGAAAAAAATCAAACGACATATATCAAACCGTGATTTTTATATACTGAAAGTGTAATAAATAATTTAGTTTAATATTTATTAAAAGAACATGCAATGAAAGCATTCTTTTTAAAATTACGTTATTACAATTAACAATCAAGTGAAAAGAGCTTACTGCTTTATTGTTCTCATAGATCTTAACTACTATTTGAAAAAAGATTGTTCAGTGTGAATATAAGAAAATTTTACAATAAATAGCTAGGTTGAACAGAAGTTACTGTGATCAGCAAATAAAGGAAAACTTTAGAGTTAAAATTATATTCTGATAATAATAATCACCTGCTCACTAGTGACTGACTTCAGCAGACACTCCTGGAGTTCTAGTGAGAAGTCGTTACCAGTGGAGTTCAACCAGATCTGTTGTGAGATAGGAACTCACTGAAGACAATGGTGTACGGTGGTGCGACTTCGTGGATTGGTTGAGGCCAGACATTAACACCATTAGATGCTGGCTCAGTGGTCTAGTTGGCTAAGCGCCTGGCACAAAACTGATAGGTCCTGGGTTCGAATCTCGCGAACGGCAGGATCGTGGGTGCGCACTGCTGAGGAGTCCCATACTAGAACGAAACGACCGTCCAGTGCTCCCAGGATTTCTATGGTGGTCTAGTTTCAATTGACTCATGATTTCAATCAGAAATTTAATTTAGTTAATTACACTTATTTATATCTTAAATAATAAATTTTAAAAAAACAAATACAGAAAAGAGTGATCCATGAGTTGAATTTATAGAGATGGGGTAGAATTAAATAAGAAGAAAATCATTAATCAGATGCTTTACATATATCTTAAGGATTAAAATATTTTAAACATTGAGTTGTTAATTCAATCACTTCAATGTGTATACTGTAGTTATGATAGTCACATAGTGTTGTTAACATTGAAACTGGCACCTATTTATGAAATCAAATAATAGTCTCATTTTATAATCTTAAATAGTTAGTATTCAAATTGTATAAAATAGGTTGCTAGATGATTCATGATTATATAACATCGTACCAACTGTTGAATAAATTTATTTGGCCAATGATAATCTATAAGTTTAATCATAGTTATTGTGTTTGTTTCTGACAGTAAAGATTCATTTATAATCTAGGAAAGGAATTTATGCCTTAATAATACTTTGATTTTAACAGTTCAGTACATGTTCACAAATATCATTCTAAAACTCTTATTATTTAGAGCATATCTAAGATATTCAAATAGATATAGATAATAATCCTAACGGTGAAGAAGGTACAAATAATAAAAAAGAATTATTTGTTAGACGGATAATAATTTAGAGTTGTAGATTCGACGTTGAAAAAAAGTAAGGCTTATATGTAACGGTAGGGAAAGCGATTAAATTTAATGAGTTCATCGTATACTGCAAATATTGTCGTTCTTGCTTTGTATATATTTCAAAAATGTTGAACATTAGATTTTAGCCTAGTTGATTAACTGTACTCTATTCATCATAAGACTAAGAAGTTCATCAATGTTGAGCTGGAGAACAATCACCTTGACAAACAAAATAGTCATATGGTTCCTCTTCGTTTTTAATGATTTAATTGGGGAACTATTCATAGCTCATTTGTTTGTCAGCGTAGTTATTTGAATTGCTTACGACTATTCAATATAACAAACTATTTTAGATTGTCGGAAGTCTCATAGCAACTCAGATACATGATATCTAGTGATGTAAATTTACCTGTTAATTTCTTAATGAGTTACAGTGATCGGTTTATGCTCAACAACTATTCGATTTGTATTCCACTTATTACAGATTACAATTTCTGTAATAGTAGGTTTAAAGTGATCAATGTTTTTTAAGTAGTGTTTTGATAAATAGTGCTGATCATATATGTATTGAAACAGTCGTTGATAATGGTATTAAATGATCGTCATGCAATATTACGAAATGGTTGAAACTATTACTGAATCCCGACCCAGTGACTTTAAAAGTTAACTATTAGCAGCGAGATATGAAGGTCCTTAGTTTGGCCCCTGGCATAGTCGTGAATGTTCACTTCTTAACAGTAATTACTAGAAAGAAACAACTGTCTAATACTCACTGGCTTTTAATGGCACCCATCTTGAAATCGTCTCAATCAGAACCCTTCATTGAATAATGGTCAGTTAGAAAGTGAGAATTAGTTGACAGAGTCGTTATTGTTTACGGGACTACAATCAACTCCATACTCGTATTATCATAAATATATGAACGACACATAACAGTGCCATAATACATTAAACTGTCACTCTTTAGGAGAAAAGATGAAACACCTACATATACACAAATTAGTGTTAATATAAATAGAAGTTACTTTAAATTAATTGTCTACTTAGAGTCAACTAAAGATAATTACTAACTAGGAACATATGCAATGAAGCATGATTTTTTGTTTTTTTCGTTTACTTTTCTGTCGCTATTAATAAATGATGATTTCCTGTATTTTGTCCAAAAAACCAAGTGCATGCTGAAAATCTGTTGGAAATAGCTTTCGTATGATCTAAATAACTGATTAATTTATATTAATCTGATATTTATTGCCACTGAATATTTGGAAATAATTTTCCATTACTGATCTCAGTCAAGTTGCCATCGAATAACAGGGAGCTTTACATCTCTTTTTCATCCTAGTATGGGATATCTCTGCAGTAAACACTCACTATCCTGGGTGAGGTCAGGGAACTTAAATATTTAGGCTAGGACCTAGCAATTAGACTATAAGGTCAGCATCTAATGGTAAACATTCCCAATTGTAGTTAGTTGGTGAGATAGAATGATATCCATTTGATTCTGTTGAGTATTGTTTGTCTTCATCACGACTTCCGAAATCTGAGGAGTACCATGTTAGGACAAAAAGTGTCCATTAGTCTCTGGTTTTCAATGGCACCTTAGCTGATATCAATAAGTAACAAATGTCACCTACAGAACAAAATGATCCCCCCGGAATTACTTTATTTAGAATATCGATACTCATAAATATTTCTGAAATTTTCCCAAAGGATAAAGTAATTATTAATGATAGGCCAAGAAGAAGGAAATAATAGGTTATAATTATGAATGACAAGGCTAAAGCTTTTATGAAATCAAATATTTCATATGAGTTTTAATCAATTTCGAAAGGTGACGATCGAAAAGGTTTGGATTTAAGATTTTCAGGAAACTGAAGCTCCATGTGATTTTTCAGGGACATAAGCAAACCAAAATACTGACAATATTGCTCTTTTATAACAGATACTTAGACTTGGTTTAATATGATCTGAAAAGATGGTTCTAAGTTATATTCAGACGATGACTAGTTATTTGGACATATGAAAGACGAATGAATGGATCTATCATATTGTGATCCACTTCAAGTAGTGTTGCCTACGTCAACCGACCACTGACTTGTACCATCCTAGGAACCACATCCAGAAAATCTACATCTCTTTGTGAATCAAACAAACAGTCTGTGAGTTTATGAAGCCGTAAACTATTTTAATCACTCTCAGAGTTAACTTAATTTGATAGTACTTCAAATACCATCTCATGATAGGCTGGACAGCACGTATATCTTGGGGACTAAAGTACTAACCACATGCATGTTTATAATATCATTCACTTACTTGCTTTTCGTCTGTTCTGAACGTTATTCAATATGTAGATCCAACTTCGACAATCAATTCTGTAAAGACTCAAATAATCAATTCTTCTATGTATACACTTTTACTTAGACGATCATAATTACATAGATGTACAGTAGGGAATTAGTATTTGATTTACCAGTAGTAAAATTTTTGACTGTTAGAAATTGGAACTTAAAATCTACGTGTAAATTATTAATGGTAGTAATTGCCTAAAGAACAATTAAACTCTTATTAAATGGACCAAACTTGCTGTTTATAATCAATCATTATCTATAGATTAATTAATATAAGATTATAACTTATAGTTTGTATCATGGAATGATTTTGATTAGACAAGTGAGTTTAATTGTCTGAATTAACTCAGTTATTCACCTATGACAATGGAAGATAGTAATAAGTTGTCGTAAATTGACTGAAGATAAACACATATACTGTTGGATTCTCGCTTGGTGGTCTAAGGGTCGGAGGTCTTGAATTCGATCCTTTTTAAGGCTTTGAATGTGCACTTCTTAAGAGTTCCATAGTAGAATGTGGTAGTTATCCAGAACCTCCTGGTTTTCAATGATTGTCTAACTAAGATCAGCTTATGATGTGAATTATGAGAATTAAACAATCTGCACAAATGCTTTTTACTATACTATAGTTTAATAAAATAATCAGTTATGTGAAGCTGATACACTATTAGTGTTCAAACAAATGATTAAACAAATTTCATAAAAGTATTCTAATGATAAACAGGTGTTGATTTTCTTTTTAAATGTATGTTTACATAGGTCGTTTGTAAAAATTTAATAAACTTTACCACTATTACATCAACTAATTTCCATGCAACTATATATCTACGTATTAAACACATTCCATTTATCTAAAAATAATGCTTGTTACATAGTCGCCAAGTAGTTTGTTTGATACAAATTCAACTTCATCATAGTTAACAGATCTCTTTTTGTAATTAGGTACTGTATTAAGTGATGAAATGAATTTCATTATGGTCCATTATTTAGGTCAAACTACTTAATATTATTTCTATTTGGAAAGTTTACTGTTTTAATATTTCAGTTTCTTTTTTTTCTTCTTATTTCAATTAAACTAAAATGATTTATGTTAATCTTTTCATAGTCAATATTCAGCACGATTGTTTTAATTCAACTCAGATCATTAAGGTTCTATTTTAAAATGTGAATAGTTTGAGAGAAATCAATTCACGTGGGGAAAAAAATTAAGTTTGACAATATTAATTTGCTGAAGGGTCAAACAGTTCAAATGACATAAATGTTGAATTATCAAAGTTTACAATGCCGTCGAATGGATACCTAAATAATGACTGAAACTTACTAGCACTGTAAAATTATAATCATAATGATAATAAACAGTGAATAAACCTAATTTAATTAACAATGATAGTAATTCACTGTTGCTAAAATTCAGGACTGCAAATAATCTATATCTGTTGATATATTCACGTACTGAGCTGATTTCTTCGATATTCAATTTCGTAACAAGTTTCAGTAAATTTGTATTTAAATATGGAACATAGGATGCATGTTTCATCGTACGTGAAGCTTGTCAGTTGCATGTGACAGCATCTCATTGTTGATATTCACATTCAGATCCGAACCTAGTATCTTTCACTTTAAATGTCAATGCATTATTCACTAAACTGCAAAATTCAGATAGCCACTATATCTTTCACTAGATGTGATGAATATTAATGATAGTTTTTAAAGGTTACATCAAGTCGATCCCTTTAGAATGTATATTCGCTAACAGAGATTGTTCAGCTGTAGCCCTAAATTACAATAACAGAATATTTTCAAACCATTATTAATACCTTCACTCCCGTTGCTAACATTGGTGGTCACCTGAATTTAGTAGCTCTACCTATCGTCTTTTGAAGTAAAGGGTACCGTGTATGAATTTCAGTATAAATACTAAAGCTAAGACCAAAGGGTGTCTATTTGATGAGTTTCACACAGAACGCAAAGCTTTACCTGAATTCTACTACTAGCCGCAACCCAAATATCTTGGAACTAACTTAAGTTTGAAAATCTGATTATTTAATCAAAACGGTAAATTGCACTAATAATTTGTAAATCAGATATTTAAGCACAAACTACATAATAAGTACTAATGACCTCATTGCCCAACTATCAGTAATGACTCAATTTTTACCAGTCAACCAATGATGTATGTTAGTAGTCGAAGTTAGCGGACACTACACAAGAGTACATTTAATATTAAAGCTTCAAGAGTAAGGTTCAAAACAGATTGAAACTACTTTTAATCCTTGTTTACATTTCACAAGATTTATCTAGAATCTCAAAAAAGTTGACATAGCTAAATAATATCGTTTGTGACTTGAGTGTAAATATCCAGTAATTATCATTTTCTCTAGTAAAAATTCTTACAAACTGTTCTCATTCTTTTTCAAGAAATCATATATCATAGAAATATCTAACGAAAATTTCCGATATAAATGGGGAAATGAAACAAAGTATGAACGATTTGAAAATAATAGATTTTTATCATTTACTAACGGACATAAAATGTTTTTAAGTATGGTTTACAATATCTTCTTTGGGTGTGTATTTGGCAATCGTCAAAGCACGCAAAATTATTAATATTCAACGACAATTTATTAGCTGTCTAATATGTTCCTGAAAAATTTAGCGGTACTTGAACAATTAATTTATTCAAGTTGACTTTAACAGGTTAGCATCACAAAATGGGACGATGACCAAACTTATAATCACACTACATACTGCCTTATTGTTCTTAAAAATGGTTTTAAATTATTTTTTGTATTTAATTACAGATTATGGATAGCAGCACAGTAGCGGCAGGTAAGAAAACATTATTTCCATTCACAAATAATTTGCCCTGTTGACTGTTATCATAAACTGATATCAGTTGTAGAACCTTCGAGCGTCACAACCCAACAAACAGTGTCTTGTCTTTATTTATTATTTCTTTGTACTGAGCATAAATAACTTCATACATAATCGATCTCGTAACTTTTAAATTGTGAGGCAAACATGATATCTCTGAACCAAAAGTTTGAAACCTAACAGTTTTTATTCTAAATTTAAGTCGGTCTGTTAAATAACATGATTCTCCCCCTCCCCCTCCCTCCTAATATCCATTTATAGTAAAAATTCCAAAGTATTGAAAAGAACCGTCTAACAATGGTTGATCACTCCTGAGAAAAACTACTTGGGTTTTATTTATCAGAAGGGGTTTTGTGGCAATTTTAGAAATTTTAATAGTTGAAATCATGAGTTGATTGAAGCTAGACCACCATGGAAAACCTGGGAACACTGGACGGCCGTTTCGTCCTAGTATGGGACTCCTCAGCAGAGCTCATCCACGATCCCGCCCCCTCGCGAGATTCGAACCCAGGATCTATCAGTCTCACGCGCGAGCGCGATCAAGTTAGTATTATATTTTAAAAATAAATTTAAAGCTCAATAATTGAATTATGTCATTTCACAAATATTCACATTAAGCTGAGATTCTGTATCACATAAAAAGAGAACATTTACAACTATATATTACATGTTTTGTTTATTGTCTTATACTTTGAAAGTTTTATTAAAAATAGGAGTTTGACTGTGCCATAATTAATAAATTATCTTACCGGAAATCAACATTTATGTAAACATGATAACTAAACATTATTCTTTTAACTAGGTCATTGATTTTATTTAATAATGTGTCCTTAAAAACGTTTTATGAATTTTTGAAAATTATTTCAAATATCAGACTTGGTAATTTAATTAGTTAGAAACTATCTTTGACACCATGAATTTTTCTTAAGGATCATTCACAACAACAACAGCAACAATAACAACAAATTGAATATATAATAAGAACTCAGTTGAAATTGATGATAACATGTTAATCACTGAATTTCGAATGAATAATTTAGATGTCAAATTGTCAAAAACTATTGTCGAGATTAATTACATTTCAAATATTTTGAATTTCAACTTCCTTATGATTAGTTGGACTTATTTATATTTAATAGATCTAATTGTTATTATATTTGATAGAATTTTAAACTTTCAATTCATTTAAAGTACTTGTTACCTTAATTAATACTGTGATCATTCATAAGTATGGAATAAAAAATTATTTGATCATGTTATACATTTTATTTTGTTTTTTTTTCTATAAATAATTTGGATTTTATTCACGAATCACGAATGATAGTTTATTACCAATAATCTGTTTCCAGTTACTTCATTATATAATCATCTTACTTACTTACTTACGCTTGTCACTCCCAATGGAGCATAGGCCGCTGATCAACATTCTCCATCTCACTCTGTCCTAGGCGTTCCTTTCTAGTTCTATCCAACCGTTGTTAATTCTTCTCTTGCTTGTCTTCATTTCTCGGCGTAATGTGCTCTTTGGTCTTTCACTTTTCCCTTGACCTTGAGGATTCCAAGTGAGGGCTTGCTTTGTGGTGAAGTTTGGTGCTTTCTTCAATGTGTGTCCTATCCATTTCCAGCGCTTCTTCCTGATTTTTCTTCCGCTAGGATCTGGTTTGTTCTCTCCCATAGTAGGTTGTTGCTGATAGTATCTGGCCAACGTCGACAACTGTTAATAAACACTTGTATTTTCTGGGTGATGACTTTCGTAGTTCTCCACGTTTCTGCCCCATACAGTAGAACCGTCTTGACATTTGTATTGAAAATGCTGACCTTGGTGTTCGATGACAGTTGTTTTGAGTTCCAGATGTTCTTCAGTTGCAGATATACTGCTCTTGCTTTGCCAATTCGCGTCTTTACATCTGCATCAGATCCACGGTGTTCATCAATGATGCTGCTCGGATATGTAAAGGTTTTTACATTTTCCAAATCTTCTCCGTCGAGTGTGATTCGATTGCTGTATGCTGTGTTGTATCGGAGAATCTTGCTTTCCCCTTCGTGTATACTGAGATCTACTGATGCTGAGGCTGCTACTACACCAGTTGTCTTCTCCTACATTTGTTGTTGCGTTTGCGATGGAAGAGCCAGATCATCTGCGAAATCTAGATCGTCCAGCTGCATCCTCCCACAGATGTTGGTGTCTTCATGATCCAGTTGATCACCAGAAGAAAGGAAACGGGTGAGAGTAAGCAACCTTGCCTAACACCGGTCTTTACTTAGAACGAAACAAATAACAAGAAAGAAATCTTTGCTACATAATGACACACATTCATCCTTATTCACCCTCATATGTGTAAGTATGTCAAAATCTGTACAAACGTTGATTTTCAATATCATAGGTTGTAAGCAACTGATGATAATTTAATGAAATATAATGAATTCATATTATTATGCATCAATCTTCGTTCTTGTTCTCTTTAAGATAATGATAGTTTTATTTGAATTTTAAATGTGTTCTTTTAATTTGGTGGATACTCTCTCTCTCTCTCTCTCTCTCTCTATATATATATATATATATATATATATATATATATATATATCAGAAATGTTATTATTCTTTATCAAAAAAACGAAAATAAACAAGTATTCTTGTTATTTACTGGTAATCAGTCCAAAGACATTCAATTTTCTTATATCTGTCCTCTTCAACATGATTCATCTGGATCCTGGGGTTTAAATGTTTCTATTAAGATTTTAAATCCGTGCTTATTGATTCGGAAAATTAAAGGCGGCACTTGATAAGTTCAGAAGTTCCAGAACAACAATGACCACACCAAGAGAAACTATGAAATTTAATATCCAACACTATTGAATTATAACAATATACAAATGAGATTAATAGGTGAGCTATGAAACGGTTGAACTATGTTCAACTATAGATAATTTTAATAATTTTAATATATTTTCTATGAATTATTAGTAACTGTGGCCAACATTTAGCTAATCATTGAATGTATGATTGCGAACTCAAAGAGACCGATCCATAAGCCATACCATAATTTTATTCATACCATTCAATTTCTCTGAAAAGGAAAAACTTCACTTCAAATCACCTATACATCGGTAGTTTTGGGGTTTTTTTCTTCAAATGATCTATGACAGGAAAAACGAAAAGCCAATAAACGCAATGTCTTATAAAAAGTTGTAATATGATAATCTATTTTTCCATACCGTTTAACAGTACACTTTGAGTAGAAGAATTAAACAATACAAGAATTTTCACAGAATAGATTTGTTTTACCGGTTAAGTAACAAATTGATGAATGAATTATTAACCTACTTCCTTATAATACAGTACAATAATATTGTTACAAACTTTGGAATATTCAGTTTAAATGTCCAATATCACTTCTTAAAACTGGACGGTCGTTTCGCTCAAGTATGGGACTCCTCAGCAGCGCTCATCCACGATCTCACTTCGCGGGGTCCAAACCTAGGATGTGTAGGTCTCGCGCGTGAACGCTCAACCTCTAGATCACTGAACCAAAATCGTACATGTCATAAACCAACAATAAATAAGTACTGACTACTTAAGGTGCATTAGATAGAAATTAAGATTAATGAATTGTATATCTTAAGTTAAAATATATTGAATCATTATAAAAATTTATGTGATATACACAAAACCGAAACTGTTAAGTCTAATTCATTTTTTTGTATTGCTTGTTTGAATTTTCCCATTGATGTTTAGGTCTGCAATTGATCAGTCTCTTATCAGCATATGTACATCCTCTGCGGATTGCCTTAGTTCACAAGCATTATAAGCAAAAAAAGATAGGGTCTAGCAGTGGGGTCTAGGATGCGTGTTTCGTCCTATTTAGGACGCATCAGTTGGATGTACCTGCATCTTTGAGTCGGTATTTACTCCAAAACTTGAACCCAGTACCACTCGCTTCAAACGCTATCGCATTATACATTTAGCTACTGAGTTCAGACAGCCAATAGTTTATGTATTGGGGTGAAGTTTAATTCAATTCTTTATTAGTTGTCTGAATCTTCCCGATCATATTTAGGACTGCAATTGATCAGTCTCTTATTGGCATGTGTGCATCCTAATCGGTATGCTTTTGCTTCTGTTAAAAACTCTGATAAGATATTTTATTCGCCATTAAAATTACAAATGAACATCTGTAATCACTATAAATATTTTATCTTTTATTTATGCAGTATAAAATGACGTTATATGAGATTGTGATTTCGGTTTATAATCACTAAATTGATAAAAAGTATTTTAAAGTGTTGGTGATAATGAATACTTAGACGTTCAAGTCTTTTCATTGTTGATATTATAAGCTGCAATTGATCAGTACATCCTGAGTGGATTCCTCTGATGCTACCTTTGGTTGTAAGTTATAATATATTATTTATATGGTCAACAGTGGAATTTAAGAAGCGTAATCTGTCCTATTCAGAAATCATCAGCTGAATGACCGTGTATCCTAATGTTGATGTTCCCACTGGGACTTAAACATCATCAACAAGTTATCCACTAAGCTAATGATGATAGTAGTAATCGTTCAGTACCTCAAAATACTAGCATTACCTCTATATAATAGTGATCTCGAATGTTTTGGTAGACAACCCTCCAGATGTGAGATAAATTCTACTCTAAGTGATATATGAAACAATTCGACAATCTTGTTGAAATACTTTAAATTTCTTAGGATATTCATGTTGATAATCTACTGTCTGTTCCTCTCAATAAATATTATCATAATTCATCTGAAAATGCAGTCTTCAGAGAAAATAAAAAACTGAATAAAAAATAAGCAAATCTAAACGTCTAAAATTTATACTTATCAAAATCAGTACTAATCACAGAAGTAACATACATTCCACTGAAAGACATTTATACTTTTAACCAATGTAAAGGCATTGTTTGTGCTTTACAGATTGTTACTGTTTTCGCTGACTTGCACTGTATGGTTAGATGGCTAAAAATGTTTATTCTGAGATAATTTCTAACTCTATCCAAAGAATATCAGAGTTATATTCACATTGTTCTTAAGATGCATGTTATCATTATTTAAATCACGCTAAATTATAGCACACAAATAATTATTACACTTACAATGTTATTCTGTTGAGATTTCAGAAAATATAAGGTGGGTATATAATGTGTCTACTTAAAAAAATATGTATTCTGTACGACGATTGTTGTTCGTTGTTTACATAGATTTTAACGTACAAGATATAAGGATATATTTTACTTATGTAAGTTAATGTTAATTAAACTATAATTTAATTTTGAAACACATCTCATGACATAAACTGTAATACCATTCAAGAGTTAAGATGCATGAAAAGATTTTTGCAGAACAAAATACACCGAGGTACCTATAGAAACACTAAAGATTCACTAGGTAAATTTCGATGTGCATGAGTTATTCATTTGACTGGTATAATCATTTTTCTAATGTCAACATAAATTTTGTTAAAATACAGTTTACTTCACTAAAATATTATGGGGAGATATCAATAAAATAAACATCAAATAGTATAATTACAAACAAATCTCTTTATTTGTACCTAATCGAACTACTTATCTTTTTTATAATTACAACATAAATGAATCTTCCATCTTTGCACAACAATATTCTTATTAAATTTTCCGAATGTTTGACCACTTAAAATAAGCACTGTGTTTTCTTTAAACTGATTATAATATTATCTGTCATACAGTAGATCATAACACCGATAGACTTAATTCACTCTACACTACAATAAACAAAACCCTTCTCTTGTAAAAAAACAAAATGAAACCATTTAGACCACACACAAGAAGAGAATCGAAATTACCTACAACTAAACATAATTGTTTTAGTTAATCTGAACAATTTTCAATTAAATGAATATTTATTATGTCTGTGACAAAAATTGTATATGGATGATACATTTATTGGAAGTTCTATGGTCATAACAATAGTTATTAATTTTATTACCAATATTTTTCTCAGACTATCTAGTTTCGCTCTCAAATAATTTATTCATTAGCACATAAATAATAAAAAAAAACACATAATGAACATCATTTTAAATCAAATTACTGATTATAAATTCTATGTAGTATGAATAATTTCAACCAAAAGTATCTATCGACAAAATGTCAATAGGACGATGGTACAAAAATACATCTAGATGATTGTTAATAATTTTCTGTAATTTTGTATTCGTGATTAATTATGTTTATGTTTGTTTATGTGAGTATACGTGCAAACACAGAACTTGTATGTTGTTATCATTAAAAGTAATGTGAAATTATATTAGAGTTTACAGTTAAAATTAACGTTGATTGACACATTCAAGTTGTGTTCATTACAACTTTATTAACTAATTAAATCATAAATCTTACTAATTAAGTTTGTTATTGTTCCTCTTGATAAGTTCGTCATTTCACACTGCGTATAAAACATTGCATTTATTGTTTTAACAAAATCATAGTGAATAGGAAGCAACAAACGATATTCTTGTTATACTCTTTTCTTCATTAACAGTTTCTTTTTGTTCATATTGAGGTTTATTCAGATTAAGGCAGAGAACAAACCATCTTTCAACTGAAGAGGAAATTAGAAAAAGACGGTGTAGTCGGATAAGACATACGTTGCGGAAATCACCAAACTACACTACAAGGCAAGCCCTTACCTGGAATTCTGAAGGGAAAAAAAAGAGAACGAACAAGGAAACATTATGTCGGGAATCGGAAGCATATAAAAGGATGAATAGCAAATGGAAACAACTGGAAAGGTTAGAGTGGGACAGAGTTGGGTGGAAAATGCCGGTGGGCGGCTGATGTTGCTCCACGACAAGTAGCAGGCTTAAGTAAGTATGTAAGGAAATTTATCAACATATTCTAAGACTATGTATATATTTTAATGATTCTAATCAAAATAGGTTTAAGTATATCAATTATTGAATTACTATTATCTTATTAATTAACATTCTACTTCTGAATTAAATGAGATTTTCTTGGATCGTTATCTAGAGTAAACAATGGCTATTGTTAAGTATTTTCAAAATGGAACTCAATAACAACATAAGGAGTTCAGTATAACATTTTGGTAATGGTATATCTTTTTAAACTGAAAATTTGAATTCTGCAAAGCTTTCATAGTCAATCTCAACACGTTTTTTAAAATGGATTATAAGTTCAAGTATTTGTAGATTACTCTCAAATGTCTAATATCAATATACCGTAAGAAATTCGTTCATCTTTATATATCTTGATTTGTTATCTTCATAGCAGGGTTATCAAGTGGTTATATTAATATTACCCGATGAGTCATACTAAAACAAATATTTTTCGTTAAAATGAGTAGAAGTAACAAATGAATTTGCGGAGTTCTTAAGAAAATTGGTCATTGATACCAGAAATCTTGAATCGAATGACTCGATTCAGAACAGCAACACGATAGATAATGACCCACAAAATAAATCGAAATAATACATGGATGCACTACCTTTTATACGATCTTTTTTAAGTTAGAATAACTGCCATGTTTGAATTGAATAGCATTTAGTATCAACGAACCAATGACTTTCTGTGTGAACATATGTTTACAGCATCATACAATCAAGGATATATGACTAATAGACTTAACTAGATGGTTAAGTTATATAACTACTCACTCTTAAGATGTGATTACACATCACAAAAAATTAAAGAAAAATCATTTTCAGTATAGGGGTTGTAGAGATTATTAAGTTTCTGATTGAGATCATGAACCGATTTATGTTAGACCATCGTTGGAAACCTAGAAGCACTGGACGGCCGTTTCGTCCTATTGTTGGACTCCCCAGCAGTGCGCACCCGTGATCCCGCTTGCGAGATTCGAATCATATGTCCTTCATACTCCAATCTATTTAGTCAGGTTTGTGTCTGCCTAAATCATCTTGAAGCCTTGAAAAGTGGTAAGTCGTTGGTTTTATGAGTTTAATCTCAAAAGATGTTTATTTGGTGGTGCAATCACTCAAACATTTGGAATGACACAAAAATTTGTGATGTTTTGTACTATACCAAAAAAATTACAAAATAATCTTGTTTCGCACAATTTTACGTATGTCAACTGAGGGTATAATCAATCAACTTATAAAATCGATACTCTGCTAAACGGCTAAACTTGTTTATAAGTTTTCCACTGGCTGAAGTAAATTTACAGCTGTACATTACATTATTTGTTGTAATAAGTTACTTTTGGGTTAAACAAAATGTCCCGTTCATATTAAATTTTCATTACTTTTTACATTGAAATAAATACATATTTTATTTCTTAAATACTAATGAGTGATTTATCCGTTGATTTATAATGTTCTACAATTCCAAAATCTTCAAGGTAAACAAAAAATGTATAGAGCAATAAATGATCTCCTGATAAGTTGTCTTCATTCAAATTCTTACAAGCATTCCCTACATAATGCTGATACGTGGTTGCGTTAAATAAAGGGAATGAATTGATTTCTATGCATTAAAATGCCATATTGAATAGTTTGTAGTAATTTTTCCATTAATAGACAAGAAATGTCGGTAAACCTAATCCCTCCTGCCATACTCATAATAACAGTAGTATTCTTACTAATGAATAACTTCAAAATGGATTTTTGAAGTATTTATGAGAAACTGTTAATAGTGAAGTTCAAATATTTTTAGTGGGTCTGTGTTAAAGTTCTCATCGTAAGATCTGAAAAACTAGGATTCATTTTCTCATTTAGTTATGGGAAGCGTAATGCGAATAAGTGGTCGTTTACTGTGAAGAAATCTCTCTATGTTGCTGATTAGTTCTGAATATGTCCTTCAGTTAACACCACTAAGTTTGTTGTCTCTAAGTTTTTTTTACTTTAAACAACACTTGAATAATTTGTGAACAGGAAATTTACGGTTACTTTAGAAATGAGCTAGTTTATCTGATTTCATAGAAGTTAAGACATCTTTATACATCTCTTTCAGCATAATACTTATATTACATGCCTCAAACGTTATCCTATGATATTTACCAACTAACAGGAAAGTAATTATGTAACTTTATGTTATTTTCACGAATATTTCAAAAGTTTATGCTCTAGTGTATCAGACATTTTAATCATTCTTTTAATTATATCGATTCCTAATCAGAAAAGCTTTGTCTCAGATTATACCTATCATTTGAACTAAAATTCTGAAACATTGCTTCCCTTCGAAACTTCATCATAAAATGAGGGTGATTTCTTTTCTTTTAGATACATGAAACTTTGTCTTTTTTGCTCACTTTGAATCATTTCAAACATATTTTTTCATTCACTGTTTTTGAAACTTCTGACTAAATGAATTTCAGCTTATTTGTATCTGTTACAATGACTGTGATGTATTTTTAACTAAAATTTTGAAACAACTGTAACCTGATCAGTCTTGTAAAAGAACAGTTTATTGTCGGTCAGATATTTAAGACGGTCATCTGATTGGTTGAATACAAATGTTGACCACTCTCAAAATGAACCAATCCATTTTCAAGGTTACATAATGATAGAGCACATACTAAGCATTAAAGTACTATTGGTTTAAATTAGTCCGAATATATGGTAGTCGGATGAAACAGTTTCTCATTCACATTTTATGACACTAAATTAATAATTTAATTGGAATCAATATGAAGATTAAAACGAGTTATCCATTTAGTAGTAATGACTGAAACAACTCGGAAAATCGTTGTTGTTGGAGATGGAATGGTTGGAAAAACTGCTTTATTGTCAGCATTTGTAAATGGTGCATTTCAGGACTGCTATATCCCAACAGTATTTGAAACATCAGCTAAAGAAGTTGATTTGCCAGATGGTCGTCATTTAACTTTGGGTTTGTGGGATACAGGGGGTCAAGAGGAATTTGATCAAATTCGGCAGCTTGCATATCCTGGTGCAAGTTTAATTATGCTTTGTTACGCAGTTGATTGTCCAACTAGTTTGGAAAATATTGTGCACACATGGCTAGATGAAGTCAAATGCTACTGTCCACAAATACCACTTATACTGGTCGGATGTAAAGCTGATAAACGTGTGGTCATTGCACCAGGAAAATCTAATAATTTAACTATGAATGCATCACAGACAGCTTTGATCGATCCAAATGATGTTGAAAAGGTTAGTAAACAAATAGGTGCACAAATTGTTATCGAATGTTCTGCTTTGACAAGATCCAATGTAAATAGTTTGTTTGAATTAGCCGCACGAATTATACTAGATGTAGAAAGAGAAAATACTCGAGCATCGAAATTCTATAACATACTTCCAATCCATAGAAAGAAATCAATTTCAAACGGTGCAGTAACTGGGAACTCAGTTATTACACGTCGAAGCTCTGGACTGAAACGACGTATTTCCAGTTCAAATTATTTTTGTTTTCTAAGAAAACGGTGAATTATTGCATGCAAGAAATGATGAGTAAATAACAAAATTGAGGAATAATATGCTATCGAATATTCCGAAGTCTTTTCCCTTTCTTATTTCGAAATATGGGCACATAAAAATGTTTTCATAAAGCTCAAAATAATTCCGTTTTTCTTAAACGAACAGCCAATGTCTTTCATAAGTTGATACTAGAGAAGATTATATGCATATCACAAATAATTATATCGATAATGATAACACATACGTTCATTTGCATCAATCTATTGATAATCGGAACCTTATTGTGTAAATACAAGAGTTCAATGTATATTACCATCTTGGAAGAGCTGTGATCATGATTATTCGATTTCATTTGTACACTCTATTATGAGGACTACATGTGTTGACCAAATATGCATAAAAATAATGTATAAATGGATGGAATTATTTTAATTGTATGAAATGCTGATAATAATATTCCAGAATACATGTGTAATATATATTGAATTGTGAAACTGATGGATTTAGGTATGCATGAGCCTATTCACTTCCGACTAGTAACAATGTACACGTAAAGTTAATTCATTTTGAACTTTTGGAATGAAACTCATTGCTCTACTATAAACAAATATATATTTAATTGTTTACTACATACCCATTTGTATTATCACCTCTGCTTCAATATAATCATCATCGTTATAGTTAATCATGCTACCGATTGTTAAAATGTCAGCAATAATGAGTACCGTTAGCGTTTTCCGCACTTATTTAAAAATAAAGACCGATTAAGTGACAAAAAAATTTCGCATTTTTCAAGTTATTACAAGCTGTTTATAATTAGTATTTTTTCATGAATTTGATAAAAATGAGTCTTAGTGTGCAGGAGTAGTAATCGTATGTTTTCTAGGCACTTGATTTTAGTCAGCTACGACTAATCAGTTGAATTTCCTTTAGAAAAATAAAATGTATTACAAGCAAATTAAATTTTACATGTCAGACATCAGAGTGAGAATCAACCAATGAGACCGGAAGATGACCTATTCCTACTCCATATAGAAGAATAATTTCTAAACAGTAATGAAGCAACATTTAAATACTCTCCTGTGTATCTGATACGAAATAAAATATAATTAAGAAATGATATTGGCAAACAAACGGAAAAGTAATATTTATTCAGGTAAGCTGAGCTCGACAGAGCTTCGGTTATTAAAGTGAAATGGAGAGAAAGTATATTGTCACTGACAGGTTTTCAGTATTAGTTCGTTTCAAGGACACGACAACTGTAATACTTAAACAGTATCCGCGCAATACTTTAAGAAACTGTGCAAAGCATTTTCTCAAGGATAACATTACCAAATAGTGTAGTATTTTCACCAAAACAATTAAGGTATTTGTACTGTGTTCAGGGATATAATATGAAACTAAATAACATCTCGGATATATTTTTATCGTGACTTGAATCGGTTGTTTACAAGAGTTGGTGATAGATGCAATTCCTGACTACTCTGATAGAGATCATGAAGGTAAATTTTTATCGTAGCAGTGAGAAAATATAAGAGGCAGACTAAAGATACATTTCACCGAGAACTGGAGAGAGACATGGAAAGAGTGTTTAGCACTTGGAAACAACTGGAAAGGACTACCCAGGACAATATTGTTTGAGGATTTCTTGTCGGCAGCTTCATGAAGAGTAAAAGAAGTAAGTAAGTCTAAAAATTTAATTAACATGACGATTAAAATGATGTTTTTAAATTAACCATCCAACCATTGAAGTTTGAAATGATATGCATGGACTTTTGGAGAACGAATGAATTATTCTGTTTAAATGACTTTTTTGCTTTTTTCCAAAGTCTTGATGTCCATCGTCTAATGTTCAAACATTGTCAACACAAACAATTTCGAAACTTGCCCCATAATACTTACTCCCGTCCTAAATGTCAACTTCACTGACTTTCTATTGCAAAAGTACTTGAAATTAATACAGAAGTATTGTTAACAAAACTTTTCTGGTGTACATTTTTGGATGTCCATAATCTAATTTGATAGTGAACTCCGTCAACTCATCGGATCACTAAAATTTTCCATATATTTACCCTGATCCTGTTTTGATTTATGTCAAAATGCACTCTTACTTAAATGAGTTTGACCAATAGTTTCAGTTTAGATTTTAGGCGAATTTGAAACATAACAACTTTTGAGTAATAAACTCCTTTCAAAATTCGCAGTATTAATTAAAGAGAAATATAGGTCAATAGACAGAGAGAATAATCTGTTAAAGAATCAATTGTTGACTGAGTAAAACTTGACTTGTGTGATCATTAAGTACATATGATTTTAGTAACTATAACTACATAAGAACGGGGAGAAAGATTTGTTGATATGACTAAACAAATTTAAGGGTAAGAAAAATTTTATATGTCGGATGTTTCCACTCAACCATTCACATGATTGTCACTTTTAGGTTAGCAATAAAAATCTTCAGTATTCATTCTATAAAGTAACCAAAAAGATCTTCACTGTTAAACATTGAAGGCTTTTAAGCTTTATAAAATTTATCTCAGTAAAATATATCACATGATTAAACAATAACACAAAAGCTACATCATTGTCAATCCTATTGACTGTATAATATGCATAATTAATAAATAAACATTGAGATATTCCCCAAATATCAAGTCATTTTAGAAGTAATTCTCAACGAAAAGTGACTCCGATTAAAGAATCATTGATATCTAGCAAGCCTGGGCGTTTATATCATCTAATTCCAAAAGTTAGAAACCTTTATGTACTGGCAGTACAAGGTAGCTCAGTTATTGAATTCAAATTGAAATGGTGTACAACTCGTAAAATCTACTAAACAAAGTTACCGTGATAAAACATTAGATATGGATAGTTTTTTATCATTCAGTGTTCTACTGTTATAGTTTAATTATACTGAAAGGTTGTTTCTATGTACTTAGTAAATGAGCAGTTAGAAAAAAAGATTCTTCAAATATTTACCCTGACACTAATCGGTTGTGTAGACTGATGGTGAATTTACTTGTTCTCTTTTCATCACTCTTGATTATCTGGTAAATGTTGCATCTCTACAGTTTTGTTACATTCCATTAAGTCACAGTAGTCGTCATTGGTTAGTCATTGTTATTTTTGTTTTAAATATTAGACCTTTCATTTAGGTATTTGATTTCATTTATTTACCTATCAATCGATTTATTCAAACCACCTTTTTATTAAATTTACTCTCGGAGACTTAATAACTGGATGTCATTTGGCTTTCGATGCGAAAATATTTGTCTAGGTTGTAGAATCAATAAAAATACAGATTGACTCATTTATTCATGTTATTATCCATAAACCTCATTAAAATATTTATTCTTAACTGGCTTCCATCTTCCACATTACCTTATCGATTAACCGCTTAGATAATAACTTGAGATTGGAATGTGTTCCGTTTTTATCCAAAGTCAAGAGGCAATAAATACGAAGGATATAACTATAATTAATTTTTAATTATTAAACTCAAGGTTTCTACCATTTTTATCTTCAGACTACTGGTAGAAATACATTATTCTTATTATGAGAACTGAAAGTCCTTGGTTTCATTCCATTTAAATACAAAGGTGTGTACACTACTAAGAAATCCTATACTAGAAAGAAATTACTGTTTAGTACAATTTCATTTTTAAGCCTACAAAACTTAATTAGATTTCCTTGAATGCTATTCTATGAGATAAAATCTAATGATAGCATTAAATGACAACAAAGTATAACATCAAAGTTACATATCAAATCATATGCTGTTGTATTGATTGATGGAGTTTAAATGCTGTGATTTCAAACTATATTCTTACATTAGTAAGCGATTGGCTTTCATATACAATTTGATAGATTTGTGCAACCTTGAATCAATAAACATTTAAAATCTACTCTACACAAATGCTTAGTAATATTCTAATCATATTATTGACTTTAAATATGTGACATATATATAAATGTATGCGGGTTTCCTTTATAGCATGAATGATGTTGCGTTGTTTTTATTGTCGTTGAGACGTAAACGTGTGCACACATTCAATTGATTTGTTACAACAACATCTACCACGCATCATCATAACTATTTTATTGAACAGAAAACGTGTAATTTAGTTAGAAAAAAAGCATTATTAAATTTGTTTTACCAAGCTTATTCTTACTGCATTTTTAAACATGAATATTAGTAGGGAAGATAATTGTGATAAGGCATGATGTAAATAAATGTTCTGTAATGAATAGATAAAAACAAGTGACGTGGATATTACAAAATTTAAATGAATATTTACAAATTAATCGCTAAAAAGAAGCAGATTATGTATTATGGCCGGGAATTTCACATATAAATTTGAATAAGACTAAATAGATAAAACTTGAAAGTAAGTTTGACATTATTATAGTACAGAAAACATTCCATTCTATATCTCTTTAATGCAAGGGCAATTATTATTATTATTTTATCATGAGATATCTTCTATCCTCGCAGTAAAAATGTTTTCCAAGAAGAGTTTTAATAGAGAATGAAACTTAATGTTACATGATCTATTTGAAAAGAATCTTGGTTTTAAAACTGAAATTATTCGCGATATGGTTATTTTTATGTAATGCCGTGATTCACAACCTTGGCTTTTATTGAACGAACAATAGTGGATGACAAGTTAACAGCTAATAAAACCATTGTTTTTTTGTCAATATTTAATCTATAACTGTACTGATAAACCCTAATTATAACTCTCAAGATATACTTATCGATATTATATTGTAATGGTATACGTATGCTCGGGAGCTATTCAACTACTTCATAATATAAAGAGTTAAATTTTTCAGGGCTGACTACATTATTAAACAAAGTTTAAGAATTTTTGGTAGTCCATAAACCTTTTGTATGTTTCTTCCTACAGATTTAAGATGCTCAAACAAGTAGATTGGTTTGCTAATCATGGCAAAGTAAGTACCATATAGAAATTTTCGGCCGAACTTACATGTATAGAAATCAATAAATCAATCTGTTTTCTATTCATAGCCTTCAGCTACTACTGATTCTTAACAATAGTCATTTTCTGTCCTACACTTATTGAATAGATTAAGATATATATTCTTTTGTATGCATTTAATCGTTTTTAGTTTTTATGGTTACTCTCGGTTTTAATTGAAATGCGCATTACCCACATAGTTTATTAATGATTCATTCATTTTGTAATATACACGAGACTCGTCGTTCACTCTATATGGATATGGATATTTTCTGAACCATTTATATAAACGTTTTTAAGATTTCATACTAAACATTATCACCATTGTCACCTTGTAATTGATATACACCTACGCAAATTCCACTGACCAGAGGAGCCTGAAATACTAGAAATAAAAGTCTAACTTATGTTTGTAAAACCTTAAGGGAGAAACTATCGCAGAACATGTTATGGTTTAAATTGTTTTTTATAACTATATTGATGTCCGTCTAATAACTAACTCATAATAATTCATATTAGACGGTTACTTACCCATCTCATTGGACAGTAGTTGGATAAGGTTAGGAATTGGTTGAATTACTAAACGGTAGCTCATTGACGTTGGATTAACAGCTTGCAAAGAGACCTGAAGGAGTTAGATTCAATTTGTGTTGGAGTCTAGGATAAGCACTGTTAATGAGTCCCGTATTATGATAAAACAGCCGTCTTGTGCTTCCTTGTTTTCAGCGGTTCCCTGACGAAGGTCATTATGTGATGTAAACTACAAAATTAAGATCTTTTTTTCAAAATCCGCTTTCTGGAAATATTTTCAAAGCTGTAACACTGGGAAATGATTCATATCAAATAATTCATTATGTCAGCAAAAGTTATCCAAATAGATGGTATTATTGTACATGAAGTATCAAATATTATAGTTTACTGCAATTCATAAATCAGTCTTATATTCATCTGCCCTAATATACTTTTACATGGATACTGAAAATATGTTCAATGCTTAGAAATATAAATAAGTATCAATGAATTAATTCAGATATAAACTGTACATCGTTTGTTAACTGTTGGTAACTATTTAGATTTCTAAACTGAGCGAAGTGAATAAAAATAGTTAGGTATTAAAATTCTATCATTTATTATATCTCCATGTTGTACTTCTTATTCATTTTAGTTTTCTGTATGACTGTTAATTAAAATATTGAGTTTTTAATATAATTTCATTAATTGATTTACGGAACATTTAATCTTACCAGTTAATTATCTTTCTTGCAGAGATTTTATATTCTTAGTATACAATGTATTTTTCAAAACTATAAGACGTTAAATTCACATGGTGTTATTTTACTTGTATCTTCCCATTGCCACTATCCATCTTTGCTATAAGATATGCTTTATAAAATGACTGGATACTGTCATCTACTACTTTGGTTTTCAGTATGAAATAAAAATGATCTATGATGTTTGATCTGAGAAAATTTCCAGTTTTGTAGTTAAGATTTATCTTAAATTATTTTCACTAATATTTAACCCGTATTTCTCTTAAGATTATCTGTATGTCTGTATGTATGTAATAAATTATAAAGAAATCTACACTGAACAAGTCTGGATACACGATACTACTTGTCTACGCAGTCAGGGACTTTTAGCTACGATTCCAGTTGAATAGAATACCTGATTCTTGTTCTGGATCTTGCTAATTTAAAAGATAAATCTTGCTCTGAAGATCTATGTCAAAAGGCCACACAAGTAAAAGTAGTCTACAAATAAACCCTTGAGTGTTAGACAAGAAATTAGCACATCAAAGTTACAAATCAGTGAGAAAAAAGCTACGTCGGGAGTAGTTAAAAGATTAGACCTCGAGTAAGGAATTTTAACAGAACAACAACAAAATTTCAAATGTTTAACACACAAAATAATAAACAAGTATTTATATACATAGGTAATTTCTCTATGACCATTTGAAACTTATTTGCCAATACACTAACTAATCGTAAAAGAAACTCCTCGAGTATTCGTTTAAAATACTTGTTTACAATGATCCAAGTTGTGCACATGAAAGTTTACTAATTTTTATCAACCTTAGTCAATTTATGGTATGATCCTACTATAATTCCACATCATCAATGGGCAAATGTTTCGATTTTGAGGTTGTTGTCTCCACAGGTAGCAGCTACAATAGAATTTCTGCAGTTCTTTCTGTAGCCTAGCTATAGCTGATATAGAATTGCCTTGCTTTGATTCATTTCAAATTTAAATTTATATCATGAACGGACAAATTTTAGACCATCAATGGAAACCTGGAAGCACTGGGCACTAGTATGGATGTCCTCAGGGAGGTAGTTACTCACTGACAACAATGGTGGACGGTCGCGCGATATTGTGGATTGATTGAAGTTAAAAATTAACACCATTGGATGCTGGCTTAGTGGTCTAGAAATTGAGTGTTTTCGTGCGAGCCCGAAGGTCCTGGGTTCGGATCTCGCTTGTGGGATCTTGGATGCGCACTTCTGAGGAGTCCGATACTAGGACGAAATGGCCGTCCAGTGCTTCCAGGTTTACAGTGGTTGTCTAACATTCATCCATTTATCATATCAGTTTAAACTCAACAATCTTCACAACCCTATACTGGCATTCCAAATTGCTGTAAACAACTTATTAAGTCAACCTATGTTTCTCCTAAACTCTTTATGAGGGAATAATGTTTAAATAAGCTGTCGGAATGATTTGATCAGTGATTCTGAAATTAAAATGACTAAAATTTCAGAATTCGCTAACAAAATAAAACTTGAAGACAACAAGGTCAATAAGATAAAACTAGAACTGACGATTTCTACTATTAAAAATTATGGATGAACTATGGGTGGAACAAAACAGATTCGTTTATTTGTTTATATTAGTGAAAAATTGCAAATCCAACCACTTTCCGGGAAAATGAGGATAAATAAATTTGTTGCAGTTTATAAAGATTGCTGAATTAAATTTATCAAGTTTTTCGTGTACATGTTTTCTGAGAATAATATTGCTGTAATTAAATTATTTTTTTTTCAAGTGAATAAAGGCTAGACATATACTCAACTGTTTATATGAAATTCAAGAACATTACAAATGGACAACCTGTCATATTAAATTTATCTTCATATTTAGATAATATTAATGATTAGACTAAGTTCAAGGTCCATTCGAAGAGTATTAAATTTTATAAAGTCTTAAATCTGATAAATTTATATAAACCACACTAATTTACATGTCATTACAGAGTAGGTAGCAGAGAGTCACGTGAATAAAGCAAGTTTACCGTTCAATAGTGGTATAGATTCAGACAGTTCATGTGTTGTTGAAGATAAACTTAGTACGAAATGATATCAACAGTAACATTTCTGAATATCAAGAAATAAAACAAATATGTTGTCTTAGATAAAGGCTTTGCAACAGTGGACACTAAAAACCATAGAAGCGTTCAAATATAGAAACGTATTTCAATCCCTATCCACTGTTATTGATCAATTAACAAGACTTAATTGTGAAGAAAATGAGGTTAAGAACAAGACAGCAACTCGCGAATGACATTCGATAGGGATCTCAGGGTATATCAACAGTAGGTCCTGGGTTCGACTCCCGCGAGACGGGATCGTGGATGCGCACTGCTGAGGAGTTCCACAATAGGACGAAACGGACGCCCAGTGCTTCCAGGTTTTCCATAGTGGTCTAGCTTCAATTGACTCACGATCTTAACTATTGAAATTACTAATATCTCAGCAAAGTCCCTTCTGGTATATCAACATATTTACTGAAATTGAGGTAGGGAACGTCTGCTCTGCATTCTGAAGGTTTTGGTTCCAAGTTCAACGCTAAAATGTATGGATTTTGATACTTTTTGATGTCGTAAATGAGCACTTTCGAATTTTTTAACTGGTACAAGTAGCCGCTTAGTATTTCATGGACTTAAAAGACATGCATGTATATATCTCTGTAATAATCATTTTAGTTGTAGTCATTTGATTTCTTTTAACAACAAATTTGTTGAGTTTCGCTGATTTTATATTATCTAATCCTTGTTGATTTCTTTTTAATTACACCTTTCAGTTTAAATCATATGAATGAGTACCATATATTTTAACTACCAGGAAAAATACGATTCCCAAAATAAGATCATTTAAAAGTTTCCATAGAATCTTTAATAATCAGTTAATAAGGTTTAGTAATCGGTTTAATAGAATGTTTAAGAACAAAGAATAATAATGTGAACGATCGTTCTGGATGACTCATCATCTAGTTCTACAGTCATAAATCCGAAATTATTATCATTATGTTGCAATAGATAAGTATAGTTATTTATTTATTATCTAAAATTCTACAATTAATAGATAATTACTGAATGCATTTCTACTTCGTAAGTGTTAAAATAAACTAGTTCTTAAGATTATATGTCTATAGGAAATCAGAGTAAATTCTGGATGTTAAATTCAATGCTCATACATTTCCTTATCGTGGTATATCTCTCACCTTGTGGACATTGGTAATATATTAGAGGCTTAATTTCCTACAAACTAATGCTGAAGTCGGAAACTTCAATACTAAATCAGTTCGATTACGATCTATCTAATCTGAGTACTCGGTGTGTAGTTCAGCAAACTGATTTCTACCGACTGTATTATATTTTGGTCAAATGAATGATTTCTTCGTGTTGTTTTTTAGATTTCCTAACACAATTATGAATTCCATAAAGTAACGAATCTTGTAAATTAAGAACTGTATATTATTGCATTGTATTCCGATTTGAGTTTAACTTTCTAATTGATTAACTCGTAACTTTTTTTCCTTAGATTTTAATCATGTACATTATTTGTTCTTAACTGTTCAGTCAGTCTAATGTTTTTCACAATTATAAAATTTCAATCTTAGTTATATCGGAGCGATCAGTAAGTCCCTAGATAATAATAATTATTATCAACATGTGAAATACTATTCTGATATATTCAACAATAGTTAATAATCATAAGAATCAAACTTAAATCAACGAAAATTTTCTCCCAACTTGAGTTACGTTTACAGCTCCTCAACTGGATGTTACTATGTTCTGTGATAAAATTATTTTTACAGTCGAACTTAGATCCGATGTGATGTGATGAGTAAGATAAGAAATGCACACATACGCTTACATAAAAACAGTTAAGGTTGATACACGAATAAGTGACATGGTGAAAATGTGGCTTGAGAAGAATGAATAGATTGATCTGTCCAGAGGCTAGAATAGCGTATGTGGTATTGACATAGTACCAGCCGCTACACTACATTAGAACTATTTAGCTGAGTCCACCACTTAACACACAGTATGTGAGTGGGTATTCACGACTATCCATTGCTCTGTGATGTCAAATGTTCTTCAGGAACATATATTAATATAGTCGGAAGTAGGAGTCACGGTAATGTATTAACAGCGCTACCATTTCATACCTGGTAGATAGTTAACGGCAGATAAAAATGGATGAGTCTTTAAAGGTTCTTTATCAAGCGTCGAATAATCCAATCAAATATGTAGGATTACATAAATGAAGCGATCGGCATCAACTCCAGAAAACTAAACTCATGTAGCTAAGAGAGTTTTATTCAACCTCTACATGTACCATATGCAGTGACTGGGTCGCTCCACACACAAACCACATATTATAGGCCATTACCTCACAATCCCCTTTCATGCGTGTCTTATCCATCTTGATTTAATGTTGGTCATCTGCCAAGTGAAAAAGGATGGTGGTGTTGACAGATTGGGTGAGTCCACTTCCTAGCCACTCTGGTACATGCTCTTAAACGTGTGAGGATAAGACACTCTGAATGTGCTCTATGTAACTGGTGATTTTGGTCAGATATTATGTGAATTTGAATTTACCATGAAGACAAGTGCCAAACTCTTTTACATTGTGTAATCTCTGTAAGTCAGAAATGTTTTGATTATTAACTTGAAATGCAAGTTTATGTGACACATTGACAGTTACGTATCGCCTAAAGAAACCTTATTGAATCTAGTTGAAGATTCCTAAATATAATAAAATGTTTACCATCAATTGGATTCATGGCTATCATTGAGTAATCACTTACACCAAATGTATAAAATCTGTAGAATATACAGCAATTACGTTGTGTTGATCTATCCAATAAATTTCAATGCCATAGTTTTAATGCGTTTTAACGTGTTTTCAATAGTTTGTCTCTAGCCTAAATAGACATATCTGTCATTAATCAATGTAGACTTTTGCATTTGTTACGTTCACTTATGTTAAATAGATCTGGCGTAAATTCAAACATGTCGTAAACGGTGACACACTTATTCACGTAGTTCGATAGCATTATCAGATAACTAAACATAAATTCATGTATGTGCTTGTTTGTAGGATACATTGATGTATATATTTACATATGTGAGTGTGGAAAAGTTACGTCAAAGCTGGATGCTGAATCATCAGTGAATGATAAAGTAAAACAAGTCGCGAAATGTTGATTAATAGACTGAAACGAAATGCCTACGATGTTTACAAAGTATACAAAAATATAGTATGTGTTTCATGGTGGACAGAAAACCAACTATCGATGAATTATGGATAACATTGGTTAGTGGAAAGAAGTAATTTTACAAGTATGATGATTGATTTTTAAGTGTAAACCTTGGTCAATGAAGAATTCTATCCTCCAGTTACCTTGTAAGTAGCTCGTAGTTCATATAACTTAACTGGTGAACATACAAACTATCCATAAATGTACAAATCCATCACCAAACAGCAACTTAGTGAAATCTGTTGTTAGAATAAATCATGTTTTAGAAACGTTATGTGTTCTGTAACTGACATGTCATCTTTTCTCACTAACTAGAAAGCGAGTACTGTATCAAAATAAAAGACGTCTTTATAGTCTCACACCAAATCAACTGGACGGTACAGGATTGCACATCTTTGCTGAGACCCTCTATTTATTCGCAACAGGATCACTACATTCTCAAGATCAATGTTATTAATCCTTCATACAGCGTCCTATTATGCCCCCCTATAAACTCCTACTTTTCTGCTAGAACATTCTAAATCACAAGATGTTCTTGGGGTGGTAAATAGATTACTAAAATGAATGGATTTGTAAGTCTTCGGCACTGATTTGGACCTCATTAGCTTTACAGGACAAACCCCTAGCTGAGAAAGCTCAGTCAAGCATCCGCATAGTATCGCATTTGGGTACGCTGTGCTGAGGATATCTTAAAATTCGTCAGGTTAGATTACGTACACATTGATGCATCAATAATTCTGCAAATACATTTATGAACCCTTTCATTCCTGACATTTAGTTTTACTGGATTTTTTATCCTTGTAAAAAAACTGCTTTGAACAATAGCATAGTAAAGAACTATATCCACAACTTTATTCTTAGGACTATGATCGAAATTTCTTCTACGTAATATTTCTCCAATTAATAATTCCATTTCATCTCATTTCTGTGTGATTAACAATGGCCTTCATGATATAGTAGTTATTGATTTATAACTAACAACCTAAGGATGAAGTTTCAAAAAAACAATAGTTCTCTCTTTGTTTTTGAATAAATCACACGATATAAGCTTGTGAAGATATCCATCCTTTTAAAATCTTCAATAAGAGTGCGATATCTGGCATTTTCAAACACTTTCATTCACTTTATGTTTCAATGTTGCATATAGGAATATAATTTCTATTTCGGATTTTATGCTAATTACCTAAAGCTATCTAAATATGTTTCCAATGAGCACTTTACAGCAGCATATCCCAATGTGCCTCATTTAAAAACCAAATGAATTGAAAGTTAGAGCTTGAAGTGAAATGCCCTATAAAAATTGTTCCTGTGCATGCAACATATACTCACTGAATGAATGAAAAAATGCTAGAGATTACAAGCATATAGAACACTAAGAGGTTATTAGTCTTTCTCTGCCTTGGTGGCATAAACATTGCTTAATTATATCAGAAAATTTCGTCCGACTGTTTCTTCCAGTTACTAAATCATCAGGTCTTTTTATGCTGACTATCTTGTAAATTTGTCATTTTATTCTAGCTGAGATTTACTCATTTTCTTCTTACCAATTATCAGAGTTTATTCACTACGTAACTACTTGCTTCTAGCTGTTTGGTTTTTTGTTAATATCATTATTATAGAATGTTCTTTCATATAAGATTAACTTGTAATATTTTATTTAATTGTTCAACTTTATTTACATCCTTACAATATTGCACTAATGTGTGATCACAGAAACTTTCAACCAAACTCTTTCATGTAAATAATTTGAACTCATTTTATAATTATGAGTTTCAAGTAAGCGGCTGACGAGAAGCAGACAAAATAAAATGAATCTATCTTATCCGAGTCGAATATTTATTCTTTCTCTCCCTAAAATTTAATATAACATGGATATTTTACGGGGCCGAAACTTGGAGAACCACGAAAGCCATCATCCAGAAGATACAGGTGTTTATTAACAGTTGTCTACGCAAAATACTTCAGATCCGATGACCAAACACTATCAGCAACAACCTAATATGGGAGAGAGCAAACCAGATCCAAGTGGAGGAAAACATCAGGAAGAAGAGCTGCGGGTGGATAAGACACACATTGAGTAAAGCACCCAACTGCGTCACAAGACAAGCCCTCACATGGAATCCTCAAGTCCAAAGGAGAAGAGGAAGACGAAAAAACACATTGCGCCGAGAAACGGAGACAGACATGAGAAGAATGAACACTAACTGGATAGAACTAGAAAGGAAGACCCAGGACAGAGTGGGTTTGAAAATACTGGCCGGTGGCCTATGCTACAGTGGGAGTAACAGATGTAAATAAGTAAGTAAGTAAGACTTGCATATTGAATCGCCTTACAAAGTGAGTATGCGAGTTCAGAAATGAAAATCTTGTTATTACAACTTAGTATTTACTAACTGAACAACCAAGAACATATCTGAATTTATTTCACACAGTTTCGGAGTGTCCGCTATTGTGGTACAAAAATTTCATAAAAATTTCACACGCTAGGCCACTTTACAGTATTTTTTAAAATGTTTATCTGTCCATTAAATACCTTAGCCATTAGTTCAGAGATTGTTTCATCAGTCAATTACAGTTAACATGAAAAATTGTGTCTACTGATGAATATGCTGAGAAATATAAATATAATTGAAGATTGTGAAAGAGAAAACTCAAATAGAAAGGGAATGGTAAATTAGAAAAAGATTGATCACTAAATAATTGTTAATTTAGAAATTTCATAAGTTGAAATCATGAGTCGATTGAAGCTAGACCACCATGGAAAACCTGGGAGCACTGGACGGCCGTTTCGTCCTAGTGTGGGACCCCTCATCAATGCGCATCCACGATCCCGCACCACGCGGGGTTCGAGCTCAGGGCTTACTGGCTTCGCGCGCGGGCACTTAACCACTAGACCACTGAGCCCGCGTCCAACGGTGTTAATGTCTGACTTCAACCAATCCACGAAGTTGCGCTACCGTACACCATTGTCTTCAGTGGGTTGTTATCTCACAACAGACCTGGTTGAACTCCACTGGTAACGGCTTCTCACTAGAACTCCAACGGCGTTAACACCGTCGGGTGCCGGCTCAGTGGTCTAGTGGTTAAGTGCTAGCGCGCGGAGCCAATAGGTCCTGGGTTCGAACCCCGCGTGGTGCGGGATCGTGGATGCGCACTGATGAGGGGTCCCACACTAGGACGAAACGGCCGTCCAGTGCTCCCAGGTTTTCCATGGTGGTCTAGCTTCAATTGACTCATGATGTCAACCTATGAAATTTCTAAGAAACTCTCCACAAAACCCATTCTGATATTTGTTAATTTAATTTATTCTATTGATTTGCATACGAAACATGATATTTAACTTAGGAATTTCCTATTCTATCATATAACTCGCAGTTTGTCATAAAAGTGGGGTTTTTTCTATTGGTGATCAGTGATATGAAAGATGTAGCTAGATTAAATGTGGAATATCTATTTGAGTAAGATTAATCAACTGCTCCGGCCTATGCTCCATTGGGAGTAACAGGCGTAAGTAAGTAAGTAAGTAACCAACTGCTCACATCCGTAAAATAATCCCGTCATATCAGGATTTAGTAAACTTTGAAATGGAATTGATATCCTACTTATTATGTAACTTTTTTCAGAAAAGGATATGGAAGTACACCGAGCTTTTAGTGGTCTTCCGTACACCACTTTATCCGATACTGTAATCGTGCATAAGACTAATTCTTCCTAGTGAATTTCCAATTTTCTAAACTTCAAATCATAACATCAGATGGTCAGACCGTTGGTCATAAACATCTTTATTATTTAGACTCCTAACTCATATGATTATACAGGCAAAGAATGAACAATAAGGTCAAAAGATGATTCACAATTCGCGTTATATAAAAATCGTTTAGAAATAACGGAATAAATTTCTGGAATTGTTAAACAGTGCAATGTGATACTGAATCATCCGATAGCACACTAGGTGTTAAACTCAATAAGCTCTAGTGTTCAGATAACCCAAGTTCGATCAGTGATTAAAAATGAGATAATATTTTACTGACGCCAAGATACAATAAGCCAGCATAGAGTGTGCCTATATTCTCTCATCAGTCAATCACGTCTAGCTTTCTGTGACAAATCGAACATATAATACAGGGGAGCTTTTGGAGACCGTAGCTTTCATAGTTTAACTTGTGAACTGATCCTAGCTAGATCACATCTCAAAACTAGGGAGCAGATGACAGATGTTTCGTCCTAGTAAGGGACTTTGCATTGTAAGTAAAACGGAAATTTTTTAAAAATGTAGTTCCGATGAAACACTGAGACAACTAGTATTATTTGCAACGAAGAGATTTTGTAACAGCCTACTCCAATGGTTGTCACTGAATTTCTTTCAATAACTAGTGTTTTATTGAATAATCACCAAAATTTAGTAAGATTGTGGCTTGACTGATTTTATTAATATTCCAATCACACTTAGTCTAATAGGGAAATCAGAAATCTAGCATATGAAGTGAAATGAAGTCAGTCAACGAATAGACGTGATTAAAATTGAACAAGATGTTATGAGAAACGCAGAACACAACCGATGACAGACCATGTGTAATTAGGAAACTTTACTATTTCTAACGTATCTAACAAATGACTACAGCGATATCGACTTCGATCAGTCCTATTCAGCAATACTTTTAGTGATAGAGTCACTAACTTTCCAAGATTCTTAATTTTTGTTATAACCTTATATTTAAATTAATTACCTGAGTATTTCTATTTACCGAGTTTTTGAGCAAAGAGTGCTTTTCGTTTACATATGCAGTTAAGCTTTTATGTTATGTTTAAGCAAAATTAGTTGAAATCTTCTTATTAAACATTGAGGCTACGAATTTCATAGTCAGCAGGAAACCCTGGCACTATTTGTCACTCATTAAGAAAGCGTATTTGTAATATAGAGATAACAGTTATTATCTATGAGATTCGAACCGATATCGCTGTTATTCATGTTCTGTAACGTTATCATTAGACTGTTCAGATAAAATTTGACCTCCTAGAGGGCTAAGCTATTTGTAACTGATTAATCACTGAGTTGTGACTAATTTTATATTTGTCTGATCCCTCAAGCACTAACTACCACAAACATTATCAAAAAGGTACAAGTATTTATAAACAGTAGTCTACGTAAGATAATCAATACCCGTTGACCGGATACCATCAGGAACAGTGTACTGTGAGAGAGAACAAACCAGCTTCCAACTGAAAAGGAAATTAGGGAAAGACGTTGCAAGTGAATAGGACATAGATTGAGGAAATTATCAAACTGCATCACGAGGCAAGCGCTAGCTTGGAATCCTGAATGAGGACGGAAAACAGGATGACCAAAGAACACACTGCGTCGGGAATTGGAAGCAGGCATGAAAAGGATGAATAGCAACTGGAAAGAACTGAAAAGGATTGCCCAGAACAGGGTTGGATGGACAATTTTTGTGGGCGGCCTACGCTCCTCTATGATGAGTGACAGGTGTAAGTAAGTAAGTATGCTATTCATTTCCATCTATCAAGTTGAAATATGCTCATAAGTCTAGGTAACTCATTATCACTTGCACGGTGTTGAGATGGGTGGTTGAAATTAATTCACTGGGAATCCTAGATTTAGGTTTTATACTATTTGGCATTTGTCAGAACGGTATGTCTGTAATTTTAAGAAAACAAAGCTCATTTTGCACATAAAGTGTATTTTCAAGGGAAAAAAAATCCTTTTTCTCTCCGCTGATCTCATTCTTTCATATTTTATCATTTATTTTACTCATAATTTGGCTTTATTTTAGTTTTGTTCATACATTTAAAGTAAATGTGAAAACATGATAGAATTGAATAATTTTTTAAGTCAATACTTCCATTCATTATTTTTATTACAGGCAACAAATTCACAACAAAAGTGTATACGAGAAATTACTTTTTCTGTTAACATTATCCGTAAAACATCGGTAATTATTCATGCATTTATATGTGTGAATCGCCAAATGCGATACTTTTCTCAGACTAATCAAGAAATACCGTCATTTTATTAATGACACTCAAAAACATATTCGTCTAAACTATTTCCACGAATTAAATATGAATATTGGGATGATTTTATCAGGGCATTTTGTAAGGGAACAACAATTAATTTTGAGTCATTTCATTGGCTAATAGCTAGCTGAATGTAGGTTATCCTATACCAATTAACTATTCAGTTCACTTGCCTTCACTTCGAACTGAATTCAAAAACATACTTTGAGTAACTTAGGTAGTTCGTTTCACGATCGGAAGTAACTGAAGTTTCTTCAATTTCATCAATAATCCCTCTTTATTAGTGAATGCGGTGCAGTTCCAACAACGAACTAGGTTAATTCTCACTTTAAATTATTGAGTATCAAATTTCATTAAGTCGTATGATTTGAAAATATCAATTTATAACCCAGAGATCAATGTTTAGATAATCTCTTCGATCTTATATATTTGTAGGATACGATACTCTGTTCAAATTATTTTTAAAACAAAAATTGTAAACAGTTTTTCGTACACTTCCACACTCTCATTTGAATGGTTTAGTTTCATTGCTTTTGTTGTCAGTCTGGAAAACAATACCAGAGCTTAAATCAAATGGAAAAAAATTATTTTGATTATTAAAAAGAAGTATAATAATCATAGCGGATTATATATTTGGATGAAATTCGTTCACTTTCATATTCGGGCCTTCTAAATGCATTCGTTAAATAATAAAGGTTCACCAACTGTAATTTCCTCAAATTTGAAATAAAAACAGAGGCGAAAGCAATTCTTAATAGAAGAGCTTTTCCTGTTGCTAGAAGAAATCAAAGATGTGACACGATAATTTTGTTTATATGGTAACGGCAATAACTTCGAAAGTATAGAATAAAATAATGAACTAAAAGAGATATTAACCAGTCTAAGGATGTCAAAGTTTAGTGTATTGATTATAAAATGTAGATTATCGTTGAATTACCTGTTCATCTAAGTTACAAATTACTAAAAATAGTAGAAAAAAGAGTAAGTGAACTGAGCTTCTTTTTAAGTATCCACAACTTACAAATCTTCTTTATCTTTTCAATATTAAATATCTTCAGGTTATGTGTTGTGAAAATTAAGTTTCTGATTGAAATCATGAGTCAATTGAAGCTTGACCACCATGGAAAACCTGGGAGCACTGGACGGCCGTTTCGTCCTAGTATGGGACTCCTCAGCCATGTGTATCCACGACCCCGCACCCCGCGAGATTCGAACCCAGGACCTATCAGTCTCGCGTTCAAGCGCTTAACCATTAGACCATTGAACTGGCATCCAATGGTATTAATGTCTAACCTCAACCAATCCACGAAATTGCGCGACCATCTTCCATTGTACTGAGGTAAACACCTGTTTCTACCCGACACGGATTAGATCCACTGATCACGGCTTGGACTGGTTGAGGTTAGGCATTAACACCAATGGATGCCGGCTCAGTGGTCTAATGGTTAAGCGCCTTGCGCCGGGCTGGTGGGTCCTGGGTTAGAATCTCGCGGGGTGCGAGGTCGTGGATGCACACGGCTGAGGAGTCCCATACTAGAACGAACCGGTCGTCCAGTGCTCCCAGGTTTTCCATGGTGGTCTAACTTCAGTTGACTCATGATTTCAATTAAATATTTTATCGGGTTCTTCCATTTTGAAATTTCTAAAATCTCGATGAATTCATATTGTAATACTTTATTTTTATAATGGTATGAATTTTAAAAAAAATCTATTCGTAACTGAATTATTTATAATGAAAAAAAGAAAATAAAGCGATTGAATTATGATTTAAAGTTATATCTCTGTATAAATGTTAATTATCTAGAAAGCGATAAACGATTATTATTATCATTATTATTATTGCCTATAATGAATAAAAATATATTCTAATGTACACATTTGTATGTTAAATCTATTACATACAATTAAACTTCTTATTTATTTAATCCTCTAATTCAGAAATAAATTGTTTGAAATAAATTCAGGAGTAATTACTTGGTTTTATTTTTGTATGATCTACCTATTGATTAGTCTTAGTAATAAAATGATTGATTTTTTGGTTTTCGGAAAAAAAACAATACTAATCAACCAATCTAATCAGCTGTTTCTTATATATAGGATCCTGTATTCACCAGGTGGTTTTCATCATTATATCAATATTGACAGTATGGTAATAAAGAAATTCATCGTGTATATAAAATATATATATATATATCCTTAATGCTATTCTTTTAAATGTTGTATTGAACAGCATTAAAATGAACTAATTAGGAGGGTTATCCAATTTATTAATGTGAAGCAATGATTGAGTGGTTAGAAAATTTAATTTAAATTTCGTGATGGAGTATTAACTATGAAATGGTTTACTAAAAACCTGTATTAAACAAACATTTATTATACCGACTTTACTACAGTATAATGCTAATCTCTAATTTATCATAAAGATATCCGGTAACTGTAAATATAAATGTCATTGATCGCCTCTGAAAGTTGTAACCCACGTCTTATTTAACTGATATGATAAGCAATATAAATTAATATGAACTACTGAAACACATTGTAAACATTCGCTATTAACTAATTATTGAATAGTATGACTGAAAATAATTTTAACAGCTTACGTAACAAAATTCCTTTTATTTCTATCAACAAAATACAAAACATTGTTACTGGGTTTAGTTACTCGTGAACGATGAATGATATTTTTCAGAAAGTACTGAGTGTTTCATTATTATTTTAAGTAATGTCAAAACAAAATTACAAATAACAAGTCTAGAATTGATTTTTTTCCCCAATGAATTTGTGTATTTTCTTGTTATCAAAAGTAAACTGAAATCAAAATAGCATATACATGCCACTAAATTTCAAATGTTTTCACTTCCTATGAATCTCTAAGCACAATTTGGGTTTATAATGTTTTATTGCTTTCTATACGATAATCTTTTAATAGTTAAAATAAAAAACTACTAAAGACAACCGTAATTTAAAAGGCTCTCAAATGCAATGTTACAGTCGAGGATGGAGAGAGTCAGCTCGCCCTCTCTAAATGCTCTCACGTGGCCACGCGTACACAACCTTTGTCAGGAAAGTCCTACTCACTGCCTTCTCGAGCCAGGGGAATTGTTTACGAAATTTAGAGAACTAAAAGCAAATTTCGGGCGCCTTAACCGAGTCGTTGGACACTGAGAGTTCACTTAGGGGAGTTGAAAAACCCTGATTCCAAACCTATGGTGCACATGGGCCCCAGTATCCTGAGGTAACAAATAGCGTATGAAGCTATTGTTGGTCACCGGCTACCATGAGACCGCATCTCCTTACACTGATCCGCCTCCCTGTTGATTAGACCTTTAGGTCAGAGGCTTTGGGAATGGTCCTCCAAGAAAACCACCTGTTTCGGCCTGGGCACCCAAGTAGTAACCCAGCTCTAAAACAAAACGAACGATGTGTGGCGCTTATGTATTCGGTGCCTCTTTGTACAAAAATTTATATGTTTAAATAAATAATAAATAAACAGTAGTCAAAACATTGTCAATAAAACATAAGAGATGATACAAATATATCGGCGAATATAATATTCTTTCGAAATGTAAACCTGAATGTCACGAAGATTCGTTAAATAAAAGGTTAATTATAATTAGTTTATGCTTAGATAATCATCAACATTTGTTGCTTTTAGGGTTTGCTTTATTCTGTTTATTGGACAGCTTTGTGGTCCGACATTACTTCTAATAAGTCAGCTCCAAATATGACATATTGGTTTTTTTAATTCAATGAATACATGTCATCAAAGTACATGGAAATGATTGTGCTAAAATAATGTTAATCAACTATATTTTTAAGATGTAAAAGCACATGTAGTGTAGGCAAACGTCAACCGTAATACATCACAATATAAGCATCACAATAACCACCAAGAAATATAAATCGTATCAAATAAAAACAAATTAGATTGTTTCGTTGAATGTAATGATAACATCCTTAAGCGATTACCTATGCCATGTTTGTTTAATCCTTAGTTTTGTGACTTTTGCCCGACTAATTAACACGTGACATGTTCGCCAATCAGAATACGATTTAGACAATCTCAGCACTGTGTCAAAACAATCACCTATTGAACGGTGTGAGCACCCTAGAGTCCTTATTGGTCCTTTCTCCTGCCTACCCTTGCCTGTTGAATCCACAACGCCAATACCAGATTCCACTACATGAATCACTTATTTCAAACATACCTGGTTTACATACAAGCCAACCAGACAACATCATGCCATAAAATAGAAAATAACATTTGTACAACATCAAGCCAAAAAGTTACTGTGATTGTGGGAGACTGCAATCACTAAACCGATTCAAATTTAAGAATAGTAAATCGTACCATAATAGTCAAATAGTCATAATAGGTCAAAATAAAGCTTATAATAATAGGAATATAAATATACATAACGTAGTTACTCAATAGTTATACAATAAGAATATATGTATAATATTATTCCATTAGTCGCTCTCAGAAGTTACTCATAATTTAATCTTCACTAGGATGTAAAATTTAATGTTGATTGAATTTAAATGTCTCCACTAGTCTAATTGATTGAAAACCATATGCACTAAATTTTTATGTTTCGTAGTTGAGAACAATCAATAAGTAGCCTTTGATTTAAGCATCGTGGTAATTAGCATTTATTATGAAGGTGTATCTGTAACTTTTAGACAATTATTTATCGCCCTGGGATTCACAATGTAACAACCACAGACATTACCATCAGCTATTCGATTAACGAGTGATCTTTTTTAAGATTGAGATTTATGTACTCATGGATCATTGAGTTTTCACTGAAACCATGTTTATTTCTTCCTTAACACTGATTTATTCCTTCGGGAGTCAATGGCAAAAACATTTTACTAATTTTAATAATCTAATTATGGTTGCGAAATTATTCTAGTGTTTTTCAATCATTATTTTTTTCTACAGTTAAACTACCTATTTTTTTTTTACTAAAAACACAGAAAACAAACTTCAGTAAAAAAAATTAAATCGTAATAAACAAGAGAATGGTTTTATGGAGCCAAATTTAATAAATTATCCTGTCTACATCCTTTACTTTTATAGTTTACTTCAGTGTAAACAATTACATAACAGAATTAGTTTAAGATTCATATTCTGATAATGTTCAGTTTTCTAGTCAATGGATATAATCACCTCATGATATGATCGTTAGAAAACCAATTAATAACGTTTTTCTACTAAAGTACACACCTATTTATTAAATCAATAAACCGGTAGACTAAACACTAGGGAAATGGAAAAAAATTATTATTTTCATTAGAAATAAGTAAATATAGATTGGTATGTGTATTTCTTGATCCTATTCGCTTTAGCCACAATTATTCATTTGCTCATCAAAAGCGTTCCTGCATGCAACAAGATATCTAAAGATTCAAAGAATCATAATTTTCGGAATTTGTTATCAAAGACCAATTTACTTGTAAAATTACTGGAATGAGGTTATTGTGTATCATATATATGTCAATCTCTAGAATATAATATTGTATAAAATGTTTTAATCTAATCATATTCATGTGATTCTAAACGGCAAACCAACCGTTATTTCTGTCATCAGTTCACATCTGTGATATATGCCGGTTAAGGTTGTTAAGGTAGACAAACTATTGTTCATGTAAACACACACACACATAGTTTTGAAGTGGAGGAAAATTTTCAGTTCAGGAGCAGGATTTTGGTGGTGTTTTAGCCTTTCAGTTCAATATAGAAAAGCATGATACCCAGATTTCTTAGTAATCAGTTGACCCAATATTTCGTTCAGGGAAAAGCTTGAAGTGCTACAGGCTCAATGATTATCTCAGCCTAAAAAATGGTGGAAATAGGTGTATATACATTGCGAATATAAGCATGGATGACAGTGAACCAAATTAAGTTTTAGTAACAAAAATTGTTAGTCAACTGTGAACAAACTTTTTTAATTTGCTTCCTTTTTAGTATTGTATTGGTTATGTTGGCAATAACAGTCTAACAATCAAGACATTCAGCTAAGACAATTAAAAGCCATAGAGAAACAAGATCAGTAAATTTCGAGTATTCACTTAGTATATTTCTTGTTACATGTTTGATACCAGTCAATAAAGTCCACCATACAAATTGCAAGATAATTACTTGCATTTTTGTAACAAACATTCTGTTTTGTTATCAGAAACGTAACATCTAATCATTCAGATAGGATTACAAAAAATGCTGATATAAAATTGTAATAACTACGATGTCACAATAAAAAGATTATGTAAATAATAATGGATCATTATGCAGTTTTGGATGGAAGATGCGCTTTTGAAGCGTCTAACTTCTTTAGAAAATAAGGATTTTGAAAATTAAACGGTTTAGGACAAATCAACACAAAAATTGCAAGGATTTTATGAAGACTGTTGAATTTTATGGGTAATATCACGAACTAATCTAAGTTGGATAATTTTAAAAAATTGACAAGTGCTAAACAGCTGTTCCGTTTTATTATGGAAATCTCCAACGGTAGTTTAATAGTATGAATTTCATTGACATCAACTTCCGTTATAGCCTTTAATGAGTTTCTTAAAGAGCTAGTCACTGAATTAACGATATCTAAAGATAACCTTCCTAGTCGTATGATGACTTCAGTTTCGCTATATCTTGATGATACAAAGGCTTAGAGAATGATAAAATGTAATAAGATTATCGACCGAATGCATTTGGATGGTTCATCTCTATTTAAGTGCATTTCAAAGCAGTCAAATCTATATACTGTCTTTTGTTCACCAAGGCATAATTAAGTACGCAACGTGTAGAATTTAATTATCCAAAATAGCAGACCCATGGCAATCTAGAGTATTTTATTCATCAGTGAACTTAAATCCTTGATCTGGGGCATTGTATACATTTAAAGAGACTGCTTTTAAAAAATATGAGATAATGTAAACAGTTTCGGTGTACTTGTGTATTTATTTTTTGTATGACAACATATAGATTGGACAAAATTTATATCCTTTATTATGTAGAAGCATCCAAGTTGAGTTTAGTAAGTCTTTTGCTTATTCATTTTTTTTTGCTTTCCAGAATTACGAAAGCCCATGGATACGATGGCAATTCCAAAGGCTAAGAATTAGCTGCCTGCTAACTGATTACCTACTTCCAAATCGGCATATCAACAGGTGGTAATAATTTTCTCCATACATTTTTACGAAAAAAAAGTGAATTATTAACAAGAAAAATATATGCTACTTATATATATTAAGTAAGTTAAAATAATATCAGAGAAATTAGAAAATGACCTCAACTTCTAAAGATGTATCAGATCAACTTGGATGGATTAAATTTTTTCATATGTAGACTCTTAAAAATAAATGTAAGGTACTTTGTGAAAATCACAACAACAAAAAAACACGAAGCATATAGTCAGGCAAAAAATACTTGATAAAATTTAATTGATATACGTTATTTTTGAAATGTATGACCTAAAGGATTATAAAGTAAGTTGACTTATCAGAAAACTGAAAAATATTTTTATATAAAACCATTGTTCACACCGTTATTCCGATTTTAATAAAGTAAAACGTGTAATTTTTGATATATAACGGATTTTATAACACAACTAACCTCCCCTATTGTGAACAATATTATTATAAACTGTTTTTAAATTGCCTTTGTCCAAAATATTCATAAAATGTGAGTGAAATAAAAAATCAGACGTTATTTTTAAAAATGTTACTTTCACTTCTCTTTTAATTGCTTTACTTTAGAATTTACTGGTAAATTTGGATTCAGCCAAGAAAAGTGACTACTTGAAATCGATAATCTATTGAATGTCTGTAGTTTTGGATCCGTATTAACTCGTAAATTGTACAATTGATTCATAAGTAATTTATTGATTGTACTCGTCCATAGTTGTTTCACTGTATTATCGTTTGATTTAAACGTATAAGTGGATCCATAGTTTTCGGTAAATAGTGAGAAACATCGATCATGTGAATTTGAAAATAACCCAATTTGATGTAGCTTTTAGAAAAATACAGAAATACAAAGAAAATATGATTCATTTTTGATATATTTTTCATTATAAATGTGTTCATGAAGAAATGACAGTATGTCGTTTTTTCAGTAAATTAATAGCCATTATAATGATGCCAAATCGATGGTATCAACAGTTATCCAATACTTTGTACGTAGCCAGTGTACACATCCTCTTAAGTCAAAATTGTTCATAACATTGTTAGTTGCTAAAATCATGTGAATTATCATACAAACAATCAAGAAGTAACTTGCTTCATCATCTTAAGAATCACTCAGTGACTACACACTTTTATAATTCTGTTCTAATTTAAAATGACTTCGAATAATTTGTACTTGTTTTAACTCCTTGACTCAACGTTGATTTCATGAAGTATACAGACTTAAATAATTTATGACTTGGTTTTAAAAGTTTATTAATGTTGAAGATGTCAATTGCTGGTTACTAACTCAGCAGCTCGAAGGTAAAATACTAGTAGATAATTCTAGAGACCCTAGGTTTGTTCTCAGTTAGGGTAGGGAATTTGCTCTCCTGAAGAGTTCCGTATCTGGATATAACAACTGTTAAGTGTATTCTGTTTTTCAAACGCTGTTTAACTAAACTTTGTCCATGATGCAAATTGTAAAGTTAACAATATTAATAACTACTTTTACTGAAAAGTTAAAAAGAACCTGTACTTACACAAAGTTCTTCTTCTACTTCATATGATTTATTACCACTGAGCTTACTATTATGTGAAAAATCAAAGAATGCTAAATAATCATCCAAATTTGGAAACTGATCTTCAAAGCTGAAAAATAAACAATTATCGTATAACATCCAGTAAAAAAAGATGATTACCTCTTATTATTAGAAATTGATGTTTTAAACGAAACACGGTATTTTGTTAACAGTAACATTTCAGTAAATAAAATTACATGAAAATGTCGTTTCGACTTTGTAGGTTTGATTGTTTGGTTAACAGTAAAATCAGCTTCTAGCAAAAAATGTCCTAACTTTGATGGCGCTACCTGGAAATAAAAATAAAATGATAGTAGTTTTAGAAATAGAATTAAAATTGAACAGAACAGACTGTAAAGCAAACAAATAAATTTGTAACTAGTCAGAAAGTGATCTATAAGTCAAATTACGTGAGTGTTGTTGATTGAATCTATGCGTAATTAAAGTTTGTGAATTATTAGCAAATAATAAATTAGTATATAGGTTCTGAGGAGAGTGTTGCATTTTTATAGTTTTGATTGCGGACTGAATTTGTATAGATGACGATTAAAAATCGAAAAGCACTGGACAGACGTTTTGCCTCTGCATAGGACTCATCAGCAGTGCGTATCCAAAACACCACCAGAAATAGGACTTAGAACTTTCTTCCTTGAAGCAACAGCAAAAACTCCAGACTATTGAGCCGATTTCTAGTAATCTAAATATCCGTTTTCAATCAGTTTGCAATATTGCACTGAGATCTTCCGTTACCTTATATGGATAACTGGTTTCCTCTCGAAATGGTTCAACTTGACTTGTCACGGCTCTCTAGTAGCATCTGGCCTTTAGGGTTGGTCTAAATAAAATCGATCAGTAATATAAACTATGAGAAAAAAAAATTAACAAATAAAAATGTACTCGTTTGATTGGAAACGGGTTGTAAAATCCGGTATCATTCTATTTTACCTGATGGATACGGAACTTAATATCTATAAAAAGGAAACCCATTAATTTATGAACCAAGAATAATTTATTAAAAAGACTATGTATAGTGATATCAGTTTTAATAAGACAAAACTTGTCTATCTAAATGATATATATTCAGTCTGATCTGTTTTCCATGGCCGACAATAGGATAAACGTTTTACTGAGGTACATATAATGAACACCTAACTTTAACTCACGGTTATATTTGTTTCTCTTGTCTCCATCCTACTCAACTTTCTTGACTACGCATACATTTTCCTTAATTTATATGGTTTATTATTATTATTATTACTACCATAACTACCTCGACATTACATGTCACATGACTTTACTAACCACCTTAAAGAATGTTTTTTTCTTGGCACCTCATATATAAACTTTACTAATGATATGTTTTTCAGCAATTTTAGCCGCAAAGTAATTCAACGATAACTCATTCATATTTCCCTTATATAATGGCTATTTTAATACAGAAATAAGCCATTTTTAATTGTAGTCTATAATGATGAAATATCATTTTGTTTATGAAATTCAGATTAAAAAGAGTAAGAACAAAGATTGGTGCACCAAACTTCTATATACAATGGTAAATCTTAAATGTTTTATTTATTTTATTGACTATTGAATAAGTTCGATTGGGATATATATAAAAAAGAAATAGGATATTAAATTATCTAATCTTCAGATCAGAAATGTTTGAACAGTACATGGTATCACAATACATATTACAGATATAAATTGTTAGGTATGCAGAGGAATATGCCAATAATTATCGTGTTAAGTCGAATGGTGTCCTTGAACGTTAAATGGACATTTCCATTTGGTCGATGTTTGTTTCACTTGTTAAATATTGTGTAAATGTTGTTTTCTATTTTATGGTACGATGTGGTTTGTTTGGTTAGTATATAAATAGAGTATGTCTGAAATACAATGATTCATAACTCAGAGGCTGTGACTTGCGTTCTAGACTCAACTGGCTGGGCTAGACAGGGAAGCGGGACCAATCGGGACTCTAGGTCGTCCTTACGTGTTACGTGTCACTGAGTCGATCGATATAAACGCTGCGTATCAAAACCTGCAGTCCACCCGTTGCAACATAAATATTTTTTATTGTTGATACAAATTAAAAATTGTATAACTTTGTTGACTGAGTTCGACTTGAGAGGAATTTCGCTTTTTTTTCAAGTTTCGTAAGAGAACAACCAACAATAAATTATTATCTAGATAACGGTGAATTTCTACTTTTCTACTGGATAATTGGTGTATGAAGTATCTACATTTATTAAATGCGGTTAACTGTTCATTATCAATGAGTGAATTCGTTCGATGTATATAGATTGTTGATCTGTAATTAGGAAAGCTTAATAACTCATAAAAAAGGTCATGATAATATTTGTTGATAATTACCGTCAAACCACGCAGATTCATTGTCACATTTACTGTATCACATATTCTGTTGAATATTTGACGGGCATCGTCCAAGTATTTACTTAAATTTAAAGAAGTACAAATATTTGTAATTTAAATTATCACAAACTTTAAATATAGAATTCGGATTTTAAAATATTAGGAATGATAAAATTTGTCGTTTTCTACAAAGGAGTTACAAAAATTAATTAATCAACAGTGTTACGTATGCCTGAGCACCGTTTACCGCGACGCACAATGCTGACTAGTGTTGGAGAAGGTTGGAAGAAAGTTGAGGGCGGCCAAAACAAAACATGGTGTCAGTCCATAAAGTCATTAACTTCTGGTCTGAGCCATGTTGGTAGATGCAGACTACTTGGTTGGGGTCCGAGTGACTATCGTAACTAATGGCTGGAAACTCTGAGTGACATGGCTTCGAATCAATCACAATCGCGTAGGTGTGTACACTCTTTGTTTTCCCTTAAACCATGAGATTAAAATCACTTTATACCTTTCTTTCTACGAACTAATTCATTCTTCCTTTATTATATCCTTACACACAATCTTGCTTTTATATATTACTACTACTGAAGTAATTCTGTGAATTTGGTGTTAATCTTGCTGTGTTAATGAGGTGTGGCAACTTGGACCGATGCATATATGTGCCTGGTCTTACATTGTAGCTGACTGACTGACGACTGTAAGATAAGTAACATTAACATTCTGATTAGGTTAGATTGAAAATGTTGGTTTATTTCCTTTTTCATTATGGCAGAATGTAAGGTAAAAAGTAAGTATCAAAGTATGCTTTGAATATTTATCAAATTTCTGAAGATAGTGGTCAATTTTGAAGAATTATCTTTGGAAATATGACATTAATGAAAAATTCTACATCATTATTCTCTGCTATAGTGATATATAAAATGTACTTAATGACGAGTATTCTATGTAATGTCTACAGTCTTTCGCCAGGATTACTAAACATCTCAGAATCAGAACATTTATTAAATTCAGTTTTGCTTCAGTCGCTTAGCAACATAAAGAATATTTGGAGCTACCAGTCGGAATATCAGAATAGTAACGTTTTCATGCCGAGGGTAACGAATTTTATCGACATTTACTAAACATTTAGAAGGTACTTTTTTTAAAAATTGCCTTAGGTTAAATTCGCGATAAAATTAATCTAATTAAATGGACCATTCAACGATCGATAGGTAACATTATGTGAAAATACATTTACTTACTCAAGCCTAAAACCCTTCGTGGATTATAGGCCACCGTACAGGGATCTCTAAATAATCCTCTCCTATGTTTTCTTTTTCACTTGTTCCCAAGTGTTATCCATTCTTCAAATGTCTTCCCCTAAGTCCAAGCGTAATGTGTTCCTTGTTCTCTCTGTTTTCTCTCCGGCTTCAGGATTCCATTTTAGAGCTTCCTTGGGATACATTTTGATGGGTACCACAAAGTATGTCTTGTCCCCCCTGCGTCTTTTCTTAATTTCCACCTCAACTAGCAGGCTGGTTTGTTCTTTGACACAAAAAGCCAATATTGATGGTCATTAACCGATAGGTCTGGATTATCCTGTGTAGACAGTTGTATATAAATACCTGTATCTTTTTGATGATGACGGCTGTAGTTCTACAAGTTAGAGCTCCGCACAACAGAACTTCATTAACATAAACTTTGGAAATTTCGACTTTGGTGTGAGCTGATAGTTGTTTTGAGTTTAAATGTTCTTCAATGTTCGGAATACTTCTTTCACTTTATCAATCGGTGTCTTCAAATCTGCATTAGATCCACCTTGTTTATCAACAATACTACCCAAGTACGTAAAAGTCTCCTCCTTTTCCAGAGCTGGTTGGTGCACACTGTTTTATATGTTAGGATCTTACTTTTTCCTTTCGAATGTTGATGGCTACTTCTGCATAAGATCGCGCTACTTGGTCTTTGTCTGGATTTGTTGCCGTATATATGGTTGAAGGGCTAAGTCAACTGCAAAGTTCAAATCATATAGCTCGGTTCATGGTGTCTACTATATTGCATGCTGTCGGTGAGATGTAAAGATCTTACTAATCCAGTCAAAAGACCAGAAGGGAGAGAAAGGGTGATAGTGGAAAGCTTCTTCTGATACCAGTTTTTACTTGTAATGCATCTGTGAGCTATCCTCCAGGGCCGATTTTGAAGTGTAATCTATTATTAGGATTCCGTACGTTGGCAACGATCTTCCCAATTACTCCATAATTTCAAAGAAGATTCCTCAGGACTTTCATATCTACGTTATCTTATGCTCTCATAATTGAGAAAGTTTATGTATAATTATGAGTTCCATTCGACTGATTCCCTCAGCTGTTATTGGGTGACCTCTTCTCGTCTTTCATTCTTGTGGATATTTTCTAAACTGTCTACAAAAACTTATTCTTTGTACTGACACTCTTTGGGGTACAACACCTCCTAACATGTTAAATTAGTTGTCTCTGTAATCCTTTCTCAGCTGTTCTCCAGAGAGGTTACCTCATTTTCTAGTAGATCTTGTAAGGCTTGGGACTTGTTGGTGAGAACTACCTAATTCACTGTCAACCTACACATTGTTATTTCGAGTTTTCAAATACTAACAAGCTTGTTTCACATTGACATTTAAATATTGTATTTACTTTAATTGATTAACGTGTATTGGTTAATGTCACACAATATGATTATTAGCGTTATTTGTACTACTTCGATAAAGGGAACTATGTGTATGATATTTCGACAATGTTTGCGTCGCGTCCACCAGTTTTATTGATCTGACGTGTGTTAAACATTGTATGATGTTGATTGTCTAAAGTTAGTCGGGGGGACATCCTCCACTTTGGTTCGGTATTGAGCCAAATTCATCATAATTCTTAACTGCAATCTTGTGAAATTTATTAACACCCAAAATCACTAACTTTACTAACTCAGTTTCTCATAGATCTTAAAACTATATTACATAGGTGGCGGCTCATTCCGAATGTGACTTAAATATTTGTACTGATCGGTTCGTCAGTCTATCATTGAAACCAATAAACAACTTAACCCGGTCAATAACACTAAGTTATAAATTCTTAAAAGAATGAAAGTTTGACAGAGAATATACCGTAATTACTAGTTGATTTATCGAAAACCTTAGTCAAACTTACACATCAGATAAGTTCGCTTCTTTTTGAAGTTTATTCAATAATAGATGATAAGACTGAATACGTCGTACAGGTTTGGTTAGTTGAGATTTAAATAACTCGGTATTGGTGTTATAATTTCCAATTGTTTCATTTTTTACATTTGGTTTTTTTAAATTCACACTTTTACATGAAACGTTTCCTAAATAAGTACATAGTCGTTTTGTCTTTTCATGGAACAAACAGTACATAGTATACAGGTCAATGAAGCATGGTGCCTAAATTTTAAAAGAAAACGACGACAAAAAGTATGTTAGAGAATAAAATCTAAAGTGATGAATAGAAACGTTTCAAACCGAAAATTTTGTTTATCTTAATTGGTACGTGAGTTGATCTTACCAGGTTTTAATCCCTTCAATCTCATTACCAAATGATGAAGGAATGTCCAACAACAGTTGCTCCTTTGTAGGCATCATTACCAAGATTTGATTTGATAATCTAATTTTCTACTCATTGGGATATTACAAATATATTATTTTTATTTATAGTTGCTCCTTTGGATATTTCATGCATTTATACAATCTAATTCGAGTTAAATTGAAGTTTTGTGCAAAATATAACTCACAAAATCCTTCTTTACTGTCATTCATATGTAGACGAATTATTGCTTGAAGCAATTAGTCTTTTTGATAAATTTTGGTAGTGTAACAAGAAGATAAAGATTATCAGAACTATGTGATATATTAACGTAACACATTTCGAACAATCTGATCTCACATATACTTGTTAAGACCATTTATATATAAAAATAAAAGGTTAACTAGGCAGATTACGATTAATCTTCTCTATGTGATCGTAAAGTTAGGAAATTCATTTGCCCCACGGCAATTTTTTTAAAACCCCCACCCACCCTTTTTAAAAATGTTTTTTCAACCCAAAATTGCAATATTTTTCATCCCGTTTCGTCCAATGAAATGGCTAGTTTTGAAGTTCGTTTTTAATTTGTTAGTTATGTTTTGTCGGATTGCTATAAAACATCAGTACTTGTCGACGAAGTACATTTTAATCATCATTATGGAGGACAGTAACGTGCCTAGTACAAGCGCTGTTGTTTCTCACGTAACAGAAATAGAGGAAGTCTTTTTGACAACGTTGTTTCTCGTTGCGTTCCCATCGATTGAAGCGTTGAAGTCCGCTATCACAAATTATGAAAGATCAACTTACTGTCATTATGTAGTTCGAGATTCGCATTTGTGCAGAAATGAAAACTCGTACATTAAATTTGTGGACTGGACTGTTGCACGTGGGAATGTGCATCACAATCACGAGTGCAATTCCCTAAGGTACCAAGGAAATTCATGGGTGCGCAGGTTAACAGAGGCCCAGTTTGAAAATGTGCGACCGCTGCTAATATCTGGTACTGCTTCATTCCACATTAAGAATTATGCTTACCATTCTTATGGGAAACTACTGACTGATCAAGATATCTATAATATGCGGTACAAAGTGTTCTCACAGGCGAACATTCCTGGTAAGCCATTTGCCAATTTATAATGTAAACGATAGGTGATTACGGGAAATTGAAAGCGCACATAACATCTTTGGGTGGGCGATGCGAATACGAATTAGACGATGAGAACTGTCTATCGTACTTTTTCTTCAGCACTGGTGATCAAAAGATTTTTGCAGACCGTTTCGGTGATGTTATTGGTTTGGACGGAACATACAAGACGAATAACGAGAATATCTATTTATATCAGGTCGTAGCCCTTGATATGAATTTGAAGGCGATACCCGTTTGTATTGCATTTATAAGTCGCGAAACATCGACTTTGATTTCTCGATTCCTGTCGTTCTTCCAAGGGTTAACCAACAGTCGACAGGTGGTAGGCATTGTGACAGATGATTCACCTGCAATAGCTGCTGCCATCATGCAGGTGTATCCCAATGCTCACCATATCTTGTGTCGCGTCCACCTTGTTCGCAATGTTATAAAGAGGGTAAGTGTTTCGTTCATTAACATTAACCCAGTAACCTTAATTGTAGAGGGTACGATCAGAAGTGATACAACTATTTTTTCACCTGATGTTTACTCAAACGGTTGAAAGGTAAATCAAAAGCAACATAACATTATTTTGTAGTTTTAACAATGTATTATCCTTGATCGAAATATCGGACGGAACGTTTGCCCGATATGTCAGAGACCACTTATTAGCGAGAAAACACAAATGGTCTACAGCTTTTCGACCATCAGCAACGCTACTTCAACTCAATAATACGAACTTTGTTGAGACAAGTCACCGAATTTTGAAGATGCATCAACTGAGTCGAAAAACACCTGTGCTGAGATCTATATTTAGTGTGCTACTTCGCGTTGGATATTGGATGGAAGCAAGATTACAGAAATATACATCAGATTGCCGGGTAAAAGCCAACATCGGCCAAGAGCCAGCAATGCGTGGACTTCAGGAACGACTGACACCAGCTGCATGTCAGGTACTGAGGCGGCACTTGCGCACTCCTTTGACGGAGTTTGTAATGTCTGCTGACTTTACAACGCCGTTGATGCATCGAGGAAATGTCGATTTGGATGAAACGTTAAGTAACGACGAGGATGACGTAGTTTCTATAAACTCAGAAGAGTTAACAGAACGGGACATCCAAAATGAAGAAGATGAAGAGAACCGTTTGTGTGACATCTGTAATCTTGCACAGCCGCCCTATGAAACTGGTGATGAAGTGGGTTGGGTTTTCTGTCCTTGTGAAGCTATGTTTCATAGATTCTGTGCTTATGACCCATCACCGAACGTACGAGCAGTACACTGTCCGATGTGTGGCGCCATTACCAACTAATAGTTTGGACGTCCCACCGCGAGAACGATTAAAGGCCCTTTTCAGGGCCACCCACAAATTGATTTAAAGGCATTTTTCCCAATATTGTTTTTGTCTTTGGCAAAGGTCAAGTGATTAAGCACTTTTTAATGTCGAATGCATTTCGATATACCTTAGATATTAATAATCGATAAGCGATTATCGCTCATGTATTCGTAAACTTGTTTCTAATGTATAATACATATAAAGGTTAAGAAAGCAGACAAGATTTTGTCATTTTATGAACACTTATCTAATAATTTTAGATGTAAAATAATGTGATTACCGTTCATGTCTTAGTAACATATTTTTAAACTATCTATTACTAGTACATTTTAATAGGAATATTTTAATATAGTGAAAATCGTTATTTTGTCGTTAGGTGAATAAATTTAGTAGTGAATATAATAAGATAGTTACAAACATGAATGTGATTAAAGCTCATAGAGATGTAAACAAAATTGAGAAAATATATTCCTTATGAATAAGATACTGACATTATAAAACAAGTTGAAATTAGTAATCCGATTAAAAGGTCATATAGTAAGTGTTAAAAGAAATGAGAATATTATCCGTTTCATGAATACAAAATGCAAGAATTTCATATTCCAGTTTTATATTAATAGTACCTGAAACCAGAACTAAGCGTACGTATGAATTAAGTCCAATCGTCAACTAAGCCTTCATTGTTATTCATAACCACTGATTATATCAACGTATTCATTTGCACACCCATATAACTATTAATTACTGGTACAATCACACTATACAGTTATAAGTCCATAATTTCCATATTTTATAAAGGCCAAAAATATGTCATGGCATTAATGAATTTGACAATGTAATGTATTAACAATGGTGAACGTTTACATCTGTTACGACATATATATATATAGTTACAAATTGTAACATTTGCAAATTACAAAGGTCATTCAATAAAGGTCTGGATTATTTGCAGTACAGTGTTCAGTCACAATAAGTGGAAGAGCATTATAGGAAAATTTAAAATGCAAAAATTTTGTGTCAATGAAATGCATAGTATGACAATTGAATCTTGTCAATTGACATAATAATAATAATAATAAGGAAAATAAATAATAATAGAATTGTAAATGTTCATTGATACAGTTGACCTTATTCATATTTATACGTTTAAAGTCGATAGATATTTGTTGAGTCAGTCAGACGACGTAGGCTTGTTCATTTACACTTCATGAAACTGATATTTCAAATGCTTGTCAAAAATGGTTACATTCGTTATGTCTAGATATAGTTCAGGTTTCATATTACGGCGGTTAACAATATTCACACATGACTGATTAAACACACTAGTTTTTATTACGACCAAAAAATTAATTTTAAAATACAGAACTACAAATAATTTACAAGTGAACACAATAAACCCTTTCAATGGACTATTAAAATTAACCACATTTAAATCTAACGTTTTCTAATTCTCATTAAGAATGAACATTTACAAAAAAAACGTTCACTAAATATTAAGTGCCTATTTCGGTTAAATTTATTACTACATTCATATACTGTCAAAGTCAGTTCATTCAATGATGGTCTACGGTTGCTTCACCTGAATTATAAATATTGCAACCAGTAAGTTATCATAATGATTTATTGTTATGTTGATTTGTTTCTCGAACTAACAGACCATGTGTTACCAAAAACCTATGCATACACTTTAGTGATAGTTTGTTTATTAATTTGGTATTAAAGATTTGACTACTGACCTCATTCAGTAATCATTATTATCAAATATTCAAACCGGTTTTCAGTTGCTTTTTCCAAAAACTTTCTTTTATGTGATATATATAAGTACTCGTGACATTAAAATTGTTGATCGGAAATCAAAAATTTATCCAAATACACATTCACTAACAGTAGGATTGCACTTAAGTTGGTGTTTTTCCTATAAATGTCTAAATTTCTTACAAGACTACGATTACACAAAAAGATTTATTCATTATCGTTAAATTTCAAATGTAAAAATCAAAATTCTGACATCCAATCACAGCTCTAGATACGATTTCAATTTCAACTAATCACATTGCAAAGATGAACAGTTTACGACCAATTACAAAATTATTAAAGGTGACAAAATGTTTGTTCATTATCACTTGAGCACACACTTGCAAAACAAGTACACCAATCACCGATCGCTAAATTTTTCTTTGACACCATACATTTTTTTAGAAATGGGTGGTAGGGAATCTTAATTGCCGTGGGCAAAATGTCAACCGTAAAGTTAGGATGTGTGAACATGTACCTAAATAGTTGCAAACACAAATGAAATCAAATGACCCCATAATAGTAGATAGTAAGCATCCATCATCCTCTATTGTGAAACATAATTGAAACACGTCATAAGATTAATCTTAATTCGGCTTTTGTGGTGTTGTACAAAAGTGTAATAGGGCGTATACTAAGGTTCATTGAAGCCTTAACCATACGAAAATTCAAACCCCTTTGTCTATTCAAAAACAGTTTGTTCTCACCTTAAACCTACCTTGGTAATATTAGCTTATTACCCAGAGTGATTAGGTTTCAAATTGTTTTCGCATTATTTCTTATTATCCTTGTTTCCGCTTACCCTCCATTTTCAGTCCAGTTGACCCTTTAAATTTTTTATATATAAACGTTCTTAACAAGTATATGAGTGATCAGATTGTTCGAAAGGTATTGCGCTAATGTATCACATAGTTCTGATAATTGCTGTTTATTGAAAATTTTAAATGTAATACTTATTTAAAAATTAATTCAGCATATGACGGTTACACTTTATTAACTGTACCATTTGAGTACAGTAACAACAATTCAGTAATATCCCTTTCCATTTATTAACACCATTTATCCTTAAACGATGTTCCTTTCATTTGATAGCATGTTTATATTTGAGAACTCACTAAAACGGATCAACACAACAGAAATCATAATTCAGCAGCAGATTTCTAAAGAAACTGTTATGCATAAGCCAATGAATATTATATTCTGAACGGACAGTCAACCAATTTCCATTTGAGCAGCCGAGTAAACTGATTAACCTTCTCATATTTTAGTGTCCAATTAAATGAACTGAGTTGACAGTACAACAATGAGAAGTACTCTGTTATATTAGGTACTAACTTCTTATTTTATTATAGCAGAGGGAGAGTTTCAATTTGGTTTATAATTATTTGACCAACAGTCGTAGAATAGATAAACCATTTGTCAGATGATAATTTAATTTCTACTATAAATCTCAAAGGATTAAGCGTAATTTTATCGTCCAGATAAGGTTAGAACTGAATAGATTCGGTTAGAAAAATCTTAAAATTGGGTTTTTGATTGTACCAATATTCTTCACTTTTTGTGGCGGATGAAATCAAATAGTTAAGCTGAAGATATTCTACTGTCACTGACTGAAGCATACTTAAAGTATCGAAGGTGCATTAGTTTCTTAAAAGTTATGTGTGACTTATAGCCAACTACTTCCGGCCATTCGAAAAATTGTTAGTTTATATTATTTTTACATTATGCATTTATTCATGGAAATACATAAACTTTATAACAAAATATAAGGATGGAAGGTGTTTCTCACGAAATTACCAACACACAATTGTCTAACTCAGTAGCTTAGTCAGTTATTTATATGTTGAGAAATGCCAGACATATCATACAATATCTCAGTTGAGATGAAAATGTAGGCGAGGTAGTGTCAATTGACAAATTATTTATGTAACCGAAGTCACCCTCTGCGTGTCGTTATTCGTGTCGATTTGATCACCTGCAAAATATGCATAAATTGTAGAAATCATTGTTTGTTTTTAGAAATAAAGTCTCCATAGCTAGTCTTTTCAAGATCTAATAGTTTGCGCAATGAGTGCGTAAAACCACAGAGTGTAACAATTCTTCCTCAATAAAACAAACCTTCGAAGAATAAACTTTAAGTGGATATGCATAATTGAGGATTACGGCTATCACTTGGCTACTAATATATAAAATAACTCGAAAACTAATTACGAAATAGAACATACCATGACAGAAGCCCAATATTTGATCATCTTAGCATTTCCATTGCATTCTTTCAATGTAGGTAGAACATGCCTGTAATGTATATCATAGTGGGGAAAACGTTTTGTTGTTTAAAGGTTTAGAATCCCAGAGGAAATATTTTAGCTACTTTTTTCGTTTACTGATTTGAAAAGGACAAATCAAATTACCCGAATAAATTCGATAACTTGGATCTACATATTTTTTCAAAGAAAATTATCATGTAAATTGAAATCTATAAATACAATACTTTCCAGTTAGTTGAAACTTTCTATTTTTCTTCAGATAAAATTATTACGTAATGACAGTCATTTCGAAAAGTTTCACCTAACAAAAGTGAACTTTATCACTCATACAGTTCTTGATTATGTAGTGAATAGCATTCTACTGAAGGTCCCTGTGGTTACTTATCGCAGCTAATAGAGTTACGTTTTCAGTTGTAGAATCCTCCCGAGGATTATAAACTAAGACTGCTTTACGTGTCAAACCCTGTAAGTAAATGATGACATTAATTTGAAACATAGTACCTAGATCTAGTGGTATTTAAGGATCATATACTCTGTAGTAAATGACAAAAATTAGCATCCAGAAACAAGAGAACAACCAACCAAGAACGGACGAGTGTATAAAAAAATCAAATCTTAATAAAATTAAATATGCACTGTTTTGAAAACACCCAAACCATCCAGAATCAATGTTTGAGCAATTTACAAAAAGAATCCTTAATCAATAAAATGAGGAAGTAATGGTGTCGAAAGTAAAAAATTAAAATATCTGAAAAATTGAAAAAGCGACTCTATAACTGATTCGCTGGTACCTGGATCTCAGTGTTGATATTCATATTCGAGTCCCATAGCTACCACTTAAGTAGCTAGTTAGTTGCTAAGCAACTGAGTATAAGTACTCACTAGCATGTTTAACAGATATTATATTTATCATTCCTAAGAGTTTTTGGTTTTCCAGTTGCTGACATTCAGGGCTGGGTTTTAGTAAGTCTGTATGGTACATATGTACTCTGAGCTTCAAAATATTGACAGTAATCATATAAAAACAAAATCTAAATATTTCAACTGTAGACCTAAACATCAACTTCAGGAATTATTCATAATATTAAAAATGTTAGATTTAAAACTGTGTTATTTAACATTAAAAACAATAAAAACAATTCAACTGTTAATGTCCATTAATTCTTGATGTCATAGAAAGAAAAGTCAATTTTCGATTGATTTACTCATTATGAGTTATTGTTCAAGATTATTTCCATTTTGATTCAATGTAATGATCATTCAATGTCGTATTTATTTCCTTTTCTCGTATGATATTTTATTCTGTATAATATGCGATATTCTTGTATTCCATTGACATGAACTATGCTCAGTATGTGATTTGTCATTTTTCATCTATGTGATTTTATTCTAATTATTGGTCAAAATCGGTGTACGAATCAACATATAAATTAGTGTATTTTCGACTACGCTCGTCGTCGTGTTTTGGGGACAATAAATTTTCACTTATACCAGTCTTTGTGTTCTTACTTTCGCGTCGTGGGAACTGCAGAGTTCCCTCGTTTCGAATGTAAGCGATATATGTTTCCAACACAACAATCAACAAGTAACGTTCAATCGACAAGGAATATAATTTTTTATTTGATTTTCAAGATAAGATAAATATTAAGAAACTGTTTTCAACAATTTTTAAATATTCTCATTGAATTTTAAATATCCATCATGTGACAATATTTAAATATTTTCAAATCTCCACACATACATAAGTGTTATCGATCCAATAATTGATTTGTCGAAAGAATTCACTATAATATTTTTTTTAGTTAAATATCAATTAACCATTATAGTCTAGTTTAGACTACTTATACTATCTGAAAAATTAGACAATTTACAGGTTATAAAAGATGAATATTATGCTAAACATGAACTCGATGCCCAAATACTGTGAAATTATTCGATTAAATTTAAACGAAAGTTCTTATATATTATGTTAAACAGTTGTAAATAACTTACATTTTATGAAATGACAGTAATTCAGACCAATTCCCAAGTAATTTTTGTTTTAATTGAGTAAATGGAATCTGTGTAATACCAACTGATGTTTTACAGTCAATTTCTTTGTTTATCATGACCTTCTGAATTATAAAATAACGAAATAACGAAAATAAAAGTTTTTGTGTAAATGCTAGAAATAGGTATTAAAAAAGTTTTTTTTTAACAATATTATAACAAGAACTGAAATGAGTACAACAAACGTCACCACTTGGATCCACGTACTTTTAACTGATGGATTCCAAATTGGATAAAGTAGGCTTTTTAGAATCTGCTTTTAACTGCCCTTCAAATCCATCCAAACTTGCTGAACCGGTTCGCTCAGGAGGCATATATACGAATATAAATTGATCAGTTTCAGTTAAAGTATAACTATACAGAACTGTGATGAAAATAACATAAACTTGCTGGTTAAACGTCTTAAATTTTCTTGAAATCTTAGTGTTCGACTGGCTTAACTAATCACTTTTATCTATTTAGACATATCTGCTTGTTTTAAATGACATTATTTAAGTTTATTTGTTAAACATAGAAATAGGATACTCCAATTTATCAGTTTTCATATGATTGCTTGATTTTACCTCATACTTCTGCTAATTGATTTGTTATAGTTAGATGAAAACTGTTTCTACGATTTGATAACTTTTAATCTGTTAATAGATCTTCCCCTGATTAAATCGTTATTCCGGGAACAGCAAAATTAAATATCATGATAAAAACCACTAGTGTATCTTTGGAGGATTATTGACAAAGTCTAGCAGTCAGCAGAGGCTAGTCATTTTCACATGACTCAGTTTTAGTCAGAATATCTAGAATATTATATTTTCATTTCTTAATGATAACAACAATATTCAAACGTTACATAGTTTGCTTGCAAGAAGGTGATAAGATACGAAAGTTATCAACTAAGTTACTCGTTTAATTATTTTAATATCACCTTAGAACGATGGTTCTAGAAAAAACACAAACTCTATCATGGCTGTGTTAAGAATATTAGAATAAACGAACCAAAAATATAAAATGGGTTCATATGATAAAGGTGTTAGTTGATAATCATTCAGCTTAGTGACAGTGCCCCTGAATGGATTATTTAATAATTCAACTTAAAAATCTTGAGGTTTGTTATTTATTTTGTCAACATATATTAATACACAATTAACCAGGTAACGTAACCCTTAAACTTATCCAGTTTAACAGTAAATAAGTAAAACCGATATAAACTTGTAGACAGTTTAACCTGAACATTTATTATTATTATTAGCTTTATTCAATATTATATTTTTGGTACAATATAGAATTCTCAGCACAAAGTATTTCAACAAGTTTCCGTTTCTTACTTCTTGGTCGATCCTAACGATAAATATTGAGTGATCGCCAGTTAGATGTTAGCAGTTCACTAAATGAACATCTGAATAATGTATATTCTTTTCGCTGCATATTGCCAGTGACCACATTATCTCTTATTGGGCTGTTTGTAACTTTAACAGTGAAAGGTTATACACTTTTCAGAAACGCACCAGAATAGGTTATGCGATTGATAGACATAATGATATATTAAAACAAACAAAAATAGATAACTTGTTGAAATATCTAGATGACAAGAACAGGTAGCCCAGATGCTCAAGCAGGCCGACAGTTATGTAAGTGTATTCCCTTAAACGAATAAAAGTTCTTATTATACCTTGAACAGTTTGTAATTGTGAAGTCATTTAAAAAAAGCTGACTGTTATTTGAAAATATATTCACTTACATCATAAACATCTTGTAATAAATGGATATACCTATTTTCTGTATCCAATAATTCCATCCAGGCTAACTGATATGCAACATTCGCAGTCATCAGTAATCATATATTCATAAAAAGATATTTATCAATCCATTTATTAATTAATAAATGTTCAGATATCAATTATACATCTCTTTTATCGAATAATTAGTTCCCTTTATTGTATAATGTAGACAGATTTCTTTTTGCTTTTGTTGTTTTTTAAAAACAGGAAACAAATGATGAATATAACAATAAGATGATATAAACAATTCAATATTGTTTGATAATTAACAAGGTTAATAATAACATTCAACAGAAGTTCATTTGAATCAAATACATTAAAAATATCATCACTATAACTTTAAAATGAATTAGATTCTATGAACTTAATATACAATCAACATTGAATTAATGTGTTATATATATATATATATATAGGTAGGTAGGTAGATAGATAGAAAAAGGGTTGAAGTATTAACTGTATTAAATTAACCATTGGTCTTTTAGCTTTCAAAATAATATGAAGTACTTGCTACAAAAACAAATAAGCTGTATATATATAAATGTGTTGACTAATATCTAGAACATTTGAGTTATAGTAAGAATTATTATTATTGAGATCAATGAAATAACCTGAAGAAAAAAAAACGACAACACTTACTAGTGACTGTCTTATATCTCAATTCATATTTCATGTGTTTATATATTAAGTATGAACTGATATTATCAATATATCTCTTTAAGTGTTCATGATTACATTAGTGTGAATATACACTCATTGTATTAGAGAATTCAAACTGAGAATATACTCAATAAATATTATAGTTTTATAATTCCCATACTGAATTCTATTCATTTATTTGATTAGAAATTATTATATAATCGTAAATGTATGAATAAACTATGAAAATTGAGTATTTTACATTAGATAAGTAGTGTTACTTTGGTGTTATATTTCAACATAAATAATCTTTAGAGTAGATATTATTTATACATATAACTATTAAGTAATCTATTACGTTCAGTACAAATTCATGTACCATTATGATACATATAAATACATGAGGCTCGTTAAATTCGGTAGCTCTTTAATTTGTGTTTTGAAATATTTTTAAAGAATCGTGAAATAATAATTGATACTTATCATTTTCGCTCTTTAGTTTGTTAATTGTTGGATGATTAACAGTTTTTGATGAAATTCGCCTTGGAGTCTTTTAAAATCTACCGATAATGAAATTGCTCCAGATAAAAGGTTTTTATTTTTATTTGAGCTACTGTTTATTGTTTTAGTAGATACAAATGATTATGCAAAAAATGCAGGTGTTTTAAACAACTTTCGAAATCATTATTATGTAAGATCAACTTGTAAGTTTAAGTATTCTTCTGACCAAATCTCATTGATTAGTGAAAAATATTTTTTACTATCTAATACTCAAACTAACTCCCCCTTTAGCTCTACTAGAGTTACTGCCGGTCCCAATCCCGGGTAAAGGAGGTGGGTTGGGCATGGGGTTAGCGACCCCATCCCGTAGAAAACTAACTCACTAGAGTTTTTCACTTTCCCGAGTGCTCATATTAGTAGGCTCGAGTAAGTTTCAAACAGAAAGACGAAGAACACCTCTACTAAGGAGAGACACTGTTCAAGATGTCTAGTTGCTAAAACTGAGTAAATCAATTAAAATTTATTGATCAGAACTGTCAATCCTTTTTGAATAAGCTCATTATTGAATACAAGAAAATCGGGTCATCTCACAATAAAAGAAAACTGCAGAGAAAAGTATTGAATAAATTCCCAGTACATAATTAGTTTGAAATCCAACCATTGAAAAATGTAAAATTGTTATCAAGTTTCTGAAAGATAAATAGACATGTGTAATGTATACTACTAGATTACAGAATAACAGTTTTGTCTTCATTTGTATTCCTTTAGAAGTGCATAACCATTATTGTATTCTAAAATAAGTTCAAAAGATCAAAGTTTTCGAAGTGACCAAAAATTTGTTGTATCCACCTGTGTAAAGCTAACTTCTCACAGCAAATATCCATGTATAATTATCATAAAACATTATCAATATCTATCTAGCTTCACCAGTCAGTAAATATATGAATTCCTTTAACAATTTTTTTGTTAAATCAATAGGTATTCTCTGAACGAAATTACACAAAACGCTACTGCATATTACATATTTTCTGATAAGACCTACTTGTAACATATTGGCATTATTCTAAGAGATTTATAATTAATCAATAGTTTTGGACTATTATCTTAAAAATTATTTGTTTCTTCTGTTTCACAATATGAACCTTGTCGTTATGTAGAACTATTGATAATAGTTAGAAAAGTAAGTCCAAAATCTATTCAAAAGTAAAAATGTTTTTAATAGTTAAAAAAGTACGTATTGTCATATATTTAATCTACAAAATTGATAAGTCAATGAATTTATAATGTCAGGTATTGATTTATTCAATAATGAATTCACTAATCTACAGAGAAATAGTAATCACGGTTATTCTGATTTAAATATATCAGTAAACTTGTATGAAGTGAGTACATTATTTTAGAAATGAACAGTGAGAAACATCAAAGTTATTTTTCGTAATTTATCATTGAATTTAATCACTTAGGGACGATAGTTCCCTTTATTTACGTCTTGATGATAAAGGCATTTAGTTCTAAATTATTAGGCATCGAGTTCGAATCATGATTCACCTACATCTGTTTGAGTAACTGGTAATGGCCTGGCCTTTATACAAAGTGTGGGTTAAATCCGAGTAAATTAATATTTGCTTCGTAAATAAGTTATTGTCATCTATGGTATTTACAACTAAAATCACTTATTGGTTACTGAAGAATTTCTTTTGTAACACTGTATAGATCTGTCATCACAGAACTTCATTAAATAAATACTCAAAACACCCATAAAACTAAGTGAATTCCAGGATAGAATTTAGGTGATTAGTAGCGTTGTCATAATGTCGTAGACAAAATATTTATAACTTTTATGAGCAGCCTTTCTAAGCACCATCGTGAAACTACATGAAAGTATCATTCTGATGGTCCGTTTGTCACCAACTTCAATACCAATTCTGTGTACTTTGAAGTTGAATATTTCCAAATCACACAATGAAACAAATTTCCCTAATGGATTACAACAGGTGCAACAATGCAAATACATGAATCTGATAACCTAAACATCAGGTATTTCTAAAGGAATAAAGGAACCTTGAAGTAAAAATAAACCATGTTGATTTAAAATTTCTAGCAAGAAAGTTTCCTATGTGTTTCAATTTCAAAAGCTGAAGTTATCTTATATTTATGAAAATCATCTGTACAGGTAGTTTTTACGAATTCGCATCAAAAATATTGTCTGTTTCATATTTAGAATACATCACCTACTATTATATGCATAAAATATAGATTGTTTTTCATTGATTCGTCTGTTTAGTGCTCCATAGTTATGATTATATTTCAAAGATATTTACGTCAGAGTTTGGTGGATTCATTGTGTGTTCAATGAAAACATAAACACAGTAATTGTTGGTTTAAGTCACTAACACAGTTTCTACCTAGCTTTTCTTTGTTGAATTATATTTGGATAGAATGACTGAGACAACCCTGACAATACTGTATGCTATATGTATAGCCTAGTAAAATGTTTATCAACTTTGTGAATGTTCAAGATATTTTTTTTCAGGGCAGTGGCGTATAAGCTTAACCACTTGCCCAGACAATAAGAGTTCCTGAATAACTAATTGTAAGGAGTTTTACAAAATTATGTCTTTGAATCCAATTTCCATAATGAATTACCGTGAAAATCCAAAAAGTTCTTATATTTGAGAGATTGTAAGTGCTAGTGGAAAATAACAGTGGAATTCTGTTTCCTTGTCACACACACTGACGTTTCTACGATAGTGAAATATTGCATTTAGTTCGACTCGAAGCTTATGGATGTTGAACCCCTATGTGTCCTTCCGTCCAATCAATACTACCTTCGTAATAATGTTCGTATAAGATGGTAATGTTACTTGAATAATATTTGGATTCAGGGATACGTAGAAAAATAACACTGACATTCGTTTAATCTAATGAGTAATCGTACTGACTTTTAATGACAAGATATATTTCAGATATGCTAAAAAATAATGCTAAATAAAGATGTAAACAGATGTAGATAAACGAAATATTCAAGTGATCATATGATCTGAGGAATTGACGGATAGTTGAGTTATGCTGAATAACCAGATAGTAACTCTATGATTATTGATTCCAAGGGTCGAGTTGTGGCAGAAAATCAAAGCCAATCGCATTGTTATGTAATTAATAATTATTGTATATGAACAATACAACTGTAAGGGAAAAAACTACCATGAATGTACTTCAAACAGTTGTCCTGTTTTTTTTACTGAAGACTGTTTTTAGAATATGTTCAAGACCTATTAGTTTATGCTTATGAACATTTAACATAACTCATCCATTGGTGATCACATAACTCTACTGGATTGTTTGTTTTAAATTGAATATGAAGTACTTAATTATATGTTTCATTCTCATTTCTCTAAAGTGCCGGTTGCATAAACTTCAACAATTAAAGCGCTTTTCTTTCATCTTTGTTATTATTAGTAAACAGTATTACCCCTTTTATTTAACATGTTCATATTCGGCATACTGTCAGCTTGAAAATGGAAAAGTCTTATTAAGCAGATTATATTGTATTTAAATAACATTTCTAAACGAAAAACCGGTACTGTTTAGAATAGGATTATGATTTCATTCAATTTGCTGGATAACTAATAAAGACCAAGCAGATTAGGTTGGTTTACTTTTCTGGTTTGAAACTCCTCGACTGTGGATACTTTCGATTCCACGGGGTATCAAAATGAATACTCCAAGGTTTTGAAGTGATATCATATCACTCAATAATCGAGTTGGAATTTAGAGGTCAACCCTTCATTTTCAGTAGATTTACAATTTACCATTGTTTACTTTTAACAGTCATAGGTAGGTACGTTACTCTATCCTTAGGTACCTCCACAAATCACTGCTTATTATTAGAAAATCAGGATTATTTACAAATGCTGTTTGTTTTTAGAAATTTGTACGGGATCAAAATAATTATAATCCATAACTGACCAAACGGTTTAGTTATATTGTATTCATAAGATTGTGAACTAATGCCTGATCACTAAATCAACTCAGTCCTCCATTAATGTGGTACGCTATATTTCTTTTTCTAAAAACTGAAAACCACTTTTCTACTTTTATATATAGTGTTTATGTTTATGAAAATATAATTTGATAAGTAATTTATAATAATGACCGAATGTATATTTATTTATTTCCTTCTGTATTTTGATTACGTTCAAACAGTAAGTAGTGCTATTAGAATAAAGTGTATCACGTTGTGCACAAGCATTATACTATTTATGTATACAATTGATCTGTCAACATGAATTCTGCATACTTGTGTACAGCTAATCTATTCTATGCTAGTCTACTGATTAGGCATATTTCAATATGAACAATTCTTTTTAATGTCCCCTCTTGATGTTCAATATTTCATCAGAATCATTTTCATTTTAATAGAAGACAACAATTTCGTGATAATTTATGACACAAAGGCGAAAAAACAACCAATAATGACTGTACATATAATTATTTTTTTAGAAAACTGTATTAATTTGATTAGCACTTGATAGAAGCGTTAATTGTATATTAACAATAAACTCGATAAGAATGATTATTATCTGGACAGTAAACTTGATTTATTATCACTCAAAGAATTGTGGAGTGAATGGGAAAAAAATTAATTAAAAGATCCCAAAAAGGAGAAAATAAAACAAAATGAATGTAAGATGATAGTAAATTATTAAACAGGTTGACAATTGGAGACAATATTTTACAATGATAAATAATATTTGAAGGTAGTTCTATTTGCTAATTTTGCTGGTAGTTATGAGGAGGAGCTAGGAAGTACTTCAAAAGTCAGTTGATTTTTTTTGTTTTTGAGTTCTTTGAGATAAATGGTCTAATTGATGATTTTTCATTTTCATTCCGCAAAATATTATCAGTGCTTGATTTGTGTAGAAGTGAACTTCTTAATTATTCCACGAGACTCATATAAGTTGATTTCGGCAGTCTTATTTGTGGTTGATTGTCCTCATACGTTTCCCCTACCTTTCTCTTCTAATTAACTGTCTTGTTCTGTTGACTTCTGATCACGTTGTTGATTGACCTTTTTCGAATAGGTTAATAAATCAGATTTAATTGGATGATGGTCATTTTTACAGTTTTCGATACAAACGTGCATCGTTCAAATTAATCACATTTCGATCAATACATTGAAAGAGCAAAATTTATGAGGAAGAACGGTTAGAAACGAAACATGAAAAATACATTAAGTATCATTACAAGGATTTGACTGGATAACTTAAAATAGTTAGATTGGATAGACTGTTAATAAAAAAAATAATTACATATTTGTAATTTCATAATGAGTGAGAAGTGAAACATCAGATTTAGAATCTTCAATACAAACGTCAAGACAGTTCTACTATACGGAGATGAAACTTGAAGAACTACTAGGACCGTCATCGAAAATATACAACTATTTGTAAACAATTGTATTCGCAAGATGCTCAATGTCCGTTGGCCGGACACTATCAGATACAACCTACTGTGGGAGAGAACAAACCAGCTTCCAACTGAGGAGGAAATTAGGAAAAGACGTTGAAGATGGTGGAAAATACATTACTGAGATTATCAGACTGTATCACAAGGCGAACGCTGGACTTGAAATCCTGAAGGGTAAAAGAAAGGGATAAAACCAAAGACCACATTGTATCGTGAATTGGAAGCAGACATGAAAAGAATGAATAGCAATTGGAAAGGATTGACCAGAACAAAGTTCAATAGAGAATCCTGGTGAGCAGCCTATGTTCCTCTGTGAGGGGTGACAGACATAAGTACGTAAGAAAAATAAAATTTCACTTCAAAGGAAACAAATAATGTAAAAAAATGAAAAGTAAAGAAATGTTATTAAACTCATTATTTATGAAATGTATGTAATAACCTAATAGTAACTGATTTTCGATTATCTCAATTCTGCTATTCAGAGATTTACAGATGATTTCAAAGCTTATCCAATTTTCTTTTAAAATTTAGAAATAATGAAAATTCAGTATGCATTAGAAATTCCAAAAAATCAAAGGTCAGAAGTGTTTTTTGGTTCTTATTTCTTAGAAAACTATTAGTTATGTTGAAAGTAGATGTTTTGTGTGTGTGTGTGTGTATAGGTAATATAAGTGTTACTTAAGATTAAAATAAACATAATTTTAATATTGATGAAATATAATTATTTATAAGTTAAGTTGATTTATAAATGATACTTTTTATTTTTAGTTATTAATTGATGATTAGCACCCATAGATGAAGGATTCCCTAAACTTTTTATAACTCAATGAGACTATCATTAAAATTCTAATTGGATACATTACAAAAAATGAGATAATCCCCTAACTGATTACAGAGATTTAGATAAACCTATATATTGAACATGCATGTACTCATAAAACTGTTTCAAGTTAATCCATTTTTGAACAGATTTCTTTTTAAAGTAAAGGACAGTAAGGTATGTTGATTAAGCGGGAGGTCATCAATTTATTTGCTATTGGAATCAGTGATATCAATGAACTAATAATGACAAAATTTTCTTATTCGTCAAATTACTGATAGGGATCGTAAGAGGTAATTGTCATTACACTTATGCAAATATAAACAGAAGATTACAAAATAAAACAAAATGTACATTTAAAGTTTTCCTACTATCTTCTTATCAAATATCAATGTAATTTAATCGACAGTGATACTATGATACAAGTCAACAACTATAGTGATATAAATCATTTAAACAGATTTATTAATTACAGAGGAATAAAATGTAATGTTATTCAGTAAGTAGATATGAATGGATGGACAGATAGTTGAGCTTTAATTGTTTTATGACATCTGGAGTTACAAACCGATTATTCACTTAGATCTAGAACGCCGGATATTTAGGAATCCGGCAAATAAGTCTGAGCTTTCTGTAAACACATGAAAATTGGTTTGTTTTGACATTCGTTGAAACATGGATTTCAAGTAGACATGATTTCCAAACATTATAGAACTTCAATGTAATTTTGAATCTAGAAAAAATGGACGGTTTTTTCACCATTTTTATATTCATAACATTAATGAAATGTAAGAATTTACTCACAAATTAGTAAGTGGTATTTTAAATATGTGGATCTTATTGAAAACATAGTTATGTAAATTTTCATCATCAAATTCTAACCATTAGTTCGTTCTTTTACACTGATCAAACTGTGGATCTATTATAGTAGGAAAAAAACAATACAAGGCGATGAGGCTAAAACGATGTTTATACCATTGTATGAACAACAGAGTAATACAACCATATCATTGTCTTCATTTTGGAACACAAGCTGCAATATAACGGTCGAGAGCTAAACAATTAATACGTTTTCTTTAAAATGCAAGCATTAACAACAGAACCTTCGAAAATGCTACTAGTTACTTTTTTATCACTTATAGTTTACAGGTATCCTAAACAAGTTTTTATCAATTAAAATATCCTCTGAGTAATCAAAATTACCTTTCAGAAAACAGGTTCATACAAGTTCGATTGCCGCACGTTAACTTTCAAAGAAAATAGACTAGACTCGAAAAAACTCATAAGATAGATGTTTTATTTATTAACAACTGACGTCATTTTATCAAAACATATAGGGGTAGACTTAGCAATCTCAATGTTTAGTTGTAGAAGTCCATGTTAACCTCGTAGCTAAACAGCTTCTACGTCGCAAAGATGTTTCGGGATTTCTACCAAGCAAATGCTGTGTCCTATGAACAAGAAGAATCGAGAAATCAACTACTTGTCTGAGAATGACGTATCAGACCCTATCGGACAACACCGCCAATAGTAATAACATCCACCAGTTAATACTGAACATGGAATTTCTTCGAAACACTATATTGCACCAAAAGGGAATAAACCATCTAGTGTATTTTTCGTTACAAAGATGTCGCATTTATTATTCGATTGTCGCACCTTCCGAGTTATTTAAGGTTCAAAATTTGTACTGTAGTGGCAGTTCTAGAAGTCAGAGAGAAAGTTAGTATTGCAAATATTCGATACTCAGCTTTAATTAGTGTAAAAGAGACATATTTCCCAGTAATAGCAGAAGTAGTATGCTCACGATTATTAATAATCGATAGACTGAATAAACAATAAAGCTTTGAAGAAAATAACAGAAACGAAAATGATATTTAGAAAGATGGGAGAAACAGAAGGAATAAACGCTATGAAATGTTGATATAGGAAATGAGTATAGAAAGAAATCAAACTGAAACGATTGCAAATAAAGAACAGTAATAAGAAAGTTGTTCACAGTAAAAAAAGTTTACGGACATACAAGTTAGGTTTGATATATGCACTACTAAACTGTGTATTCATTTGTAAATACAAAACGGAATAGATAACTAATAAAAGCAAACATAAATAACAAGGAGAAACGAAAAGAGAATGCAGCTGAACTTGTTAACCTGACCAATCTTTTGGTTCACGATATGGTCCCCAACCATGAAAACACTGTCGAAATAAATGTGGTTCAGCATTTTTCACTGTAAGCTTAAGTTGTCTTGGTCGTTCCGGTTGCATCTGACGTAAATGACTTTGATAAAGTTTAGCAGCTTGTAAAGATAATTTCTGTTCAACGTCTGATGTACGTTTACTCCACCAAAGGTATATCTAATGAATGTCATTAACACATACAGGAAAGGAAGAAAATTAGAGGAAGTCAAAATATGTGAGAATAAATTTAGCAAATCAAAAATTTTATATCAACTAGATCAGCGGTTATTAGAAGTCTCAAGTCAGAACCTTGATCCACCAACTTTGTTTTATGGAACCGGGTAGTATCGTAAGCCCTGACAATTAGAGTGTGGCTCGTATCCAAGATACTGACGAATCAGTTAACTTTCTTTTTCCTACTTTTTATAGCTCGAAGTGAGTAACATGTGTTCGAGGAAACAATATTTGAACACTATCAATTCTATAAATCTTGTCTATATGCGATAAGTCTTGCGAATTGAACGCTATATTCGTCTCCTAGGCTGTTTTGGAACCCCCAAGCTAGAACCATCAGCGACCTGAACACAATAGAGAAGACGCGAAGTATGCGAGAAAATACTTTACTCCAAGGTTCCTTTTTGTACAGAAAACACGGGTATTTATGGATGTTAACATTTGTTAAATCAACCTCATAATTTAGCCTATCCGCTAAAAGACATATTATGCTACTGATCAATAGTAGCACGCCACGTTGACATTCTAGAAAGCTCCATCATGCTCTGATTGGCTAGGACTCTTCGGCTCCTCTAGGGCCTCTGGAGGCTCCGTTGCAGTTCTTGGAAAGCCGACTCAACAATATGCTTATTTATTGGCTCAGTGTAATTATCGGTAATAAAAGCACATGATAAATTATTTATTGAATAACAAAAATACTAAATAAAGTTTCCTTCATAGAAAACTGTCACTGTATATTGAACTGATATTTTATGATTCGCCTAAATTTAACGAATCGTAAACATCTTAAGCTTATTAACTCCAAATTAAATTAACATTTGATAATAAAGAGGGTGAAGGAAGTGAAGAAAAGTGACTGGAAATTAAAAGCTTTGACAGATAACATGATATTTAAATTATTAATGTCGATTATTTCAAGCTTTGCACCATCTTCCTACCGTGTTATTCATGAACATTATCTCATATTTAGAAAAAAGTCAATAAATTATTTTAATAGTTCAATTGATGAGTCGATGTAAGCTAGACTACCAATGAAAACCTGGGAGGACTAGGCGGCTGTTTCGTCCTAGTACGGGACACCTCAGCAACTATTAAAATCACTACAATCTCTACAAAACCCCATTATAATAAATTATTTCACTGACGACTAACAACTTACAATAAATTACAAATATATATATGCCTAAATCCCTAAAAGACATTCTCTAAAGTGGTTTAGATATAAATTTCCTAACTAGTAGAATGGGAGAATGAAAACAACCACCAATGTTTAATAAAACTCGCTGTCTTGTGGATGGTTAGTTTAAGCCGGATAAAATGCGACATATTTCAACAGATTTATAGAGAAAAGAAGAACAATGTTAAAGATAGACACATAACAATGATATATTTTCAAAAATAAAATATATACTTGTCAGTCGACTACTAATAATGAGATACAAACTATAAATGCCAAACCAACCTGAGATCCCGTATCCAACAGCATGACATCGTCTGGAGCAAGATCATCTTGACAAAAATCCGCACACTTTTCTGATGCACAAAAATAACCTTGTTCATTAGACAAACGAAAGAGTCGGCCGTAAGTAAGGAAGTCTGCTGATGTGTCATATTTCTTCTGACCACCTAACACTTGCCAAAATAAAGGAGGTTCAGAACCTTCAGGTACAGTATGGAAATCAGTCGGAATCTAGAAACCAAATAATAAAAAGAATCAATATAGAATGAGTTCTGGGTATGATTGATATCTTGTCAATGAATATGCTTCAAATAAACTAGCGAAAAAAATGTTAGTCTTCAGTACGGATTGATTTCGGTTGAACAACTATTGAGAACTAAGGAGGGCTAACCAACTAATTCATTATAAAAATCCCCATAGAATATTCAAAAACGAAGAATATTTGAGCGAACAATTGTTTTCAATAACTTCATCATCAGCCTCTATGTTTACCCTGGCCTACGACTGGGTCACCGAATACCTAGACTGAATATTATAAACCTCTTACCCCTTCCTTTATTTTATTTATTTTCCTTATTATCATTATTTGTCATTATCTATATGTTAATCTTCATATCCATCATTCCCAATTTGTTGACCGTAATTACCTTGATAACTGCCCCCCTTATTACATATTATATTCACACAACAATATTATTATTATCTCAGTTGACAAAATTATTTTCAATTTTGCAATAGTACTATTATCTTATTGTGACTGAACAATTTACTGACCTTTGTTGAATGACCTTTCTAATTTGCAAATATTACAATTTTTTCTTTTTGAAGTATATATATATATATCGTAACAGATGCAAACGTTCACCATTTTTAACACATAACATTGTCAAACTCATTAAAACATGCCTTATTTTTGGCCTTTGTAAAATATTATAATTATGGACTTATAACTGTAGAGCCTGATGATGAAGTTATTGAAAACAATTGTTCGCTCAAATATTCTTCGTTTTTAATTCATTATAGTTTAAAACTCCTCAGTAGAGCCGAAGCATGACCTTAACAAGGATCGAGTCAAGGATACTTTAGTCTGACGGTAAGCGTGATGTCTCATATTTCGAACCTTCATCAATTCAATATAATGCGATAATAACTATCTGACGTAGTCGACTGCATCTATCTCACTGTCAACACGTTTTACTGGTCTACGCTGAAAATAGTATACTATTTCAGGAAGATTACCACGCAGTAAAAAACACTTAGTACTGCCGTGGTATAAGCACTAGCTATTAATCAGTTTTATTTTTTTAAAACATTAATTAGCTGGCTCCTCAATTTCATATGGACCATCGGGATAATATTGATCAAACGAGAGAATTTAACACAACTATCAAACATTCAGTTCTGAAATCCAAAGCACACTATTCGTGTGAAAGACAACGTTAATGGGTGGTAGTCTAAATCGAAGTCAGTGACGAAAACATAAGTCAAAATAGTTGGATTTTTAATTTTTTAATCACCAAAGCTATCGCTCATGACCAGCTACAATAATCTATTGGAATATATAATTCCATAACATCTCAGAACATTATGTACGTTGGTTCAGTAAGAGGTGGTGATTCACTTTATTCCTTGAAAAATCCCCATTATATTAAAACACAATTATATGAACGAACAATATTCTTTTCAATAATTTCTCAACAGGTTCTACAATTATAAATCCAAATTAATAATCCATAAAATTGGCTAGATTTAAGGCATAGAGACCGGTCAAGGACAAAGAAGGCAGGCCAATCACTGAAATTCAACAACAGCGTAACAGATGGGTAGAATACTTCGAGGAACTCCTGAATAGGCTGGCTCCAATGAATCCACCGGACATCGAAGCAGCGCACACAGATCTTCCTATAGATGTCAATCCACCAACGACGGAAGAAATCAGAATGGCCATCAGATAAATCAAGAGAAGGAAAGTTGCAGGACCCGACAATATACCAGCTGAAGCACTGAAGTCAGACATCGAAGTAACTACAAGCATGTTTCACCTTCTATTCATAAAGATTTGGGAAGAGGAGCAAGTGCCGATGAACTGAAAAGAAGGACACCTCATCAAGATTCCAAAAAAAGGAGATCTGAGCAAATGCGAAAACTACAGAGGCATCACACTACTGTCAATACCAGGGAAGGTCTTCAACAGAGTGTTGCTGAACCGGATGAAAGATGCAGTAGACGCCCAACTCCGAGATCAACAAGCTGGATTCCGTAAGGATCGGTCGTGCACAGACCAAATCGCGACACTACGGATCATCGTCGAACAATCAGTTGAGTGGAATTCGTCACTGTACATCAACTTCATCGATTATGAAAAGGCATTTGACAGGGTAGATAGGAGAACGTTATGGAAACTTCTTCGACACTACGGAGTTCCTGAGAAGATTGTCAATATTATCCGGAACTCATACGACGGACTACAGTGCAAAGTAGTGCATGGAGGACAGCTGACAGATGCATTCCAAGTAACGACCGGAGTCAGACAAGGCTGTTTACTCTCTCCCTTCCTTTTTCCTCTGGTGATCGACTGGATTATGAGGACCTCGACATCTGAAGGAAAACACGGAATACAATGGACAGCTCAAAATCAATTAGACGATTTGGACTTCGCAGATGACCTAGCTCTCCTATCGCATACACACGAACAGATGCAGATAAAGACAGCTAGTGTAGCAGCGGTCTCTGCATCAGTAGGCCTCAGCATACACAAAGGGAAAACCAAGGTCCTCAAATTCAAAGCGGAGAACAGCAATCCAATCACACTTGATGGCGAAACTCTGGAACATGTAGAATCCTTCACATACCTGGGAAGCATCATCGATGAACAAGGAGGATCAGATGCAGATGTAAAGGCGAGGACTGGCAAAGCAAGGGTCGCATTCCTACAATTGAAGAACATATGGAACTCAAAACAACTGTCAACCAATATCAAAGTGAGAATCTTCAATACAAACGTCAAGGCAGTTCTACTGTACGGAGCTAAAACTTGGAGAACTACTACAACCATCATCAAGAAGGTGCAAGTATTTATAAATAGCTGTCTACGCAAGATACTCGACATCCAGGCGTAAGTAAGTAAATCTTTTAAAATTGTAACATGTGAATTAAGGATTGTTTGTAATATAAAGTCAAATGAAATGTTGGGATGACTAATATGAAGTGTTAACTTCAATCAGTTTATGAGTGAAATGAAATTGTGAGATAAATGATCAGAATAAATATGGTCAACATGAGGTGGGATGAGAGAGAGAGAATAATGTAATTACAAATCAGAAATTACGTAATATGTATAATAATATGAATTAGATCAGATATAGTAGATAGGATTGGATGCTAAATAAATTTCTCAAAGGTTAGTAGGTGTAATAATAATAATAATAATAATAATAATAATAATAATAATAATAATGGTAAGATGTGTACATAAGTTTGGGACATAAAAAGGAACATTAAACAAATTACGTCGCCATATTATTAACTAGTTGGCTCCGAAGTTGATCAGAGTAAAAAGAGCGGCTGAACGTATTTCTTTCGGATGTAAAGCTCTGGCTTTTTGATCCGAATACCATTTGCCTCAGCCGTCTGCAGGATTCACAGTCTGACGGAATTAGCGACACATTTGCTTAACGACACTGAGAGGTGATCACGAGCCCGAATTCATTTGATGACTGTCAACTTCATATTTCTAGTGAAATATGATACCGATTGCAATTACCAAATTCTTAAGTCAAAAAGTGTTCGATAGTTCTGTAGTTTAATCTACAAATAATTAGTCCGACCAATTTCACGTGATTAATTAACACAAAAATCTTATATTTTTAACACCCATGTTCATTAAAGAAAAACAAAACCAATTAAACCACTCAAATTATTAAACACAACTGAAGGAAAAACATTCACAAGTTCAATGACTGAAAATTTTATTGGTCATAATGAATTAATTGTGGATAGATTAATCTTCAATTATGCAAGTAAATTATCATCAAGTGATTTACATACCAACTATGGTGAATTCATTAGCATAATCAATAAACCATAACAAATTATCATTGTATTAATAGTTAAAATCTTATGCAAACATCAATTTCATTACATTACACAATCAGAGAGGACCTTATATATATATATATATATATATATATATATATATATATATATATATTCTTAAAAATTTCATCACATTCTCGTCTGTTGACAACAAAAACAAACGATACATTTGACTAGATTATATTCATGATTGATCATTCAGAGTTTATACACATCCAGTTTAAGTTCATTAATACTTCGATCGATAAAAACCGACTAATTTTTGTAATGGTAAATATAAATGAGAACATAATAATAAAAGTGACTACCTTACTTTGTAACAAAAAATGTGGTACAAAAGAATGCGTCAACTTTTTTTTCGTTCCTATATTGATTAACAATAAATCCATTTATTTTTCAAAAAAATTTGTGATGAGTAGGTGTTAGCATAGAAAAACAGTCAATGTACATTATAGTGATGACAACATGGTTAAACAATGACTATATGTGTATTAATATAAATAAAGACTAAGGCAAATAAATAAGATTCTTATTTTATCTATTAGTATTTAAAATATGATCAGTGTGAAAGGCTCGCTTATTTTATTAACTGAATAAAAATTGGGATAACCTTTTCTGTGAATCGTATTTATTTTAACCATTTAACAAACACGTATTTTTGTGGAAAAAAATGTCTATGGACATCCGTGATGCTTAATGACATAGACGAAAAGTTGCAAACGGAATTTCATAACAGGTTGTTTATTTCTCGATGGAAAAAAGACCTGTTTAATATTGAAATTCATATATTAAATCAATTACGCAAGAAACAATGTCAAAACACTTCGAGTGTTAAGATGAATGGGAGCTAATCATTACATCTAAATGAACAGCAGACATGAGTTTAGTTACAATATAGCATAATTTTTGTATCAAGAGCGAAACACCAGGCTTTGAAAGGAGGAAATCAAATTATTCAATTAAAATACATTCCCATCGTTAATTCAACATTGGTTAGGAGTTATCGATCAGAGATTCAAATGATTTCATAGAAAGAGTGTAAATGCGTTGTGACTTTTGCCCGACCAATTAACACGTGATTTATTCGCCAATCAGAATACGATTTAGACAATCTCAGCACTGTGTCAAAACAATCACCTATTGAACGGTGTGAGCACCCTAGAGTCCTTATTGGTCCTTTCTCCTGCCTACCCTTGCCTGTTGAATCCACAACGCCAATACCAGATTCCACTACATGAATCACTTATTTCAAACATACCTGGTTTACATACAAGCCAACCAGACAACATCATGCCATAAAATAGAAAATAACATTTGTACAACATCAAGCCAAAAAGTTACTGTGATTGTGGGAGACTGCAATCACTAAACCGATTCAAATTTAAGAATAGTAAATCGTACCATAATAGTCAAATAGTCATAATAGGTCAAAATAAAGCTTATAATAATAGGAATATAAATATACATAACGTAGTTACTCAATAGTTATACAATAAGAATATATGTATAATATTATTCCATTAGTCGCTCTCAGAAGTTACTCATAATTTAATCTGAGCTAAGATATAATGAAATGTTATGTACTGTCGGAGGATAAATGGCCGCATATCAAAAATATTCTGGAAGAATCATATCTGTTGACTTGAAAGTTATTAGATCAAATGGATAAACTAACAGACCCGAATTCAATTCGGACAACGATTTAGTGTATTATTATCTATAATCTTTTGAACACGAGAAAATATCATTTCGTTTGAATTTTAAACGGTTATTTTGACGGATATCAACGTATTAATCAACAATATTTCATGGTAATGATTTCAAGAAGTGAAAAATTTAAACTTAATTTGGTCTATAATAAAAGAATTTACATAGCTGATTCAGAAATAATTAAAAAAAACATAACAACTGGAACATAAAAATAATTAATTTCCCAGTTTGCCACTATCAATATATAGTTACAAAAGCGGGAATGAACATACCCAACTGAACATTTTCTCGCTTAAACGAATAGCCAACTCTTTATCTTCAGATGAAGATTTACCTCCAGTCCAAACATAGACATGACATTTATCTGTTTGTTTCTTTTCAAGTACACTAACGATATGTGCAGGTACTTTAATTATGTAAGTAAAACAAGAGTTTAAATTTACAACTGACGGTTTGACCTGGATAAGAACAATGAGAAAATAATAACAGATGATTTGAGTTTTAATGACAGAAATAATAGCGATGAAATTAGCAAAGGAGTAAATGAAGAGAAAAATCTAATGTGATCCATATATTGATAATTATCGATAACAAAAAGACGCAGATGGTTATAATGTATCCGTACATAGAAATTGAGGCTTCCACATTCACAGAAGACGGAGAAGGTAATGAGATGAAATGTTGTTGAACATCTTAATACAGCTAAAGGAATGATTTACTATAAGCTTCAGTATACCTAATTTAATTCACTAATAATTTTTACATTTTAAAATAAATGAGCTTCTAACATATTAGGAAAAATATGTTGCGTCACAACGAATAATCTTAAACTAATCTTAAAGTGTAATTCAATTAGTGATGATTCCGATAATCCTGTTGCTGATATTTTGACTGAATTTTGATCAGTCATAACTGTCATATACTCTGAAATGCACGTACATCGAGCTGACGAAATGTGCGTGTTGGTTTCCACAACATTCTATCTATTCTACAGTATAGTTTGATAATTTGAAAGTCAAGAGAAAACAGAATATGGAACATTGAGTTATGGAATCCAGATGAATAAATAGTTAATGAATGATTAAGAAAATATGCTGTCCATATCTGTCAAAATAAAGATACAAGAAAAGCATATAGTTTAATGAAAAAGCAGCTATCTCTTGATGAAAATGCTGTTATTAGAAAAAAAAACCAAGAAACTTACGAATTCCAGATATACTGATTATCACAGAGACTTTACTCGACATTTTATTATTATTATTAGGTTGGCAGTGAAGGATATAAAAGATTTATTTGCATAATAAACAAAAGTATTAGTTTTAAGTGTCCAAGATTCTGTGATTAAACAATAAATTGAATAGCTTTTTTTTCTTAAAATATAAAACACTAAAATAAATTTACAGAAATAAAACGCAATTATATACTCACACTCCTTCCTTCTCACCCACACGTTACGAGACTCTAAGAGTAGCAAACACTGAAAACATTTTCTTATGGTACACATGAAATTCATCTTAATAAAATATAATACCATTGTAAATGAAATATTTTAATACTAATGTAATAGTTTACGAAACTTATTGAGTTTCTCTTAAAATGAATTTATGAGTATAGTATAAATTTACGACTATGAGAAAATAAATTATATCAACGATAAGAAGAAATGGGGCATCACAAAAACTTGACATCAATAATACACAAATGCTTTAATCCTAACGCCCCAAAATTAAACAGCCAAGATTAATTTTCATGTGAAACATGTTTAAGTTGATTTACTCAAAATATATCATTGGAAGAGTGTGTAGTAATTCTTTAAAGGTATTTGACAGAATTATGTACATGGATTTACAATAATGAGAATTTCAAGAAAATATATTGGTATCTATAAATTCCAGCTGCTTCTTTAAAAAGAGGTCGAACTGATTGGGACACTTACTTCTACACATCGAGTGGATATAAGGTTACCATTTGCTCTAATATAATACATTTGAATTCGTTCTAAACGTGATGATTCAGCACGATCACGATAATGGCCTGAATGAATGATGAACTGACGTTGAAAATGAGCTAAGAACATAGTGTCTTCTTGTTGTTGTTTTACGCGTTTAAATACTACTTTTAATGGTCGACTAACATTTTCCGGATTTTGTGATAGACGAGCTTGCATATCTTTACGAACTGAGAATTCAAACTGAAGCCAGCTTAAATCGGATGCTTCACGACCTTGCCAAAAATAGACTACAGTTTTTGTAAGATTTGAATCCTCGTCAGTATCATCACCTTGATTATCACTCTCTGAAAATTCTTTGTTTTCATCATCATAATCCTGGAAAATATTTGTTCAAGATAAAAAGTAAAATTCGTTAAGCCATAAAACGTTTTATTACATTAATGAGCGATGCGTAAGTCAGTTTATTATGATTATCAACTTAATAGTTCAAACTTTTCAGTCTCAAGATATGCAAATTTTAACTAGCCGAAACTACTTGGTGGTCATCAGTAATTCAATTACAAACACTCAAGCATATGTCGGAATCTCACTTTACTCATTATCTGATTGATATATTAATAATCTACATATAACAATAGTTATTCACCAGAGATTTTAGGTCCACTTTAAAAAATGGGTTTGTATTAATTAAACTTTTAAACAAATCAATAATATCGAGTAAAAACAAAAGTAGCAGCACAATGTTCTTAGTTGATTCAAATTTAGAAATTGTATGAGATATTCCAGTTACTAAAAGTTCTACTTATACAATCATTAGACCTGTCTAATAACCAACTTTACCGCTAACCCCCATGAAATCATATTTTTCGATATCATTGTCACAAGATATTCTTTTAAACAATTTTGACTTGCGAGTAATGTTGTAAACTAATTAAACAATGAAAAGGAAGTATATAACTCGAGATAAAAGCATGAAAAGGATATATATATATATATATATATATATGCATTCATATTCATTACCCAATAGCGTGCAATTAGAATATACGAATCTTGATTGAAGAATTGTCCAAACCAACGATTTTCCACAAGATTCCATTTCCCATCAACCATTATAAATTGTTGTAAAGCACTGCTTGACTCTACAATATTTTCTTCTGGTGGTTCAATTAATTCATCATTCCATTCAGCCATCATTTGTAGAGCTTCTTCATTGGTAAGTGGTGTTTCTCTAGGTGCTAATAATGCTCGAAGATCAGTAACTGGTTTATCTTTTTCTAAAATTTGATTGATATCCACTCCACGACGTGCTACAGAATCAGCAGTACGGGTAAAATCTACAGCTAAAGCCTCATCCCAATCACAAAATTGACACTTGAAAATCTTAAACAAGCCAAAAACAATATTGATTTTAAAAATGTGATTATTATCATGCAAAGCGCTACTAACATGAATAATGTCGTATCGAATGAGAAAAACCATTTTGAATATCAAAGATTGAGAACGAGTGGAAATTCGGAAACATTGAACTGATGATACTAAAAAATATGGTCGAATATTGTCAGTTAGCCACTTGCACATGATCTAGTAATCATATAATTGAAAACTGATACTGTCTATGTGGTATGAATTACATTATGGGATACTATTTGTCAAGATATATTCTACTCCATCCTAGCACAGTAGCAAGGACAGTTGTACTACGTTAAAAATGGTATATCTATTATCGTCACGTGATAAGAGTTTGATGTGAATGTCACAATATTCAGTTAAAGCGTAAAATCAGCTGGGTAATTTCTTGAAGAGACGAAAATTCAAAATGATTCTGAAGCAAATGACTGAAGCAAACAATAAAATCGCATTTACATATAGAGGTGATGTGAATGTAGCATAGATAACAGTACCGACGTGAAGTTGATCAATTACCGTAATTATATAACTTTTACTGGTAAGTTCATGAATATAAAATGCTCATCACTGTGAGACAATAGTCTTACGTTGCAGAAGGTACACTCAGAGGTGCACACAATAACCATCTCTTCAATGTGATTTGCCGATGACACCATCATTAAAAAACATAAAGGAAATTCATGAATTTAAAAATGATACTGTTTTCATTCTTGGATTGTCCTAGTGACCTCAGTGTTCATTCATTAGTAACAGTATATTTCATTTATTCGATTACAATTTCTGTCTAATTTTTATTTGTGCTTTACTCGTATTTCGGCTCTATAGCTGATAATACCTAAATTTTGGCATTCAGTTTCCACTTCTGAAAATTTGTCTCCGAACGCTTCGCAACTTTGTCTTCTAAAATTTTCATATAGTTGATTTATTAATATTTATGACTTATTTTCTTAATCAAATTCTATTTTATATCAAACTTTAATCTTTTTTGTAAATATGACCTAAAGTATGTACATCCATTTTTACGAATCAATATTGTTGTTTCGAAGTTGTAAAGAATTGAAGAGATCACATAAAGTCAATGAATTCATAACATTCGAGTTAATATACTGTTTTTGAAACAACTTTAACTGCTGTGAAGAGCTACGAAAGGGTGACTATTTGTTGTTTTAACGAATAAGAATCACAAAGCTCCGGTTGTAGCTCTTCTAGAAACAATGACAGTCCTAAGGCCACTTAAAGGAGGAGGGTTGGGCATCGGGTCAGCAACCCCACCCCATAGAAAACAACCTTGCTAAAAAGCGTCAACCAGAATAAACAATTCAAACTCTGTCCTACGAAATAAATGGTCTTGTTATCTTATAATAGCGTTTGATAGAACTCAACCGTATATTAAAATGACAACTAGAATTCACTTACTTGAGTCTCAGCTCCTTGTGTACACGGTTGAAGCAATGAATCTGTAAAATCATTCCACCAATCCACATGATCATTATTTAATAGTGTTTGTGTTAGTGTAGACATATTTGATTCAGTAAATAATAATTCAAGTCCACCTAAACGACTTCTAGGCATTAAACCCATAAGTTGTAATGCTAATTTATAACCAGCAAATCGAAGGAACTTCGAAGATTTCTCACCCATCCATAAAAATAACTGACCACCACTATCAAGTATATAAACATGTTTTGAATCTAATAATCGTTTAGACAAAAGACCATTTTCAAGTTCTACCTAAAAAAAATATAGATATATAATTAATCATTTTCATTTGCAATAATACGTCAAATAAGATATAAAAAAGTAAAATTGTAATGAATAAGTGTATGATAAAATAATAATCCAGGAAGACAATATTTGCAATGAAATGCTTACTTGTGGTAATTCTAAATAACCTCTTCCCATTTGAACATCATATAAAATAGGTTGAGGTAGCTGCCAGTCCGTAGGGATGAAGTCACGAGACACTACTTTCGGTGGTTGGACTACCGGAGCAGGTGGATAATTGATTTCTTTATTCTCATCATGATTATCTAAAGGTTTAATTATATGATCTTTTTGGTCTGAATTAGTAGTTGGTTTCGGCAGTGGTGCAGGAAGCCAAACACCGGTTATAATAGCCCAAAATGCATTGGATTCACGAGTTTCCGGTTCAATATGAATGGATGCTTCACCTCGACGTTCACGAACTGAAATTTTTTCAGCTAATAATCGTCCTTTAGTTTGTATAATAGAACGTGAATTTTTTCCTATCCATAAATAGAGATGAGATTGAGCATCAAGTAGATAACTGAATTTAGAATCTAAACTGAGATGAGTTAATGGCATTGAGACAATTTTCAAACGTTTCTCTGTACCGAATAACCTACATAAGAGTAGAAAAATGTGAACAAAAATGATTATTTTAAGAAAGAGTGTAAAATTAGATATTAGTTGCGTCCGTAATCTGAGCTCAACAAAAAATGATCATTCAGTCCATAATGACCTGTACTAGTAAACCAGTGAGTTAAGAATCTGACTATCAAATAGATCACGAGTCAACTAACAAAACAAACTTATACTTAAAAAATTTATGCAGCACAGATCATAATGCATTATGCTTAGAATTAATACATTCAATAAAAACAAACGTGAGAATAAAAAAACAATGGAGATATTTGTAAAAAGCAAATACTAGTGAGGGGGCTATTTCAAACATATAATTTTATGACAGCTGAGACGACTTGATAGAATGTCTAAATGACTGGACTAAACTAAGGATAAAAAAGAAGCTTTTTGAAGATAGGACTACCGAGTGACTGACCGTACTGTAATCAAGGAATTTCAGCTATAATTTAAAGATATAGCATACAACCAACATAATATAGCTTATAAAATGATAAATAACTGGGCAAGAATAAATATAAGACGAATAAACCGACAAAGTGATCGTGAAATTCGAAGTTAAAGATTATAAACAACTCAAAAGGTTTTACGTCACTGTATATTATATTATTAGAATGAAAGAGACATCATGGAATTTATTGTGTACTCAAATAATGTATACATATACTCTTCTACCTAGTAACACTAATTATCAAAAAATATTGAATTTTCGATAAAACTGAATAGTGACTTAGGAGTATTACAAAAGAAAATATTCGATAAAACGCCTCATCCAACCTTATAGATGAATAATAATAACATTTTGAGATAAAAAAAATGAAATTATGCTGAACAAATAACACTAATTAAATACCTATAAAATCTGGGTACTACAACATCATCCTCAACATGAATAAATCCAGTCTCACCACGAGCACCGTCTAACACTATCAGATTGCCATCGAATAATGCTATAAATTCTGAAGATTCATCTCCTTCTTCTTCACGTTTAGTTCGACATTCAGCGCCAAGGAAATTACGTAGATTTACAGCATGAATAGCTGCACAAGTCTGCTTATCTTTCGTTGAACGAGAACCAATCCAATAATATATAGTCCATTCAAATACTTGATTATTACTTATAGTAGTTTGTAAGATAACATAACAATCACCATTAAGCAAATGACCTTGTAAAATATCATCTTCAACACGTTTAGGATAAAACTGATCTAATTCCCACATCTGCACACCAGGATTTATACCAGTATCCTGAAAGTTTATATAAGGAAACGTATATTAATGCGCGTTACAATAATTATTTTTGGGTTATTAACAGTATTTTAATCAGTTAGAAGAACGAAAAATACTAAAATCTTTAACATCTGTTGAATGAATATCATAAGAAGATGACACTAATCATCTTGTACTTCTACATAATAGCAAAGGTTTAGACAATATGTGCAGTACAAATTGTTACAGGATGGTATATTGAACTCCAAGGGTTATGTCTAGAGGATCTAGTTGACTAACGACAAATAACATGAAATTTTTTGTGCATGTGTGTGAACAATTATTTATGTAGCTACTTCATATAAAAAGTATTTTTAAAATGATCGTGAGTTGTCAGTTAAATAGTAATATAAAGACCAATAAAATTGAAGCTCACATGCCTCGTCAAAAATTCCTGTATAATCGAGTCGTGGTCTGGCCAACAAATCTTGCCAACGTCTAGCCGCCAATTTACGTGTTTCTTCTTCAACCTCATGTTCCTTTTTTTCAAGTAGTTCTTCTTTTTCTTTAGCTATTCGTTGCATACCTTCAAGTACACATTTACTATCTTTTCCGACACCTCCTCGACGCCTTCTGAGACGTCGTAACCGAGCAGCCGGATCCTGTTAAATCAAATTAACAAAAACTTATGATTAAAAAACGAGGTTTTTATAGGGAAGACATCAATTTCGAAACTACAGTCATTCTATGTTAGCAAAAAATCATCACAAAATTATTACACTATCACAACTTATAAGCATTTTTTCAGGAATTTCCAGCGTTCCGATTAGCCTAATGGAAGTGGTCCAAAGCCATATAAAAAATTCAATTAACTTGGTCGCATATGTTGGACCTATTATTACATACCAATTATCAAATAATCTACAGCACAGTGAAATATTTGGGGGGCTAAATGTGTATTTTACATTCCTTTTACATGACAATACATAGTGGTATCTCCAAGTGAATCAGTCAGTCATATGCAAAATAAAACTTGACGCTTATATGTATTCATTCAAGTTGCTATATCGTAATAGAAAAGTGAAATAAAACTATTTGAAGAGAAATTCCAGAGTTGTAGAAGTAGCACCAGTTTCAGTAGTAGTAGAAATAAGTATAGAAAAAGAAAATGGAGGTATAAAGAGACTTCAAGACTCAGGTTTTCAAGGAATGCAATTAGTGAATGGATCTATGTCATTACGAATGACTCTGAGCCAAATGGCCCAAAATCTTTAACCACTGGGTACGATAATCACATACCACAACACGGTATTCTATATATATTACAATGGCTCAGTCTAATTTTCAATGAATTCATAGACTGAGGCTACATATTGGTTTGGGGTGCCCCTAAACGTCTTCCAACCTGATCCTACACCAGACATCTCATGCTTCAAAAACACCTATGATCGAATACTAGTAACCTAAAAATATCCTCTAATAATAATTGCCATGTTTCGCGACCGTAGACTACGACAAACAGAACTGCTACGCAGTAAACTCATTCCTTTGTCGGAAGAAGGATAACATATGATTATTCAAACAAACATATACAAATGAACTAAATAATCCAATTATCACATACATAGATCAGAACGTTAATTAAACTGATTAATAATTTCGTTGAGGAATAACAATCACGAAAATGTAATCAAAGTTATAAATAAGGTTATATAAATAAGTGTAAACATTATTAAAACAGAACACTAACAACCGTAACACGTTACCTTTGGATGATGAATCGTTTCAGTATTTAAAGCTGGTTTCCCACGCATCATACGTAGTTGGGCGTCCAGTGAGAAATCAATGTTATAAAAAGCTAGACCTGCACCTTTCTGTAACTCGGGTGGTTTCGGTGGTATTTTCAATTGAGGATTATTGTCAACTTCAAAAACATCTAAAGATTCTTTCAAATAATGAATAGCATCAGGAAGTGTAAGAAGACGATTTGAGTTCAGTATCAGACGTTTTAAACGACCACACCGACATAGACCTGGCAAGAAGGGATGAAATGATTCATCAAAATGAACCTATATGCATAATATACGAGCAAAAATTAATCTACGTAACCTATATCACAGAATGAAATCAGTTAACGAACCACCGAAATTCAGGAAGGACTAGATAGCTGTCCCGTTTCATTAACTAATCAGAATTGTATTTTCACGACCCTACTAGAAATCGAACACAGAACCACCTGGTCCTACTGAGAGAGTTTAACCTTTAGACTAGTGAAGCAGCATTTGATGGTTTATATGTATAACATCAATCAATTCACGACATTGTACAACCATTTTCCAACTCTCTTGGTGAGTAGCGGCTTCACAATCTAAATGATTGAACTCCACAAGACATGGCTCTTTACTGAAATTCCGGGAATTAGTGATAGTCTACCAAAGTTAAAAAGTGATCTTTATGTGGCTTGTCTAATTTTTTTACAAAAGAATTACCAAACCATAATTACTAAATGGTGAGGGAATATTATTACCACATAACAAAACATTCAGTCCTATGGTTACAATGATAAGACTTTCTGCAGTAAAAGTCTATGAAGAACAATGCTACTGAATTATATTTAACGAAATTTAATTTCTTCAGCAAATATCAGTTTGTGAAGCCCATTATGGAAAAAAGTCATATAGCAGTTTTTAACGATTACCTATGAAAAGCTAAAACAACTTACTTTCTGGTATAGTCTCCAATTCATTGTGTGATGCATCGAATATTTCCAAATCTTGTAATTTACCAATTCCTGAAGGTATACCACCAAATGTCAACTGATTATTATTCACATATAATTTACGTAAACATGACAAACGAATTAATCCGGTTGGTAAATGAATTAACTGATTATAACTAAGATTAAGGTATTCCAGTTTAGGCCAGTCACCAGTTAAAGTGGATAAATCTGATAATTCATTATGCGCTAAATTTAGTTTACGAAGATTTTTAAGCTGTAATTTCGTTGTCACATTTATGACCATTGTTATTATTGTTGGCGTTTTTTTGCACAGTTTTATCGTTGTGATTTTCATTATTGACAATGTTGTAAGATGTAACAAACAATAAGGGAAAAATTAAGAATATATATGATTATAAGCAGTTGAAGAAAAATCACAAAACAAAATAAAATCTTATTCATTCTACCTCAGTTACAGTTTTGGCTTTATTCGAATATTAGAGAGACATAACATTGGATTAACTTATTATTCATGAAATTAGTTATATTAATAGACTAAACAAACAACTATGAAATCCGATGATTCAATGAATTAAACACATCTTAGATAAAATGCATTTGCAAATGTAAACATGCAAATTAATGTGAATTATTCTATCCGCTTAGTTGATTATGATTAATTCCTTAAACAATAAATATCGTGATTTATTATTATAAATGTGAGGAACTAACACTTGTTTTTTATTTCCAATTTTAAGTAGATAGAGTTATTATGTCACCGCAAGTTGATAATAAGAATTAAGGAACTAATCTTACATATAATAGATTAATCATAATTTAGTTAATTGTAATGAAATTTTTATTAGACAAAACAAATATTTAATAAGTAAATGATTTTTTTAGTTGGACATAAACTGACATTTAATTATTTAACTAAATCGTTATTATCAGAAGGGGTTTTGTGGAGGTTTTAGAAATTCCGATAGTTGAAATCATGAGTTAATTGAAGCGAGACCACCATGAATAACCTGGAAGCACTGGAAATTTAAATTTCTAAAATCTCCACAAAACCTATTCTGATAATAATCATCTGCTCACTAGTGACTAACTCCGAGAGACATTCCTGGAGTTCTAGTGAGAAGCCGTGACCAGTGGAGTTCAACCAGATCAGTTGTGAGATATCAGCTCACTGAAGACAATGGTGTACAGTGGCGCAATTTCGTGGATTGGTTGGAGTTAGACATTAACACCGTTGAATGCCTGCCCAGTGGTCTAATGGTTAAGCGCTCGCGCGCGAGACTGATAGGTCCTGGGTTCGAATCTCGCGGAAGGGGACGGGATCGTGAACGCGTACTGCTGAGGAGTCCCATACTAGGACGAGACGGCCATCCAGTGCTCCCAGATTTTCCATGGTGGCCTAGCTTCAATTGACTCATGATTTCAACTATTAAATTGTTATTAGTTTAATACACTAGACATTTAATTTAATTTACATAAATGTTATTCAATGAATTTATTACTTTTAGAATATATTTTCATAATGAACTAGTTTATACACTTAAAAACTAAAAATTATTCTATTTATTTACAAATTTTCTTAAACTATAAACATATTTTCTGTGTATAATTTACAGCTTAAAGACAATATCAACAGGATACCATTAACTAATTACGACTTTGTTGTCTTCTTTTTTAGCATTTAACTAATTAAAAAAAAATTAGCATTGAAAAATTATAGTTTTTTCTTGGACATTAAAATGAATGTACCTTCGATTGACTTAAAATTGATGACAATTATAAATTTAAATAAACCAGATCGCTTTGGAATATTTAATATATTAAGTAGATAATAATAATAATAATAATAAATTTCAAGTACTTTCAAGAGAACAGTTAATTTCCATCAAGATTAAATTTTATTTTCTTATTCAAAGGTTTAGAAATAAATAAGAAAACCTAAATATTCATACAGAAACATACCGATAAAACTGGTTCAGGAATTTTTGTCAGGAAATTACAGGACAAATCTAATTCAATAAGACGTTCTAATTTATCTAATTCATTTGGTATATTGTCCGGTCTTCGTTCAGTACCTGATAAATTTAAAACCTAAAAAATGAAGAAAAAAAACAACACAGTAACATAAATCAAAGGTGTAAAAAAATTATATAATCACGATTATTTAAATATTAGGATTTTCTACCACGAAAATCATTATATCGAATAACAGGTTACTGCTCAAACAAGATTTATTTGTGGAAAATGAATTCCTATTGAAGTAAACTAAAAAAAATTGTTACCATGTTACAGAACTAGTTGAATTGAGTAAAACTACCTATTGAACTATAAGTCAGATATTTATTAGTGTTATACTTGCTATAACACCTGAATAATCCGAATTAGAATACAAAAACAATATAAGTTGTGTAATGATTCACTTTGAAATCAATAAAAAATTGAACTTTAATTTGTTTTTTTTCTTATCAAAGATGATTTTAGAACGGTGTTTCTAGTGGTATTGTTCATTAAGTGCTAACCTCAAAAAACGTCTTCGAGAGACCAGCGTAATTGTGTATTCAAAAAGTACATTTTCTAAATTTATTTTAAAACATATATTATAGAGAAAAAAAAGTCCACTTTCTATTCAAAGTGACAATAGGTTTTTATTTATATGAATGTGTATCTTAAAATATAATTGATAAACATAACATAAAAAACAATGAATGTTCCTGACGATAAACTAAATTTTGAGGGAGAAATATACTAACACAAACATCATATAAAAATATATTCATCTGTAAGATGAAGATGTGATAGTCATTTTTATTTATAAAATAATAAATTCATCGAAAATGAGACAAAGGAATAAAGAGTTCCCAGGGAATTAAATATATAGACAAAGAAAATTCTTAATATAACATTCATAAAACTATAAACAGATTAAGTTAGTTACTTATTATTGTAAACAACCCACGTTCCAAAATTGTACCAAGAACATTCGTAAGCTTTCATGATAAGTATAATAATTACAAACTAATTGATTTTATGCGCACTACTGAAGAGTCTGAAGTTAAATGCTTTTGTCAAGTAAGAGGCATAAAGTACTCCACAGAAAACTTTTAAGGTTAGAAAAGGCAGAAAAAACTTCGCTCATGCAATGTTAGGAGAAACTTCTCAAAGAGTTTTATCGCATCATAATTAAACAGTTACCGATTTTGGCAAGTTCATAGAAGATCCTAGAAGATTAAAATGGCACATAAACCTATAAATATCCTTATATTTTGTACTTAAAATAACCTCAAAAGTAAAGCTACTTTCCATGATTCTCTACTTTCACCTTCTGTTCGATTCTCACCGAAGAAGATGGCCGGGGGACTAAGAGGCAGTTAGAAGTCGTTACCAAGCATTTAAGTACTTAACACACCAACCACTAGAGAGAATCGATTTCGAATACAAAAGTGAGTTTAAATTACTGAAGTACACACATAATTTTTTTCTTAAAAAATCTTCAATTGGACCGAAAAATGAATATTTACCTCAAGTTGTTTCAACGCTGTCACTGATCTAAGTTGAGCATGACGTAACGGATTATTACAAAGGATTAATTGTTGTAGTGAACAGCAACGACGCAATTGTGCTGGTAAATTTTCTAATTTATTATTACCCAAATCTAGAAACATTAATTCTGTACATTGAACAAATAAATCCGGTGAAATTAATGCAATTTGATTGTTGCTTAGATTTAAAGCTAATAAGCCTTTAGCTTTTTCAATTCCGTTAGGTAATTGTGTTAATTGATTACAACTAAAATCAACAACCTACAAAAAACACAATATAGAACAAAAAGAGAATAACATTAAAAATAGTATTACTGAAGTGTAATAGATGAAAAGGTGATATTGTAAGACAATAAAACAAAAAAGACATGGTAATACTAATAATAATTTAAATAAAATTCCATTTAATCTTTTCAGTACAGATTAATGTCAACTAGACAACTAGTGTTAACCTAAGGACGCAGACACGATTGTTTAATATCCTAGCTTGTGATTTATCAGCGATGCATACTAATCAATTTGAGGTATTCAATGAAACATGATACTTTTGCACTAAATCAATGAGAATACAATTGCCTATACATATTCAACTTGAAGTGAAATTTATAATATAGCCCAAACAGTTGGACGATCAGCGAAAGTCGATCCGAGGGTATGCAAATTGGTAAGGAGTTTTTAACTCGCACAGAACAGTTGTACAATGGTCTCTTTCTTAATTTTGTCAATATTACTTTTGCAGAGGATGATCATCCGTGAAGAAAACTACTTCTAAATCGAATAATCTCTATTAACTTCATATTTTAATAATCTAAATTCAAACTGATTTGTTTCTTTTGTCTAAAGTTTTTAGCAAACGATATCAATCTTCTCATACATCACAGAGATTAGAATTAAGAGAATAGTCAAGATAATATATATTAAAGCTAAATTCCATAAAATGTCATACGAGAAAAAAGGTTTTTCACAGATCTTTTCTTTCTTGTTCAAAATTATTCATAAAATAAAATTTTTATGATTTAAAAAAAGCAGTGGGTCGATCTTGACACATACTTTTATTGAGATACGGTGACCTTAGTCAGACAGTTGAATTACCAAACGTAATATACATAGAGTTAAGAGAAAGTGTATACTCTTGCGATCTGTGCGTTGAACTTTCAACAACAATCTACCAGCAATCGTATCAAATGGATATGGGTCATTGATACCATGGGTCCTAACTTATTTAATTCACCACGTATGGTTTGAATTTTAATGATTGGAAAGAGTTATGGTAGTAGAGATGAAATTAAACATGTTCAAAAGAAATATCAGTTCCTTCAAATGAAATTAAAAAATAGTGCTTGATGGAAATGTTCACAGCGAGTCAAATAATAATAGTAGGTAGAAAAAAACTATTAACTGTGAATTCCATGAATCTGACAGTGAATTTATAGCAGATAAAATTTTTACACAAAGGAACAGAGTACTAGCTTCAAGCGGTATAGCAGAAAATCTAGATCAAACAACACAAATCCAAAATGCTTCAAGTGCGAACGAAATGTCATTATCTAAATGTATAGTAAATATGCTAATTTCAAGTTCGCCTTTGTAACTTTATGGTATTCTACTGAATCTGCAGAATATTAACAAGATCAATCTGTATTATGTAAAAACACTTTGATTGTAGCCGAGCACAAGTTTATATACACGGCTTTAAGACCACGCATTGTATGATGCCCCCAAATGTACAGTCAAGGGTGTGGAGAGTAAACTCTCCCTCTCAAACTGCTCTCACATGGCCACGCGTATACAGCCACTATCAGGGAAGTCCTAATCACTGTCTTTTCGCTGCGTGATTTTTTACGAAATTGAGAAAACTAAAAGCGAATGTCCGGTGCTTTAATCGGGTTGGCTGATACGGAGGATCCACCCAGAGGAGTTGTAAAACTCTGATTCCAAATCAATGGTGCACATAAGCTCCATGATCCTGAAGGAACAAATGGCGTATGAACCTATTGCTGATCATCGGCCACAGTGAAACTGCATCACCTAACGTTACTCGACTGTCTTACGGATAAGACCTCTAGGTCAAAGGCTCGAGGAATGCCTCCTAAGAAAACTGACTGCTTCGGTTTGGGTGCCCGTGCAGTACTCCAGCCCCTATATAAATCGAATGAAGAAGTGTGGAGCGTATGTATTTGGTGCCTCCTTGTATCAATGTTTATATGTTTTAAATAAATAAACATTGTATAGTAGCTAGTGGAACAGTGATCAGGTTACCCAGATCGAAGCGGAACGGATTGAAAGAGAAGGGTAAGGTAGAGCTGTAAATAATGAAATAATGCCTCATGTTTATTGCTATTACCGATCCCGAAGCATATAGAAGTAGCCGAAATCTTTAGAGTAAGAAAATATGAAAGAACAATCGTACCAAATTATTCATGAGAATTGTGCGAATAAACTCTAGACATCTTCTGTCAGTTACTTAATCATATGCAAAGTAGAACATGATATATATGTCAATCTGTTAGAGTTGCCACATCATACTGGCATAGTAAGATAAAATTATTTCAATACATATCGACAGAATAGAATAAGTAGTAGCAGTATTGGCAGTACTGGAAAAGACTAATTATAAAAAGGAAATAAAGTAATGAGATCTTTGGACTCAAACAGTAGAAGAAGAGGAAGATTATATGCATCTGTATCACTGTGACTTACTTGAAGATTATTACACTCAAATAAATCAGCAGGAATAGCATCTCGACTTGTTAATTCATTTTTACGACAAGTAATCATTCGTAGACTAGGTAAAACATTTGGCCAACCTTTGATAGAACATAAAGAAGTTAATTCATTTCGAACTAAAGATAAACTTTCCAACTGTTCTAAATGTGTTATTTCTTTTGGTAAAAATCTCTCTTTTAAACCGACGTTTTTTAATTTTAACCATTGTAAACGGCACATATCTTGAAGTATTTCAGTAGAAGGCCATATTGAAGGAAGAGGAAGGGATGAATTATCATTTTCAGTATTATTTTGAGTACGTCGAGCAACTCTCTGTTTATCTAAAAGATCTTTGTGCTTTTCAAAATTGATGCCAGATAGATCTAAACCTCTCAAGTACTGAACAACAGCCATGTTGAGAATAGGAAATTATTTTAAGTGATTTTTTTCGCCTGAATATTTTGACGAATACGAATAACTCTATCCTAAAATGAAATGGAAATTATGTATTTAAAAATAAATAACTGCATACGAATTAAAAACTAATCATATTGTAATTTTAATGATTCAAAGACGGTAAACGATTTTTCATAGACAAAACGATTATTGATAAATTATGTAAAATATGAGTACGTAATAGATTAGAAGTAAACTATAAACAAAGATGGATGATGGATAGCAGTGAAATACAGGAAGCGCGTTCAGTCCTATTGGGGACTCGTCAGCTGGATGTGCCTGCATCTCAGAGTTGGTGTCGGCTCAGGGACACGAACGCCGTACCGTTCGCTTCAGATGCCGTCGCGTTATCCACATAGCTACTGAGTCCGGATAGCCATTACCTTGTGTGCAATAGGGTGAATTTTTAATTCATTCTCAGTCCTGAACATCAACATTAACATAGGAAGATTCAAACAAACAATACAAAAATGAATTAGAAGTGAAGGTTTCGAAACTGTTTCAGTAAACAACAATACTTCCTAGACAAAATCCATAAGTAAGGATAAGCTGTCTACGAGGGAATTCACAAATCAAAGATATACCATAGTGATGAATATAATGAAACATGCAATACTGAACAAAATATATGCTAGCTGTTAATAATGAATTTAACTTATTCGGCTGATCAATAACACAATTTCGAAAATATTCAATGTAGACAAATGAGCACATCGGATAACTAACAAAGTTAAGTAAATAACGAAATATTCGACAATTAGGGAGAATATTATCGTTTATATAATTACAGATTAACTGTAATCAGATAACTAGTGGAAACCACAAGCATCGTGCAGCTATTCAGTCCTGACACAGGATTCCTCAGCTCAATAGGTACAAACCACTGAACCGGTATTCGATGGTTTAAATGTTTATATTTTAAAATGAACAGCATCGATTTCTCTATTATTCGAGTATCTCTCGAAATTGCACTTAAAATGTTTCATAATAAAAACATTCGAAATAGTTTTAAGTTTTAATTAGTTAACATTATTAGTAACTAATCTTCTCTAATACATAATGATAGAAAAATAAAAAGCAGCTAAGTATATAGAACAAACAATCAGCATATAATGACAAAAAATTGTTTCACTCATAGATAAAAAAACTGAAATGGGTGGTGGTGACACATAGTTTGAAAATAGTATAAAAAGTCATTATTGTACATACATGTATTTGCATGTATATAAGAGCATTGCTAAAATTGTGACCACAATTACAGTAAACAAGAGCCTGAAGTTGAGCTGTTTAGTCAGATAAATATTTGTAAAAGGTCACGTTAACTAAGTATTAGCAAAACGTATTATGATAGAAAATGGGTCAATATGCATATGCATATATATATAATTTGAAACAATTTTCGTACTAGTACACTAACCTGTGAAATACGTAAAGAATTATGTACTTTTGATATTCGTTGTTTATATTCTTGTAGTACCAACACAAATGGTTCTAGATTCAGAGGACTATCTTGAGCTTTAGCTAATCGACCTAGTGCTTGATTTCAAGAGTTAAAGAGAAAAGGGATACAACAACATAAAAATATCTTCTAATTTAATATTGATAATATTATCGAAATAGAACAATAAATTCTTATCAAAGATAAATTTTTTAAAGAAGAATATCAGTTGATAACTGGATAAATTTGAATTATTTGTACACACGTCAAACCGTCTAGTTATTCAATTCAGCAATGCCAAAACAGAATATCGGATAATTGGAGTAGGTTGGGTAGCTGAAGAGCTAATTTGTTCAACAGAAACCCATAAATATATTTTACTTCAGTCTTACAGAAGCTAACATTACAAACACCATTAAAGTAGAAACTTAACGGTCAGTAAAAGGCTTTCTGATTTCAGATAAAAATGAACATCGAAGATTGATACTAATGGGAAAGGTTAGTAGATATAATAAACGAAGCTGTTAGGAATGTCCACCTTGCAAAAATCGGAAAACCACTCATTGATTATTGATATAGTTGACAGTTACTAATTAAACTTATAGACATTTGCATATAATGATAATCCATCACTTTAGAATAGATAGTAAGCACAGGTTTGAAAATAACTTTGAATGTTTGGTTAGCCTTTTAGTTATTGCTAACTGTTAATCAAAAGATGCTTTTAATTATTTAGGGATTGACAGGAGAAATGTTTATAAGATTATGGAGGAAATAAAAAACATTCGATTATTAATAATAAACTGTGATGAAAAGTGAATAGATATTGATCAATAATTCGCTAATAGATTAAAACAACCGATCAACAACTTTTTCACAAATGCCCGATCAAAATAGTTTATCTACTAATTACCTCTATTCAAATAATGTACCTCCATTTTATATCGTTTCTTCCCCACCTACCTGATCATACTTAAATAGACGCGAAGGTTTCATTTTTGTCTTCTAAATATATTATTATTGTTGTTAGGACATTGAAACTTTATTAGAAATTAAATTATGAAGAATCAGAGCAACAATCCGTTAGATTAGATACTAGTTTAGTTAGTCATTTTTCAACTAACCAATAAACTACTCGACTTTAAAAAGAACCAAACTTAGTACATAGGAACTACAATCAAAAGTGGCTAAGTAGTTGAAACACGTCATTTTCTATCACCGCATCTGAAGTTAAAACCATTCTCATTTCACTCCACTTGTATCGTTTATTTGTATCATTAATCTTTTCTTACATAAACACACATAAATGTATAGGTTTGAGAATTTACAGTAATTTCTACATTGTGATGATCCTTAAAGTTGATTGAAGATATTCAGAATTGTAACGTAATCATACAAATACACTAAACGAACCTTGATCTAAGGCAATCAGTTGATCTTGTAGTTGTTTTTGAGATGATTGTAAGTCACAAAATGCTAAATGAAATTTATCAACAGTATCCTTTAATACAGAATATATTCCAATAGAAAACTGCTTAACATTCAAATGTTGACAATCATCATCGATATCATTATCGTCGATTTCATTTTTTATCTGTTCATTACTGTTTATCTCGATATTACTATCTTGTTCATTATTCTCTTTTGAAGTATCGGAATTCAGCGAAGCAGTAGTAACTGAATGGGATCGATCAAATTCAGGAATTCTAGAACCGGGATTTGATCCTAAATTCTAAAAATGAAGCGAAAAACAACTTGAATACAGTGTTCAAGCCAAATTTGAGTTCCATTGAACGCATAATCACCTAACAATTCATAGTGTCTAATCTGTATTAATGAATGTGTTACAGTGATAACTGAAATGCTACCAAGTATGGTAGGATTATTTTAAAAACACAATATTAACAGTTTTATCTGCATGAAACATCCAGTTATTTCAACAAACAGATAATACTTATGTGATCCAAGATAGAACTCGTCTTGTTTAACTCAGCTAGGTACTACATTACAAATAATAAAACACATTTACAACATCCCCATGAGTAGAAAATTTAGTTTTTGACATTCTGTGACACAATGTATCCGCTTCAAAAAAATCAATCATCCAACATTCAGTTTAAAAAATAAAAATCAGAGAGCTACTGTTTGACATAATCTAAGACTGAGAATAAACATATCAAAACACTTTCATGGCCAGAACAGCAACTTGCTATCGTATATGGTGTAGGCAAAGAAAGAAAGGTGTGGGCCACGTACTTCCGTTTCTTATCGTACTAAGAGCGATAAATATTTTGTTTTATTGATGTTTAAAATTTTTTTTCGAAAATAAATTGAAAGCATTTCAGTACAATTTGTAGTTTCTACAGGATAAAAACTTAATAAAGGTATCAAGTGATAAGTTTCAGTGTAAATTTTCTTATAGAGTCTTTTAAGCAACTATTATAAACTATTGTACCGTTTAAACATAGAACCTAATAAATGGAAGTTTGGTATTGAGTCAATTAACTATAAAGAGCTTTTAAATTCATGTTTGAAGCGCACCTTATATGTGATACCATCCACGTGACCAAAGCGAAGTAGGTAAAGGAAAGTCTAAAACTGTAGTCCAGATATTTGAACTGTATATTCACTTCAATCAAATAATTCAGTGTAAAATAAAGATAACTATTAGGCTAATAATGAATCATTTCAATTGATGAATTAATCAACTGACTGCTGAAAAAAAATAAAGTACACATTTTATAAAGCATTGGTGTGAAAATCATCTAAATAACATAACACTAAACGAACTTTGAGAGAATACTCTTCTTACTATTAAGCTTAAAAACGTTAAATGACAGGAATAAACAATGGATAGAAGTAAAACCTGATTATCAGGCAAACACACACTTCATGCATAATCCAAAGTAAAAAGTCTGGTATAATATTACCAAAATATATTTCTCTAGAAATATATACATATATATATATATATATATATATATATATATATATATATTCAGCAATCCTACATGATGTTAAAGTAGTAATGGTACAAACAATACCTAAAAAACAAAACAGATTGATTTTCTCTTTTCTTTAGTCTGAAAAATAAACCGAAGAAACTATAATTTTTCTGTCAAATTGAATTAACGAAAGATAAACTGAAGAAATTTTTGTAAATAAAACAACATTGCTATTAAAAGAATAGAATTAAAAAAATCAAAACACTGAGAAAGATTATCGGAACGCTGTTTGAAGAAAGAAGTGTTAACATAGAAACATCGAAAGATAGAAATCTACAAACAAAAAGAAATTAGAACGATCAACAAAATGCACAATTGATTATGGGAAAAAAAACAATTGTTCTCACGAAAACGATATTAATTAGGAAATCGCATAAAATCAAAGAGATGTGGACAACAGCAGTGCATATACATTCAACCCTGTTTATCACAGTTAAATTAATAATTTTCATCACCAATCACATGAGAGCACATTACTAATTACCAAGTTGACGAGGTCGAATTGGCCTGTTCTTAATAAACATTAAGTCAATATAGGAAACGTTCTTTGACAAACAAAATGTAGAGTAGCAGAAAACAGCAAATATTTATTCTAACCATTCATTATTATACATCTATATAATAAAATCTAACCGAATATATACAACTTTTGTTTCAAAATTTTTACATTGATTGATGTAAAGAAATTACTGGAAGACGATACAATCCAGTAACAGTAGAATACAAACAACTGAAAAGAACAAATATATGTATATGTACGTGAATGAGTATACTAAATAAGTGAAACTCTGTGTATGCACATATACAATATAAAATTAGTGAAATACACTAGTCTATGTAAATTTCCAACTTAAATAAACACAATTATATTATTGTAATAGTGAAAATAAAATTGTATCTGTTAAAATTAACAGAGGCAAAATAAGTCGAAAAAAAATTGACAAGAAATAAGAATTTTCTTTAATTTGATAAAAGATCAACATTTTATCTGATTATTGAATCTCTTATTAATTAACTATACTTATAACTGTTAGCATAAGAAAAAATAAAACCAATTGAAGAAAAAAAACAATGAAAACTTATGATGAATAATAAGGTATAGATAATGTAAGTTATTATGAAAAAAAGAAACGAAAATATTAAAGAGAACGAAAAATGATAAACAACAAGTTTATTCGAAAACACGAAATTTTTCTTGAATAGAGAAAAAAAAGGAAAATTTACAACATGATAGAATAATCATAATAATAATTTTTAAAAAAAACGGAATATGTTTGGGAAAACACTTTCCATATTTATCCCATAAATACACATATAAACAAAGAAGGTATAATATAACAACAGTTAGGGATAATGAGATTATTTCAGTGATGAAATTACTTGAAAGAGGATTGTATAAATGAACAAATGGATGGATGGGTGGAATGAAATCAAAAGATAAATAACAGATTAAAAAACGAATGAGAGAAGAGGAAACGAGAGTAGAAACGATGACATATGAACACACATTTTTAAAGACAAATGGTAATTAGTCAGGTAAGTGGATTTACAAAGGAGAAATAGTAATTACGATCGAAAACAGAAAAATAATAAAAGTTGATGTGATAATTAATCAAAAATCTAACTGTACACGTACACTTACAAATTTACAAATAGTTGAGATTAAAATATGATAAAAATGGATGGAAAAGAAAAGAAATAAAAGATTAAGATTTGCGCAGTTGGAGAAATCATTTGTTGACTAATTATTGATTTGATGTTATTTTATTGTTGGAATTCTGATCAACTACAGATGGTAATGATACAACTGATCCTTTTCCCGTTTGATTTCTGATAACAAGAAAACAAATTGAAAACAAAACAGTGGAATAACAACTATAACGAATAAAGTTCTATATAAAGGAAAACTATGCATTACTAAAATGATGTTGCTATTGGATGTCAGTAATCCGTTGCAGACAACGATGATCGAACACAGAGAGTCGTCTAACATCCTCAACTCGGAGAGGCCAGGTTTCACAAACATAGTGCAAAACTGCTCTCACTGATGCGTTGTAGATCCGAACATTTACAGCCAGACTAACATCACGAAGGCACCAAAGATGGCCCAGATTGGCATAAGCCGCTCTGGCTTTCACTATACGTGCATTGATCTCATCACTCACACCCCCACCAGCACTTATGCAGCTACCCAGATACACGAACTTCTCGACTACTTCTATCTGCTCACCATCCAGAGTGAGTACAGGATTAGAGTCCTGTCAGTCTTGTAGAAGTACTTTGCACGTCGAAGGTGCAAAGCACATACCATACCTACGGACACTGATTACCAACTGATTAAGTGCAGATTGTATTGCTTGGGCATTATCGCACAGTAAGACAATATCATCCACATACTCAATGTCGAGAACTTCTCCAGGCAACAGATCCACATAGCCATTACTTACATCCATCAGAGCTGTTTCCAGTATGTCATCGATGGCAAAGTTGAGGAGGAATGGTGAGATTGGGGAGTCCTGTCAGACCCCATCTGCGACCGATAAGTCGCCATCGGCCACCTAAACGACTCTATTCTGTGCCTAGACGCCCGACCTGAGCATTCAAGTCTCCGGCTAGTACTACAATATCTGTCGGAGGCACTTCCTGGAGAAGAACAGTAAACTGATAGTAAACTCATACTTTATCGCATCCAGGTTGCAACCCATCGGAGCATAGGCGGGGATGACGAAAATACATCGTCCCTCACATCGGTTTCTCCGCACTTTGATAGAGCTTTCTAATCTGACAGTACATAATCAACTGTTAATGAGGATCCAATAGGTCAGTGCTGCGTTAGTCCTAGCGCTTAGTGCGGCACCAACGCCCGGATAAATACACGTAAAACAGCCTTTTCGAAGGGACAGATGGAGAGCGAATTTGTAGTACATTACTAGTCTTGAATATGGGTCTCAGATAGACAACAGACATAGATGTTAAGACTTTCGAAAGACACAGTTAGCCCTATCTGGTGTCCGACCTGCATTAGCGTGCGAAAGTTGAATAAGGCCAGTTGAATGGTATGCGTGGTTTCAGAATGATTGTTTCAGTATTCGTAGTCGGTGGTAAAATTCAAATTTCAACCACTTAGTGACTTGAGAAGCTTTAGATAGGACAGGGTTTCCACCGTAGGCGAGCTGCTGTATAGGTCGAAAAATAAAATACGCAAAATGACAATAAAAGGAACAACATAAGTGATGTAGTATAAAAGAAATAAAAACGAATGTTATCATATGGTTGTGGATGAGATTTGTCAGAACAAGAGTTGAAGCAAAAGAAATTTCTCCAGTTATAGTCATCATTTATTTGTATGAGGACTGGAATACTGCACGGGCACAACCTGAAGCAGGTGGATTTCTCAGGAGGCCACTCCCCGGCTATTTAAGCTAGAGGTCTAAACCACAAGATAGTGAAGCAACATAAAGAGATGTAGTTTCATGGGAGCCGGTCACCAACAATTGGTTCATACGTTGTTTTTTCCTTCAGGATCCTGAAGTCCATGTGCACCATTGGTTTGGAATCCGAGTTTTTCAACTCCGTTATGTGAATCCTCCACATTCAACAACCCGGTTAAAGCACTGGACATTTGCTTTTAGTTTTCGCAATTTCGTAAATAATCACACGGCGAAAAGGCAATGAGCAGGGAAAGAATAAAAGTGAATGTAACTCTGAACTATTGTAACTGATTCTGAATCACAATTCTCCAAACCTAAACGCTGATAGATTTTACGAATGATTTCAGATTCCTAATGAAATCAAAAATATTTCATCGGTTATTACTGTTCGACAGGATTTAACATAATTAGCCCCATTTTGTAATGATCAAAGATACGATATGTTCATTGTATTTGAATAACTAAAATTTCTTAAAAAGTATGAATTCAATGAAATGTACAATTATACAATCTAAACTGTTATTTTCACTTAATCTGTGTAAGGTTGAACAATATTATTATTTCAGTTGACCAAAAGTGAGTACGTTAATGAATAAATCCGAATTTGTAACTTAGTAATGAGAACTTAAGTAATTAAACAACAGAGATAAAGCTACATTTCATGGTGAAAGGTAATTAAAACACTGAAACAATTATCATCATTATTATTACCATTAACATTTGAAAAAAATTTAATCATTAAACCGTGTAACGTTAGGATTTATATGCAGAATTTAACAGTTATAGATATTATAAAGGTATCTAAGTTAAAATGCATCGAGGAATATTCATACCTATAGCCACAACTTCTTTTTAGTGACCAGAATTTTACTGCTACTCAATTTATAATACTAATTCATGCATATGAGTTTTAGGTGTATTGATTACGTGACGGCTAATTATACCGCCAAGTAGGTCAAACTGAAGCAGGTAGGGTGATGTTTGAAATAGCAAACGTTTTAAAACGTAGGCTACAGGTTTAGATGCGGGAAAAATGGATTGACCCTTACATAAGTATAAACGGATAACACAGTGGAAAACAAATATTCGGATGAACTCGATGAATGAACATAAGGCTAAGTTATAGAAAAAAAACGAGGGTAAAACCTACCATATAAATGTACAAGGATCTTTCAGTGCTTAAACAGATAGCCAACATTGTTAATTAACAAATAAATACTCAACTAATATTTTTCTCACAGGCTATGCCATACATACTCCTACTAGGTATATTATCAAAGTTAAATTACGAAGAGAAACTTACTTATGTGGCAACGTTTTGCTACTAACTGGTAAGCTTTTACTACGATCAGATATATTTGAGTTGAAAGAGAGTTGTTCAGTATATAATATTTTTGCACTCTGTATATCAGTATTATTTAGAACTTTATAACGATCACGAATTAATTGCACCATTAATAATTCATTTATAGCTTTAACCCATGCATCTCTGATCGCAGGATCAGATGATTGAAAAATATAAGTGACTGCGCGTTTAGCTGTCCATATAGCAAACCGACGACGGTCCCCATGGAAATGAGGAGTCAAACCGATTTTGGAAAGCTAAACACACAAAAGGATATAAAACAAACAAATAAACATTAACCTTATAAATAAATCAGTTTTGTCATAAGAAGTCTGGTAGTTGCAATAATCTTTAAACAATGTGTCCCATGAGATTGATCACGTAAATTTATACTTAGTTCTTTAGTTACGCTTACTTAAAATTATGAAGTGAACATGTTCGCTACGATAAACTGGAAAAAAGGACATAGAATCCAGTGACTACAGTTTTGAAAATAAGGTTATTTGTTTTCGATAATGATATTAGAAGACGAAGATTATCAGAACTATGTGATATATTAGCGCAATACATTTCGAACAATCTGGTCACACATATACTTGTTAAGAGCATTTATATATAAAAATAAAAGGTCAACTAGACAGGAAACGGGGAAATAAGGATAATGATAAGAGTAATAATAATAATGTGAACACAATTTGAAACCTAATCACTCTGGATAATAAGTCAATATTACCAGGGTAGGTTTAAGGTAAGAACAAACTGTTTTTGAACACATAAAGGGGGTTTGAATTTTCGTATGGCTAAGGCTTCAATGAACCTTAGTATACGCCCTTTTACACTTTTATACAGCACTACAAAAGCTGAATTTAGATCAATCTTGTGACCTGTTTCAATTATATGTTTAGCAATAGAGGATGATGGATGTTTATCCTCTGCTCTTATCGGGTCATTTGATTGTATTTGTTTCTGAAGCCATTTGGGTACATGTTCACTCACCCTAATGTTGAGATCACGATTACTCCTCCCTATGTATGTGTGACCACACACACATTTAAATTGGTAAACACAGTGGGATGTGACGCAATCGTTTCCATGTACTTTAGGTTTTGAATGAAGCATGCAGCTTGTTCTTTCTTTGATGATGACCTTTGCTGCGCAATAGGTTTTATTGATGACTGATTTAAGTCGTTGTTTCAGTAAAAGGCTATTTGAATCACCTCTGAATGGTAAGGTGATGTAGACAGGCTTTTTCTCTACCGAGGCTACAGTAGGTCTCGCTGAACCATGGACTTTCCATCTATTTATGAATTTCAGAGGATAGCCATTTTCTATTAACGTTTTATTTAACAACTTAACATCATCATCAATGGCGTCATTGGTACAAATACGGTCGAGTCTGTTGAAAAGACACCTTATCAAACCACGTTTGTATTGCACAGGGCAATAACTATAATAACTAAGATATTGACCTGTCCACGTTGGTTTTCTAAAAATAGATCGCTTTACTGTTTTACTTATTTATCTGATTGACAAATAAACGTGATAGGTAAAGTTTCAGAGTTTTAACCTAATAATTGAAGGTTTAATACGTAAACCAGTGAACGACAAGTGAACTTCGACAAAGTGTGAACCAACTGAGCTGCAATTTGTGATTTACAATTACCAATTCATTTTACACTGAATTCTACATAAGAAGAACGTCTACATTTGTTCGAAACAAGCATTTCTAGACATTAGAAATGAAAAGTATGGAGAAATAACTTGAATTTTATGCCTGAATACTAGACGATAATTGCATTGACTTTTTAGTTAACTTCTCTAAACGCTCAACACTAGGTTATTCAACCTCGGGTAAACAATATGGTAATACAACAAAAGGTTTTGCTTCAAGGTTACAGTTAGAAAAGATAACATGTTTAATCTGTGAAAGCACTATAAACAACCTTGCGATCCAGTAAGTTTATGAATATGATATTAAAATTATTCGATTATTCTATCGAATTAACAAAGAACGTAGGAGCACAGTGAAGTGAGAAAATAGTTGTTTTGAAATTTATTGAAGATACTGGTTAGCAGCAAAGTGATTTTATAAATTTTATGATACGAGTTAAAAGAAAATTATAGATAATATCTAATCATAATAATAGGAATAAAAGCAATATATTACTAATGTGCTGACACTTACCTCTAATTCTTGTTTAATCTCATAATATGGACGATAAGTAAAAGTCGGAATATTAGTTGAAGTAAGATTATTACTACTGTTTCCACTGCTAGACGTAAGTGATTTAGTGAAAGCCAATAAATTGGATGTTGTACCTAATCCATTATTAGATTGATTGTATGCTGAATAAGTATTTGTAGATTTTTCATACGAATCAATGGAATGATCTCGTGATATATTTGAAATCGCAGAATTTATCACTGTACTTGGATTAATCAAAACAGGTATAAATGAATTGGGTGAAGTACGATATTTAGTGAGTAATATAGCATTAGTAAATAAGAAAACATGACGTTGTTTGCTAGGCATAAATCGTACATCATCACGAGATATCGTAAAATCTCCTTGCAATAGAAATGGACCCAATGCAGATGGACGAACCTTTATGAAAAATATTTGTGAAAGGAATCAATGTAAAACTTTATAGCAGTTATTAAAAAATTTGAATGAATATAGCTAATTTGTAGTTTTTAAAACAGCAATACAATGATACTGATGAAAACTACTGGAAATTAAGTTGAAGCATACATATACTGAATTTGAAACGAAAATTACATAAATAATAAAATATTGATGACATATTCATTCATCTACCAATCAGTTAGTTATCATGTGAAATCTATCTATAATTGCCTATGATCAAGCATGTATCCAATTAGTATAGACAACAAATAGAAAAACAGTGCTACTGAGTAAATTATGACTTCTCTATCATCGTGTACATGAGAGCTCAGTACACAGTGGAGGCGGTAATACTTTAAATTCCAATATTATACAATGAGATGCTTGTTAATTTGGGGTAAAATATGATCTATGTGTTAATATTTTTCTATCCAAAGCTTATAATAATGGTTATAATACCAACTATTTGTGGCTACAATTTGAATATTGAATATTTGGATAGGAGATACTTTTTATTTTTATTTTGTGTTCTCTCAGTTGAATGAGTTAATAATGAACGCTATTATAAAAATTTGTTTTAATAACCTTGGTTATTCTTGAATAGTTCATTATCTTTACGTACTTTGTTTAACTGACTATTTGTATTTGTGTATGAGTAAGTCCAAAATAATTATATTAGAGATTTACTGCTTAATTAGCTTACTAACAATACCTACAACTTTTCAACATCATCCTAATACAGACATTATTTATCTGATAATTAGGAAATATTCATTAACTTTTTTAAAAATTTACCGATAAACCACGAAGTTGCATAGCAATATTCACTGTTTCACATAATTCCAAAATAGCTTTATGGGCCGACTGTAGGTCACAGCTAAATAATTAACAAACAACATAATACAACTAATATAAATACTACGAAAAATAAGTTAATATTTGGACTAGTTTTGATAAGAAAAAAGAAGGATTCATCGCCTGATTGTAACACAATACTGGGGTGATTAGTAATTATACAACACGACGTGGTACGATAGTGTTTTGTTTAGATATTAGATATATGGAGTAGACTTGTAAGGTTACATTGACCTAAATTTAACGATTGTCAATACTTAGCAGCACGACGTATCAACATATTTGAGGGAGCTACCTAGTCGACCTACAGTTGAGCTTATTGGATTAATCACAGAGGTAAACAGAAGATTATTCAAGGTGCAATTAATGTTGATTTAATAATTTTGCAAAATCAGTGAAATTTAATAGCAAATGATTTGTTACTACTTGTCAAGGAAATCTACTTACATTGAACATATATACTTTCCTACTGAAAACAAACTGAAACCTGGAATATTTTTTTTAAGGGCATCATAGCTATTGGATTTTTAGGTTTAATTTCAAGGGGCAACATTTTTTTAACTACAATCAACAAGGTATACAACACAACTTGATATCCTGTTGTGTGATTTCATCCACTTCATGCACATTAACTTGAATATCAGTCTCGGGCCAGTCAATTGTAATAAGACACCATACTCGATGAAACAATGACAGTAATGAATTGTTAAGAATTCATGAAGATATTGACGAAAAGACGTGAATATTTACCAGAGCTATGTTAGTAGGACAGACTTTTGATAAATGCTAAGCTTATATTTCGTTATTCTACCTATGATGAGCACAATGAAATAACTTACAGAAACCCAGAGACTAAACTTTGCTTGAAATCTCTAAATACATCTGGCAGTGAATATGGAAGATGCAAGGGAAGAATAAACACTGCTGTGTTAATGATAAGCTAATGCAACTCAATAACACTATACACGTTTGTGTACTAAGCTTTGAATAAGGCTGACCATATAGTAGAGCTAGGTAATAACAAACTTGCTCATGTCACTACTGAAGTATACAATTAGTTTATATTTAAACAGCTTCATAATTACGAAGAAGCAAATAAGATAAACACGCCGAAATTCAAAGTAATATTTTTTACTTGAACTGATGAATCATGGAATCCAGAACACAGGCTTGAGTGGAGTCATGAAATACCCGTTACCTATCCGCCGTCTTATAATTGACAGATAAGATCGGAAGAGAAAATCTATGATCAAAAAACTGTGTTGCCTTATGTTATAACATTAATACAAAATAACTTGGTTTTAGTTAGTTTCATACCATCAATAAGTGGACAGCTAACTATAGTATTTCCCAAAAAATGAGATGGTCGAAAAATTACCGGTCAAGTTCATTTGTTTCATGTTGAACAAGTCTATCCAATAGTAAATGATATCGTTGAAAACGCTGTACAGGTGTCACAAGACGAGAACTAAACAGTAATATGGGACGATTTAGTTCAGTAGGTGGGACAGAAGATTCGGAATCATTCATTTTTGTTATTGACATTTCTCTCCGATACACCTCTTCATTGCATGCAGTTAACCAGCTAGAATAAATGCGATCTTTTTCGAGGGCAGCACCGAGTTGAACTGCACAATCATGAAGCGAACAATAAATTGTGTATAAGTCTACCAGATATGGGACCTATAGATGGAAGGCAACAATAGAAATTTTTTTATAGCCCTTCATTCCAAATCATTATTTACGTGGAAAAAAAATGAAGCGGACTGGGATATGTCAAATAGAGTTCCTAAAATTATAATGTTTAAGCATTTCTCATGCATTACTGAACTTTAAACCAACCGATTGAGGGAACATATGAATTCTTTCTTTTAAATATCTCCATCCAAATATACCTTACGAAGATAGAATCATGGATAAAGCTGCACTGAATAGACTTTTTAGTATTTTACGGTTTCACATAAAAGTATGACATGTATTGATAAATAATTAAATAAAAGTAATGTGCAATCGACGCAAATACTGAAATATTATCTCAATGACCTATAAACACATGCGAAAGGCAAAGGCTATGAAAAAATTATAAGACAAGTTTATTCATTGATTTGAAATTTTACACGAACTTATAGACTATCGGACATATCAAAGTGGATAGTAAGCGGTTGAACCTACACTAGTGTATATCTACTATAACATATATTGATTACAAGTTTACTTCAAAAGTGCATCGATTTGGTTAGATAACATAGACTCTTTACAGTAGTCCGTTATTAACTAATCATTTACCAAATACAGGTGTATGTAGTTGGATTTGAACTACATAGGCTTATGTGAATGTTAGTGACACTACCCGATTGTCCAAACCGAATAAGGTGCGATAATGTTCAAACAATCAACACATTAGTTAAAGTTTTAGTCCTTCAGCAACTAAGCTAACACTCAATCAGGATATAGACAGGTTAGCACATAAATACTAGAGTACAATACGACAGGTAAAATCCACTATCAAACGAGCCGTATACTAATTGACGTTAATCAATAAAAAAACTAAATATTTTCATCGATAAAACAAAGACACACAATCGCTTGTAAGTTAATTGACAAAATAAAATATTAGTTGAGAATTAAGACAAGCATACCATGTGAGATGCCCAGTTTTTAATTTTTCCTGAATTTCCATCGCATAATATTAAATGCGGTAGTAATACGCTAGGTAAAAAGAGAGACGAGAAAAAGAAAAACGGGACTGTAAAAAAAAGACCGATTACTAACTCCAATCATTTTAAAACTGACGAAATATTAGTAAAAACATATAAAGAAGTTAATGTGTGACATATATCAACTACACTTAAATTTCTATGTTAAGTAGATATAATCTGCAAAACAACTATAATTTATTTTCTAACACAAACTAGTATGATAAAGACCAGTGTTTCCCAAGAATAAAATTCTTTAGTAAAAAGATATACGATCGATTTAAGCCATATACAGAAAACAATAAAAATGCTCTATCAAAAGGGTCAATACTAAAAAGCATAGAATCAAAAGGAATTCAGCAAAAGGAAACAATTTTTACAAGAAAAAACCAGGAATATACATCTCGGTGATGTTTTTATGTTTTAAACAGCCATCGTATATATGCCATAATTAGGTCGATTTCTATAAATTTTGAGTAATAATGTTAATCTATGCTGACATTTCAAATTTCTTCGTTCCAGATAGAATTATATTGTCTTAGTTTAATCGAAATCGCATAACAGTGAAATTTCAATTGGGTTTTTTTTATTTTGATATGAAGTATAACAGCGTGGGTTAATATTTACTAATATTGTGTTCATACCTGATTGGATGGCCCTAGAAAACCCGTTGGAAATGCTTTACAATATTTTCTCATATGAATCTACAGGTCGCCATATATGCAAGCTAAGTATATATGGATTTTTATTCACTAACTGAAATTTAATGTTTTTATATGAAAAAAAACTACTTAGTATTAATGAGTCTTGTTGTACTTGTTAGAAAAATTGTTCTTCAGTCTTAATAATCCTGACGGATGAATAAATTATCACTAACTCTTGGTGAACATTACCAAAATGACCTTTGCTATTCTCCTATAGCTTACTTTCTCTTTTACTTCGCAATTTTATCAGGTCTACAAAGTCGTTGCTCATATACAACTATTGTAACACATATTTGAGTTATTATGGAAAAATTAAAGCTCTGCCTAAGACCTGTCTTCTCTAATGCTCAATCATATATGCATTATTAAAGATCACATGCTATATATAACTCTCCCGATCTTTAAAAAGGGTTCACGTAGTCCCTGTAGCAACTATCGGGGGATAGGTCTACTTCCGATTGCGTCCAAGCTATTGGCTTCCGTCATACTTCGTAGGTTGTTCAGAACCCGAGAAAGATTGACTCGCGAGCAGCAGGCTGGGTTTCGTTCTGGCCGAGGATGTATTGATCATATCTTCACCCTCCGCCAAATGTTAGAACACCGTCATACTTATCAAAGGCCAACAATCTTAGTGTTTCTTGACATTAGGGCTGCCTTCGATTCGTTGAACAGGACTGTTCTCTGGGATTGTCTATTGAAGAAGGGTGTGCCTGAGGAGTTTATTAACATCCTAAAAGCCCTATATACAAATACCTCAGGCAGAGTGAAGGCATACAACCACCTCTCTCTATTGTTCCATTCGAGCAGTGGGGTTAGGCAGGGTTGCCCAATCTCACCATTCCTCTTCAACTTTGCCATCGATGACATACTGGAAACAGCTCTGATGGATGTAAGTAATGGCTATGTGGATCTGTTGCCTGGAGAAGTTCTCGACATTGAGTATGTGGATGATATTGTCTTACTGTGCGATAATGCCCAAGCAATACAATCTGCACTTAATCAGTTGGTAATCAGTGTCTGTAGGTATGGTATGTGCTTTGCACCTTCGACGTGCAAAGTACTTCTACAAGACTGACAGGACTCTAATCCTGTACTCACTCTGGATGGTGAGCAGATAGAAGTAGTCGAGAAGTTCGTGTATCTGGGTAGCTGCATAAGTGCTGGTGGGGGTGTGAGTGATGAGATCAATGCACGTATAGTGAAAGCCAGAGCGGCTTATGCCAATCTGGGCCATCTTTGGTGCCTTCGTGATGTTAGTCTGGCTGTAAATGTTCGGATCTACAACGCATCAGTGAGAGCAGTTTTGCACTATGTTTGTGAAACCTGGCCTCTCCGAGTTGAGGATGTTAGACGACTCTGTGTTTGTTCATCGTTGTCTCCAACGGATTGCTGACATCTAGTGGCAACACCATGTTAGTAACGCATAGGTTCGGCATCGTGTGTTCGGGCACAGAGACGATAATGCAATTGGTGTCACCATCTTAAAACACCGACTTCGGTGTCTTGGACATGTTCTACGAACGTTGCTTCAGAGAATTCCACGTCGTGCGTTATTTGCCGACTCTGGGACTGGTTGGAAAAAGCGGAGAGGTGGTCAGTGTATGATATGGTTTCTGGGTATGAAAGAAAGCTGCAAAGGACTGGCTTCTGTCGGTCCTTCACGACTCCCTGTCTGGGGTCAGAGAAATGGTGCAACACAGTGGCTAGAGACGTTGTCAGATACGGTTAAAAACAGAAGGCAGTGGCGATCCTGCTGTAACCTTCTTTTACTTTCTTCATAAAAAGTGGTTGTAACTTCCTTAACTGAAAGATTTCTTCTGATTGTACCTTTCCGTTTCCCCCATCATTAGTATTACTATTATTTTTATTACTATTACACTACCTTACACTTAGCTGTGGTCGTCATTGCTTTTTTTTTATACGCACTTTACCTTTTTTTTTCCTCTTCCCATTCTCATTGTTTTGTGTGGCGCATATATATCTGGTGCCCCCTCATACCAACATTTATGTGTTCAAATAATAATAAAATAAATACTAGTTCGCGCAGATTCCGTTTTAAATTAGAAGTCTCTTAATCGTTCGTACCTTAAAATAGAAAAAAATATTTCACAAGCCACAACAAGTAGTCACTATGTAACAACAATTAGCAATCACAATGTTTAGGACTTTTACTTTTGTACAGTTTAACCTTTTTTGTGTAACGTCCTTTTTTCATCGGTTTACAAGATAAATCCAGTAGGTTTAATTAAGTTCAGAATAAAAAGTTTGATAAAATTTAACAACCACCTGATTGATTTCATCAAGTTATCTTTTGTCAATTAATTAATAAATAATAATAAAATGACAGGAAAGTCGACAATAAAATCCAGTACACATAGAGAAATGGAAAAAAGCCCATTGATGTATTTAATAAGTGAAACTCTCAGTTCCCTATCAAAACACGCTTAGATTTTAACACTAAATTCAGCCAGTCATTAACAACGTAGATCTCGACATATGTGGATAGGCTCGAGTAGTCGTTCCACATGAGCAAGACGAGATCAAAATGATACGGTATGAATAACAATAATCTTGAAAATAAACACTGAGAATATAATTCAATCGACAACCACTGGCAGCCTGCTTAAGTATACGGGCTACCTGTTTACGCCATCTAGATATTTCAACAGGATATCTGTTTCTTTTTGTTCTAACACATCGCTATGTCTACTAATTGCAGGTGCGTCTACGAAAACTTTACGATATTTCGCCATACTAGTTACAAAAAAGTACGATTAGAGACATCATGGTGGCTGGCAATATGCATTGAAAAGAATGAACACTATCCACATGTCGACTCCTGAACTGCTAATATCTAACTGGAGATCACTAATTGGCAACGTGGAGTACATTCAATTCCCACTAAGTCTAAACATGTATCACAATCCAAGAATCCTGGTTAAATGATTTACAAGAAGATTGCTTAGTATCACCGCAAGGTTTCAATATTTATCGTCAGGACCGATCAATAAATAAGAAAAGAATACTTGTCGAAATACATTGTGCTGAGAATTCTATATTGTACCAAAAATATAATATTGAATAAAGCCAATGATAATAATAATAATGAAAGGAGTGAATGAAGGAATATTGGAAGTCAATATAGGGAGAAAGATAGGGAGTAAATGCACCTGGACCGCTGTGGATGATTCTGAGCTGAGTTACACAACATCTCTAATCACTGATCTTACTTATCACATGAACCCCAAACCGTCAGTCTGCATCTACACGCCTTTTAGTTAATAGGTGAACATCTTACCTACACTACAAGTGATAAAAGTTAGTAATGGTAAATTGAATGCACGGCAAGCCCTCGTCCGACATCGAACCGCCAAGTTAGTCCGTGAAAAGGAAATATCTGTCATGAATATCTCAGAAATTCTCTTTGATACATTAAGTATGCAAAATAGGATATTGAAAATATAACGGTACAAACAATTGCTTCTAATTATAAATGACAAGTAAAAGCAGATAACAGATAATCACATTCTGAAAAAAGCTCTTTTTTAATAATAAAAAAAGCTAAACCAATCCTTACTCTCTGTGGAAACGTAATAATTCCGGCCAATTACACAAAAGACGATTTTGATTATCACGCATAAATGTTGGCTGTGGATGTGAACGAGTCCCCAGTTCGTCATTATTAGCATTATCAAAAGAATTTAACCATACTACCTAAAAAGCAAATAATATATACAGAAAATGCATAGAATTCAACAAATATTCATACTTTAGCCTGTTTAACTGAAAGTCTAAATTAATTAATTTAAAATCACAATGGAATATTTTGGACACTACACTTATTATGATCATGATCAAGTAAATTTTAAAAAGCAAAATCAAAACATTTTTGCCAAATAGCATATCACCTGACGGAAAATTGATAAGAGTATGATGCAATGATGAACTTGGGGGATTTATCAGTCAATCAGGGAACAATGCATAATTGCAAAAACATAAACAATAGAAACCAATAAAAAAACAGTAGAATAACAGCTATGATCTGAATAACTAACCTTTACATGCAAAATTATTCTTTCTGGTAGGGGAAAGAGATCACATTTACATACGAGGAGTTACGAAAGTATTCTGAATAAGGGTTATCATTTCATAGAATTTTCGTTACTAACTGACATCGATTATAGAGCAGGAAGGTTGGGTTAAGCATTAAGAATAAGGTTGACGTTTTGAGTCAGGCTTAAAAATTAAGGTTTCCATTTTCGATAAGTACTGACATTAGTTATAATTCAGTGCTTTACCACTTAGGGTCGAGATTTAGAGGAAGGGTTAGAAAGGACGAACACTACATAGCTTCACAAAATACTCTTGACTACTCATTGAATCACATTAAGCACTGTGCCCCCAAATGCCCTGGTACGGCCGAGAGTCCGCTCTCCCTCTCGAAATGCTCTCACATGGCCACGTGTATATAGCCTCTGCCAAGGAAGTCCTACTCAGTGCCTTCTCGTGGCGGGGGTGTTGTTTACGAAAATGAGAGGACGAAAAGCGAATGTCCGGCGCTTTAACCGGATTCCAAACCAATGGTGCACATGGGCTCCAGTATCCTGCGGGAACAAATGGCGTATGAACCAATCGTTGGTCACCGGCTTCCATGGGACTGCATCTCCTGACGATTCTCCAGTGCCTTGTGGATCAGACCTTCAGGTCGAAGGCTCGGGGAGTGGCCCCCTAAGAAAACCACCTGCTTCGATTTGGGTACCCGGGCAGTATCACAGCCCTCACACATTTCGAATGAGATTTGTGTGGCGCATATGTATCTGGTGCCTCTTTGTACCAATATCTGTGTTGAAATAATAATTAAGCACTGTAACAAACAATTTGCCTTATTTCTATTGATTCCGAGCATTTTAAGAATCAATCATTAACAGTTTTCATCTAGTTGATAATGATATACAAGTAATCCATCACTGCGCTTCATACTTTGCGTAAAATGCACGAGGGTTTATCTTAATTCCGATTGGTCATTTCAAGGTTGTCAGTACACTATACTTTTAGCGAAAAATTTACTCAATAGATATTTCGTTTAAAAAATTGGATGAATTTTGAATAAATTCTGTATACAAATATCCTATAAGTACAGATACACTGGTAATTTTCTAATTTTCATCAAATAGACAGTTCAGAAATTGATTTATTGATTATTGTCACTATTATTCAAACTATACTGCATATTTTCAGTACAGGGTTGCGGAGACTATTGAATTTCATTAAAAATAATGAATCATCGTTAAAAACCCTGAAGCACTAAACGGCCGTTTAATTCTAGTACGGAATCCCTCAGCAGTGCGCATCCACGGTATATCTTTGTGCTACTCGGCAAGTAACCTGAATAAGCTGGAGTAATGTTCGGAAATAAGACCTAACTTTCAAAGCCGAAATATTTTAACTGAAAATCCATCACTATCGTGATTCTCTTGACTACTACTTACAAGAAGTGGAAGATTTCGATAAGTGTTCATTTTATCAAAACACATACAGCACTAATAACTACAACGACAGCATTACGAACAACAATCAATGGAATACGTCTGTAAGAAGTACTAAAAAAAGACTTATCAACACTTTTACCATTGTATGTTTGAATAAGTTTTGATCATTTTATTAGTGAACAGTTGAATTCTTGCACATCAGCCCCATATGTACAAGGTATGTACTTACCCTATACATAAACATAAACACGTACACGATGAAAAACAACTATGCAGGAAACTTGTTATTTCATCTAAAAATCAATTAGTACGATTATTGAACATTGACAACTGTTTACAACGTTATTTTCATAACAAAAAAAGGCAAGCAGATCTTAGTTCTTGTTGGATTCCATCCAAATATTATAATCACTGATATAAATATTTTGAAAACAAAAAGCAGATTACACAACTATCGATGATTGCGTGTCGTCTGAAATCGACTCAATCAGAGAAATAAGTTATAGATAAAAACAATAAATGATTCCTTACGATCAACTAAAACTATTCACAGAAAGACAGGAAGATCAAACAAGCCCTACACAAACAAACACAATTAACAATAATGTTTTCATGTATTTTTATTACTAAACAAAACTTCAGTAAGTCAAATTACAGCGAACAAACACTGTGAAGGTTAACTAGTAAAGACAAAAACTGATCAACAACTGAAAAACCAAACCTAACACCATTAGCTAGTAGTATATAAACACTGATATATATATATGTATATTTATATAAATATGTCATGTCAAGCTGGATTTGAACTACAGATACATACAAAAAGACACACAAAGATATAACGTCGTCTATAGGACTGAAAGTAATGTTGGAACAAGACGAAATCAGTGGACCATTTGACAAATTATTAGCTTACCCATCTGAATATCAAACATAAAAGTACAAAGGGGAGAGAGATAAGGTGAATTATGTAAGACTAGTTTGTATATCACTATTTGTTTGAAAACAAAGATGAATAAACTATGTTTGGATGACAATGTGATGTATTGGACGAAAATTAATTTTGTGATCAAAAAGTACAAATGGTTTCACAAGAATGAAATAAGACCGCCAGAGACGTTCAAAATGAAAACCAGTATTTACATCACGGTGATTCTGGTACATTTTTTAGATCAAAAAATTTCTCATCCCGTTTTGTTCAATAAAATGAACAGTTTTGCAAAGGAAGCTATCGGTTATTATTTTTCGAAGAGTAATATTAAAAGTAATGATTTCCTCAACATTCAACTCTTCTAGCTGTGAACTGTTATGGATGCAGAATAATATACCAATCATTATCATGTTAAGTCTAATGATGTCCTTGGACTCTAAATGGGCATTCCGTATTGGCCATGATTTATTTCATTCGTTAAATGTTGTACAGATGTTGTTTTCTATTTTTATGGTACGATGTGGTCTGTTTGGTTGGTATATAAATAGAGTATGTCTGAAATATAATGATTCATAACTCAGAGGCTGTGACTTGCGTTCTGGACTCAACTGGCTGGGCTAGACATGGAAGCGGGACCAATCAGGGCACTGGGTCGTCCACTACGTGTTTTCCGTGTCACTGTAATCGATCGATATAAACGCTGCTTATCAAAACCTGCAGTCCACACGTTACAACATGAACGTTAACAATTTACTTGGCACTAGCTACATGATCTACAATTACTAATTGATGAATGTAAGCTGATCAATTCTGTAATATTGCTTTCTGAGAGGTTTACTGACATAGCTGAAATCAGCAGGATGTCTTTAATATGCGACACAAGGTGTCCTTACAACCCAGAAACGAGAATTTATTTCTCATTCAAACTATGACCTTAGATATGGATCTAATGGCCATACCAATCTCCATACTCTTTATTCGTCATTTAATTTCAGTACTACTTTCACGATTTCTGTAATTCTTCAACAGCTCAACCAATAACTGGAGTCTGCTTGGAATTGTCATGGACGAATTAAATAAACCTTTTACATGATCTTATAACAGTGATTTATTCACATGTTTAAACACATATAACGATTATTACAAGCTCAAACGATATGTTAAAATAATTCGTTGAAATGCTGAAAAGAAAATCAGTTCTCTCCTCTTGTATTAAGAATTTTATTAGCTTTCAGGCACAAAAATCATTATTGTAATTACAAATCTGTGTCTTGTTCGAAAGTTATTTTTTCCATTTTGCTTCTAATGATATACATAGCCTTTCTCTCATCACAATTACTGCCGGTTTCAATCGAAATAAGGACACAAACTGAGTTCTGTTTCCACGTGATCAATAAGAAAATTAATTTCGTTTTGGATCTCAATATCTATTAACAGCCAGTTGTAGAATACCCCGGTCTAATATGATTGATGTGGCCTTTTTCAGAAGTTACAGTTTTATATTAAACGATGATGGATTCGTCTGACAGTTTTTATTAAAATAAAATTAAAATGTGAGTTCTAACATTCAATCAAAACAGTTTATGCTAAATTGATTTTAACTAATCATACTACAACAATGCACAATTTATAGCCAATAAACAAATTATCACAAGTAAAAGAATGCTTGTTCCTAGAAACACGAGCGCAGATTTCGAAATAAAAGCTAACAAATCACTTATCATTAAATAATTATAATCATGCTCCTAAATTTTCATCAATAGGGGTCGGGAATCACATAATAACCGTGGTAATAATGTCAGCCCATGCTGAAAACGATATCCACATAGAAAATAGTACTGAATTTTGCGCACTAACACATACGCACTAATATTCAACCCGTTTACCAAACACAGGTTTCCACCTAGTTTGCTTTGCATGGAGCCATACTGTTTGGATGAAGAATAAGGACACTATCAAACTACTTAGAGCGACGCTTGAATCTGTGACCTACTGATTAGAAAACAAGTGCTTTCACCACTAAGCGAGTACTTAATAAACTTTAGGAAATCAATGAGCTCTGATTTGCTGAACAGTCTGGAGCAAGGTACTCGAACACAAGTGGATTCGGGGAATCATTCTCACTTGATAAAATCACTGGACAATCAGTGTTACATAAACAGATATCATATGAAAACCAGTAAGACAACTTTGTGGTGATATAAAGGAAGAGATAGGTAAAAAAAATGAGGGAATAAATAGAGGAAAGTAGAGATATAGGTTTACATCCAAAGAACGTTTACTATCTTTTTTCCACTTAAATTGGAAATTTAAAAGAAACGGTCACATAATTACTGGTTACTTGGGCTCCGAATCAAGTTACCCTGTCACTCAATACCTAGAAACTGTCTCAGCCATGCACTATAGTATGGAAAAATACGCCCTCTTCATCTTCGTCTATATGAACATCAATTAGCGGCCAAGCGCCATAACATATCCTCACTTATATCAATGCACGTGGACAACTATGGATACACATTCAACTGGAAATATGTGGAGATCTTGGTAGAGGCAATACTAAAAACACCAGAGAATTTTTTGGGGCGGCTTGTCACTCGGATCAATCAGCAATCAGCAAGCACATTGGAATCGATCCAATTTATCAACCAATCAGAAAAATTACGGAGAGACATAGGACAGAAAACCAAGCCAATGGGAGATACAACCAAAATAAATAAGTAAACAATAACAGGTTTAAGGTCAACAAGAGCAAATCAACATCGAAGTTCACAGGACAAGCTGTGAACCACATGTGCAGAAATTTGAACACTTCACTTCTACTTGAAGTTTGTGCTGATGATATCGTTCAGAAGAACGATGAAAGCTCCGCGACCAAAACATCCAGCTCAGATAACAAAACTTCATCAAAATTATCCACCTGAGCTACGAATCTCCACCATATGGAAAAATACAAATTTTCAACTTTCAAATGAAAACGGTCTAACACTAAGATAAGAAAGAAAGGATTCATATTTGATAAGGTTTTGTTCTTAAACACATGAATATTTCAACTACAAGCATTTCTTAAACTTATCTATTAATCAGTTAAAAATTAAAAAATGAACTATTTATTTTCATCTGAAAATCAATAAACTAAGGTTGAATTTTTAAAATAAACAATACAATTTATCTTATGAAAATATTTCGGTAGAAAATGTTTACATTTACAATTCCTATACAGTGAGAGTAAGTAAACAATGAAAGTTAATTGACAAGTTTCTCTTTTAAAAAAATGATATATCAGGCTAATAAGTTAGAAAACTATTTGCAGACTGTGGTATTTTTTGTATCTTTGATACACACAACAATGGTGTCAAATCTCTTAGATACAGTTAGTAGAATACAAAGATAATGATCAATAATTAAATAACTCAGATCTTATTGTCAATTTTATAAACGTCAGAGCGAACCTTCACTGTCTAAGCACAGAACACACTACACATAAACAATCACTACAACAGGCGTATTTTCCTGAAGACTATGTGCAGTATGTGTACCGCGTGAGGAAAGCTAAGATTAATCAGTTGTAAGAGATGCAATGAAGAATTACCAGCAAAAAACAAGAGGTTTATAACCGCATCACTTAATAGTAGTTTGATAATACATTGGAACATACTGAACTTACATCATAAACATGTTGTAGAAAATTCACATAAGATTTTTCTGTATCTACCAGTTCTTTCCATGCTAATTGATATCGTTTACCTGGAGTTGATAATGAAGTTGGAGATTCTAACTGTGATAGCTGATATGAAGTTGAGTTTGAGCCTTGAATGGAATTGGAAACTTTGTTATTGTGGTTGTTAAGACCCTACATTTAATAAAAGCAGAAAACTTTAATTAGTATAGTAAGAATAAGATTCTCCTACAAAATATAAAATCGTACGAGGTTATAAATGAGTAGAACTTCCAGTCCCGTTCAATGTAGATACATTAGGTTAGTTCGCTTGATCTGTTATTAAAAATTCATGACGTTAAAACGTAAACCGTAGATTGACAGAAGTGACACAAACACTGCAGAAATGTAGGCCTACTGAATAGTTACCTCAAAGGAGAAGTAACTTAGTCATTAAAACACTCAGTCTATGACGACTGCGCTGAAGGTTCAAACAATGGTTACGCTTACTTGAAGTGATATCACTACCTGTTACATAAAATGTGTGACTTAAAGTCGGATATAAATATGAAGTATTATTTGGTGAGTTGATGGTTTATAAACTTCAGCAAATTAACAACACTCACAGAAGTATGCTATTTATTTATAAAACAATAATTCAAATCGGAAAATTCATCATACAAAACCATCTATGTTGAATGATCAATACAAGTGTGATTTTAAAAACCACTATTTGATGAATTTTTCATTAATTCATGAATAAAAAGTTTGAAAATATTGTTCAACTCTAAGATCTATGGGAAAGTAGCCAGAGTATATAGTATTAGAAATAAAAACTTACTTCTGAAGATGATGATGCTGATTCAATAGCTTCTTGAATGGGTGAATTTGTCCCAGGACTAGTCAAAGTACTACCACTGCTATTAGTACTACTATTAAAAGATTTAGAGTTGGGATGATTTCTTGGGAAACTTGTTCGTGAAATGTGTTGACGAATTGAAGCAGTAGCAAGATTACAATTTTGTGCTAAATCTTCTACTTGTTTCAATAATTTACTTAAATGACTCTACAGATTAAAAATAAAAACAACACATCGATGCATAGAAGGATATCAATTGAAAACACTAGAATAAAACAATCATAATTAGAAAAATCTTCAATTGCGGAATCAGTGTATCGTAAAGAGATATAAAATTAGATTCACAATGAGGAGTAGAAATCACATTATTACTATTCCCAAACCAATATGTGTATACAATATAGTCTTACAGGGGAATAGATTATTACTGAAGCAGTTTTACTGGCAATGTTTGACACTGCGGAACTACAGAGTATGTACAGATAGACCTTTGATTAAGTTTTTTGTATTAAAACAATGGTAATAAGTGAGGGGTTGAATTAGTGGTTAAAGAATCCCGATTATAACCAGTTGCTCGTAGATTCAAACCCTATTCCCCAAACTCCCATTTGGACAACTGGGTAGTATCATCAGACTGCACAGAAAAATGTGACCCAAATGCTGGTTAATAAACTTGTAATTAGCAAGTGAATCACATTCATGGTGACAACATAGTTGAGAAGTTAAAAATAAGGGATAAAAAGTACGAGAATCAGCATTATGGTGATGAATTCTGAGCTATATTCCATTATCTTAAACCATCGACTTCCAACATCTCAAGGGCTCAAGCCTTGAACTACAGTTTTCATCGATGCTAAAAGCTGACAGCACGGAACCAAAGTCCTATCAAGATACTATGCCATAAATATGAATCTTCAAGCATTACGAAATGATAATAGAGAAAAGACTATTCCAACCAAAAAAGCACTCGACTTTCTTGGTATTAGTAGATAATTTTATTTCATGAAATATACGAGGTTTACAGAATGATACATGTTTCAAAAACAAATAATTCTCTTTTTTGAATTATTCTATGGGGATTTTTAAAGTGATACATGTTTTGTTTGTAGAGATCACCGTCATGTGAATTTCATTTCAATTATTTATCATTTATTTAAAACTAGAAACATTTTAATTTAAAGAACGAATATGATAGAAAAGAGAATTTGTAGCAATGTTTCACGATAATAATTAAACAAAACCCACCTTCAAGTCAGCGTCTAATAATCCAACTAATCGTGAATGAAACAGTTTAGGATTTCGAAGTAACTCTAATCTACTCTGACGTGAAGAAGTAAATGTAATCAATTCATCCATACGTGACCGACATTCCACTAAATTCATTGTAGTGAGCTTATTCGGTGGTGTTACTGTCTTCAATAAATGATGACCTTCTTTAATCCATGAAGCAGCCTATAAGGAATAAAGATTAGAGTAAATCTTTGAAAAGTCGAAAAAACAGAAAATGTTAAAACGCTATAAAACCGAACGAAATAGCTACATTAAATAGTCGAAGAAAAAGTTCAATCACAGTCACATATATTATCCATAAGAAACCTAAATATGAGGAAAATATTCCAAGTACAAGTTCTGGTCCTTTATATACAAACCACATCTTTTTCTGTTACTAGAAATTATAATATATATATATATCCATTGAATGCATAATTTAGGTAGGTAATTGAGAAGACTGAGTAAAAAGACAAGAAACATGAAAGAACAATTAATAACAATGTTGTAAATATAAAAAGTGACACTACTCACATTATCAATTTCTGTGTACAGTTGTAGCAAACGATTAATTTGATCAGCTGCTTTTGGTAAATCTATACTAGCTAAATCAATCATATTTTTAAATAACAAAGACCATTCTTTTACATTTGAAGGAAATTTGATAGGAAGAAAATATTGTTGCATGGATTCATCAGTTTTTTCATTAGAACTATGATTAATTTCATCAGACATAACAAGATTAGATGATTCATCTTCCTCTCCAGAATATAGAGATAAGCAACTGGTATTTAGGTTAACATCATTTTGTTGATTACTTCCATTTAATTTTATTGACAAATCTGGACAAATAATATTTGAGACTAAATTTGTACTGACCAATCGATTTACATCACAACAGAGAAATGAAGCTGAAAAAGAATATCTAATCAATTATCATTTAAGACTAAAACGAATTCACTCGATTTACTTAACAATAGATGAATATACAAAATAATAATCATACTAGGAGTCACTTTTATTATATAACAACGAGAAGTATTAATACTACTGATTATACTACAGTAAGTGAAGTGATCCGATCAATTGATTTATTAATGATTAGGTATATGTATATATCATTTATTAATAGCGATACTGTCCGGTTTCAAAACCAAATTAAATGAAATTGAATTAGAACAAGTAGTTCACTGATCGAAAATCAAATGGTTTAACCACTAACTAACTGTTCAAATGGAATTCTAAAAAAGTATATCAAAAATGAAAATCAATGAATAGATAACTAGAAAGTGATGGAACAGTAACGATCAAAAATACTATAACTACACAATATGGAGTAATATTAATTTAGCAATGATGGTTTTTCTTAGCTAGATAATTGTCTTACAAAGTTTAGATGTTATATCCATGCTGATCGTGTAAAGAATTTGGTAAATTAACAGTCTAGTAATAACTTACAGAAATCACTGTATGAGGCACTCCAATCACAAGCAAATTGTAAGGACTATTATTTAGCCTGACAATGAAAATTTGAAATCAAACGACCGCATCTAATAAGCTATGTCTAACTAATAAATCTTCGCCATTTTGAAATAAAATTAATAACGAGACATCGAACATAAAAACAGTGGCAGCTTTGAAATCATTACCAGATGAACTATATTCCTTTAAAGTCTGAAAGATGGTCCGTTTGGATTGAATATCTCAATATTCCAAAGGTCGACCATTTCATAAGAATGCTTAAAATAAACAACTGCTCTCAAGATCAGATGGGACTGAGCCTTAAAATAGTTTGTCGAACATACAATAAAAAATTTGAATATTTTGCGTTCATAAAAATCAAAAAGATGAACATATATACAGGATAAATTAAATAATATCGAGATTTACTCAAAAAGTCAAATTCCATTAATCAGAGATGAAGAAGACCACATTTTGGAAAAAAAACTTTTGAGCTGAATTCAGAAAAAAAGCAATATTACACCATGAATATTAAAGCTAATAAAAGCAGATTAATAATAATCTACTAAACAAAAATACTAATCTGACATAGTCAGGAGAAACTCTCACGGAACACAATCGATTTACATTGTCACACGTTCGGTGAGAAGGAAAGAATATCAACGAATTGAAAGGTATTCAAAAATGAATTAAAAGGAAACTAGTACGTAAATTGTAAAAATGAATTTCAAGATTCAGAAGAGTGCACAGAGAATGAGTGCATTTCGTATCAGTGACTCAGATCATCAATAATTTCTAATATAACAGTTGACTATAGCCAAAACAACATGGATTTATTACATTTCGTGGTTTCCCATCTGTCGCTTACAACCATATATGTATTAAAATGTAACATTGAGTTATGATATAATGTGCATCAATTGGCATTGATGACGGAAAGAATTAGAACAACAAAGTTTATCAATAGTAACTATAAATAGATATCCGTGTAATAACAGTTGTGTGAGGTCATTTGGAGATGGAGTCCTAAAAGCATAGGAGGGCGGGTGAGACAGTAATCAAATGAAGTCCGGAGGCAGATAATACAGATTGTGTGCCAAGTATAGAATTTGTGAAGAACTTACGTAAAATTCAAATCACCAAAATAGATATAGAAGATTTGAAGCGTTGAGACGATAATTGTATAGAATTAGGAATCGATAAGGTGGGTTGCGTAATAATTAAACAGGATTTGAAGAGGCTTACATAAGTTTAGAGAATTGAGTGAATGAAAAAAACTAACGAACTAAGGGGTGATTTCGGTGTAAAATAAGAATTAGTTTGATTAAGACCACATAACAAAGTAAACACTAATAAAATAATAATGATACCAATGGGAAATAACGATCTACTAGGGTAGTGATAAGTCGATTACTGTCTCTTTCTGGATACATAATTTAGATTTGAGTATCTTTATTGCCACTACTTCGGTAAACCAAAGAGACGCTGTGTTTGTATGTCTGCTGATAATTTTGAAGGGTTGAGGAATATCAAACGTATTCCCGGTATCAATCAAATGCAGAGCTATTGCACTATATGGAGTTTTTGCACCTCTCAGTCTCAAGTTGTTCGGAACGTTCTCAGAAGTGCGAACATGTACTCTTCTCTTTGTTCTTCTAATCTATGTGTTTTGGCACGTACATGTAGATTGGTAAATACAGCTGGAGGTACTGAGAAAAGATGACTTGTCAATTTTTATTTGTTTGAGCGAACAGTTAGTTTCGCACAACGTCGTCAATCTTGCTAATGAATACGCAATCTTCATCGCGACATTTATTATGTATTTAATTATTCCAGTGATTTCATCTTTGAAGCGTGAATATAAGAAGCAGGTTTTCTTATCAACTGTATCGTTATTAACATGTAGGTTGGTTTTTGCATATTTCTCTATACATTTCGCTGAATGTGCATTTTCACGTAAGCAATTTGTGATGAAGATGAGTTCTTCTTCCAAGCTTTCCTTCAGGAAAAGTTTACGAGCGCAGTCAAAAAGGGGTTCGTACAACCCCGTTTTTGTAACTTATTAGAGAGAAGCTGTTTTAGTTTAGATAAACTCCACTCCATGCATTTTTGCAGTAGTTGTGTAGCTTTTGAAGTTCGTTCGATTCTAGCATCTAAGAAATGGGATTTACCTTCTATTTCATGTTTCATAGTAAAGTCTCTATCGTTGTGTGCTGTGTTAAACAGACTGAGCGAGTACACAGAAAACTTCTAATTGTTACAAACAAGAAATGTGTCATTAATATATTTACGATAGAGTATAGTTCCTTCGACTGAGTGTGCTTAAGCTTCTTCTGTTCCAGGTTTCCCATAAGTATATCAGTCAAAATTGGACTCAGAGCAACTCCATCAATCCGGAAGTACAACACACTGTTGAAGTGCAATTGAATATTTTTGGTACACATAAACAAGATCTGTTTGAATTCATTGGTTAGGGAAGGAAGGAGTTGAGGATAATGACATATAATTTCAGCCGTTTCCCCCAGAATTGGTGAGACGTCGAAAGATACCACAAATTTTTCGGAAATATTTAAGCCATCAAGCTTTTGTACAAATTCGAAACTATCCTTCAGACTGTAGAAGGCTATTTTCTGGTGGATTGGTTCTAAACACCATGTCAACTAGCAGGCGAGATTGTGAAAAGGCGATTTGGTTATCGATAATATTGGCCTCAATGTAATGTTTGACTTGTGCATTTTAGGTAAGCAGTACAAGGTAATTGAGATTTTTCGGCATCAATTTGTTGTACGTAGGATTATTGATCAAGTTTTTCTTCAAGAGCCCTTTCAACTTTGACAAAAGACGCTTCTCAACCGCATCTATCAGGTTTTTCTGAGCACTGTCGATGATGAATCTCGTGGAATCATTTGAAAAAATTATTTTGCTTATGTATTCGTCTCTGCTTACTTAACGTTGTTGCATTTTGGTCAACTCAATATTTATCATCTAAAAAAACCCACAGAAAAAAGTACGAAACTTTGACCTAGTGATTAATCCACTTGACTACTGACCACTAGGTTTTAAATTCAAATCCCTCCTTCAAAGTAATATCAATTATACGCAGGCAGAGTTTGGATACCAAATTGAAATACAAAAAAAGACCACATGATATAAGATTCGACGAACATATTTACACAGAACATGCAATAACAAATACTTAAATGCTAAATGCAATTAACTACCTTGATGATTGTCTTTCTCATTAGAATTGTTCAGTAACACTCCTTCTTTTTCTTCCACGTTATCAATTATAAATAAAGCAAAATTGCTTGCAATCTTATCTAATTCTTTTAATCTTGCTAATAGTCGATTACCAGTGGCTTCCGCTTCCAATATACGACAAGATAGTAATTCTAAACTTTCCAATATTGTTTTACTTAACGATGTATCCGTTTCATCATCATCATTTTTCAATGCAGAAAGTATAATGAAATGTGAAGGGGAACATGGTGAATTATTACTATTATGAATGCAACTGTTCTCCCTATCATCTTTTAATGATTGATTATGATAATGTTGATGTGCTGGAGATAAAGTGGAGGAGTTGGACATTTTAACAGGTAAATAATCAACTAGAGATTCAATTAGATTATTCCATGTACTGGCAAGATTAGTAAACTATGAAAAGAATTTTTGAAAAGATAAAAATAAGAATGAGATTCTACGCATATTGAAACACTATCAATACGAAAAATGGAAGTTATTCTCAATTAAACCATTATACTGAAATCACTTTACGATTTATCAAAAAATCTCTGGTCCCATAACCAACATGTAGTGATAACTGACCAGTTAAAACCATGATTTACTAGTTGAAAGATTCAGTGCTCGATAGCTGGATCAAGAGATTTGAACTTCATTACTAACAGACATGAGGTGTAGATTTTGCCATCACCTACCTCAGCTTACTACACTGACCAACATAGGTTGTAAAAAAATTAGATTGCAAAAGGATCAATAAATAGCATCAGTTTAAGAAGTCATTATTTGTTGATCTGAGCCTTATCGAAAAGTGAACACTTCCTAACTGGAGTTAATGAATGAGAACCTTGAAGAGAATTGCCCAAAATTTGTTACTGCAATGGGTTTATTTTTCATCTGTCGAATTCATAGCGTAACCTTAAACTTTCGTTCCCAGATTTAACTTGTTGTTCATGGAGTATATTATGTATACTTAGATTTATATTAGCATTGATTTGGATTTCAAAAGTGGTAAGTTAGTAAAACTGTAAGAAGATTTTCACATACATTAAAACCAAACATATTACTAACAGATGCACACTTTACAACATTGATTATAAGTTATCCCCGCACAACTCTCAGTATAGGTCAATTACGGCAACAACACTTCTCATGGTAGTTTGATCCCAGTTTAGTTACAAAAAATAATACACAGAAAACATGTTTTCTCAGCTTGTAATAATTCCGAAATTATCCATACTGTACTAAAATAATCTCATTTATAATTTGTTAGTGCTACAAAACTTATGTTTGAAAGCAGGTACAACCATCATATGACTACAGAATAACTTTAAAATAACCTTTACAACCCGCATTTGTATGACTCATCTTGTTTTGATTTTTTTAAAGTATTTCCGATCTGCATTTTACAAATATACCTTTGACATAGATTCTGACAAAAACAAACCAATGGAACTTAAAAGTTTAAGGTTAGTTAATGAGATTGTAAATCGGATACAGATGAAGTGGTTAAAACACGTGTTGCGTGCACTTAGTGATATGTAATGATGCATCTTCTGGGTGGTCATAATAGGATTATAAAATTCTAATATGGTAAAAATAAAACTTGTCACAAATTCATTAGGTCACTGGTTATTGGTTGGAGTTATGTGAAATAAGTAGCATATATTACCGAACTTCGTCTTATGACAACGAGATCATTATTAGCCATTAGGGAGTTGATGAGAAACTCAAAAAAAGAATACCAGATTGTTTATGTGTTTATAGGTATCAATGCCAAGGTTGGACTTGATAATTTCAAATAAAATAATAAACATATTTTTGTTATATCCTAATGCGTAGAAAAATTGCATTTCTGAAGTGGCTTACATTAGGTCACAAAACGTCAGAAATGCGATTTTCCTATTCATTGGGATATAACAAAAATATATTTATCATTGAGAGTACCAGAGTTGTTTATACACACCACAATTAGCAGACCCACAATGAATTGGACTTCTTTAATTGATTTACTGTCCATAATAAACTAATTTCAAACTATATATTATATAGATATTTCATGATGATTTGAAATAAACACTGATTATTCAAAGTCCTCAATGGTATTGAAGGTATACTAGACGACAAATATCTTCGTCTCTATTTTGAAAATCTTACTATTCTATATTTAGGTATAATTCATTCAATCATAACCTTTGAGTTAATTCTAATACGCTTTCCCCACTTTTTGTAATTTTCTTGTCTGTACATTAAGATTTAGGTTTATAATATCAGTAATGAAGTTTTTACAAATGGGAGCTGTGGTTTACTGGTCAAAGGACTCGATTAATGGGTCACCGACTTAAATTCGACCATACATATCAAAGTTTTGACAACCAGGTAGAATCGTTTATAGTTACATGGAGAATTTAGTCCATAGACTAGTACACTAACCTGTATGTGTTTAGAGATATATGTTATTTTATCTTACTTATTTGATTACTTTCGAGCTAACGAAGAAAGTTTTGAATAACAACGTGTACAAAAATGTATTTATTTAGAAGTTATGTTGAAAATGAATAGTCTTATGGAGATAAGGTGAATTCGAACCAATCAATTGGCAAAGCTTTAAATAGTTTCGCACTAAAATAAGTACTTAACAAATAAATAACATTACTGGAGGCTTTGTACCAAAAAGGAGTTAAATGAGAGGTTGAATAGAGCTATTATCTGAGAAAAGGCTTTGTTAAGTAAGGTTTGTCAGATATATCCATTTTAATTTCTATTTGCAAATGTACTTCTAAATAACCTCATTTCAATAACAGGTTTTTCAGAGAACCGTGATTCAACTACAGATTTTGTGCTTAAGTATACTGATCGTAATTGTACTATTTAACGAAGATTCGAACAAAACACGCTTTCACTGTCCTGGATAAAATGGTTAAAATGAATAATGTACATATCTTCAAAGTGGAAATACAAAATGTAGAGTTTAATGCTACTTCAATCAGGTGTTTGGACACAACTTTTACTTATCACACTCACACTATCAGTCTAGTGTCATACTTATTGTCTAAAAAGTCTTAATTACACACAAAACAGAAACAATAAAAATTCCACTACAAATAAATAATATTATATTCAAAACATACTTATACTTACTTCGTAATATTGGTTTTCAACATCATCAACCAGAAATGTAACACGTACTCGTTTCATGTATTCACGCCAGTATCGTCTTAATTCGGTACGAGCCTCAGTTAACCTAATGAGTATACGATCAAAAGTAATTATATGAAAGACATAATCGACTGGTAAGTCATATGCATCACTTGTATTAGCCCATGTCCCCGTTTTCGATGGTATATCACATTTTATTGTAGTGTCTTCTTCTCGTATAGTTGTACATGACTGATTTAAATTTTTCTTAAGTAAATTTTCACGTATTTTCAAACCCTTTACTTCACAGTGTGAAACGCGATGTAACCAATGATGACATTTTTTACGTAATTCGAGCATATTTTCACAACTATAAAATTGGTTTAAATAGCAAGTTCTTGATTTTGGATTGCAATAATAATCCTGTCGTTGATTATAGTTTTGATTAATACACTGATTCATGATGTTTTTCAACTCAGTGTTTAAATGTTCAACTTCTTCAAAGTATTCTTCAATATCCTTTAATTTGAAGAATTGTAAAGATAACGAATAATTATTACACATTATTTATAATTACAAGAAGTAAATACAGGAACAAAATGATTAGACAGAAAAAATAATTCCGCTTCGAATAAAGAGATGTGACAAGTAAGTAAGAAGCGAAAAAGATTGGGATAGTCGTATTAGATTAATAAGCAATAGCATTAAATCAAATCAAATAACAGATAATAAATCTGTCGCAAAGATTACAAATCCATTCTGTTAAGCTTCAGATATAGATGAGATTAATTATACTCCGACAATACTCAGGGTATATTTTAGTACTCAGTATTGGTTAAAATGATAACCATATAAAACAGACAGTCGAAAAAAATCAAAGAAATTAATGGCAAACAACAAGTGAATAATATGCATATAAAATGAGGCCACTATTCTGTTACTTATTTGTTTTATTTTGTTCTTTTGTCTTACGATTAGACACACATAAAAGCAAACAAAATTAGTTTTAGGTTAGATTAGCCAATCATTGGTGATTTTACTCTTATTAATCATAAAATATCATTGGATTATTGCGAAAATTCATGAATAATTAAAAATATAAGCGTAAGACTCGCGTGTTTATGTTTAAGTGTTATCCTTATTATAAAATGAGTGTGCAATGAGAAAATATGATTATTTATCTAAGCCCATATACAGAAAACAGATTAGAAGAATAAATGGATAAGGTTTGGTTGATATATATATAATACCTACTTGTGAAAACTGAAGACAGAAATCTTTTCGAGTAGCATAATGTAAAATATGTTGTCGAACCTGGTGAGAAATGTACGGATAAATAAGTGTGATATTCGTGTAATAATTTTTCAATAGTATTGATTGGAAATGTCAAACAAAAGACAATGATATAAATTGGGCAGCTATGTTAAAACATAGTTAGAGGTTTCATTATTTCCAAACTAACTCCTTAAGACAGAATCCTGCTCAACTCCCAGGTTTTGTACAAAATGGTTTTAACTACCGTTTTAGATTTCTGCGATTGATATTTTTAGAGTCGAGATAATATAGTAAAACTGCTTCTGTATTATGTTAATTATTGGCTTTATATAGTACTCGTAGTTAGTATTAAGACGTCTCATAATGGCTAATGGAAAATTTATTCACAATTATTACAGGTATAGACAATTACCAATAACCACTTTTCACCTGAAACACCAGAATTCGGATACCATGTTTAAAAATCTGTATAAAAACAATACTAAGTGAGGGTAAATATCATTACCTAATTCAACGTTCTGAACCAGCGAAAGAGTATAACGGGGTTCCGTTTTGCCATCCCTCCTTAAATGGGAAATATTTGGCATCCGTAGCTTAGATACAGTCACCACAATGATCTTTGTTACTGTGTGAGAATACCGGATTTTTTCGGTCTGGTGGAAAGAAACCTGAGCAATCCTGCACTGAAAGGTGTTTCACTAACAAATTATGACAATTAATGACTAAAAAATATGAAAAAGATTTATTCAAAGAAGAAACTACTATGGAAAACAACTAGAAAGCGATCAAAGAAGCACTAGCTTCAACGCGTCAGGAGGCTCTGAGCCGCAAGAAGCACCATAAAAAACGGAACTCCATGGAAATCCTGAACAAGATTCAAGAAAGGATGAACAAGAAGTCAGCAATTAACAACAACCGAACAAGAACAGATTAAACCCAGGCAAAAACTGAATACATAGAAGCAAACAAAAGAGTGAAGAGGGGCATTAGAGCTGACAAGTAAAAATACATGAAAGAGCTAGCAACGACAGCAGAAAAAGCTGCAAGAGAAGGAAATATGAGACAGCCATATGACGCAACGAACAGACTAGCAGGGAAATATAGTAAACCATAGAGACCAATCAACGACAAAGAAGGCAAGCCAATAATTGAGATTCGAGGACAGAAGAACAGATGTGTGGAACACTTTCAGAAGCCCTTAAATAGAACAGCTCTGTTGGATCCACCGGAAATCGAAGCAGCATCTACAGACCATCCTATAACTGTCACTCCACAAACGATCAAAGAAAACAACACGGCCATCAGACAAATCAAGTGGAAAAGCAGCTAGACCTGACAATATACCAAATGAAGCACTGAAGTCACACATAGAAGCAACTGAAAACACGTTTCGCACTCTATTCAGGAAGATTTGGGAGGAGGAGCAAGTGTCACCGACAGGCTGGAAAGAAGAATATCCCATCAAGATACCAAAGAAAGATCTTAGCAAGTGTGATAATCACACAACTATCAATATCAGAAATAGTTTTCAACAGTGCTGTTGAACTGGATGAAAGATTCAGTAGACGTCCAACTTCAAGACCAACAGGCTGTCGTGTACTAACCAAATCGCTTATCATCGTTGAACAACCAATTGAGTGGCACTCGTCACTATACGTCAAATTCCTTGACTATGATAAAGCATATGATAGTGTGGATAGGAAAACCTTATGGAACCTTCTTCCACACTATGATTTACCTGAGGAGATCGTCACCATCATACGGAATTCATACGACGGATTACACTGCAAAGTTGTGCATGGAGGACAGCTGACGAACCCATTCTAAGTCAGTCAGTCAGTCAGTAACAACGTAGAACTTCGTACGCACGTACATCAGTTCGAGTTGCCACACCACATTAGCACAGAGATGCAGTGGTCGATTTAAACCCCGTAGTGGTAGAGGTAATAAGAGTATAAGCAGTAATCGGGAAGATTAGTGTTTGGAGATGTTACTTAAAGAGTATAATACAGTGAAATAAATTTGGGAAGAGAAAAAAAAGAGACAAGGAGGAATAAGAAGATCAGAATTTGGGAGAACACAAAGAGTGTATGCACCTGCGCCATTGCAAACGATTTTGAGCCATGTCATTCAGGGTCTCTAACCATCGGTTGCTATCATCTCGCAGATCTCAACCAGGTAGTCTACACCTACCAACATGGCTTAGTCCACTTGTCAGTGACTTCATGAACTTGTGCCATGTTTTGGTTTGGCCGCCCCTAGCTTTCTTCCAACCTACACCTACACAATTAAACATCACACGTTGAAGCAGTCAGTGGTTGGGCATACGTAACACGTGTCCCAGCCATCTCAACTGATGAAGTTTCACTACGTCATCAATTGATTTGCCATCCTTACCTAGTACTCGTTTCCTAACAACTGCATTACTTACTCGATGGTCCCAGGATATACGAGCAATATTTCGAAGGCACCTATGATCAAATACTGGTAACCTACGGATATCCTCTACTCTCACCGGCCATGTTTCATTGCCATAAAGTAGGACAGAACGAACTGCTGCGCAGTAAACTCGTCCTTTGGTTGGTAGACGGATATCTCGCCTACGTCATAAATGACGCAAGTTGGCAAAAGCTAGTCGAGCCTTCTGTATCCGTGCTGAGATCTCGTTACGCACCAGACCACAAGGACTGATGAGACTTCCAAGATAAGTGAAGAGGTCGACACACTCAACTACTTCACTCCCTATCACTAGTTCGGGTGTCGATGTAACCCAATCCTGAAGCAATATTTTGCATTTCGATGGGGAGAATCGCATTCCGAACATGCTTGCATTGTTGCTTAGAGTGGTCAGAAGACTCTGCATTTTGTCAGCGTCTTCACCAAATAAAACTATGTCATCAGCATATTCTAAGTCAACAAGTGAACCTCCCAGTAGAAGTTCAACCCCTGGAAATCTAGACGAGGAAAGTGTTATCTCTAAAAGTACGTCGACGACATAGTTGAACAAGAATGGAGAGAGTGGGCAGCCCTGACGAACACCACTTGAGGTAATCGATTCTGATGACAGTTCGCCATAAGCTCTCACTCTACCAGTTGTGTTCGAGTAGAGAGCCTTTATAAGGTTAATGTACTTTTTTGGTACTCCTTTCAGTGACAAACACTGCCATAGAACCTTACGATCAACAGAGTCGAACGCCGCCTTAAGGTCGAGAAATACTACCATTGTGGGGCGTCTGAATGTGTCTGTGTTCTAGAACCAGTGTCAGATATAGCTAATTACTTTTACTCTTTCTCTTTCTTTTGGTGGTTGCCTGGATTGTGAAGATCTTTGTCTCAAGGAAAACACGGAATGAAATGGACAGGTTGGATGCAACTTGAGGATTTGGACTTTGCAGATAACCTGGCCCCTCTATCCCATACACAAGAGAAAAACCAAGGTCCTCAAATACAACAAGGAGAACACCAGCCCAATCACTGGAAAAGGTGGAAACTTTGATGCACCTGTGAGCAGCATCGATGAACGATGAAAATCTGGTGCAGACGTAAAGACGAGGAATGACAAAGTAAGTGCAGCATTCCTGCAGTTGAAGAACATACGGAACTTAAAACAACTGTCAACCAACACCAAAGTCAGAATCTTCAATACGAACGTCAAGACAATCCTACTGTAAGGAGCTAAAACTTGAAGAACTACTGCAGTCATCACCAAAAAAGTATGAATATTTATAAACAATTTTCTACGCAAGATACTGAATGTCCGCTGATTGGACACCATCAGCAACGGTCTACAGTGGCAGAGAACAAATTAGCATCCAGCTGAAGAGGAAATTAGGAGACGTTGAAGGTTGATAGGGCACACACTGAGGAAAACACCAAACTGCATCACAAAGCAAGCTCCCAAATGCCCTGGTACGACCGAGTGGGGAGAGACCTATTTCCCTCTCAAAATGCTCTCACATGGCCATGTGCATACAACCACTGTCAGGGATGTCCTGATAACTATTTTCTCGCGACATTACTGTTTCTTACGAAACTGAGAGAACGAAAAGCGAATGTCCGGTGCTTTAACCGGATTGGTGGATATAGAGGACCCACCTAGGGAAGTTAGAAAACCCTGATTCTGAACAATGGTGTACATGGGCTCCAGGACCCGGAGGGAAGAAATGGAGTATTAACCTACTGCCGGTGACTGGCTACCATGTGACGGCTTCTCTTGACGTTGCTCCACTGTCTCGTTGATTAGACTTTTAGGTCGGAGGCTCTGGGTGTGGCTCTCTAGGAGAACCAACTGCTTCGGTCTGCGCACCCAGGCAGTATAACCAGTCACACACTAATCAAGTGACTTGTGTTGCGCATGTATATCCGGTGCCTCTTTTGTACCAATATTTGTGTTTAAATAAACAAATAATGCAGGGCAAGGGATAACTAGGAGTCGTGAGCGGGAACGTAAGAGGAAGGCCGAAGAACATTTCGCGCCGACAATTGGGAATGGACATCGAAATAACGAATAACGACTTAAAACAACTCGAAAGGACTAACCAGGAAACAGTTCGATGGACAATGCTGGTGGGCTGCCTGTGCTCCTCCACAAGGGGTAACAGGCACAAGTAAATATAACACGAAAGAGCCACTATGAATCATGATACAAAGCCAAATATGGACCGAAATTTATTACAAAATACTTCAATGAAAAAGGCACTAATAATGAATCCACGTATTTAGAAGAACTTACTATCCTGTTAGTAAGCCAGTCTTCAATGTCGAAATTAAGTTCACCGCCCAAGTCACTTGTCAAATGTTGTTGATCTATGAAAGGAAGCAATTCTTCAGTTTTGTCGACGAAAATTAACGGAATTTTACAGCCATCACGAATTGAGTTTATTGTTTTCTCCAAGAAAAAACCTTGCATAAAACCTTGAGGTTTGATAATAAATATTTGATGTAAGTTTCCTGGGAACTTTTCCTAAATATTTCAGTGAGGAAAACTCGGACAATTACTAACATTTAGCCTGGCAACAATCGACTTGACAACTGTCCAATTACCAGTACGCCTATCAATAACGACAGTAAACTCTTGAACACATGTTAGCATTCTGCTTTTTTGAGGGATAATTACGAGAAGCAACTTACGTTGATAATGAAGAAAAATACTGCATAAGAAAAATGTATGAATCATCACCTAATCCATCTAGACCGCGATCTTGGAAAATTATAAGGGAGCGGAATTCCTTATCATGGCCACCTATGATTAAAGAAAATACTAGGAACAACATGATCTTACCTGTGAATATAGCGTACCTCCTTAGGAGTACGTCCTTTATATCTTTAGCTAAAATCGGTGAATGTCGGTTGCTTGAAATCGAGTGGTTGTCTGTCATCTCTGGATTTTCCTTTAACTTAAATTACTTCAAGGTGCCACAAAATAATTTCTGTAAATTTACGAGAGAACGATAGAAAATCTAACATATTAAGTCAGCCTACTAGAAAGTCTAATTTAAGGGTAAGAACAAAAGGTTGGAGGATATACCTAAGAATAAGTCCTTGAAAACTGTTAGAGCGACATCTGTCTGGGCATCCTAATAATAAAGTTTAAGAACGAGGAGTAGGAAGGGCAAAAATACGAGCTATTCTTTTTAACATTTTATTAGTAAACTCAAAAAGTCAATTATATATAGACCCTAAAAACCAGTCACATAGTAAATTTATTTATTTCATAAACTTTCACGACCTAAGTGATAAACTAAACAATTCCAACTGTAATTTGTGATAATTGAGTCATATTTGGGTGCTTTTTCTTACATATCATCATCAAACCATCTAACGAAAGAATTTATTTTCAACAGTCTAGAATTTAGAGCTACATACGCCTGTTCATGTACATAGACATACCGTCTCTCTCCATAATTTAAAAACTCTTCTTGAGGTAACGACACATTTAAGGATACCGCCCCGAAACCTCAGAATGCTAGAATTCAAAACATACAATATTTCTAAAAGCTCGTATTCACCGAATGATTTTTTATTATTCACTTCTTGCTGTTTTGGCACGATTTTACGATTTTGGTAGCGTTCAATGCGTGGCAGTCTAGACACGCGAATTAACTGCTCCAGCCAGTTTGGTAGTTATTTGTAGATTTGTAGATTTTGTAATTCAAGTAAGTTCATTTGCCTCAGGGAAGTAGGGTTTCCGGATAGCGGCATCTATAACATTTATAATCAGGAGGTACTTTGCAATGTAATGAACAATAAGGTGATAATTCGAGTGTTAAGAGATAATTGTTTCAAGTAATAAATAAAACTTTATAAGTTGGCAATCCAGATAGTGTGGGAAGATCGGAGTCAAAGAATGGAAGTGAAAGCAGAGGTGATATTAAGAGAGATACAGAGGTGTTACTGGCATGTCATAATGGTAACAGAAGGTAAATTACGAGACGTTGGTCATGTAAAGCTGGTTCACGCAGAAGATTGTATTACATGGATGATGAAGTGTTAACCAAATGTTCTCTTGAAGCTATCTACTAAGAGGGCTGTACTTACTCCTTCTAGGAAAGCATCCAAAACGAGTTGAAATCTTAACGAGTAAAATGGATTAGTAGGATGTTTGCTCGTCCATATGTGATTTTTCAGGAGCTGCCTTGAGAAGCATGTTGTTGATTTTCAGTCCAAAACATGTTTTAGGGTAAATTAGTGTACTTAGTATGTTGTGCGCCATTATTGTTCTCTTGTAGCTCAGAGAGAAATAGTCTCAAGTGTTGGAATCTGACTTTGTAAGATATATGTTTTTGCCCCACTACCCACTTAGTTGCTCGCCTCTCTACTTAGCCCAAAAGATATCAGTCACCCTTGGAAAAGGTGGATGCGCCAGCACTGTGAACTTCAAGATGGGAGCACTTGTATGCTTTCAAAGGAATTAGGAACAGTTCGACGGTGATTGCTCCAAGTTGTCTTCTTCTAACGTGAGGTGTTGCGTTCGTCTTGAATGCATCCCTTGTGAAGTTTCAACAGATGTCAGGGCTCTTGTGGTTATTAGCTCGAGATAACGCTCTGAGAAGACAACTGGGAGCAGATTTCCACGGAGGACGTAAATTATTTTTGTCAAAGTGGGCAGAACGGTCATTAGATGGCCTTTCAACAAGTTAAGTTTCAACCTATAGTCTACTGCCCGCATAAACTAGTACTGCTGAGCTAATTTTTCCAAAGTTCATTAGTGAATATCAGGAACAGGACTGGACCTAAGATTATCCCCCTTGAAATTCCCGACTTTGAGATCCTCCAGCTCGCACCCATTCTACTTACCGTAGTAGGAAAAACACTCGTTCTCTAGATAGTGTCGGAGTCTAGAATAAAGTTGGTCAACGAATCACATCTTACGGTACTGTGTCGAAAGCTTTTGCAACGTTAAGGAATATTATATGAATATATTCCTTTTCATCCGACGGGTTGACCCATGGTATGAGACGATTCGACACACTAGACTTGGCCTTACAAAACCCATATTGAACATCATACGAGATGATGTTCCCATGTATGTATTCCTTTTGTTTCATTTATCACCCCTTCGATTACGTTGGAAAGTACTAGCAGCAATGTTGCTGTTCTGTAGCAGACTGGATCTTTTTCATCTGTCCCTATGAATATTAGAGATAGTAAACTGTTTCCACTCCTTTTGCAGCTGACGTGACTCTAGTGAGTTCTAGAACAGATCAATTACAGATGTGCTGATGGCTCACCTTCATTGTTTCAAGATTACAGAGTAGATATCGTCTCATTCTGGTGAATTTTACGAGAAAAGACGTTTCAGTCTTCCTAGTTACTGTCTAAATATTGTAATCTGTTAGTGAAAACTGGGCACCTCTTGTTAACGGCGAGGGGTGAAAGAAGTCACGCCAGACTCAATGGGATTCCTAGTTCATATAATGAAGTCAACTACTTCATTACACAAAGGTAAAATATTTTATGAGTGTTTATTTATCACAGTTTCATCCTTTTACAATAAACGTATAATTAATTTTATTTTGAGGTACAATTGACCAAGTCGTCTATCCATTGGTATCATAAACTTATCATACTTACTTGACTTCCAATTCACGTGTATTTATTCTACTGACATAGTCAAGATTATTACTCGAAGAATTTATAATTAGGTTTTATTGAAGGAAATGCAATCCATTTCCTATCAGGTATGTATATTTTAAGCATTGTTTCCCAATTTATAAATTATTTCATACTGACAGTTCTATTTTTGTTTTCATAACAAATTTGCTTATTTGTTTATTGAAAAATAAAACAGATATGGTTTAAAGACAATGCGAAAACGCACTCCATTCGAGCACATCAAATGTTTGGAAACTGACGGTGAATGTTTTATAGATTTGCGGAAAACTGTACAAGGCAGTGTCTTCAAGTGGTGCTGAGTGGACAACTATGATGCATAAAATACGCTGAATATACTTGAACAATGTTTTATTATCAGAATAATTTACAAACAGCTCATTGGTGCATACCTATTAAGAAGAGATCATTTCAGGTCTCTATAGAAGTACGATAATGCACAAGTTTCAATAATGTCTGCCTAATATCAGCTACAATGAAACAGGTTCTGTAAAATTTAGAATATTAAGTTGACTTTAAAAAGAGAAGTAAGGAAATGCATGAGAGAAGTATGAAATATCTAAATAATTCAATAAGTGTTTCTGTGAAACAGAATAAGAATAGACCGTAATCTGTGTATTAAAAATGAATCAAATGAATAAATATACTATTAAGGAAATGAATTGTTAATGAAACAAGATGTGGCGGCAGAATAAAATTTTGTGCGGTAATGGTTTCGAATGATGCTATGAACGTTGTAGCTAATTCAAACAATGGTCGTCAGCGTCAATTTGTATTAATCATATATATATATATATATATATATATATATGATGAAGATAAAATGAATCAAAAAGTCAGATAATTTAAGAGCAGTACAAGATATTGTCATTAATTTCTTCTGTGAGTCAATAATTGTAGTAAAAAAAACGGTAAAATCGACTACAGAATAACGAATAACTACCACAACGAATAAACAATAATTTCTTAGTTTTATGTCCTATGGCCCTTCGAATATCATGTGACGAAATCACCAATCAGAATACGGAATTCTGTGACAGTCCGTGTGCTAAGCCATTTCCGAGTTATTCATCATTATCAGTCTTGAGCCAACTCTGGGTCCCTGTTGGTTCCAAATATAGCAGCCCCTCACCTAGTCTAGACAGACCAGTTCAGAACACAAATATCAGCATCCGCTCTATGGATCGTATATTTCAGAGATAAGTGGTTTGTATGCAAGCAGATCACACAAAATCATACCATAATATTAAATATAATAACTGTAAAAGACCAAGCCAGATTTGGCTGTGAGTATAAGATATAGTAAGTAATAAATAAGGAATAAGTTAAGAATGGAAAATCGTATAACAGTAGCCAAAAGGTCAGATGAATGTTAATGCTAATAGAAATATTAGTATATACATAATCTACTTACTTGACAAGTAAAAATAATAAATAATGCCCAGCAGTTACCATTCATTTATTGTTTGTTTGGATATAGCGCTTGGTAGTTAGCGAAAGGGCCCCAGATGATCCAGAAACAACGTACTGCCCAAAGGACAAAAATGTCACCAATGAAATGGAATTGACACAAGCAACCAAACTTCAGGAGCCATAGGATTGCTTAATGATTAATAAGTCAAGTGCCTATCATTAGGGGTGGACTCATGAATTTGCATCCAGAGGAACCAACAAAATTATCGCACAATGTGTTTGGCGGCAGTAATCTAATCTCTAAATAAAATAAGAATAAAACCGTGGTCATACTCAGGCAGCATCTCCAAGTTGGCTGAGTCTCAGGAATCATAAACAATATAGTAATTATTTATATAAACGAATGTGATTGAAGATTTCCGAAGTCAGTATGTTCGACGGTGAGGTATGGATGGGTATGGAAGTCAGGTAGAACAGCACGAATTCAACTGTCATTCTCACGACAGTAAGTAACTTCTACAGACTCTAAGAACCCCAAATCTGGACAAAGAATCCTTTCTTTTAATAACTGTGTTGAGGTTTCTTTCATTACAGAATATGTAGTCATCTCTATTTTGGAAGGAATGTGTACTTCCCTCTTCATTTGACCGAACTTTATAATAGTGATGGAATTAATCGTAGTTTTTAACGCTCTGACGGAATTTTCTGCGTGACTTAAAATAAGCGTGTATGGAATTATTGAACATTTGTGTGTTCCCTGCCAATCAACCAGACGATAAGTGCGTCTGCAGCAAAGTGAGAACCACCTTCAGTTACTAATACTTTAATGACACCCACACAACTGAACACTTTTCTTTGCACTTGAATTCTGCAGTAAGAATTCAGTGATATTTGTAAATAATTCAAACTACTTAAAAAATAATCTGCGACGACAAGTGCAAGGTACTTAACTAGGAATGAACCACAGTGGTCTGCCAGACCTCTGGCAAAATGGTCCATTAAGTCCATTTTGAAGGATGACATACTTCAAAACTAGTTGCTCAGAGACTTATGTCGTCACTTATCTCCCGTCAACAACACGTGAACCTGACCGAAGTTTGCAGCTTTTCAACACCTTAACTTCCACTAAGAAATCCCTTATGGGTAGGAAGAATAGAAAACAATCATTTAAATACAAAATACCATAGGGCGTAGTGAATGATTCATTCCGTTTGACAAATCAGTCAGGAATTTCGCGTTTCAGATCCCAGTTTTCTCATTTTACACTAAGCATACATCAAAAGTATCGACGAGTCTCTGTAATGAGATAATAATAATTTATTATCAAATAATTGTCTCTTACGTGAGGCGTGTCAGTTTACAGGCACGATCAAATCGTTATGCATGGACTCTCGGTAAAGTCTGGACCACTAAATAATGTGAGGCATAAACAAGTTTATAGTACAACGACTATCGAATTATGAAGTCAACACGTAAAATTGGTATGGCACCTCTGTGCTGAACAATATGGTCATAAACATCGGAAGAAATACTTCGTCGCTGAACTACCACAGCTGACGAAAGTGCCATAGATTTTTCATAACGATAAATTAACTGAAATGCCTCATAAACTATAACAAAATTGAATTTTTATCCACATAAATGATTTTGAAGCAGTCTGACAATCCTGAGTACATCTATTGCTTTCCTCTGAGTTTGTGAATAACCTTATTCAGCTAAAGTAAGCATGCGTGAGACAGATTACTCGTCCATCTACTTGCTCAAAAACTGCACCAATACTCTTAGCAGGTGTATCAGCAATGAGTATAGGGTGTACAATAAAATGTAACTTCGAAGAACGCAATCACAATGAACAAACTTCACACTTCGTAAACAAGACTCCTTTTCCTAGTCCCATTTAAATGTGCTAGATGTCAACGATTGAAATAGGTTGCCACAGAGGAAAATTCATTTTTGAAGCCAAAAATGAAATACAGGATAATTGACCATTCTCAAATGTGAAATCTGAGCTAATGGATGAATTATGGCACAGAGATCCACTCATTCATTAAGTACAGCCCTTTAAGATGGCAGATTACGTCACTCATCACTTCCCAAAATGTGGTAGAAGGTAAAATAAATTAAATGTAAGGAGCTGTATTTGAATATTCCAAAACAAGTGCCGATCGTTCCCAGAACTAATGAAGATTGATGTAGAGGAATAATAATGGTAATAATATATTCTCAAACAACAATAAGTTACATGAACCATGTTAGTTCAAAGGTGAGAATAAATTGTTACAAATGCAACAGAGTTTACTGTAATGAGTTAGACACTTAGGCTAATATGCCATAAAACCCACTGGTCATAGAAACACTGGAACAGACTTTTGTATATCACTTTGTGCTTCTAAATACTGTTCCCCGATAAATAACGGAGGTATTTTCGAGGGTTCGTGACGACGTCATGTGCTCCATATGTTTTTGGTGGTATATTACGAGGGTGCCGAAAAATAGAAAGAAAATTAAAAGGGTGGGATGCAGAGCGCCCTTTTTTAAAGCATAACTTTTGTAGTTGTGCGTACACTCCTATTAAGCGTAATTATTCAGTTTCATTGTAATCCAAAGGCATATTTTAATAGCCTTTGCGCTTCGACGACTTCAGCGTTGAACTGTTATCACCACATACTCTAGAAGTCTTTCCATCAAACTTCGAAGTGTAGCAACAAGAACAAACCACTCTAAAGACTAAACTGGTTCAGTAAATCTTTCCTTTTGCAAGATCATATGTGCTCTATGCACTGTTTTTGAAAGATCATAAGGGATTGCCCGTCTTTTAGGAAAGACGAAAAAAATTCTGCGAGCTCAATTTTCATTCTTTACTGCACTTAGCGCATTCATCTGCCAAATATCTAACTAAAACATCGAAATTTTCCATAAAAGTCAATAAAGATGACTTTCGCTTTCGGATTTTTCAAACTTTTGAACTTATTATTAACGGTCAGGTTTCACCTAATGCAAGCTTACATGGTATGACGAACTGTCATCTTTAAAATGCAATTTGAAATATCCTCGTATAGGCAGTTCGTTTCCATTAATTCAAAGTCTTTTTACTTCAAAAGTTCACTTTAGAACATCAAAATATGAAAACTTCAAGTTTTTGAGTGAAATAATGGATTCAGTTTTGGTGCTTGTATGAACCAACGATTCCTTTGTACTTGTTGAATGCTTGACTTCGCATTCCAAAAACAGTACATTCGCTCGTGCTTACCTAATATTTCTTGATCCAAATGGTTTATATATGGGATTACTAGTTTGTTCTAATTCTGATTATCATTATTGGTGTCGCGATAGAGCCTGCGACAGAAAAGTTAGATATTCACTTAACTTCTAAAGATTTTGAGGATCATTTGGAAAGATTTAAAATCTGGAGCATGATCAAGAAAGATATAAGAGTGATAAAGTCGTGGCACATTTCCTCACATTCATTAGGAAAAACGAATATAGCTTAATAAAAACTTTGACAAATGGAAAAGCCTATCTCACTTCTCTATGCAACTCTTAATGAACTATTATTAAATTATGTAAAGTACACTAGTTTCGTATGTCGTTAGAGAGCAAAATTTCATAAAATGATCCGTCAGAATGACCGAAAGGTTAGGGAACTCATCTTTGAATTGCAGAGTTAAGTTGTCAAATGTAATTTCGATGATCAACTTCATGTGCAACTGAGGTACCGGTTAATTGCACACACCGGATCTGGAAAGATAGCTGTAAGAATGCCGAACTGTTCCTTTCAAGATGCTAGAATTGCATGTATTATTTACGAGGCAGTGAATGAACTTGATTTCTAGTCGACGAAAATTTCTAATATTTTACTTAGTCGTCATGATGAAATACAATCTCAGGGTCAATCAAACTTGCGTTCGTTTAATAGTGATTCCTATCCTCGTGTTAATATGAAGGGTGTTTCAACAAAAAATTGCAAAGCAAACCAAAGGGGTGAGATCAAGTGTGGTAAATGTTTATCCAGTGGCACATTTCATTCTCGTAATTCATGTGCATTTCGTTATGCTAAATATTTTAAATGTGTTAAGATAGGTCACATCCAGTCGGTCTGCAAAGCTACTGTTCATTTCGCCTCAAGTAGTAGAAATTCTTTTAATTTCGATCCCAATAATTCGACTGTTTCTAGTGTTCACTTATCTTTATCCACCATCTCCAAATGTGATGCTCATATTCAAAAGCGACTATATACATCCCTTAGTTCATTTCATGATTTTATTGTGGACACAGGCAGTATAGATTTCATTATTTCACCCAAGAATTTGAAATATTTAAATCTTAACGTTGTGGTACGACCCACTGAAGTCTCAGTGTTGGAGATTACTGGACACAGACTGATCATACGAGGATTTTGTGAATTGCTAATGAAAGATGATAATTCTGCATACAAATAATAATAAAAATAACGATAATTTATTCTCAAATAACAGTCTGTCACATGAGGCATGTCAGTTTACAGTCAAGGTCAAATTGTTACAAGTGATACAATTTTCACCGCGGTAAATTACTCGGCTGTGTTGATATTTCACAAGATATGAATTTTGATGGTTTCAATCAGTATCGCAGTTGGCGCGCTTTGTGAAGGTTGCGTTGCCACGTGCGACTGATGGACGAGAATAGATCCACATGAAATGGGGGGCTTCTAAACACCACAACCTTATATCCCTCTGGAATATCTGAGATTTTAATGATGGTGCAGGACGAACTTACCCGTTCCATATCTGTTTTAGGTGACACATCTCAAGTGGGATGAAACAGGGTGCAAGAAAAAGAACGGACGAGAAGCAGAACAGATAATGTTCATGAATGAATAGTTTAGGTATGACTACTCAGCCTAATTCTCTTCTACTAAAGTATTTATAAACATGAACATTCTAATAGGTTAAACAAAATAAGTGTAAATAAGTTATGAATGGATAAAAAACTGACAAATGGAGGTGGTTCAGAAAGAAGCTTATAGTATGGGATTATGTGCAGTTATAAAATATAGTGCTGAAAACAGTATTCTGATACACAAATGGCTGTTTCCCTTTTTTGTCGAAGCTGTTTGAGCCCTTTTTTAGAATTCATAGGGTCTTGAGTAGGCTTCGTTCTTAGCGAATTGTCTAGTTTGCTTGTAGTAGAATTACTCGGTAGGAAGTGAAACCAATTCATTGTTCTAAACACGATTCAATGAGGTATTCTGTAAAATAAAACAGGACCAATACCATTAATTCGTGACATTCCATTAGACCATAAGGAGCCGTAATTAAACAAAATGTTCTGCTCTACAGATATGCGTGAATTGAAGTTATCTCCTCACCATCATGTTTACTGGTCAGTAACGCCACCCTCCCTCCTTTTGTGATGTTAGGCTCTCTTACGTTTGCGGTAAGTATGAATACTGCTTTAATCATAGTCCATAGTTGGAATACACTGTTTCTACCAGTTCCATGTTACAAGCAAATCAGATGGGTAAAGCATTTGCATTATGGGTCACATAGTCATTTAGTATATCACGCTGTTAAGAAGATAAATAATGTTAAAAGTTTGTGACGTTTTAGCCAGGCAAACAGGACTGTAAATACTGGGTTTAAGGAATTTGAAAAGGCCTAAAATGGAGTTGTCTTTCCTAGTTTGTAAAGAAAATTGTAATGCTTTACTTAAAGAATTGATAGCTACGTGTGCCAAGTGCAGTGGAGGTATGAAAATTCAGCCTATAAAACTTCAAGTACAAGGTGATCCAGTCTTTCTTAAGAGACGAATAATTCCTTATGGTCTTCGAGAAACAGTACATAAGACATTGAACAATTTGTGTGCGAAAGGCATAATTGAACCGATCCAGTCCTCAGCATGGGGTACTCCTATTGTTACGCCACTGAAGCCGGACGGCAAGACCTCTAGAATATGTGGTGACTATAGATTAACACTGAACTCCCGTTTCATGAAACAAACCTGCACGACGGTAGAGGCTGAAGATATTTTAAATCGACTTCATGGTTCTAAAGTGTTCTCGAAAGTTGACCTAAAAGATGCTTATCTTCAAATCGCTTTAGATCAATCTTCATTTATTTTGACGACAATTAACACTCTTGGTCTTTTCAAGTACGATTTCCTTCCATTTGGTCTAAGTTGTTCTCCTGCCATATTTCAGGAAGTTATGAATAAGTAGTTGGTGATGTTGAAGGTGTTGAAGTTTGTCAAGTTGATCTCATTGTTCATGGTTCTGATAGGGTAGTTCATGATCAGAGGCTTATTGCTTTATTGTGTCGTTTAATTCGAATGTCTTGAATACCTAGTTGGTGGTAATGATTTTGAACCAGATATTAAACGACTAACTCCACTGACAAATTCACCGTCTCCAAAAAATCTTACGGAATTACGTTCACTAGTGGATGCTCTTCAATACTATCCCGGTTTTATTCCTAATTTTCTTGTCGTGCAAATTGTTTATCTAATATTTCGACATCCGATTCATCCAAATGGAGTGGGGAACAAGAGCCATGCTTACGAAGCCTACTAAAGTTTCTTCAAAGTGATGCTGTTCTTCGAACTTAATCCCCTAGTGTACATTCTGTGCTCATTACTGTTGCGTCGCCTGTGAATATTGGCTCAGTTTTGGAGTAGGAAGGTAGACCAGTTGCGAAACTTACTGTTAGTTAACAAGGTTATTCACAGACTCAGCGAGAAGCATTAGCTGTGTTTTGGGTTGTCAAAAGACTTCATAAATATCTATTCAGAAAGAAATTCACTATTATTACTGATCATGAAGCTTTAAAGTTTATTTATCACTCTGAAAATTCCTTATCACGTTCCTCAGCTGCTACGACTCAGCGATGGAGTATTGCTTTAAGTGCATATGACTACACGTTTCAGCAGAGGAGTTCCCAAAAATTCAACGCGTTGACTACATTTCTCGACAGTCATTACAAGATAGACCTGTTGATACTTCAGACTGTTTGTTAGTGCAAACTTTACCAGTGAGGCGTCCAGATCTCATTAGAGAAAGTCGTTGATACTTTGGATGTATACTGAATGCTATACGGAAAGGTTGAAATGCTAATCTGAAACGTAGATTCCCCGTATATTTTTCAAAGCGGGATGAGCTATCCACTACTCCTGGTGGTATTTTGTGTTTAAATGAGCGTATAGTTATCCCTCCATCATTTCGTAAATCTGTCCGTGAAGATCTTCACAGTGGACATTTAGGTGTTGAGAAAATGAAGTCATTGGCAAGGCTTACATTCTGGTTTAATGGTATAGAGTGCAGACATTTGTTAACTGTGCCTTAGCACCCTTGTTTTAATGTTCAGGCAGAAAACTTTGCCAGGACATTGAAAACTGCTATTGATCCTATTACCGCCTGAACATTTAATGAGCTGGAGAGGGGAGTACGTACTTTTTAATGCAATATAGAAGTGTCAGACATGCTGTGACGATAGAGTCTCTATCAAATCTATCAAAAGGAAGAATTCTTCGTTCAATCATGTGGTGTTACGAGTGTGCAGAAGTTACATATTATTTTGGAGATGATCATCGACCAATCACGGGGATTGTGGTGAAGAATGTCTTGAAATATATGATACGAATTCTAGACATCAATGACTTACGTATACACAACCGACATGTTTAAGGTTTACAGGAATGAGGTTTACCATATGATAGATTTCAGCACTACTTCAGTGTACTGTTGACCATGTTTCCGCGAAAACGAGAGTCTTCCAAATAAACGCCTGTTTATTTAGTCCTAAGCATGAAATTGATTAGGACGATTTAGCAACGTACTGGAATTTTTCATATTGTAAAGTTTAATTTCATATACTGCTCCACAATAAATACATACACTTCTATCACCTTGTAAGGAGCGTTTAGGCATTTGAATGAGCTTTTTTGCCTGATTTGATTTTCAAATTTTTAAATCTTACCTGTAAACTGGCATGCCTCATGTAACAAACTGTCTTTTGAGAATAAATTATTATTACTAGTACAATTAATTGAAAGCAAAGATGAACATGAGATTTGTCATTAGATTACACTTGTCTGCTTGTTTCTGCAATTCAGAAATAAATTCACGAACCTTCTGGCTGTTCTGATGAATCCTAATATGAAATTTTGCTCTTTTAAGTTACTGGAATCATTTCCACTTAACATGATTTAATAGAGTTTCTTTCGGGGTTTCTTAGGTAAATGCATACAAATTGCCTGAAAATTTCAAATTTACCAGTTGCTGTAGGCATCTTTTCTGATGAACTAGGCATAATGAGTCGCAATTTTATCATCTTTAATATATTTACGAGTCATATTCTATATTTCGAAGTTTTCAACACACTCGAAGACTTCATGATTTGAATATGTATACATTAATCCAGTGTTAGGTTCAATCAAGATGCTAATATGTTTATTGGCAATGTTGTAATTCAGGTTGTCTCATAACCATGTTTATAACATTACTGAAGTCAGGGAGAACACGGTGAGGATATCTGTATGAATCCATATAATACGAAGGAATTAATATATAGGACATACCCCAGAGTGAGCCAAAAGAGAAAAAAATGCATAGATGTCACCAACAAAATGTAAAGAACTATCAAAGGAATGGTCAAGAGAAAAAACACATATGGACAAACTTTCTTATTCATTCTTAGAAGACGCGTGTAATTTGATTCCACGGTCTGTACCAGATTTCTTTAGAATAGAAGTTCTGCTGGTAATTATGGTGAGGTATCGAGCATTAGCAATATGAAGGCAGATGCGACATATGAGCCTAATATCTGAAACGTCCTTAGCGAATCTCATATCACACTCCTGGAGGTTATAATGACTCTTACTTCAATCTATTTTAGAGCAGTGGGCCATCTGTTTGACATGTTTTGTCGACACTATATTGATTTGTAAATACAAGGCAGATCTATTCGTATTTTTATCCGTTTATCAATTACCACTTGTTAAGATAATTGGGGAATGGATTACTAGTAGCATTTTCAGCTTAGATATATCTCTTGATGACTGTGATATATATCATATTCGAAGGTTGAATAGACAAGGTGGCAGCTGTTATAATTGTCCACTAATGTCTGGACTCACTCGCGTGTTAGATACTGGGATAAAATAAATTACAAAACTTTTTGAGTGTTTCTAAAGTCCCCGAAGTCATATCGCTCCCCATCCGGCTGAGCTAGCTGTCAATCCAACCTATGTACAGGGTAAATAGAAATATTAGTAGAGGCCTTTACACTAGCTCTATCCTCACCATTCACATTCAAGATTATTTGCAGGGTTATCAATATGCCCAAAATTTTTAAGTTTACAATCAAGTTGTTAACTGAATATTACAGGCATGAAGGGTGAAATCAACGGGTAGGTAGCTTTAATGGACTTAAAAATATCTCGGCCTCAGTCTTCACCTGTGAGCTTACTCACCATAGTGTGTATAATAGAAAAAAGTTCTGAGATAATGATCATAATATTTTTATTTGCAGACTTGACGAAACTGTCTTGCTTTGGAAAGACCATTGAAAAGTCGATTGTAAGAACTACCAAACTTACTGAACAAGCTTGACTTGTATACCTTTGTCAAAGCACTGCGGTTAAATCAACCGACGTTTTATAGGGCCAATGAAATGTCACTGAGTCCTAGCCAAATTATTCAGCAATTCAGTCTCTATATTTTGAATAGTTCACAGATCCTTGTCAAGTTAAGGGACAACCAACGCGCATCATTTAATTGCACTCCATGGGTTGGCCCATGCGATGGTAGTCTCAACTTCTTCCTTGTACCTACGTTTACTAATGTATTTCTCCGATAACATTATTTGTGTTATACGGTTTTCAGATCAGCCATAGTATCTTGGTATGACGAAGGGGTAATCCAGGTTAGGTGTTGATCACGATGTGTGACTTCAAAGTTAGCTGTTGGTCACATCATTTCGGTCTGACTCGGTTGGGCTCCTAATCATTCGACTTAGACCATCTACGTTAGTGATCTACAATTTTGTTACATTAGTATTATTTTCGTCAAAGTAGCACTTTCAGGATACTGGAAACCTAGAATTGCTGAGTCTCTGTTAATGACAACTTATACGAAAAGAAAACTTTGAAGACGTGATAACCTGAAAAGGTTACCCCACCAGTTACCATAAAAGAAAGATTTGTTAAGTCAGGGATCAAACACGAGCAAAAAGAAATAACATAGGATTACGTACTATCAAGTTTCGTAATGACTCCTCTGCAATTATCTAAGTCCCTCCTAATAAATCTGAATGTTCTATAGCGAGAGGAAGAAGAAACGTTTTTGGTGAAATGAGATATTCTGAGACGAAATAAACGATAAAGTACGAGGACTTCCTCTTATCACCAAGTCAAATAAGTACCGGAAGTCTCTAGACAAGTGTGAGGGGTTTAATCTTATTTCTCATATACATAAGCAACGCACTAAAAGCCGAGAAATCTGTGAGTGCTTGTTTATCTTCTGATGACTTCAAAATAATATCAGGTTTTTGGCCCATCAATTCAAACAAAGGTGTATTCCAGGTCCTTCCTATGTAAATAGTAATTGTTACCATATAACTTTGACAGGTGCAGATCCGAACATATAGAAATGAATAATCTGAAACTGGCAATTTTTTGAAATAGATGTAGAGTTCAGAGACGTAATATTGGATTTTGATATTATTTATTTGGGGAGTCCCCAAAACGCATTAGTTTTCAAGCATTGACAAAACAACATTTAGGCCTTTGCTGAACAGTTACTAGTTTGATAGAGTTGTTTCGTATCTCAGAAAAGACTATATGACTTCTTTTCATTCAGTTTTATGAAATTGAATATAGGGCTACTTCTAATGGACTGTAGCGCGCCGTATGATTCTGTAATTGCGTTACTTATGGATTTTTCGTGAGTTCGTTTGTTCATCTTGCGATCTCATGGCATCTTAATGTCAGTTCAGAACAATTTTAGGTTACACGGAACAAAAGTAATGTTTCTTTATTATTTTCTTGGTGTCTTAGCCAGATCGAAGTAGACGTTTTATCTTGTGCAGGCTAGCGTCTTAATCTTCCTATTTTCAAGAAATGTTTGCCCGTTTTGAGTAGATTTTAGGAAAGCCGTAATAGAAAAATTGGGACAGTTTTAAGGAAGTGGCACAAAAACTTATAAATTTTTTCCAAACCTGGGAAAATTAGGGGTTTTCGCAATAGTTCTCTAGAATCTTACAAGGCTTCGGGGTTTTTTCCCAAAGTCCTCCAAATCATTTAAAAAACTGCCAAACTCTTCTCGGACTTGTGAAAAACCACAAATTTTACTCAAAGTTTCCCCGAAATGGGAAGATTGGGCTAAGCGTAGAATTTTATTTCATAAATTCTGTGTATTATCAGTGATACAGTTTTTTTCTTTCGTGTTGTTTGTTCAGTAATTTGGCGAATGAGCTATGGACCAGGAGATTTTCATTCTAGGCTTTCCTTCGTATTTAATGTTAGGGTTTCAAACTGAAATTTCTCTCCACCATCTCGTTAAAATTCTTGGTAGTACTGTTATCACCAGAATACTTCGGATGGTTTGTGATTTAGGCTGTAGAGTTGTCTGTGTCTGCGACAAAGTTTTGCTCCTTATTGGACGGCTTGCCATTTTCATTGACAACTTGATGGCATCTACTCCCTCACATCTGCATTAAATTCAGAGATTACATTGGTAGTTCAAGGATTTAGTTTGGGTAGCTGCAAATTTCCATTGATAAGACTACATATATTCTTGGTTACCTGAGATTGCGCACATATTTCACCAGGTTCTGATATTTTGCTTCATATTTTAGCAAGTGCATAGTGTCGTATATTCATCTAATCTATGTCAATCTTATATGATCATCATTAAGGTTTATATTTATAAATGCCACGTTTTGCTGGTAAGGGCTCTTCGTCGATGAGTTGAGCTTTAACAACTACATCATGTAGTATACTAAGTGTAATCACCCTCTACTAAACTGCTATCAAACCGTTTTACAGTCTAAAGATGACTTGGAAAGTGGACATTTATCGGTATGGTAAACAAGTGCTTGTTTGTTTGTATCCTACTCTGTTAAATTTCCTAGGATAATCTATTTCTGTCAACCGGATATCCATTGAAATTCAAGCCGATTCTTGTAACCAGACATGTTTACTTTCACATTCACTAATGGTGAATATCTTAGGGTTGTAATTATAAATAAGATATTTGGTTTGGCGCTTCCAATTTCAAATGATATTGCTTCATTAGGCCGTCGAAACTCCTTGCATGTGACCGTATATACGTAGATGTGGTTCTCGTAACTCGGCGAAAACAACGACGATTAAAGTTCTAATGTTTAGATTTTTGAAGTGATGATCAATATAAATCGTAATGTCTTACTAAAAATTGGGATTACTTTCGAGTGGTACACATAAAGGTTAGGTAGTATTTCTCTAAATTCAATATAAAGTAGTTGGTTAGGTGATTTTTAAAAATGCATTATTAAAAATGTTATAGTATGATATTACTCCAGAGGACAAAATTAGTTTCATGCAGTTGGTTCTCTTCATTGAATTTGAACAAAGCCAAAACAACAATTGAGGAAGAACAACATGGATTCATTATATTTCGTGGTTTCCCATCTGTCGCTTACAACCATATATGTATTAAAATGTAACATTGAGTTATGATATAATGTGCATCAATTGGCATTGATGACGGAAAGAATTAGAACAACAAAGTTTATCAATAGTAACTATAAATAGATATCCGTGTAATAACAGTTGTGTGAGGTCATTTGGAGATGGAGTCCTAAAAGCATAGGAGGGCGGGTGAGACAGTAATCAAATGAAGTCCGGAGGCAGATAATACAGATTGTGTGCCAAGTATAGAATTTGTGAAGAACTTACGTAAAATTCAAATCACCAAAATAGATATAGAAGATTTGAAGCGTTGAGACGATAATTGTATAGAATTAGGAATCGATAAGGTGGGTTGCGTAATAATTAAACAGGATTTGAAGAGGCTTACATAAGTTTAGAGAATTGAGTGAATGAAAAAAACTAACGAACTAAGGGGTGATTTCGGTGTAAAATAAGAATTAGTTTGATTAAGACCACATAACAAAGTAAACACTAATAAAATAATAATGATACCAATGGGAAATAACGATCTACTAGGGTAGTGATAAGTCGATTACTGTCTCTTTCTGGATACATAATTTAGATTTGAGTATCTTTATTGCCACTACTTCGGTAAACCAAAGAGACGCTGTGTTTGTATGTCTGCTGATAATTTTGAAGGGTTGAGGAATATCAAACGTATTCCCGGTATCAATCAAATGCAGAGCTATTGCACTATATGGAGTTTTTGCACCTCTCAGTCTCAAGTTGTTGGGAACATGTACTCTTCTCTTTGTTCTTCTAATCTATGCGTTTTAGCACGTACATGTAGATTGGTAAATTCGCAAAATTAAATCTTCTCGAGATGATTATATAATTATCTCATAGTTTAAGTGGTCGTTTATTTATAGTTTTTAAGTATTTACTCTTAAGTTTATGGATTACTTTCACAGTTAACAATAAAAAATCTAGTCCGTTTGCTTGTATGTGTCTTTTAGTGACTTTCATGTTATTTAGTTAAGGACAGGTCTTAGATTCACTGATGAATAAACTTGGTGATTAGTTCTTTATATTCCATGATACTTCAAGTCAGTTTTACAGAAGCAGCAGGATTGATATTGTTACCAAGTCTCGTTTCTTATATTCTTATTTTAAAATTCAGACAAATCTACATGAATATAAAATGGAATAAGTTAAAATTTTCGATCGATAGTTACTATTTTGGAATATGTTTGCATGTAGACAGCCTTAAGTAGGCCGCTCTCAACTGTAAATTCATTCTCCCAATATTCTTAGATTGTTAAAGTCCAGTGAATCTTAGCGTAGATTTCATGTGAGTTATCTTAACTACGAAATATTTTCAAAGGGACTTTGCGAATCACTGTTCGACTTTTAGACGTCACCGTAATAATCTATTAGCCGAGTCCTATTAACAAAAGTACACAACTCTTTTCCTGTATCCTCAGAAATTACACCTGAGCATTTATAAGTGAATGTCCGGCACTTTAGACGGATCCCAAACCAATGGTGCTCATAGGCTCCAGTGTCCTGCGGGAACAAATGGCGTATGAACCAATCGTTGGTCACCGGCCACCATGGGACTGCATCTCCTCACGATGCTCCACTGCCTTGTGGATCAGACCTTTGGGTCAAAGGCTCAGAGTGTGGCCCCCTAAGGAAACCACCTGCTTCTGTCTAAGCACCCGGGCAGTATCACAGCTCATACACAAATATGATGAAATGTCGATATTTATGGAAAATACTTGTCTTGCTTCGATTAACAATCATGCGATTCACATTATTATCATTATCATTACTATTACTGTTATTATTATTATTTACTACGTTCTCGAGTCACTGCCTGGTTGAAAATTGTATGTTACTACTGAATATGAGTACTGAAGCAGTTTTTCTGAAACCACGTGCACCATTCAAACTGGCTGCCTTCAACGTTTGCACATTTATGCAGGTTGGACAACAGATAGGGCTAGCTATGTCTTTAGAAAGTCTTAATATCGATGTCTGCTGTCTATCTGAGACCCGTATTCAAGACTCTGGTGAAGTACTACAAATTCGCTCTCCATCTGTCGCTTCGAAAAGCTTGTTTTACGTGCGCTTATCCGGGGACCCTGTGGCATCTTCATCTGGTCTTGATGGCGTTTGTGTCTCACTAAGCGCGAGAGCTGAGGCAGCACTAATCGATTGAATCCCCATTAACAGTCGGTTATGTGCTGTTAGATTAGAGAGTTGCATCAAAGTGAGAAGAAATCGGCGTGAGAAACGATGTCTTTTCGTCATCGCCTATGCCCCGACAGATTGCAGCCCGGATGCAATCAAGGGTGAATTATACAACCAGTTATCTGATCTACAGAAAGTGCGTTCGACAGATATTGTAGTACTAGCCGGAGACTTGAATGCTCAGGTCGGGCGTCTAGGCACAGAAGAGAGTCGTTTAGGTAGCCGATGGGGACTTGTTAGTCGCAGGACAGATAACGGGGACTGTCTACTACAACTATGCACAGACCACAACCTGTTTCTGGCTAGCACTAACGTCCGGCACAGTCATCGCCGATGTGCCACCTGGCATCCTCCTTTCGCGTCCCAAGCCTGGACTCAGACTGATCACATCGCGATCAGCTACCGCTGGCGTGGTTGTGTATAAGACTGCCGCTCCTTTTGGAGTACCTATATGGACTCGGACCATGCCTTGGTCTGCGCCAATCTTACATTACTTTTCAGTGGCCAACGAAGTGACCGCCACCAACGGATTGATGTTAGCAAGCTGGTTGCAACTTCTGTTGCAAGTTGTTGTGGGTTCGCGAAACGTCCCGCTTATAAGCATTGGGTTTCTTCAGGTTCCCTACAACTCATTGAAGCCCGTCGGTCTACTCCAGGTGACAGTGAGTTTGACCACAAACGAAGGATGTTACATAATGAAATTGGGCAAAGCTTGCGTAAGGACCGAGAAGCCTGGTGGTCGGAGCGTGCTAATGAGCTGGAAGCAGCAGCTGCATCTGGTAATTACCGGAAGCTCTTCCAACTCATCCGAGCCACTAGCAGCAAGAAGTCTGGTGTGAGCGAAACAATCTGCGAGGATGATGGGATGCCAATCACTAACATCCATCGACGTCTTGGACGATGGGCAGTTTTTCGAAGGGCAGTTCAACTGGCCTGCTGCTCCGGCAGCACCGGTCAGACTGTCCTGCTCTGCATGGCTGGTGACGACTGATCAACCAGATGAGGCGGAATTCCTCAAGGAACTCCAACTCTTGAAGCGCTACAAATCACCTGGCCCAGATGACTTACCTCCGGCCCTTTTTAAAGATGGCGGTGGCTTTCTGCGTAAGGAACTGACGGCGTCGTTTACAAAAATCTGGGAACTAGAGAGTGTACCAACGACATGGAATGAGTCGATAGTTGTCCCTATCTTTAAAAAGGGTTCACGTAGTCCCTGTAGCAACTATCGGGAGATAGGTCTACTTCCGATTGCGTCCAAGCTATTGGCTTCCGTCATACTTCGTAGGTTGTTCAAAACCCGAGAAAGATTGACTCGCGGGGAGCAGGCTGGGTTTCGTTCTGGCCGAGGATGTATTGATCATATCTTCACCCTCCGCCAAATGTTAGAACACCGTCATACTTATCAAAGGCCAACAATCTTAGTGTTTCTTGACATTAGGGCTGCCTTCGATTCGTTGAACAGGACTGTTCTCTGGGATTGTCTATTGAAGAAGGGTGTGCCTGAGGAGTTTATTAACATCCTAAAAGCCCTATATACAAATACCTCAGGCAGAGTGAGGGCATACAACCACCTCTCTCTATTGTTCCATTCGAGCAGTGGGGTTAGGCAGGGTTGCCCAATCTCACCATTCCTCTTCAACTTTGCCATCGATGACATACTGGAAACAGCTCTGATGGATGTAAGTAATGGCTATGTGGATCTGTTGCCTGGAGAAGTTCTCGACATTGAGTATGTGGATGATATTGTCTTACTGTGCGATAATGCCCAAGCAATACAATCTGCACTTAATCAGTTGGTAATCAGTGTCCGTAGGTATGGTATGTGCTTTGCACCTTCGACGTGCAAAGTACTTCTACAAGACTGACAGGACTCTAATCCTGTACTCACTCTGGATGGTGAGCAGATAGAAGTAGTCGAGAAGTTCGTGTATCTGGGTAGCTGCATAAGTGCTGGTGGGGGTGTGAGTGATGAGATCAATGCACGTATAGTGAAAGCCAGAGCGGCTTATGCCAATCTGGGCCATCTTTGGTGCCTTCGTGATGTTAGTCTGGCTGTAAATGTTCGGATCTACAACGCGTCGGTGAGAGCAGTTTTGCACTATGTTTGTGAAACCTGGCCTCTCCGAGTTGAGGATGTTAGACGACTCTTTGTGTTTGTTCATCGTTGTCTCCAACGGATTGCTGACATCCAGTGGCAACACCATGTTAGTAACGCATAGGTTCGGCATCGTGTGTTCGAGCACAGAGACGATAATGCAATTGGTGTCACCATCTTAAAACACCGACTTCGGTGTCTTGGACATGTTCTACGAACGTTGCTTCAGAGAATTCCACGTCGTGCGTTATTTGCCGACTCTGGGACTGGTTGGAAAAAGCGGAGAGGTGGTCAGTGTATGATATGGTTTCTGGGTATGAAAGAAAGCTGCAAAGGACTGGCTTCTGTCGGTCCTTCACGACTCCCTGTCTGGGGTCAGAGAAATGGTGCAACACAGTGGCTAGAGACGTTGTCAGATACGGTTAAGAACAGAAGGCAGTGGCGATCCTGCTGTAACCTTCTTTTACTTTCTTCATAAAAAGTGGTTGTAACTTCCTTAACTGAAAGATTTCTTCTGATTGTACCTTTCCGTTTCCCCCATTACTATTATTATTATTATTACACTACCTTACACTAATCTGTTCGTTACTTTGTTTTACGCTCCTTACCTTTTTTTTCTCTTCGATTTCTCGTTGTTTTGTGTGGCGCATATATATTTTGTGCCCTCTTGTACCAATATTTGGGTGTTCAAATAAAATAAAATAAGTCTTTAAAACAATTTAGGACTAAAAATATAAAACATTATCTATGTCAGCCTAGTGTTTACAAATCAATAACTTCTATTTTTTTTGTTATGCTGAAATGAACTTGCTTTTTTAAATATTAGTTACATTAAGGTAATCAATTTACGCTTATATTTCAACTTTCTATTTTTAAATAAACTAAATTATATTTTAAGTGTATTTTTATATATATTCCAGTGACAGAGTTAGGCCTTGAACTTAATACAAGTTCATAGTACAATACAAAATTTTATAGATTGGAACAAAAAGCAGGAAAGATCATTATTATAAAAAAAATTAGTTGTAACAAATAGTCATTGTTTTCTAGACACAAACGATGATTACAATTATTTTTCCTCAGTATGTGTATGTGCAACAAGTTCTACATACACAGGTATATGACTTCATTGGGTTGATAGCTTAGAATTCGGGTTGAAAATTCATTATACATTAATTATCAATAAAACCGATTATATAAGGTAGCTCTGCTGAAGGTATGCATTGCCGAATAAAACCCGTAAAAATTTATTTGCCTTGAAATCTGTCAAACTTGTGTAAACATTTCACTTAGGAATATTACAAAATGGTTAGGGAACTTTTACTTTTAAACACTCAAATGAACTCGTATGTTATAGCTTTTGTAACTATCAACTGGTCCGTCATCCTGACCTTTCATAGTGATATCGAGGAAAACTTCCCGTTGAAATTATATTTCTCGTCATTTAAATTTGTGAGGTTTTCGTTTTAGTGTATTTTATTGTAGAGCGTAGGTTAGTCCGGAACGTTTATATTTATTATATATGGGACTCAGTTGATCATGTTTTTACCGGTTACGTAATAGATGAATAGTGATAATTAGGAAACAAATATGATTATGTGTAATTGAATTGATGCTATGACATTTGATTCAGTAGTAACATGTGTAAAAAGATAACTGATTTGTATCTAGATATGTAGATATTAAGTTAAATTCTTGATTATTATCAACAGTGTTTTTTACTGAGCAGCACGTGCCAATCATAAAAATTTCTGATTTATTTTCTTGAATAATTCCTCATGATATCAAATTATCCGAACTGTTGTTGCATACGCTCCGACCGACTGCAGCCTGGATGAAGTAAAAATGGATTTTAAATAAAGCTTTCTGAACTTCATAAAGCTGAACACTCAGACATAGTACTAGTAGCAGGTGACTTTAATGCTCAAGTAGGTAGCTTGAACCAAACAGAAAGACATTTAGGTGGGTATTTCGGTATTCCGGCTTAGCGAACAGATAATGGTGACCATCTGCTGCAACTGTACTCAGACAATCGTTTATTTTTAGCGGATACTAATTTTAAGCATAAGAAGAGGCATCGTCTTACATGGTGACCCCTTGCATCGATGGACTTAAGCATACCATATTTTCATCAGTCATCGTTGGAGAGGGTCGATAGAAGACTGTCGCTCGTTCTGGAATACATATTTAGACTCTGGTCAAGCTCTGATACGGGTACGCATTTGCTTGCGCCTCACTAGACGCAGAAGAGCCAAGTTAAGACGACCCATTAGAGTTGAACTCAGTGATGAGAAGTGTTATAACTTGCAGTTTCGTGCCTTTGGTTCTTTGTTTTTCATCCCGTCGCCAATTATTATAACTTGTGGGTTTGTGCCCCCATCAATGTATAATGTAATGATACCGCCAATTAGTTAACACTAATTTATCAACCGGCCCAATAACGCATAATACCCATACCAGCAGTCTAGAGTCCTTATCGGTCCTGCTTCCTGTCTAGCCCAGTCTGTTAATTTCAGAACACAGATCTCAGCCTCTGCGATATGAATAATTTATTCCAAACATACTGAGTTTATATACCAACTTAACAGACCACATCGTACCATAAAATAGGAAATAACATTTGTACAAGATTTGGCCAATTGTGGCTGTGAATGTGGGAAATAGTAACTGATAGACAGGATATAACTCAGGAATGGGCCACATGTTACGTATGCCTGAACACATTATCACGACGCACAATGCTGACTAGTGTTGGAGACGGCTGGAAGAAAGTTGGCGCCTGGTATTTACAGACGATAAAGAGTTGTCCGTGTTAGGTGTTTAAGGAAGTCCAAACTAGTAGTTCTCTTCATAATCAAAACTTATGGTTATATATAAAAAATATCCACTTAATCGAAACTCGTGTCGTAAATTAAAGTTAGGTTTTTAGTATAAAAATAGGGATTACAAACAAGCTAATTTTCATGTCTGATTGTCATAAAACTTTTATATTTATGGTATATCAGCATATCTTCCATTTACCGTATGTACTGTCCGATTTTTTGTGTATCTTTGTTTCAACGAAAGCAAAATCCAGTAATTGGTGTTATTGTGTAATGTCAAATATATTTAAAAGGACTGGATTTTAGTGCAAACAAAATTCTTTTATTTTTTCTGCATAATTATATGTATATCCATTTTGCTCTTTCTAATAAAGGAGATAAAATGAAGATATGTAAAATAGGAAGTAGATCAGAATTCAACTTTGTTCGATAATTGGACTATCATTTCCGAATTTTAATGTGTTTCATAATACTTGTTATTTGAGCGGAGATTATTGGTAATAGATGTTTAAAATGGATATTTGGATTTTAGATTGAAATTCTAGTGAGATATGATTGTTTCGAAGATAGTCGGAAGTAACTTTTGTTAAACTGATGTTCTTAAGTTATTTGTTTGTATTTCAGTTTTCTGTGAATTTGAAGTCAGTCGTAATTAGCTGACAAGCTGGCAAATATCGATTTACCATAGTTGCCACACCATATTAACTCACGGAAGATGAAATTAACAAGATGAACAGTCAAGGAATCGGAATAATCACAGCATCAATGTTTGTAGAAAGATTCTAATGACTACTTTACTGTGAAAAGTCTTACATTGTTGTCTTTTGCTTGTTTGTTTAAGTATACCTTATGAATCGAAGTGTTGGCTTCCCATGAATAGTTTGATTAATAAAATACCCGAAAGAACACCAAATTCATGCATTTAGTTTCCCTTATGAATTTGGGTTAAAGCCAGAACAACTGAAGCAGAATAATATAGATTCATTTCATGTGAAGGCTTTTCCCCCAACTGTTTACATCTATATTCATACTAAAATATGACATTAAATAATAAACGGTGGTGACTGGGATTTCTGCTAATATTCATCCCGATTTTTCAGTCACCTATGTCTATTGCTCAATATAATGTTATATTTCAGTATAAATACGGCTGTAAGCAGCCTGTAAATATAATGAATCCACATTATTCTGCCTCACTTTCCCAGACTGCTAATTGATTGATTATACTGAATAATGCAACGTGGCCTCGTAATAGCCGGTTACAAGACTGAATTTATCAAACTGACATGTTTACTGATAGGCCTCAACGATAATAAAATTGAAGGACCAATTATTCACTCAGTTTTAATTTCCTTCTTTACCTAATGAAACTAAACACTTTCTTGAATGCTAAAGCGTATGTTATTAGAAATTACAATATTCATGGTCTTCCTATATAGGTTATTGAGTATTAAATGATTTGAGTCACCGGTAATTCATTTGTCCGTTAGGATAGTATACTAAATATATATATATATATATATATATATATATATATATATATATATATAAATGACGAATCAAATGTTTCTTCTTCACAAAGTCCATATTTTCATCGTTCCCAATTTTCTCACATCAGTCAGTCAGAAATAACTCATGAGGCATCATAAATATGTATTGCCCCAAGCTGTCACGCTAAAAGTCGATAGAAAATTATTTTTACGCTGCTGACAATTTTAAATTTATCAAATACTGACTTACCCATATGCCTCCCTGTTACCTCTGCTAATAACAATGGATTTTATTCATACATTTTTGACTCAGTTCCTGAAACTTGCTACTCCATGAATAGTCTTTTTTTATAGCTGTATTTTGGTTGAATTTAATCTCTATTTCGTTTAAGTGATTATCATCTCAGCTTGAAATTCGCACAGTTACTTAATTCGCCTCTATTGTTTTCAGCGTAAATTGATATAAAGGATGGCATATTTTCTCATTTAACTCTCAGTCTATGTCCATGGTTGCGTAAGAAGAAGTATTGTTTAATTCCTCAATCCATTATTTGCCACAGTCAAGGCAATTTATTTTTTTTTTAATTAGTGTTAAACTTGTCAGCTTTAACTGTTGCATCCCTTGGTCTCTATAGTAGGGAATGAAGTTTGTGTTAATTTACTAGCGACATAGACTAAGTAGATTCCTAGGTTTTCTTCAAATCTCGCCTCATTTTTGTGATTTACACAGTAATATTAACCTGTCAAGAGGTTTGTTTTTGTCTCTATGAGGCGTAATTTATGAGTATGTGGAACTTCAAAATGATCGATATTTTGGGTCATATTTTCCGACTACATTTACGTCAAGTACATTTTTAAATATATTATCAACAAATTAATTCTCATTTTCTTCAGAGACAATTGTCACATGATTGTGTTTTTTCGCTTCACTTATTAGCGAATGTTTTTAGACACTTTTCTCTTATTTACGTGTACCATTTTGTTTTCCTTTTATTTCAGAATTCCGATTCACACCTGTCCCTATATTTTTAAATAATGCTCGATTCTTCATCAAGTGAAGAAGAGGAAGGTGTAAGTGGATTTACAAATTATGGAAATAAATCCACTGTGTCAAATGTTGCTGCTTGTAGTAAAGTTCCAGTTCAGTCAAGTGTAGCTCTCACAACTAGTCGGGTACCAGCAGATAACGTTGGGGGAAGACAACGAGGTGTGCAGCCTAGGTCTTTGCGTACTACTTCTAATGATGTTAGCACTACATATGGACGCCAAAACTCAGTTTCTTCCCATCAGATTGATAGTACCGATCGTAGTCATTCTCCACATTCTAAACAACGTTATACGTTAGGATCAAAAGGTCAAGTAATTTCTAGTCAACAAGGCCAACCATCTCGTCAATGGACAAATGAAACATTTTCACGCAGTGGTTACAGGTTTGTTTTTTTCTTCACCCACTTTAATGGAATAAATAATTTAAGATATTTTTTGTAGCTAATTTTAAACCCTTTAATAATTGTGCTTTATCGCTCGTTTCCTGTATAAATAGTATTTTTTAACATATCCATCTGTTTTTTAATGAATTTGGCACTATATAATTCTAAATTTCATGCACTTGGTTCCCTTTATGAATTTAAATAAAGCAAGAACAAAAATTGGTGCAGAATAGTATGAATTCATATTATTTCGAGGTTTCCTGTCAGCTGCTTACAAACCAAAAATGTGATAGAATTTTTACATTGAGATAGTGTGAAAGCAATTGACATAGATGAGTCTAAATAACTGGATTACAATAATAAGTATATATATATATATATATATATATATATATATATATAATCTAGAACAGGTCAGAGGTCAAAAGGAAATAATTCGGGTTGGGTGGTGTAGTCGGTTTAGTGAAGTCCATAAATTATGTGATAATTTTAGAGATTAATGGAATTGAATAATCATAAGATAGGTTACCCAATAATAATTAAATAGAATTTGAAAAGTTAAGATAATTTAAGAGGATCAGGTTGTGGAAATATGTGAATAATAATGTGGTTTAAGAATTATGTAATAGGGGAGGAGTATAAATATTTTAAAATAAATAAATGAATAAAATAACCCAAATAACCAAAACACACACACACGCACACAAAGAATCACCAGGGTGGTGATAAGTTTATTATAGTCTCTTTTTGAATGCATAAGTCTGGTTTATGTTTTTTGATCACAGTGGCTTCAGCAAAACGGAGGGTGGTCGTACGTCTTTGTCTATTGATAATTTTGAAAGCGTGCGGAATGTCGATGATGTGCCCGGTGTCAAGTAGATGCCGAGCTATTGCGCTGTTGAAAGCCTTAGTCCCTCGCAGCCTCAAGGTTTTTGGGACATGCTCAGAAATGCGGACATGCACTCTTCTCTCAGTTCTTCCAATGTATGTGCTTTGGCACGTACATGTGAATTGGTAAATGCAGTTGGAGCTACTAAGAAAAGAGGACTTGTCGATTTTGGTTTGTTTAAGTGAGCAGTTCGTTTGCCATGCTGTCATAAGTTTTGCTGCTGGGTAGGTCACTTTCAACGCAGTTTAGTCTGTGATTAATTATTCCGGCAATTTCATCACCTTTGAAACGTAAGTGTAAGAAGCAGGTTTTCTTTTCTACTCCATCGTATTTGTACGAGGATTGGTTTTCACATATTTCTGGATAAATTCCAATGGGTATTCATTAAGTATAGATTAGGTTCCAAGCACAAGAAACAACAATATGCGAGTTCCAATGGAACTGCAACAATGTAGTAAGCTAGATTTTTCTAATAGTTGAACTAAGAAAACTCTAATGTCATTGAATGTATGCTTAGTAATGTTTAACTTGAAGTATTACTGTAATAGTGATCTATTTTAGTGTAGATCTTACTTTTCTCCAAAACAAGATGATATTTTGCAGTTTCTTAAAATTTGTTGTTAACACTTATTTATTTTAAACACCAAGGTGTTATATCACTCATTTGAAAATATCCGTTGTAAATAATGTGCTTCTTCGTCATTTTGGCTAAGTTCTCTCTTAAATAAAATCAGCACATGAGGATACATCGAAGTGGTTGATTTTTTTAGTTTTCTGATAATCGAACTGCTGATTTCTTTGAATGCAGATTAATATGTTACTCGGATGTCTCTTCAGACTCCCTGGTTGTGTTTCGGGCAATAATCGCCTTCTTGCTTAAAGATGTTGAGCGTCATGGTTCAGAATTGTCTACATTGACATAAATGCGTTTATTTCTTACCCTACACTGCATCTTAAGTCCTAGAATTCCCTCATACATACCTTTTGATTGTCTTTTCGAATCATACTCTGAATGTTTTATCTTTTTCATTATTATGACTTTCATCATTCATCTTGTTAATTTCATCTCATTATTGTAATGTTGTGATACTGCAACTTGGCCCAACGCACATTTGTGCTAGTTTTTACATTGATGATGACTGAACAACTGGGTGTCTCCTTAGTTTGTTATCTACTTAGGCTATAGCCATCGTGAAGTTCATATTCTACTTTAAAATTGTGAATATTTATGAGTTTTTTTAATACACCGATGTTCTTAACTAACACTTGCTCTACATTTTGAAGACTATTTTAGTCTAAGTAATAAATATTTTGTGGGTAGCTCGAATTGCCACTTTCTAAGAAGTGATATGTACAATAAGCGTGAATGATTATATGGAACTAAAGATTTTCACTTTTCATGATGTATAGGAATACTTGGATGGTGTAAATGAAAAGTTGTAAAGCTAATTAAGCAACACCTTTGGTGGGATTTAAATTACACCTACTGTTTAGATTCTAATACATATTTGTTTTTCATAACTAGATCTTGTGAATGGTGGTTTGAAATCTTAACGTCACATATTATTGAATAAAATTGGAATCTATATATACTTAAAACTATTAAGAAATATCCACTAGCTAGATCGGTTATCGAAAGCTTGCAGTTTCAGTTACTTATCAGAGATCATTCGGCTTAAAGCGTGTAATAAGTTCCAAAATATTAATTCCCATCATTTACTTGATTAGATTATTGATATTAACTATGAGGACTGTGTGTTGGCTCTACAGTCCGAGGTGCGAAACAAGACAACTAATACTACTGAACTCTACTACTACATATTCTTCATGAATCAATCCAATCCTGTGTTTTTGTTACTTTTTGATAAGTCTTGCAAATTGAACGCTATATTCGCTTCCTAAGCTTTTCTGTAACCCCCAAGCTAGAACTATACAGCGACCTAAATAATGAGAGAGGAGATGCAAATTATGCGAGAGGTACTTTAATCCAAGGTTCATTTTAACATAGAAAATATAGGGTTTTTATAATATTTTTCAATGTCCTTGGGTTGCTCGAAGATTCTGGAATGTCAATCAAAACCTCTACATGTGACGTTTCACTTCCTTGATATTTTTGGCTAAAACTTCAAATGAATGCTGATTGGAGGCAACACTTCTTAGTGCTTCCTGATCCTTGCTTGTCTTTTGCGAGAAATTTGCCGGATCACCCCAACACTTTTAATCATGTGTCTTGAAAACAACTCGATTAGAGCTGGTTAATTATCTCATATTATCTAGTTTTCTACAGATTTGGGGATTGACTGTGTCAGTATTAAAAGTTCTTATATGAAGCTTTTTTAATTTTATAGGGCTTTTATTTCTAAAAAGGAAATATTCAAGAACTTGATGATATAATATATCTACGTGTTTATGGTAGTTCTTTACTTGTTATAGAATCAATTGGTCTTAACATTTGTTCGATTGATAGATTGTATTTGAAGTTTCAATACTTCAGATACGTTAATATCGTTCTTTATTTTTTTCTCTCAGTCAAGAGTCTCAACATCAAACTTACAGCAGCATGCAAGAAGATGATGAAATATCTATGTCCTCTATGAGTTTAAACACTCATTCGCCACAACAGCAATCACAATCAAAGTTTTTGAAACATAGTACTATGGAACGATATGGTCGTGAAACACATGGGAGTAGTTCTTACAGTGTGAATAGTACAAATAGTGCTCCTAATGCAGAATCTACAGAATCTCATCAAGAAAAGCACCAAAGTCGAAATCCATCATTAGTATCACAGAGTCAAGATTTAGGCACTGTGATTAATCAACCTGTTGTTATTCTAAGAGATCCAGCAGCGTTAGAACAAGAAAAGCTTGAACGTGAAGAACAAGAAAGACGTAAAGCTCTACAATTGTAAGTATCTGTTCAATTGTAACTTACTGAAAAGAAAAACAATGATGTTTATATATACAGATGTGGATCAAAAAGAAGTTTTCATCTCTGTCGTGTCGTACCTTCTGTTGTGGTAAATCGGTGTTGTATGATTATATTTTTTTCTATGGTATTTTTAACCTTTCAAATGTCTGGTTTTTTTAAATATGTCAGTTATACTTTATATATTTAGTATCTCTTTTGAAATCGTAAACCCATAGTTGAACCCTTTATATGCTTTTGACGGGTACAAAAAGAGGACAAATCACGTCTACTGGATTTCATCACGTTACAATTCATATATAATATTCTAATCGTATCAAAAGTACTAAGTCGTGAATGACAATTTGTTTAGATATCCTACTTGATCGCTAAAAATAGATATACAAGCTGGATTCGTGTATGACTTACAAATCACCGCGCATACATCACAAAATAATATGGCAAAATAAATAAACTTAATCAAAGTGAACATTACCCATATGTTGTTTTATGTATAATGAACATTATGACTATTATCAATTATCCTTTTTAAATCATATTCTACTAACCACAACATGAATTTATTTACTTATATTAACTCAAAAACTATGTTTTAAAGATATAAATGTCTAAGCGAAACATCCTGATCTTATTCGTGTTTTGTTTTGAACAAGTTTCGCTTGTCAGTTGGATTGCTTAATTATATAACGTTATTATTTGTTTATCTCTTTCCCTTCCTCTCTCTTTCTGATCATGCTTTTTTTAAATTCTGTTTACTATTATCAATAATTAAGACAAAAGAATGATCCTAATAATAATAATAACAACAATAATAATATTAATCGAACGTATCACCTGACTTCCTCAATTGTTTTCCTTATTTTTTACTGTTTATTTTTGGACGGTCAAAGCTAGTGTGCATTAGCTAATATAGATTACTTGCCATGTATCAGTCAAGGTTATACTATGATATTTGATGTGTATATGAAATTATATGAATTATAGAAAGTGAAGTTCGCAGTCATAGATTGTTTTCTGATTAATCAATCAATTAGTTAGAAGAATCAGTTTGATGGCCAAGTGAATCTTGTGGGATAATCGATCATTATTATTTATGAGAATATTTATTAAAGTAATTTATGTAACAAATTATAATCCCAGTTTAATTTCGCTAATAATGTTATTATCAATAAAATTTTCAGTTCATTATAATCTTCGTAAGATTATATGGTCATAACATTAAACAGGTATTAATGAATGTACCAACCTTTCACATAAACAACAAAAATGAGGGATTATGAAATTAAACGGAAAATATATAAATAAAATAAGAAAATTAGGGGAGTAATCATGAAACTAAAAAGATCAGGATTCTGCCATGCATTATTTTACTTTTGTAATTGACTTAGATCAATAATCAGTGACTTAGTGAAGTGATATTTCATCTCAATTCATCTACATATTTTTTATAGATAGTTGCACATGAATACTCATTGAGTTTATCATTCAATACTTTTATCACATAATAATATTAGTAGTAGTATTAGTAGTATTACTGAGTTCTTCTTTTAATTGATCGACTTTCAGCTTCGCATCCAAATGAATTCACCGTTTGAAATTTTATGGTTTAATGTGCAGTTTGTTTATTGTTGTCATAAATAAATACTATTTCATCCAATGGTATTGAATGTTTTCATTTGAGTAGAAAATAGATTAAACTGTATATTTTTTAAAAAGGGGATTTACACAATAAAGTAGCAAGGCAATATATGATAAAGTTTTTTTTACTTAAATTGGATTCACAAAATCCATATACTTTTTTTCAGCTACATTAAATTCGATACATATATTTGTTTACACATATATATGGAGTAAATACAGAATTGAGTTGGTTCTAAGTTGATGTAGTACTGCTTAATTCCTATGTTGTTTATTTTTAATATATTTTCCCTCTTGTATTATTTTTTTAGATATGTCTTTGTAATGCGTTGCATAGCATATCCATTTTATTCCAAACCACCGACTGATTTAATACGTCGTTATTTAAAAATTACTAAGCAACAATTGAATACATTTAAAGAACGTTTTCAGGCATTTCTTAGTGGGGAATTAGATGTTGTCGGTGACGAAGCGTTTACAAATGCCATACAAAGTTATTATGAAGTGAGTATTATGTATTCAATAGGACAATTCAATTTTACATTTACACATTTTTATCAACAATGTTTGATTGGTTGATTAATTGCACACAGGTTCACGTGTTTCGTATTCATGCAAGCTTCAAAAATCCACTACTCATTCAGTAGGTAAGCATTTTGAGTTATTTAAACTCCTGCGATCATTACTTGGTTCCCAGTAGATTGAAAATAGAAAATACTGATGTTTATTTTTAAAAGCAAATCATTAATAAATATTCTTTCGGTTTGTAGTATCTTTAACCTTCAGTCACGTCATTTAGCTAACCGTATTCAAGTTTCTCATCGGAAGCATATATTTGCAAATGAAGTAGCGCTTCGTTTCTAATTTGTTTCTTCAGATTGATCAATTTGTGTATTGAGTTATCGCCTTACAGTACATAATAGCCAGTCGACCAACCAACCAATTCGGTAAAGACAGTGTAACTGTGTACTAGAATTAGAACTACATTGATGCCCTAATCAAAGAATGTAGGCTTGGTTCAGTTTCCCTTAAAAAATTTTAAAAGAAGTGTGAGTATTTTTTAAACAGTGATTTCATTTTTCGTCAACAAGTTTCTTAAGTTCAACTCTGAGCGAATCACAATTTTATTTGATGATATCAAAAAAGTGATCGTAGTGGAAGCTTCAGTGAATTGGATATTGTAATCGCATCCTGGAGCGCTTTATATTTGGGAATTTATTATAACTTTTGTATGGGCAGTCACATGCACTCATTTAAACAAAGGGGTTATTTTACCTTCTCACTTTTAGATTGATCTTATAACTTTTAAACAGTTTCTTCTAGTGTATCTCTTCGTGTGCTGGTGTTCATATAATCGTCGTCACTAAGCTATATGTGTGAATATCGTTTACCTATACAGCATAAATTGGTATTATGAATTGAGAAATGGTTGTTCTATTGAACTTGTAGGTTGAGCTGTTCATGAGAACAGAATGGTACAAAGTAATTGATTATTGGTCACATTATTATTAATGAATTTAAGGCGAAACAAATCGAAGTTTTAGTTTTGTCTATCCAGGTTATGATTATATCGAATAAAAGACACAAGGTACTGGGTATTTAGACCTAGTAGGTTGGTGTATAAAATGTTGGCGTTCGTAATGATAGGTACTGAGCTCGGGTGTCAGTGAAAAGATTAACACTGAAACACAGCTAAATCCAATTGATGCGTAAAAAATTAAGCGAAATAGCCGTCCTGAATACCATTGCTATTTATAGTCTAAATGTAATAGTAAGAAATATATGTTTTATGAATCATTTTAACATGATAATCTTATATTAGGTTCGGGTAGTTCGTTAAGTACCACTTATATGCTGGGAAAAAATATTGCACTATCCAATCTTCAACAATGTACTTCATTGTCACATTTCTTTTTTTTCATTTCCCTTTTATTTCTAAAAATATCATTGTCTATATTTGTGTTTCAACCTCACGCCGTTGTATATGTTTCTACTTGAATGTAACAGACAGAGAACCAGTTGTTACAGTTTTGTTGTATGGTATATCAATAACAGTCAATTGTTTGGTGAAATTTCGTTCATTTCAGTTGTATTGTTTCTGAAGAATCTGTCTATAAACTTGCGGATTAGTGATTAAAGCAGTCGGCTTTCAGTCAATCAGTCACAGATTTTCGAAACTTATTGCACCCACTTTTGTTTCGTTAGCTTGTTATTATTAGCTCTCATATGTTACCTATGACTCAAAGCTAGTGCATAAACATGGGGTTAGTAAATAATTTAACCTCGAGTAGAATAATATTATGCAATCATGGTGTTACGAGATATCTTTGTGGTGTCTTCAACGTTGTATGCATTTCATTTAAGTCGTAAATCAGTAGTTTCATTTGATGAGTTTTATTTACTATATGTGACTTCTATTAACTTGAACTGTTGATTTAAAGATTAATTTTTTCTTGTCAGTCTCATGACTTGCTGGAATCGACAGTTTATGTTCACTTGCAAATAGATTATTCATCTTATGTAGTTTATCATTCCTTAATTTTATCATTAATCACTTGTTGCTATTTAGATATGATTTAATTTTGTTTATAGATTGTAATTAGATATAGATATATAAGATGTTTAAAATAGCTTTGAGGAAAATGAAGATTTATTTTGTTTTGAAATGATCATTTTTTCAAAATGTGTTGAATTCACTGTGTCGTATGATAAATCAACATGAGTTAGTCAAATAGTTTTACTTTATTCTCATTATTTGATAAGATCTAATTGTATTCATTATTTAATCTTATTATTTTTAATGTGTGTTTAACAAGAGAAACTAATTATCTTGTTAGTTCTGTATTATTCTCTTTTCTTTTGATAAGAAGGAAGCTTGACTGAACTAATTGTATAATCAAAACGTTATATGTTTACTTAATGGGTGATTATTTATACTTTCACTATTAAATGAATGTTATTCTATACTAAGAATCCTTATTTCTATTATGGTTTTCTTTTCTGAAATTCATTAACAGGGATTTTTACATAGTGATCGTGTAGCTAGTATGGTTCGTGGCGGTGGTTGTTCAATGCATGATTTTCGTGAAGTATTTCGATTAAATAGTGAACACCGTGTACAGTTTTTACCAGAAATTGAAGGTTTGAATAAAGCAAATGTTGTCAGTGCCTGGATGGTAAAGTTTGATCAAATATGTCGTGGTGGTGCTGGACCATCTACGGTTTTACAAAAATTACAAGTTCCTCAACCTGAATTAGTGATGACTAAAGAACAATTGTATGAGTTGTTTCAAGCTACATTAGGAGTAAAAAAATATGAACATCAAATTTTGTACAATGCACTACAAGTGAGTTATCTCTTTATCTAGTGATTTTAGTAATTTAACGCAATGTATTAAGTTTTGAGTATATATATATCTTCAAAGCAGTGGAAAGGCTTACACAGTCCAGTAACCAACTACCTATATTTGAGTTTCATTCTAAAAGTTAGGAATAAAATACAGAGGTTTCATGGATAATTAATTATATTGATTTCACAGCTTGGATATTGTTTTTGGAACTGCACAGTCTTTCGTAACACTTTTGTTAATATCTCTTTGTAATGCCAGACAGTCTAATAAGAAAATTACTTCATGTTCTCTGACAAGTGTAAAATAATTTAACGGAAATCTCTGATTTTATTTCTCGTCAGTTTTTCATACACCAAGACTGACGATACTCCTGAGCTAAGCGAATAGCCTCCTTTATCACCTTCTTGACTCCTTTGTGTCAAGTTCGGCCTTAACATGGACTAGTTCTGATGCAATATTTTAAGTCTAAAAAGGAGAAAACATATTTTGAAATCCTTGGATTGCCATTTCACGCGTTTTGAAAACTCTGAATCCTGCATCTTCTCTATTTTCTTTCTCAGACTGAAACATTTTATAATCTGTTGATGGAATTTGTTCCTTTTTATTACAATATATTTAGCATTTTGTTTTTTTTGTTTTACCTGTATATGGTCACTTAAAGTTTTTGAATAAATGCATTAGTGTACGGCGTTTCACGTTATTATGTTACATTGTTCCACTTGAAATACTTTATTTCTCTATTAGTTTGCTGTTTTTCATGAATCACATAATTAAGAATCTTCGTTTCTTTAAATTCTTAATAGGAAATCTAATAAGTTAGTAAGTTTTTTCACTAAAAAATTAAGCCAATATTGAAAACGTTTTTGTGTACTAGAAATTCTACAGTTGATTTATGTTGTTTTTGTCGAAGTCATTATTCATTTGTCTCGGCTTCCCCCATCTTTTCCTCTTCAAATTATGCGCCTAAAGTGTTTAACAAGATGTATCGTTTATTCGTTATATATATATGACAGCAATAAACAGAACTCACACATCTATCTAAATTCTAACACAGGTCTATGCAAACATAATTCATCATATCATTTTAGTAAAAAGACATTGTTTTTCAGAATAAATATAGACTGTTTATTTTTCATTTTTTTGTCAGATATCTTATTTTGTCGTTGTGTACTCAGGTGATAAGTTTATTTGTTTCGGAAATATAGTATCGTAAATGAATGTCTATGTATGTGTTTGGGATTTGCAAGCGTACAATTTAATCTTAGGAAAAACCTCTTAAGAAGACATTCTACAAATAATTCTTTCTTTCCGTAGTGTAGAACTTTATAAAGTTTATTACGTGCAATTATATTCAGTAACTGAATTGTATCCAGCTTTGCTTATCTTTTTCCACATTCTAACACAAATTTTAAAATGAAGAGAATTTCAAAATAAAGTAATATTTTCGGTTTTTTTTAATTGTTTATCACTTTTAATGCGAAACAGTAAGAATTTCCGGTCTTGGAAACAGTTATAAATCAAGTTTTGAGGCATAGTTGTCATCATGAACTGGATAACTGTCTGGTCTTGGTTATGTTGCTTGAAAACAGCACCAACTCAATACTTTAAGCGGGACCGAACTATAAACTTTCAGCGATAGCAAAAAACAAGAGATTTCCCGGCTGTTGTGTTAGAATTCAGTTATTTTTGTTTCCGAATTCAGTTAATTTGCGACATATTGGTAAACAATAGTATATTATTGTCCATGCTAACTTTTTCATATCCAACATTGTTAAATTTCCATACTCATAGCATCTCACCAGGGCTTCAAGAATACACTTGGCGTTAGTTATACTGGTGAATTCATGGTTATTCTTTAGATGGATGGTTCGTAAAAATTTGTTCTATTCGAAAATGGATTTCATCACGAGCTGATATAAGTTTAAGCGACACTATGAGCCGCTGTGAGACACTATGAGAATACCGGATAACTTTTTAGTCCTGAGGCTGATTGCTTTTATTCTATGATGAACACATTTTTCAAATCGAACATATTTTCATTGAGCATTTGTCTCAACAAACAATATGAATAAAGTTTAAAACTGTACAACAAATACTACTCATAAGTTAGAGTGATCGTGATCTGTTTTTATCGTTAATAAAGCTTAATGGTTATGTTGCATGCAAGAATCGACAAAGCAATAATTTATCGTAGATGTAAAGAATTGAGTTAAAGGTATTGCTTTTACTAATCGAAGAAGGTTAAGACAAAATTCATGTATATCGCTTTGCAATATGGATGTCAACAAAGCATCTGTAGGTTCTTTATTCCATTTTTGTCTTGAGATAAGCATACCCTGTGAAGTTAATGACTGTCGATCACTCTTCTTTTGTGTTAAAATCAATCTCTTACTTTTTGCTATTCGTTCCACTTTTTTGATGGCCTAATACAATTGGGTTCCTTTAATACTACCACGTAATTGTTAGAAAATCATCTTATTTAGATTGTTTTGAATTGATTTTGGTTCTTTTGTTTTCTTTAATTAGCAGAATTAGTATCAAGTATTTTGTATAGTCATATTCACGGTGCGTATACATGACCTCGCCTCGCGAGATTCGAAGCCAGGACCTATCAGTCTTGCGCGCGAGCGCTTAACCACTGAGCCGGCACCCAACGGTGTTAAGTAGATGCGCACTGACTAGGAGTCCCACAATGGGACGAAACGACCGTCCAGTGCTTCTAGGTTTCCCATGGTGGTCTAGCTTCAATCGGCTCATGATCTCAATCATTGAAATTAACTACAAAATGTTTAGAAAGTGATTGTGTTAATTCAATACCTGGTGTTCGTTTTAGCTTTACACCGTTAGTTTGGTCTTCTAAGCTGTTGATTAACTGACTGTTTGCTTCATGTGTGTCTATTGGTGATCGTACTCAAGTGCTTTTTGAAATTTTCGTGTATAGGCCTCTGTATCGTATGCTAAAGCATAATTAGCGAAATTAATTGTTTGTAAGTTTTCCTTCCCATTAGTTACCGCTTTGCACGTAAAAACCTAAGATGAAAGACTTTTTAATTATTGTCGATGCTTTCATTGGTTTTGTCAAAGTTCAATATTTTTCGAATTTTTGTCAAACTATTCATCAAATATTCAAAACTTTATTTCTGTTTACCTATACTTTTGTGATAATTCATTGAAGTTTCCTTTTTGATTGATTAAGACTATGGGAAATCGTTAAGTCTGAATGCTTTTCTTTACATAAATTAATGTGTAGTTCAATCAGATATTTTATTTTTTTTTGAAAAGCACAAGTCGTTTTTATCATTTATTTTTTTGCTTTTTCATTATGTTTATGTTTTTTTCTAAATAGTTAGACAATGCTGATGAACAAGCTGCTCAAGTTCGTCGTGAATTAGATGGACAGTTACAAGCAGTTGAAGAGTTGTCTAGAGTATGTGATAAAGATTATAATTTTTATTAGAATAGATTAATGCTTATAAATAGAATGATTGATTTTTATCATTTTTACTGTTTATGAGATTATTCATTGAATTATTCATAAATCATTTAACTAATTTAATAAAAGAATTAGTTTATCTTTTAATTTAGCTCTCTTTACAAAAGAAAATCACATTCATGTGTACTGTTTCACTGTCACATTTGATCAACTATAGAAACATGTCCTCCTAATATATTTTTTGTCATGTTAGATTTTAAAAAGAATATAATTTAACAGAATGTAAGAGAAAATTCAATGAACAGAATAACAAACAAACATTCAAAAACCCCTGACTATTCGGTACAGTTCTTAGGATACCATTACTCTATAATCATTCATCTCAGTGTACTACTAGATTGCTAAATTTTTTGACAGTTGATGTATTTGTCTGTTTATGTATTTTCTTATATTAACGTTTGATAACTGTCCAAAGTGTAGGGGAAAAGATTTTATACTTTTTTTTCAATTTAAAGTTCATCTACATTCATGTTTGTTTCTCCTGTTCTATGCATTGTATGTGTATGTGTTTAAATAATGGTTATACATTCCTTTTTATTCTATTTAAAATAATCTACTAACTTCGCTTTATATACATTTTCTGTCTTGTATACACTTAATAATTTCCGTAGGATTCAATTTAATCTAATACTTGGATTATTCATTTAAGTGTTTCACAGTGTTTTATTTATCAACAATTCGTTTACTGTTAGTTAGATGTTTTAAACTTTATATTTTTTATTGCTATGATGATGATTATTAAGTCATTAATTGAGAAATGTAATTCTCATTGTTTAGAATTTTTGTATTTCATTCTTTCTTTTCTACGTGTATCACATATCATAATTATGTGTTATTGAAGTTGATTTTTTCCCTGGAATTGTTCATAATTAGAATACCAGATGTTATTCTGTTTGTTCGTAGTAGGGTTTCTATCTCTGTTTACATTATAAAACAAATATTAGGAGGATAAAATTATAGATTATTGGATCCATCTAAATAACTAGATATAATCTAACAAATCAACTGGAAGTCTTTAGTAGACAATTCAAGTTTTTTTTAACGTTGGGATCTGATTCACTTGTTTGGTAGTTATTGCACTGATGATAGATCAAAAGACATTTAGAGTAGAGAATTAAGTATACCGGTTAACTTGGCTGTTTAAATATTATGAATAATTTATTAATATTTCCAAATGACGTGTCAACTGAGTACCTTGTGAGAACAGTTTTATCAACTTCAAGCCTGAATTTTTCTAGGAGCTTAAGTAATTTTATTTCGGATTTGAATGAATTAAACTGTATTGACTAATAACTGACAAGTGACTAATATCTCATTTGTGTAGTTCTTTGGTGCTGATCATCAGAAAATTTGCTTACTCCCAACTGGATATATGGTTTGGCTGACTTGGTCGTTAATTAGTTTGTTATCTGGATAAAGATTATTGGTGAACAGTTGTATTCTTAAGGAATTTTTCTGAGACTATGCTTGTTTGATTACTCTGCACTTATTATGGCATGATGTGCAGTTTTACTACAGAATCATCAATAAAAATTTAAAATAATCTAAATAGCTTCATTAACTTATTGAAGTTTTTATCTTTGTCCGATTGGGCATCTCACTACTTGTATAAAAATTAAACTAATATTTCTTATATTTGATTGATTTTCAGTATTTTCTTCATTGGCATCAATTACTTTATTAATTATGTCTGTACTTTCTTGTCTCTGTTTTTGTACTTTAGAGTCGCCAATTTCCTCGATTAGTTGTAAAAAATATGGAAAGTTTATATGTAGATGAATTGCGTAAAATGGTTGGTGAATTAATGCTTCGATTAGAGTCTGTTCCAGTGGCAAGAGGTTCTAGTAGCTTTCAAAAATTTAAAAAAGTTAGCCGCTCACAAAATTCTGGTACAAATTCACCTAGTCTTCCTTATAAAGAACATAATGATGAAATTAATGAGTTGAACTTCAAGAACAAATTGGGTATTCAATTAAGTTTTTCAGTTGAGGTGAGTTTTATTGTTGTTCATCTTAATATCAAGTGAATCATTCAGACATGATCAACATAGTGCTTGACACAAATGTTCTTTGACCTAACGTGTTAGTACGAGGAGATGAAATTAATCAGCCAGTCACAATGTAGAATCTGTTGCGTGTATACATCAGTGCAAGTTGCCGTGTTCCATTAGAGCAGAGAGATGAAATTGTCAGGCCAAATCCCAGAATAGTATAGGTAGTGACAGTATCACTGGTACTAGGAAATATTTAGCATCAAAGATACGATTCGAGAACAAGTAAATTAGTAAAATGAAAACAAAACAATTTATCAGGAATTCAGAAGCTTAGAATTTTGGAGAAGACATAGAACGGATGTACCTGTGCCATTGTAAACGATTTTGAGCCATATCATTCAAAGTCTTTAACCATTGTGTACGATATTCACGTGACCTCTACCAGATCGTCTACACCTATTAATATGGCTAAGTCCAATTGTCAGTGACTTCATGGAATGATGCCATGTTTTGGTTTGGCCTCCCTTACTTTTCTTCCACCCTACTCCTACAACGGAAAACATCCTCTATCGAGGTAGGCGGTGGTTGAACATATATGATAAATGTCTCAAATACTTCATTTGATCAAGATTTATTACCTCCCCAATCGATTTCTCATCTTTAATTAGTACTTTATTCCTAACCTAGGCATTGGTTATACCGTGGTCCCAAAATACACGAGTAATGCTTCGAAGACACCTATGGTCGAATACCAGTAACCTACGAATATCCTCTGTTCTTAATGACCATGTTTTACATCCATAAAGTAGAGCGGAGCGAAGTTCTGCATAGTAAACGTCCTATGGTTGACAGACGGATATCTCGCTTACACCACAAGTGATGCAAGTTGTCGAAAGGCAATCAAGCCTTCTGAATCCATGCTGAGATTTTATCAGCCACTAGATTATTAGGACTGATCATACTCCAAAGATAAGTGAAGCGCTTGATACGTTCAACTGCTTCATCCCCATCACTAATTCGGGATATAACACAAGCCAATCATGAATTAGCATTTTACGTTTAGAGGAAGAGAACCGCATCCCAAACATGCTTGCCTTGTTACCTTAGGTGGTCAGAATATCATATTCATCAAACCAAACTCTATCATTTGAGTATTGTAAGTCAAAAAATGACTCTCCTGGTAGGAGCTCAACCCTTGAAAATGAGACGATGAGACTGTTGTCTCTAAAAGCATGTCTATGACGAAGTTAAATAAAAATGGGGAAAGCGAACAACCCTGATAAACACCTTGAAGTAACCAATTCTGACAACAGTTCACCATAAGTTGACTCGACCATTAGTGTTCGAGTAGGGATCCTGTACATGGTTGGTGTTCTTCATCGGTACGTGTTTCAATGATAGATACTAACACGGAATATCATGACGAATACTCTCTTAAAGTCAATGAATACAACTTTAGTCGGACGTCGAAAAGTATGTCTCTGTTCCAGAGCCTGCCAAAGAATGAATATCTGATCCATACATTCACCCCCAGGACTGCAACCAACCTAGTTTTGCCTCCATAAGCTCTAGTTAGATTTCGAAGTATTATTGAGACTATCATTTTAGACATTATATTAGTTAGACTGATTCCTCTGTGATTGTCACAAAAAGTTTTTTGTTCTTTCTTATAATCTGGGACGATCAGCAATCGAGATCAGCCAGTTCCCAGATTTTTGGCTAAGATCTTAGTTAATCTGACTAATCTGAGTCTAAAACTGTTCTCCAGGATGAACGACAGTCTTCTATCTAGTCCCTCCAACGGTAACCGATAGTAATTTGATATATGTAAGTCCATCGATGAGTCGATTGTAGAGGCTTCCACGTCAGATGATGTTTCTCCTTATGTTTGAAGTTGGTGTCTGCCAGAAATAGTAGATTATCTAGACAGAGTTACAACAGACGGCAGCTATTATCTGTTCGGTTAGCTGCAACACAGTAAGATCCACCTAAGTGCCTTTAGGTTTGGTTTAGTTTACCTACTTGAGTATTAAAATCACCTTCCATTATTACTACGTCAGAGGGTTTGGTTTGTTTCAGTCAGTCAGTCAGCTACAACGTAGGACCAGGCACATATATACATCAGTCCAAGTTGCCGCATCTAATTAGCACAATGCGATGTACTCCAAATTCATAGAAGTAGTTAATTCAATGATGGTAATATATAAAAGATAAATGGTATATAAGGACATAGTACAGGAAGAGAGAATTAGTCCGTAGAAAGAGAGATATGAAGCGATTTTAATCTCTTAGTTTAAGGGGAGACAGAGAGTGCATACACCGACGCCATTGTGATCGATTCTGAGCCATGTCACCCAGAGTTTCCAACCATTGCTTACGATAGTCGCGCGGATCATAACTAAGTAGTCTGCATCTACCAACATGGCTCAGACTAGAAGATAGTGACTTCAAGCACTGATGCCACATTTTAGTTTGGCCGCCCCTAAATTTCTCCCAAACATCCCCAACACTAGTCAGCATTGTGAGTCGTGATAATCGGTGTTCAGGCATACGCAGCACGTGTCCCAACCATCTCGGTCGATGAAAATTCACAACCTCACCAACTAATTTACCATCATTCCCTCATATCCTACGTTTAACCTCATTATTACTTACCCGGTGATCCCAGAAGATGCGAGCAATATTTCCAAGGCGTCTATGGTCAAATATTAGTAACTTACGAGTATCTCCTACTCTTAATGATCAGGTTTCGCAGCCGTAAAGTAGAACAGGACGACCTGATGCACAGTACAATTGTCCCTTGATCGATAGTCGAATATCTCGTTGTACAATTTAAAAATGGCCCAGTCAGAGATATCGTGGTTGCTGGCAAAATGCAGCGAAAAGAATGTACATTATTTCGATGTCGATCTACTGGACTGTTAACATCTAACTGGCGATCACTCAATATTTATCATCAGTATCGACCAAGAAGTGGGAAACGGAAACTTGTTGAAATACTTTGTGCTGATGATTCTGTATTGCACCAAAAATATTATATTGAATAAAGTTGATAATAATAATAATAATAAAGTTCACACTTAATTTCATTCAAGTTGAAATAATTGGGAGCGTCGGCATAGAAAAAGAAGAGGCTATAGTATCTATCCCTATCTTTTTCAAGTTGTTACTGTCCCATTTAGTCGGACAGCGCACAAGAGACCATTTTTTGGAATCCAGCCTTACAGAACCAGTCATACTTTTGAATTTAATGTTATACCTACACTAAAGAGATCAAGGGGAGTAACAATGAGGTCTCCAGATACTCAAAAGCTAAATCGTGCCGGTTCTAGCTACTGACAAGGTGAGGTCAAATGAATTAATGTACTTAGATCCTGTATGATCATTTCGGAGATGCAGCATAAACCGATGGCGCGAGTCTCTAGATTCTTAGCTAAAGAAGCCTGTTATCCTATCTGATACAAGGTTCAAACAATAAAGTCTACAACGTGTAGTTTAAAGAGTGGTTTCAGTAGACTAAGAGTAACATTTCGTGATCTCAATTCATTAGTATTGGTAGCGCGTCGTGATAAATATGTCCAAGAAGTGTTAGTTGTGGGGGTCGAAGAATTATTTAAGAGGTGAGGGAGGGATTGGTCATCAGGAAGATGATCTCGCATGGTGATGGTGTTATGAGGTTGTTTGTCACTTCCAAGCTACCTACACCGTGGGAGGATATTTCTTCTTAAGACACCTGGAAAGGAAGCTGAACTATTGATGATCTTAGTGATCTGGGAGCGTGACCGCAGAGCCCAAGGGACAACTAATTGAGTTCGGTCGCTCACAGCCTTTTTATGGGAAGTTTTAAATGTGTTAGCTCTGCACTTTAAAAGGTCTTACTGTTGGAGATGGAAGGTCAGGTATGACATTTTGGGGGATGGTCTCTTCTAATTCCTTCCTTTTGTTGCGAGAAAGCAGTATCATTGCAGATGTTGGTTATCAGAGGGAAGCACTTTACTGTTATTGAAGGATATGGATAATTTCAATTCACTTGTGAACCACCATTGTGGTTTCTTTTTTTTCAAACTCATCTTTAACATCCCTTATCTTTAGACGCTTGTGTTTACCCTTTATGTCAAAATAGATATCATTTCCCTTCCTTTCTCATCTTTCTAATTACCTCTTTCCATCTGTTATTGTGGAAGCGTGGCATAGTCGGCGTGTACATAAATGTACAGTTTTAAAATAGTTAAATTCTAGTTAAATAAATAAACTTTTTTGTTTTTAACGATTATCTTTCTTCAACTACAAATGAAATTGCACCGTCATTAGTAACACCAGACCTATAGTAATAATAATAATGATAGTAACAATAAAAATAGTCATGGTCATAATCATAATAATAATGATAATGATTTCTATACTTTTACTCTATATTTCTTTTGCTTTTTATTTTGCTTTCGTTATTATTATTTCTGCTGTTGTGCTTGTTGCTGTCATTGATCTCTATTTATTAATTTATTCAAATGATTTATTCGGTGGAAAATGATAATTTTGTTTCCTATTCATCTTACAATATAGCTACATAAATTAGGTTACTTGAATAGATTAAAACACATACACACCCATACTTTCACGCAAATGTATATATATGTCCTAATAGTTGATTTCTTAAAAGTGTACTTTTAAAATCGTTTTTTAAGTAGTGTTTAGACTAATTCGGCAGCGAACCTAAGCACAAATTCGCTTATTCGGGTTCGAGGCATGTTTTAGTGTGAGTTTTATTGATAATATACTTTTAAACAAACTGAAATAAATACGGCATCTTGGATCGATGTTTCCGCTTGTGTACGATTTCCTGATTTGTGTTCTATTTGCATCGGTTTATGTACATTTATTGATGATTATCAGGATACTCCTGGTAAGGTTAAGTAACAGGAGTTGACTAAGTTTTCGATAATCGAGCTGGTAAATGTTTCTCGATCACTTTTTGATAGCCATTTAGAATAACACTGTAAAATTGGTTTAGAAATAGAACACTTCGTTTAGCCGGTACAACCTGCTGCATAAGAGTAAGTAAACCGATAGATTTACATCGAGGTCGATTCAAATAAAGTGATACATCATTTGATTGAGACTTTCGCCGCTGTTATTCATGTTCAAGGAAACCTATAATCTATATTCATAAATAACAGTAGCTGATCAATAGTCTTTTTTCCGGGGCTACTTAATGTAATATAAATTTGAGCTTTTATTGCAACAGTGTTACTTTTTCCTGTTAATATCTGTTTAATCTGGTCATTTTTTGTTGTTTTGATTACTAACAGATTGTTGTTGGTCAAGTGAAAAATCTGAAACATCTACCAACCAATAAAATGGTTTATTGTACCATGGAGGTTGAAGGTGATGCTCGATTACAAACTGATTTAGCTGAAGCTGGGAAACCAGTGTAAGTTGTCAGCAATGAATAAATAACTATTTGCGTCCTTAATAATTAATTATTGTACTAAAATGATTTTGTAGAGATTTATTACAGTTTACAGGCGATATTCTTCTCATTAACCTTAATCACTGATTAAACAGTTTCAGTACATTATAGATAAATGTATATATTTAAATAAGCAGTAGTCAAGTTCATTTATTATATTATAATATATATCTTAAAATTGTTATCTAATCATATACAGCAAGGACGTTTTTAGTAATAACATTTTTACTTTGACTTTTTTTTTGAAATTTAGTGTCGTAATTAAATTATAAATATCCTTAAACTATTGATCAACGTAGTTTTGTAGATTGTTTTTTAACTGGAGAAGGGTAAATGTTTCTTTGCCTAATTCATCTTTGTGTATTATTTTCAATATCTAGGATATTTTCTTACCTCTTGAAATCTATATACTTGATGTACTTTCAGTTTTCCCCTTCATTGATTTTTTTTCATTTTAAATTCCCATTATCACATTTTCTCTATGAATGTTGTCTTTTTTCATTATCTGTTATTTTTCCAGAAATATTTTACCCTATTCAGAGCAAACAGAGAGAAAATCATATTTCAAGGTCATCCTGTATCGTTTTTTTTTGTTACTCTCAAATCAAGATTTGTTTTCATTATTGTTATTTATAGTGAGAATGTGAATAGAGGCGGAGAGTGTGTTTGAAATAAGGGCAAATATCTAAATACAATATTTTAATTTATTTTATAAAAAAAAACAAGTTTAAAGAGAATCATGTAAAGGAAATATATCTTTGATCAACTCAGCTGATTAAAAGGTGTATTATTATAGAACTACAGTAATGTAGAAATAGACAGGTGAATGAATAGGAATGAAATTTTAATTGTAGAAAGTAGCATATTGCCGACTGTGTACCTTGTGTTGATTGATTGTGAATAAAAGGTATATGATTGTTGAGATTTCATTTTTTTTGTTTCTTTTTAGTGGTTTATCATGCACTTGAACGATTTCGTCTATTTAATTCTAGTCAATTCTCTACAACGAATATTTGTGTGGTTAACTTGCATAGTTATCTATCAAATTTTGTCTAGCTTGTCATTTGCTTTATGCTTTTACCTTTTAAGTACATTGATGTCCGTAAAAATGTATATAAATAAGCCTAAACTTTTCAGTCGTTGTGAATTTGTGGAACCATATTTCTTTACTCTAGCCGTTTGCTTAGTCGTTGGAAACTCCTAATCGTAGTTTGCTCATCGCTAGATTATTATCTATTTACGTGTTGGTTATTTTGTTATATTCACATTATTTACAAAAATTCAAATTGGTTATTTTCTTTTATTATTTTGTCATATAAAAACAAACGTTCACGAAATTACAGTGAATTTGACTCACCGTATTCTTTTGAGATCATATGTGGATGATCCAAAAACATCTGAAAGATAAAGATGGATTAATTCAATTAACTCGAGTATAATAAAACTATGGCGTCAACATTGTATATGTTCAGATTGTTATATTTGTGAAGATTATGAGCGTACAAATCTCATAGTATGATCAGACATGAGAAGTGTTAGATCACCATGAACACTGAAAAGAAAAATGTACACTTGTATTACATTGTCTTTCTTGTTCCTTTTTCACAATCGTAACATACAGCGAAATACATTACTGTAATGTTGTAGTAGATTTTTTACGAGTAAATCGGCATGTTGTAGATTATCCTGTTGTTATTACTCTTCACTGTATTTCGATTTATATTTTTTGTCTTTGTGCATCCTATGCGGATTGCCTCAATGTAGCCATTACGATACAAGATATCTAGAATAAATTTTCTATAGCTAGCAGTAGAATTTGATGTGCGCGCCTCATCATATTCGGGACTCATCAGCTGGATGTATCTGTATTCTGATATTGATATTTAAATCAGGGCGATCCTTATCGGATATACATATCTCATTAAAGACCGATCGAGATTCAGTCTCTAAACTACCAATAAGATACGTTAAGCGCTTTTTATCAGTCATACTATAGGGAAAAACCGTATACTATGTAGAGATTATGTTAATTTTTAATCAACACTAATTTAAGTGTTGATATCGTTATTCCGTGTTTGATTAGTCGGTTGATTAATTTTACCGTTGTTTTTATTTTGGCAAAAACCAATTTCACAAAATAAGTATTCTATGCCTTTGGGATAAAAAACAGTGCTGTATAAAAAATAAATGAAATTAGTGTTAGATTTTATGAAAGGAATTAAGAGAGGAAGAGTAATGAAAATAAAACAAGATGGAGAAAAGTAATTTTAATAACTCTAGTGAACACGGTTGATTAATTATTGACTGATGTTTGATGAACAACAAGAAATTATGATTGATTTTCTTTCAAATATGAAAGTGTTTTGATAGAAATAGGGTGACTTGTCTCATAGGGTTATGCTCTGGGTAAGGGAAACCTTGGAAACACATTCAAAGTTAGTTAAAACTTTTAGTTTGAATACGTTTTTGTTATACAGGGAAAGTAACATTTATTGGGTACTCTCAGTCTCTGTTTCGGTCTAAATTATTAAATTTATAAAGTAAAAAGATGTGAATTTTTGGGAAACACTGTACAGGAAGTGTTGGTCTTATTCAGGCAGTAGGTTCATATATGAAACCAAATACATTTTCATAGTTATTAATAACAATGTAAATTTTCTCTGGTCTATGCTAAAACACGACATTGAATCGTAAGTAAATTCTTCTGCTATTCGACTATGTTGCTTTAGTAAGCTTTGGGTTTAACGAATTCCGTCGTTTTACTGGGTTAAAAAAATAATCACTGTTTCAAGCTTGATCTGTTAGTTTAGTCATTTATCATCCTCGAACATGTTAATTTTAATCTTGCTATATGTACATTGATTAAATTTTTTAGTGCGAAGACTTACAATGTTCACCATCAATAATAGTTACCATACTTTGTTAAGGGACAGAACAATTTTTTCCCATTTTTTCAAACTTCAGGTGGGGTACACAGGGTGATTTTTCAACTAATCAACCTCTTCCTACAGTCAAGGTAAAATTGTATGCCGAAACTTCTGGACTTTTATCACTTGATAGCGGCAAAGAGTTGGGTCGCGTAAGTTCGCCGTTGTTTATTATCTACGAATATAACTATTGAGGACAATCATTTTATTTGAAGGTTGAATTCTTTCGACCTCTTGTTATGTTTAAATTGATATATTTTTGCTACCTAAATTATTTGAAATGGGTTTTAATTTATACAGCTCAAAAATTAGTGTTTCGAAGAAATTTAACTTTGAACTGAAGTTCAACTTGTTGTTTCTGGCAATGCTTTTTAAAAACATATTGATAGGGTCTAGAAACGTTTCATTTAGAACGATTACTAGTATTATGATATTGGAAAATACTAGGAATAATAACATTGGTCCTCAATAAATCTGCATAACTTTCTCAGCTATCATTTTTCCCGCTTAAAATTTTTAAAGCTTCATGCTGAACATTCGATTAGTCTTGGAAGTTAAATTGTTGGAAAATAAATGGTTAATAAAATATCTATACATGTAACGCTGATCTTCCAGGAATTACAAGCTTGAAGGTCACTTTTTTAGGGTAATCCTTTAGATCTCAGTCACCTTTTTCAACGTAAACACCAATGAATGATGCTTGTTACAAACTATTCTACTAAGCCATTAAACATGGTTTTTTAAAGAGTAATAATCTTTTTTTTCAGAAACTGTCAAATTCTTATGTACATTCTATTTGAATACGATATTAAGTAAGAAATGGGCGTTTATTCTTTAAAATGTGTTCGTAATTTTATAGTCCCGTTGAGTCTCTAATTCTATGATGTAAGATCTGTGTTGTTAAGTTTCTTCGTACTATTTTAGTTACGGGTGTAGAAAATTAATTTTGGAAGACATTATCGATCTGAATCAAAGAATCTGTGTTACGTGTATATTTACATCTCGTTTATAGACCTACTTTATACCAAATTAGTATTTAATTGCGAAACAGTAATTACCGTTTCTCAGAGCGCACTCATATTTTTATTGTTCTGATTGTAAGCAATCCACTGTTCATCCTTCTTCAGCTTCTTGTTTCATTGTTTCTCGTTAACGTTTCTTCGTTTTGGTCAGATTGTGTATGTGGGCCGATTTTTTTCGGAGCCGTTTTTTTCATTGACTGAATCTTCATGGATCACTGAGCAGTTGCCTTATTTAAGTAAATATTCTAAGTCTATTATGAAACAATATCTCTTGAGTACTCTCTAGTTCTCAGTAATTCTTTAACTGATAAGATTTCATGATGAACACTTGCAGTTAATTGGTCTTTTAAGTAATTGGGTTCTTTGTTGACTTTTTTTATATTACATAGTTTATCTTAATTATTAAACTTCTGCAGTAAATTATAGTTATGAATAAATCATGTAAAACCGGTAACCTGCAACTTACTTTCACATATACTTGTACAAATGCAATGCCCTAGAATTAAAATACGCTACTTACTCGTCCATCAATATGTGCTTTACATTTTGTTATCAATTACATCTTTTATTACATTTTTTAGTCAAATTAACACAACATATACGAGTGTGAATAAACATATGCTCTAAATCTACTCATCTTGTAAGGACCAACCCTTTTCAAATAAGTTGTAATTTATTGTCAAATTCTACATCCATTCTGTTCTTTTGGAATAGTGGATATTTCAAATGAAAGCAATAGAAACAGTTAACCCTTTTATTCCTAAATGTGGATGGTGTAATAAAAAGACGAAGATCAGATGAAGAAAATGAGATATCCTCATGCAATACGCTTTGACTAATTGAACCATATATTTACAAATAGGAGACTTATTATATGAAAATGATGAAATGTTGAACAAAGTGTTGATTTGTTATATAATAAAATGTAAGTATACTACATTAGGGTTTAAAATGAACCAAGGATTTGTAGGATGCGTGCAAGGTGAGAAAACGTTTACTTTTAATAACATTAAAAAGTTTTAAATATACTTAATTACTGGAGCTTCCTTAAACATCGAAATGTCCCTTTGATAGTTTCTAAATAAAGATTTAATATATATTTAAACGCTAACCGTTTAACATCTCTCAGATCTTGGTTGTAGGAGTGCACTATTGTCTATCCCTTAACCTCATCCGATATTATGTAAAATAAGCTTACAGCTATTACGTCAACTTTTTATTACCTCTATCTGTATCACTCAAATGTTCTTGCTTACTTGTGCTTGTAAAAGTCATGAGATTCGACGTAATCATTGATGAACTGTTGAAGTCTATGTGAAACTAGTGATTTCTCAGTTTTAGTTACAATAGGTGTGGTTATCTAATATATTTTCCTGTCTGCTCTTCTCAAAATTATAGTATTTACCTCCTGTTTGTATAATGAGTTCATGTTAACTTTTTTTCAAGAAGAGAGCATATGAGAAGTTTAATCAAATGTAGGTTGTTACAAAAGTCATATCCTGTGATACTAAACAGAATACACAATATTTATTACTGATAGTCATGTATCGCGCCAAATGAACTGAACTACACAGTATCAGATGAAAGAAACTGAGAATTCTTAAAGTTTAAAACCATTCAAAATGTTTTTAAGTCGTTCAAGCAAAATATACTATATACTCACCTTCAGTTATAATCTTATGTTCAACCCTTGCCGATGAAGTGATTGTGTACCAGAAATCATACATAGCCCTTAACAATATTATATATATATATATATATATATATATATATATATATATATATATATATATATATAATATTTGTAAACCCTGAGTTCTGATCAGTGTTCCTTTATGTGAATGATCATCTTGATTGCTTTCATACAGATATCTGTTAATCATGAGTAATTTGGGACGCGTCAGCTGGATGTACCTGCATCCGAGTCGATGTTCACTCTGGGACTCGAACCCAGTACCGTTCACTTCAAACGCGTTATCCACTTAGCCACTGAGTCCTGATAGCCACCTGCTTGTGCAATGGGGTGAAGTTTAAATTTACTTGGTGTTGTTTTACTTGTATCTTCCCATTGTTATTTAGGACTGCAGTTGATCAGTCTCATGTTGGCATATGTGCATTCTGTGAGGATTGCCTCTATATAGCTTTTTGATATATCTGTGGGTGCATTACCTATCAATCGTAGGAAATATGAACACCGAGTTTGGATTTATTGTTTGAAGGTCCTTTCATCTTAGTTTTGTGACTGTTTGTTCCTAAACTTCTCGTTGTCTTCTTTTTTCTCCGAATAATATGAATAGCATTAAATAAATCTTCAACTGTATTTGAATAGTAACTAGGTACCGTTCAAATATCTTTATTCTGTAAAGTGATTAATTCTAAAAAGGCATGTATATTATCTTTTCCAACTAATTTCCTTGTTCAGCTTCATTCCTTTAGATCTTTCTGCTCAATTCGTAAGTAAAACATTTGCAAAGGCTACTCTAACAATATTTATTTTCCCACATGTAAATGTAATGGGCAGATAAAGTTAATTAAATCGCCGGAGAGTAGTTAATCGTTACGGCTTTTACAAAAGATTCACGCATAATCCATATGTGGAGTCTAAAGTGAGAACGTTGATACTTTTCTGTATTAGCTATTGAAATATTGACTTACAGGAGACCCATTGTCACTCCATGCATTAGTCTGCATATTTTTCCTTTAAGCTTGAGATTTACGCTCTCGATACATTTTAACTGTAATAATAATCTGGATGGTTCATAGTGTATATTTCTTTTTCTATAACTCTGTCACTTAATTAGATGATTTCGTAAGTAGAACACTCAATAACAGCGATGTCGCATCTTAAAATAACATATTTTCCCTAATTCTTGTCTTTAATGCTGTAATCGAATAGGAATGTTTAATCAACATTGTGTTTTACAATCTTATTGTAATTATTAACGATGTTTCTTTACAGTATCATGAGGTAATTTTTAGATTTTTTTGCGTATAATTGCAATCAATTTTACCGTTTTATTTATTAATAGCGATTGGTATATGGTCTCCTGCGTCGTATAAAAATACTGAAGATGTCGTCTAGAGTGACAATGAATAGCTTCTCAATTGAACTATCTAGCTCCGAAAAATTAACTCCAAAATGGTGATATATATATATATATATATATATATATATATATATATATATATATATATATATATATATATATATATATAACTGAGAGCCTGCTTCTTATAACAAAGTTACTGAAAAAAAATTCCGCTTGGTCCTTTTCTTGTATCACTCTTTATATCATTAATTACTTAACGCAACTATTTTTGTGATATCTCAATAAATAAAGCAGTAGACTTTAAAGAGTATTATGCTTTGTTCTACAATACACATCAGATTTTCGGGACCAAAATTATCGAACGTATACATCAAAGCTTATTATATTAAGATAATTTAATAGCTGATTTGCATCTATAGTTACTATTATGAGTTATATAAATCCTCGATATTATTTTCTAGGTTGTCTTAAATCCTACATGTACTGGTAATCGTCAACCAGAATGGTATAAATTACAAACTTCTAAAAATGTACCGGATGACTTACAACTACAGCTCACATTGCGTATGGAGAAACCAAATAATCTAAAACATTGTGGTTATTTATATGCATTAGGTCGAACAGCATTTCGAAAATGGATACGACGTTATATTTGCTTAATACAGGTATGTTGTTTTTGCTAGATTCATGTTTAAACTTCCGTTTTAGTGTTGTTTGTAAATTATTATTGCATTTGTTGTGTTAGATGGAAGATGATAACTTTGACAGGTTAGACAATACTCTCATGGTTATCATGTTTGTCATCTTATCTTATTTCTTGCTTTTCTTTAAAAAAAGCTGTTACCTAATTTATTTAGTAAAGATTATAAAAAATATCTATTAGGGTTTTCGAGATGACACTATGTATGAAAGACTTTTATATTAATTTGTTAATTATGTTGCAAAATATTGTCATTAAGATTCAAGCCTCAATTTTCTTAACGTGGAATTCATGTCTGCTAAAACTTGTTATTCTCATCTCTTATTTTCTTTCATTATTACGCCAAATTTTTTCATAAATCTTAGTTTCAATATTGTTTGCAAGTTTATGAGGTTTTTTTTGTCACAACTTAATCTTTATTTTATTGTATATTTATCTCAATAAGAGTATCTTGAAGTTTAAAGAACAATCAAAGTCAATCCATATAGTGTTTCATTTTATTACTAAATTTGTATCATTTTTAGATTTTGTTTTTCTTTAAGTTATTAATTCATAGGTGGTACATTTTTGAAGACAGGTTGTGTGTGTGTCTAAGGAATATTTTGAGAATATCCAACAGACTTGTTACATTGCATATTTAAATCCTTATTTTCAATTCATTATTTGAAAACTTTATCATACCTGAAATTTTCTGCAAATCGTAAGTGTTACTAATAGAATAATACCAAGGTACAGTTGTGATTTAATGAATCAGTTTGTTAAGTTTTAATTCTATAGTTCGTTTAGAATAAAATTTAGTCAAGATGAAATATTTGCTCACCTAACTTTATTATAGTATTTTGAATAGGGATATTAGTTCACCGTCATCATCTAATCACCTATGAAATGTATGTTCACCTCCGATATCGTTTTCGGTTTATATGGACTTCCAACTTACTTACCAATAGATAAGTCATGTTCGTTGCCAGGCGTTCGATAGACAATTAACAGGAAGCTTCAAGCCTAGATTTTGTGCTAGTTATCAATTTTCAACGAGTGATATCCTAATATCATATGAATTGACGATTCGAAACATTCATATAATTTCCCAAAAATCAAGCATTTCAGCTATTTATTCGTTTTACGTTTTATAATCTTCATATAATCTCACTACCTATTCTCATTTATGCTGAGTAAAGCTTTATTTTACTGAAATGTCACTATAAAGGTATTTTTCTAGCTGGTTATTTGGCTTGCTACTGTTTTTTCTATTTTCTTCCCTTTTTTCCTACCTTTAATCGTACTGTAGTTATTAGTATTATTATAATTTTAAATGTATGACGTCCGTTGGATCTTCCTTGATTCAAACTTGGATTTTTTTTCGTTTTTCTAGTGACGAAAAGAGTTTTTCAATTCATTTAATTTCTTCTCTCTCTGGTCATTTATTTATTTCTGTCACTGAAATAAATTGGTGTATTCTGGAGGGATATGACAGTTTTTTCCCGTCAGATAATATTTTGTTCTTTGATACCTGACATAATGGATAATTCAAGTTTGTTTGTTTGCGAGTAACGCAAAAATATAGATAGATAAATTAATAGTCAAATAAGTAAACAGATGCTCTACCCTTTAAGATAGTTACAAAGATTTATGCAAATTGACCAATCTATTATTTTGAAATCATTCAAATAATTAATATTGATCTTTTTGTTACTATCGTAAAATGATCTCATCTATCGTTTATTTTCTTCTATATGTTTTATGTAGGCGTACAGTAAAAACACTAATATTTCTTTGTCGTAAGGGGATTGGAATATTTTTTGGAATGTTTTCTTCAATAGTCAAAACTCAATGTTGATTTATGTGTGTATGTTTGTGGATATTTATACATGTGTTGTTGACTTCAGCATTTTTACAATTGTTTTGTTATGGTAATTTAGTTTATGCATTAATATTTTATAGAGAACCAATTAGAAGCTGGAAAGGATGAAACAGGTGTCTCGTTTGTGTTTGAAACTTATTAGTGAATAATATGTTTGCTTTTTAAAAAAAATGTAGTACCTCATATAAACTCTTCTATCTTGATTACTTTGGTTTAAAACTAAGTTAACTAACTGGTTTTGTAGTCACTTATCATGAATGTGAATTTATTTCATAGATAATTTTAAAACTACTGATAGTTTACTCACATCTACACAAAACATACTTGCTAATCTTCTCCAAATCAGTGTATAGTGATGATAACCATTTTGTAGTTATAATATACCAGGTCTGTAATGTTTCATCATATTCAATCAATCTATATCGATATACTAATTAAAATTTTAATCATTTATTAGTTAGTATTTATTGTATCACAAATGTTTTAATTTCTTGTATTTCAAACAAATACCTGTACTGTGATAAAATAAATTTTCACACTATTGTACAAAGACAAATTGAATCAAACACTTGTAAAGTTTTCTATTCGTTGCAGTACTACTTGCTATTATGACTGAACAGAGTTACTCTGTGATATAGCTTATAGAGATACACTTTGTTGTCAGTTTTGGCTTGAATACAGTAACTATTGAAAATGTTACGACGGTAATATTTATTTTATTTCAGTCGGAAATTGATGGTAGATAGAGACAAGATAGTAGATAATGGTGATCGTCTGCTGCAAATGTGCTCAGACAATCGTTTATTTTTAACAGACACTAATTTTAAGCATAAGGAGAGACATCGTCTAACATGGCGGCCCCCTGCACCAAATTAACAATGGACTCAAATAGACCATATTGCCATCAGTCATCGTTGGAGAGGGTCGATAGAAGATTGTCGCTCATTATAGAATACCTGTTTGGGCTCCGGCTATGCTCTAATACGAGGACGCATCTGCTTGCGCCCCACTGGACGCAGGAAAGCCATACTAAAAAGATTCATTAGAATTGAATTGAGTAATGAGAAAATCGAAAGTAGGTTCCAGAAACTACTGAGGTCACACTTAGGTAGTTCTGAAAACGAGGCTGACCTAGACGTTGCTTGGAAAGATATACGAAAGGCTGTGGAAATATCAGTGATATCTGTTAGTGATTTGAACCAAAGTGTTACGAGAAACCAGTGGATTTCTGCTACATCTATTTCACTGATAGACTCTCCTAGACTCATCCCATCAGGCTCTGAATACGATGATGAGCTAAAACAAATCAGATCGAGGTTAACCAAGAGTTTACGGAACGATCGTGAGCAGTGGTGGGAAACGAAAGCAAAAGAGATGGAAAAGGCGGCGGCTGTAGGTAACATAAGACAGCTTTTCAGACTAATAAAAGAAACCGAGATTAAGAAGGCAAGAGTGAGTGTGATGATCTCGGGAAAAGATGACACTCTTATCTTCTGTTAGTCCAGACGTTTAGAACGTTGCGTAGAACAATTTAAGGATTATTTAATCTGACCTTCAATTACTCTACAGCTACCCACCATTTCCAAACAGCCTGAATGGAACATTGAAATAGGCCTCCCGACTCTAATTGAAGTTGAAAAAACCATAGTTAATCTGAAACGAGGAAGGTCACCTAGTCCAGATGGATTAACTCCAGTAGTCTCTAGGGATGGATATCCAGTTTTGGCGATTAGGTTGACTAATATTTTAGCTAAAATCTGGGAACTAGATGTAATCCCTTGTGAGTGGTCACAATCACTGATTGTCACAATATATAAGGAAGGGTTAAAATCGTTCTCTGATTATCATAGAGGGATTAGTTTGACTAATACAGCATTTAAAATACTAGCCTCAATACTTATTTAGGTTAAACATTACAATATTATAGCTGATTACTGATTGGAAAAGTATAAAAAATCCGTTTACATCCTTAAATAAACAAATAGTTTACTTGGAAATTTTGTTGTATTCTCAACTTTCAAATTCAACTCTCGTTTCAAATTTTCGTTTTTCTTTTTCTTTGCTCATTAGTGTCAAAGTATACATAAACATAGTTATAATTTTCTTTTCCAAACGTGTTTTATCTCATTATTCCCTGTATTCTTTTACGATAACTATTCTAAACCCATAAATCATGTGCGTGAAGTATAAAATAGGATGATAGAAATTTCAGCTATGTGTAAAAATATGTATCCTTTATTTTCTATGTTGGCCTTAAAATTGTCCCTATAGTAAATGAAACTTACTTAAAAATAACTAAATAAAAAGACTGGAGAAAAAAGTTTTTCACACTACTTATCGGCTAGTGTTGTGATTTTGATGACATTGATATATTCGAGTGATTAAGGCTGTATATCAGGTATACTTAAAATCCTTCAACTTTTAACCCGTTTTTTTTAAATGGAAGCCAATGAGATGATGTACTTCACTGGTCCATAAATATATAATCAGATGCTTAATATTGATTCATTTTATGCAAAGTTTTTCTTCTAAGTTTTATAGCTTTCCAGTATTGTCATTACTAGGTTGTCTATTAGCTGTTATGCGACAAAAATAGGGTGTTGGTGTCAAGGTTAAAATGTATGTTGAGCTTTTTTTTATACAACATTAAGAGACGTTATAATTGGTATTGTAGTATCTAGTACTATGTTAAGCCTTCATGGGTTATTATAGCTTCCAGACAGATTGATATATTCATTGTTCTTGAGCCACATTTGGACCTTGTCAATTATTCGCCTGTTGACCTTGACTATTTTTACATGAGTGTATATGTGCGTATCGCTTATCTTACTCATCACATATCTGAAACTTATTTTTGCCTGACTATAAATATTGAGTCGTTCCTGATCAAAAGGAGTTGGCTCACTCACCTCCGCTCCGCTTCGTTTCTCTGTTTGTCTGTTCATAACATTGAGTGTACAGAATACACGTATTCAGACTTTACTCGTATTTGACTTACTTTATTCCGTTATTCTCTAACGTGAATTAAGTCGATAATTATATTCGAGGGTAGCTGGGATGTATATTTTGATAACATCATTCGTTCTATCACATCGGAGTCAAATACTAGTCATCAATAGTATACTATTTTCGAATTCATTAGGATGTATTTTTCAATTTCCTGCTTTTCTTGTGTAGATGTTTACTTTATTTAGATTTAGTTATATACCCAAAGTAACTTTTCAAAGTGGTAGTTACATTGAAGAAAAATACATCCTTAAAGATGATCATATACGAATTAGGGATTGCTAGCAAGATAAAAGTTTGGTGTTGAAATGATTAGTGTGTATTGTTATAGGTCATTTGAAACTAAAATGTCAATAATCGGAATAAATATAGATAACAGGGTGAAAGCAATAATAATATAATTACGAATGAGTTTGTCTTAATTTTGGTTGTCTCTGAAAATGTAATTTGGATCTATGGTTGTACAATCGAATAAGACGTTATTGTAAAGAATATTCTTCGTCTATACATTTGTGTTGTTTATATGGTGGGACTAACTTTTGTTTTCCCCTTAGTTGCATAGATAAAAGTTTATTTTTACAATTATTTGTTTCAATAATAGTTTGTAAAGTTTTGTCTATAGAGAACTAAAATGTAAAATATGATATATATATATAGTTTCGGTATTGTTTTTCCTCTAAATTTATATTGTCCATAGGTATCACAGTATACGTTTATCATGGCATCCTACAAAGAGCGTAAATCGGATCCAACAGAGATTATGCAATTGGAAGGATTCACAGTTGATTTTTGTGATTTCCAAACTGGTATGTGATAAACTATCACGTTTTTCAATTTTCATTTCTTTCAAACTTAATTTTTATCAATTAATTTAATGATTGAGGTCATTTTTAATAAATAGAATTAATCAAAAAGTATATGTTACATAGGCTTCTAATTGATTAGTCTGATATTTATATTCGAATAGCTTTCCGTTTACGTAATTTCTTTCTGTTTTCCAAAAAATTAAAATAGAATCGTTTCTTGTATTTTTGCTGAAGTTATTACATTAAATTGATCACACTGAAGAGCAGTCGAATTATTGACTGTGTTTGTGTGAGTTATTGTATTTGACTATTCTAAAGATAAATTAAAGTTAATCGTTGTTTCTTTTCTAATTTGTATATTATCTTTAATATTATCTGTCTAGTATTTAATTTCTAATAAAATACACTTCATTGTAGTAACTGTAATATATTAGTTTATTTCACTGGAAGTAAATCTTTTTGCACTGGAGTTGTTCATGCATGAAGCTTAGTTTGGGTTATTAACATTCGGTTCAATATTTCTAGTTGTTCATGATTGTCAAATTCTTCGGGCATTATATTAGTCATTCAATTCACATTTGAACAATTGTTTTTATTTTAGTAAGCTCTACTTAAAACTATGAAACAATCTAATATTAATGGACAATTAATTTTGTCTTTCCATTTCAATTAGTGTTAAGTCTTGCAAAGTTTTGTCATAGTTCTATTTTGTCCTACAGTGTAGTGTTTTCACGGTCTTGGGAGTTGCTTTAAAGTCATGAGACATATTTTAAAATAATTCCAGCGATAATCATTGTTTATTTGTATAAAAATACTAAAAAGGTCGACTTGGTAATGTCATGTGACTAGACGTAATCCGCAAAAAATTTGAATGAAAGTTTTCTTTTTGTTACGTTTCTTATTAAGGTGTAAGACAATTTTGATTTGAACATTGAACACAGTACATAATTCTAAGAACTGTGTGAACGAAAATTAACCGGTCGATTAATTATTACTTGTATTAGATAAAATTTGGTATGGATAGCACTTTTACTTCTGATTTATTTACAGTGGTTTTTCCTTAAAGGTTTCTGTCTAACACACTAAGGTTACCTACGCCTGTTACTCCTCGTGAAGGAGCATAGGCCGCTCACCAGCATTCTCCATCCAACCCTGTCCTGGGAAATCCTTTCCAGCTCCTTCCAGTTGTTATTCGTCCTTTTCATATCTGCTTCTATTATCCGATGTAATGTGTTCTTTTGTCTTCCTCTTTTCCACCTTCCTTCAGGATTCCAAGTTAGGGCTTGTCTCGCGATGCAGTTTGATGATTTGCGTAATGTATGTCCTATCCATTTCCATCGTCTTTTCCTAATTTCTTCTTCAGCTGGAAGCTGGTTTGTTCTCTCCCACAAAAGACTTTCGCTGATGGTATCCGACCAATGAATGTTGAGTATCTTGAGTAGACAGCCATTTATAAACACTTGTACCTTCTTGATGGTGGTCGTTGTAGTTCTCCAAGTTTCAGTTCCATACAGTAGAACTGCCTTGACGTTTGTATTGAAGATTGTGACTTTGATATTGGTTGAAAGTTGTTTTTAGTTCCATATGTTCTTCAATTTTAGGAATGCGACCCTTGCTTTGCCAATTCTTGTCTTTACATCTGCATCTGAGCCTCCTTGTTCGTCGATGATGCTCCCCAGGTATGTGAAGGATTCTACATGTTGCAGAGTTTCGCCATCAAGAGTGATTGGATTGCTGTTCTCCGCTTTGAATTTGAGGACCTTGGTTTTCCCTTTGTGTATGCTGAGGCCTACTGATGCAGAGACCGCTGCTACACTGGCTGTCTTTATCAGCATCTGTTCGTGTGTATGCGATAGGAGGGCTAGGTCATCTGCGAAGTCCAAATCGTCTAATTGATTCTGAGCTGTCCATTGTGTTCCGTGTTTTCCTTCAGATGTCGAGGTCCTTATAATCCAGTCGATCACCAGAAGAAAAAGGAAGGGAGAGAGTAAACAGCCTTGTCTGACTCCGGTCGTTACTTGGAATGCATCTGTCAGCTGTCCTCCATGCACGACCTTGCACTGTAGTCCGTCATTTGAGTTCCGGATAATATTGACAATCTTCTCAGGAACTCCGTAGTGTCGAAGAAGTTTCCATAACGTTCTTCTATCTACACTGTCAAATGCCTTTTCATAATCAATGAAGTTGATGTACAGTGACGAATTCCACTCAACTGATTGTTCGACGATGATCCGTAGTGTCGCAATTTGGTCTGTGCACGACCGATCCTTACGGAATCCAGCTTGTTGATCTCGAATTTGGGCGTCTCCTGCATCTTTCATCCGGTTCAGCAACACTCTGTTGAAGACCTTCCCTGGTATTGACAGTAGTGTAATGCCTCTGTAGTTCTCACTAAGTTAGCTACGAAGAATTATATCTCATCAATAAACTACAAATAAAGAATGGATTAAACAATATAAATTCATTGTATGAATTTAATAGTTCCGCCAGGTAAATGCGATCCCGTAGTAGAATTATATCATCAGTTCTTGATATCTAGAATTCACGTTGTGTTGTGTTTCTTTTATATACCGATAAAAAATTATTGATGTAAGTGTTATTGGAAATGGTCTTTTCTGTTTCTTTTATTAAAAGAAAAGTAGATGAATTATCGTAGGTTTTCAGTTTGATATTATTTAACCCTGTTTTTGAACAGTGTATTAGCTGTAGATTGGAATAATTAATGTAATTTGAGCAGAAAATAGTATGGCATATGTATTATTCAGTATGCCCTGGTATGACCGAGAGTGGAGTAGGTTCGCCCTCCTTGTCGAAATGCTCTCACACGGCCACGCGTATACAGCCTCTGCCAGGGAAGTTCTACTCATCGCCTTCTCGTGGCAGGGGTGTTGTTTACGAAAATGACAGGACGAAAAGCGAATGTCCGGCGCTTTAACCGGATCCCAAACCAATGGTGCACATGGGCTCCAGTATTCTGCGGGAACAAATGGCGTATGAACCAATCGTTAGTCACCGGCTACCATGGGAATGCATCTCCTTACGATGCTCCACTGCCTTGTGGATCTGACCTTTGGGTCAAAGGCTCAGAGTGTGGCCCCCTAAGAAAACCACTTGCTTCGGTTTGGGCACCCGGGCTGTATCACAGCCCAAGCACACAATTATGGTGTGGCGCATATATATTTGGTGCCCTCTTGTACCGATATTTATGTGTTGAAATAAATAAATAAATAATCTCATGATAGTTAGTTAAACAAGTTCTTGTTGCAGAACTGGGTGAAGCTGTTGTGAATGTCAGGTAGATCATCAGTTTATTGAGCACCGTGTATACAATTATTATTAAATAATAACCTCAGAGTAGCTAAAAAATCACTTATATGATAAGTGTTTAGATAACTATATTAATGGCGATATAAGCTGAGTATTATCAAACTAATGGATGAAAAAATTATCTTTTCTATGTAATGATGATATTAAATAGACAAGCAGTAAAAGCCAAACAAACAAAACATTCAACTCATAGAGCACAATGTACAAGACAGTATTATCTGATAGGTAAAAAAACGTATTTGAGACATTTAACTTTATCCTTTTATTTAAAGTATATTTCATATTTAGGAATAATAAAACTTTAGGATAAATGCTTATTGGAATTGTATTGTACATTGAATTATTTCACTTTGTTTTAAGCAGTGAAAACAGCTTATTGACAACTTAGTGGTTTAAGCTCAACTGTTACTTTGTTAATAAATCTATTTTTATATACCAAACTAGCGTTGCTAATAACAGGAAATTGAATAGATGTCACAAATGCATATATATATATATCTTATTATTATTATTATTACTAATACCAATTTTTGTGTTCAAGTTACCTATTTTTCTAAAGAATTATTCCTTTATATGAGGCAATTCATATAGAGTTTATTCTTCCAACTGAATAAATGTGTAGTTGTATTCCATTAATAATTGTAAATTTTTTTCCAGATTTCTCCATATCTTCATCAGTTTAATGACTAAAGAGATAAGAACTAACTTTACCAGTTTTGTTTTGACTGAATGACCAAACAAAAATGTATAACTTGAAATTTATTTGTATTGATGAATAGTAGTAATAACAATCACAATCGAGACAAAAATATGTATGAAGAAGGGAAGTGGAGAAAAAACTTCTGTTTAGACTAACATGAGCAAAAAAGATGAATACTTAATGGATAAATTACTCCAGCCTATTCTTTTCCTTTTTTTGTTACAAACATAAAATAATATATAAAGTGGTATGAAGTTAAGTAATTAGTTATTTATCCACATTATAAAATGATGTATGGCACTAGTCATTTTGTATCTATTATGAATGTGAATAGGCTTCGCTGTTTATTGGCAATCCATTCATTATGTTTCACCCAAACAATATTTGTTTTGGTTCAAAGCTATGTTTTTGTTTCTTGATGCCTACGCTGAATTTCTTTAACAAGTTATCCCTAATATGTTTATTTAAGAATTATCATTTGATTAATCTTTATCACTACTGTTTCACTTTCTGGTGACAGTAATGGAAAAGACTCGCATTCAACTACTTATTTTTGCAACCTTAAACTATAATCCAGTTTGTTATAGAGTAGTCAATTGGTTCGTATGATTATTCGTCACACAAAATAGACTGTGTGACTTGAAGCACATTACATGAACGTGTACTTGAATGTATCATACCTCTTATTATGGTCGACAATAATTATTATTAACAATGAAATCTTGTTCGAGAATCTTTTCTTCAATTATCTGTGGAGATTCCCTTACAATGTCATTTTTTTTCCAATTTATATTTACCATATTATGTTATCATACAATGTTTATAAATAAATATTATGTTTCACGAAATGTAAGTGAACAAACGAATAACTGTCAATAGTTTTTTGGCTATTTGATCTCTGACTTGTATGATCATATATCTTTGCTTGATTTATTGAGCTACTTTAAACAGTCAATTCACATCATTTGAAATAGACTTGTATTGGCCAGTTCTATATTGATCCCTATGCTAAATAACTTGGGTTATCTGTTGTTTTTTGAAAGAAAGGTAGTATATTTTCCATTTAACATATTTATACTTACCAAACATCGATCAAGCTTTAAAGTGTTAAACAATTCCAAAAATACCTGACTAATATCACGACTATGAATCGGAGTGATAGTGTTGTGGATTTTGATCACCTGTTTGTTATGGCCTGAGATACCAATCAATATCACATGTTAGAATGCCCAGTCAGGATTCTGATTATCAATTTGTCCGCCCGTATTCCAGTTGGACCGGTAACTTTCGTTTTACCAAATTGAAACACTGACCAGTGGATAGCAACTAAGACCTTAAGACTTATTGGTTCTTGAGTTATTTCAAAGTAGTCGTCAACTGGATGACGCGAATAGAGTGCTAATTATTTCTCTACTGTACCCAATGCAATGCAGTCATAAATCAAAACTGATACAATACTGTGTTTGAGGTGACTGATCACACAACACCGAACATGAAATCATATTTTAAATACAATCATACTATATGTGGTATAGGGATGAGCGAGCAGTACATATCTCATTAGTGAAGCGTATAGCGGCAGTTAGTAAGTCTACTAAAAGCTTAAAACAAGCGGAATTTGGAGATACAGCAAAACTCTATCCACTAATTATACGATAAAAATATAGATAAGAATGATAAACCTAAGAATAATTCCAAAAGTTCCAGCTTACCCAATATTTTTCTCGTTATAACAGACAGTAAACCTTAACTAACAAATCTGTCTAGTAAACTTTCATGATAATTTAATGCACAACATTTTTTTATTTATTTATTAGGTTATTGATATATTAGAAAAACAGTGAATGTCAGTAGATGAATAAATCTTCATTATTTTTATAGCATAGAGAAAGCTAACATAATCAGACTAACATGATTTGTTTTCTATTGAAAGCAAGTATGAAAAAATTATGTTTTCTTTCTTGTTGAGAATGTTGGATATAAAGATCCTAGTCTTATTGGATTCTTAGAATAATCTATGTAGTTTAATTAACAATGTTAGTTGTTTCAAAAAATGCATATAACATGTTCTTCATTATTTATCTTGGTTAACATTTGTTTTCCTTGTAACATCGGGTCGTAAAATGACTTAAAGAAGGAGGAGGGTCTTGTAAATACTCCATGAGTTGAAATCTATGATTCAGGTAATCTATTTTTCCTTCTGCTTTTAGATTTAGCAGCTACTGGCGGAAAATACTTTTTTAATTTAGTCAAGGAAGGTGATAGTGTAATGTTTGCAACAGATGATGAAAATGAACGTCAACTGTGGATACAGGCAATTTATCGTGCTACTGGTCAAACACATAAACCAGTACCACCGTCAAAAAATATAAGTGGAAGTAACAATAGTAACTTGCAAAATGTTAATCTCAATCCTGACAATAAATCATCGTCGGCTACCTCAATACTAACTTCTCGTGGTAATACTTCCAGCATAGGAAGTAGAACTCAAGGTGGTGAGTAAAAGTATATATTATGCATTGTGTGTTTTATATTTTATAAAAAGTGTTATCCTATCCTTAAAAATGAAAGTCAAGAGAAAGTTTCTAATACATAGGATTTTTAGATACTTCGCTAAACTTAAAGTATAATTTTTTTTCAGACTGACAATTAACTACGCATACTAAATTAAATCGATTCAAATGATTATAATTTCGAGAAAAAGTACAGACAGTAAATATTATTGACAGGTTGAACGAAATTCAGTCAAACGTATAGTATCCTGAAACCGGAATCTATCTGTATCACTGTAGTCATTTATAAACGGAGTGTCTCCGGTAACCAGTTTTTTTTTATTTGAAAAGCTTTTTCAGGAAGTCTACTGCATTGTTGATTCTTCTGACCCACTATCTTGGATACTGATATGATGTAACAAAGAAATCGTTCATTACAAGGACGAACCAACTGGTCCGTGTTTTTTTAGCTAATACCTGTCAGCTTGAAAATTAAAAGAACGTTGTGAGAGGTAATCAATATCCAACAGACATCTTATGAAATGAACAACCTCCTTAAATATTAGATAATTAAAAAAACATCCTGATTAGTCAACAATAGCTGTTTTAGGATTAAGTGAATTAGCACTTAACTAGTAAGTTCATGTTATCATGTAATAAATTGTTTCAATGACAGCTCTCATATCAGGTAGAACTTTGATCCATGAATTATTGATGCAGAAAGTTTCATATTATTACCAACGAATATTTCTCGTTATTATTATTACGTTTTATAAACTTTTTGATATTTCGTATTCTTTTTCATTGACATTGAATTGTCTTTTATCTTCATTGCATTTTTAGATGTGGATCGTGCACGTAAACATGGTCTTGATGAATTTGTCAGTGTTGAACCATGGAAAGTGAATCATGCTGAATTATTTGCTTTATTACAATCAAAATCATTAGATTATCGTATGAAAGATTCATATGTATCACTTGGTTGGTTTAGTCCAAGTCAAATGTTTATATTAGATGAATATTGTGCACGTTACGGTGTACGTGGTTGTCATAGACATTTATGTTATTTAAGTGATTTACTTGATCGAGCTGAACAAGGCATAATTATAGATCCAGCTATTGTTCATTATTCATATGCATTTTGTTGTTGTCATGTATTCGGTAATACGTAAGTAATTCATTTTTGCAATTATTATTATTAATTCAAATCTATTATTAAATAAATTCCTTATTGAAAATGTAACGTATACCGCTAAGATTGTGCTTATATTAAAATCACATCAAGACTGACTGTTTAGTCGTACACACCTACCTTGGACAATTAATATATATGTAGTTAATGGGCTATCCATTTTAAATAATAGTTTCATATAGTTGCAAAGTAGAATCACTCGGTGAGATACTTCATGAAACCTAGTTTTTTCTTCTTATTTTTTCGTACTTATTCATAAGTTAAGTGATGCAGAGATAAAAGTAATTAAAATACACTGAATTCAACTAAAATTCCATAAGATTATAGGTAGTATTTAAATTCACAGAACTATTAAAATAATTCCAAAAACAAACAAAAATCCTCTAATAAGATTTACTTAAAGTCGGAAGCACCAAAATATAATCCCAGATTCGTTTGCATCAAATTAATTCTCTTCATATATTTACGTTAGACAATTATTCTAGTCACTGTGGTATTTCTACATGTAAAAATTGAACTGATGGTAATGACTTGACTTCCTCTATATGTTTCCTTCAGTACAATTCAATGAATCAGATGAACTTATTAGTTCTTACACTTCGTATTACTGAATCGTGAAATCTAATTTCCTTACTTTCTATTTGGTTTTTTTTGTTATGGTTACGGGTAATTTTCCAATGTTTCTTTTTGAATAAAATTGTAATAATTAAGCTTTGTTACAGTTTCTATTTAATCTTATTCTTTTCATATGAGCTACTGAAATTATTTAGGTAAATATAACCAGTCTAAAGTCAAGTTATTTATATGATTAAGGATAGTTATTATTCTGGTGGCGTTTTGTTCTCTGAGACGCTCAGAGAACAAAACGCCACCCAAATCATCCACCTGAGCTTCAAATCTTCTTCACCATCTCATAGTTATTATTCGTTTGAAAATAAAACTATTTTAAAGAATCCACTCTAATAGTCATCAGGATTGTGAAAGAATTTCTAAAATTCTCGAAATCAGTATTTTTGATCATAAATGGTATATCAACCTGCACAAGCTTTCTGGGTAAAAAGTAAAGTATAGAAATGATTCGTTTAGAATTATGGAAACCATTCCTTGGTATTTGTTCTAAGTTCAAATTTAAATGCAATTTATTTTGTGTTATATTAAAAGCGCATTAGTAATACATTTCTTGAACACTCATAACGTTTAAAGTGATCATGAAAATAATCTTTTCCATCATAGAATAAACGGGATTGTTTGAAATATATCAAATCCTCAATTTTTGCTATGCAGATTGCTGATAATACACAAACCAACCAAATATCTGTTTCCTAACGTTAAACCGTCAACTCTAAACCTCTAGCTATAACCAGTAATGATGTAGGGTCTTCTGTAAAATCCTTTTAGGGTGTGATAAGAGTGATGACTTTTTTTACCCGTATAAATAAATTTATATGTTGTGTTTTAGATTTAGAGAATAAATAGGGTTTAGAAAACTTCAATAATTCTATCAATCATTTAATTTTGTTAATCCTCTGTAATATTATCGATTACTTTTCATTAACTATTCTTTTATAAAGCCTGTTTTCTCATTAACTAACATCTTGCCGAAATTTATCGCTGTTACTTCAAGATCGTCTCTATACTACACTCTTACTACTCCTGATATTGTTCGAAAGTGCTTTTATTCAGTAATACAGGAGTAAATAAAATATCAAGTAATATTGTCTAATTTTTCATTTCTTTTCTTTGCTTTTTGTTTACTAAGTCAAGATACAAATATCCGAACTGTTCTAGTTGATGAACGTCAAATGTTCATGGGGATTCGTCAACGTCTTTATGCTCTTTTAGAAAAACAAATTACAGAGTTTCGTTATTATTTTCCTTTTGGACGTCCAGAAGGTGCATTGAAATTAACTCTGGGATTGTTAGAAAGAGTGAGTTAATGACTAGCATTCATATTTTTGCTATGATATTATTATATTTTGAATTGACTAAATTTTGGTAGTTACACTTTTATAAAATACATTTACGTCCAATACGTCAATTTTTTTATAGAATATTTATTAAAACTAAACTGGTGTATAGTTAAGAAGTGTATATGTTCACTTACAAATTAGTTTTCCTTGTACCATAATTCAACGCTTGCCGTCTCATCTAGCCTATAAACATCTTTTACTGTCAGCTTCCAGTCTAAGAATGCGGATTATTTCTGCATTTATCAATGAAATTACAATTCTGTAATAGTTTTGACTTCCTATTATAATGAACTAATGAAATCAATTTTTCTGCATATATTCCTCATATTTTTCACAAGCATAGATTAGATATTAAAAGTTGACTTTGATATCAGCATTTCCGGACTTTCTTTTCCAAAATGACATTACCATTAAGAATCATACTACTAAATTGTGTGTAATAATTGTTAGACTGTTCATTTTTAACATATTTTCAGTTGTGGTAGATTTAACCGCATTCCGATAACTAATCGTCTGCTGAAATGACTAATACAGTAGGGTTAGGGATTTATCTATTACAAAAAAATTAATCAGCTCCTTACTAATTATGGTTTCTATCATGTTACAGTATAACATGCTGTTCAAATAAGTACATGTAAGTGAAGCACAGATTTTTTTATTTCAATAATAAACAGACAAAGACTTATTTGTTTCTTAATATTTAACACTGTCTATATATATTTTAGGTCTTTCTTATTATGACGATTAGATAGTAGTCGGTTATCTATGTGGATATTTATTAGTGACATATTTATTTTTTCCAGATACATTGAACATAAGATTTTTCTCAGTTGAATTAATCGTTGATTAGATTTAATTGATAAAATATCTGTCTGTTAATAAATTGTCTCTTGTTATTAATATGAACATATGTACTTATTAGTAATGAATATGTTTCTTATTGTAGGTCCTTATGAAAGATACCGGTGCTCCAGCTTCAGCTGAAGAAGTACGCGAAGTAATAAGGCGATGTTTGGAACAAGCTGCTTTGGTAAATTATGCTCGTATATCTGAATATGCAGCAATTGAAAGTAAGCGTAGAACTCTTATTTGTGTCTCAAATTTAATTTCAACTGTTGTTTTGGACATAATTATCTACTTTAGTGTCTGTCATTGATTTAGTATTGAAGTAAAATGTAAGTAAATGTAATCTATAGTTACATTAAAGATTGAAGATCCGTTGTTGTAATTTACTGATGTATCATGTTACTGCTACATAGTCGAAACTTAACCTAGCCAATAGCTCTTTGTTCTCTATCGCGACTATCTGTGAATATGCAGTTTGTTTACAATTATTTACTTACATAGATTTAAGTGTCACTAAATTAATAAGTGAATAAATTTCCATAATTGCTTGATGAAACTCAGCAAATCTGGGTTTTTTTTTACAGTACTCGTTCAGCTACTCACATGATAAAAACACCACGTTATACATACTTAGAAGTGTTTTTTTAATTGCCACACAGGTTTAATTTTATCGTTCTTAAAAAATTTAAAAAAATAGTAATACCTAAAATTTTAGCTATTTCCTATCCTAATCCGTTGATATATTATATGATGCTTTGTAATAGTATTAGTTTATATACTGAATTAGTTAATGGGGAGAATATTTTCATAGAGATAGTAAGATGCTCATCATCCTAATAATTATTGATTTCATCAATTTTGTGAGTTAATCAGTGCTTATCGGATTTTGTTCTGAAACTATGACCATTATTTTCTTTAACAATTTTTTTCTTATGTCTAAATGACTAAAGACAATTATCTTTACTTCATTTATTTGATCACGTTAGATTAAGAAAAGATAACGTTGATAAACAAGTATTAGTATAGTCTTGACACATCAAGTTTTTTATATGTATACTATCTGAACAAAATACTTCGTTTCCAATCATTAGGTGTGTTACATTCTGAGATTTTTATTTTTCTGTTCACTTAGTGAGTAGTTCGTGCATATTGAAATTTGGTTTTAACTTAATACTTCACTCCATGAATAAATGAATATAAGAGATCGAAAATGCCTGGTACAACAAAGTCAACATTGAAAACTCTCCAGATAATCTCAGGCATTATATCATGATAAAATTACTTTCAATGAACGATTATTTTGATGTTTAGTTAAACAGAATTTTTATGCTTTTCTATTTATATCATGGAAATTTATACACATGTGAATAGAACCTCAACATTTATTTATTATTTATTTATTTGAACACATAAATACTGGTACAACGGGGTGCCAGATACATATGCGCCATACAAATCTCATTTGGTATGTGTGAGGGCTGTGATACTGCCTGAATGCTCAAACCGAAGCACGTGGTTTTCTCAGGGGGTCGCACACGGAGCCTTCGACTTGACGGTCTGATCCACAAGGCAGTGAAACGACGTAAGGAGATGCAGTCCCATGGTAGCCGGTGACCAACGATCGGTTCATACGCCATTTGCTCCTTCAGGATCGTGGAGCCCATGTGCACCAATGGTTGGGAATCAGGGTTTTCCAATTCCCCTAGGCGGACTCTCAGTGTCCACTAACCCGGTTAAAGCGCCGGACATTCACTTTTCGTCCTATCAATTTTGTAAACAACACTCTCGCCACGAGAAGGCAGTGATTAGGACTTCTCTGGTAGTGGCTATTCACGCATGTCCATGTGAAAGCACTTGGATAGGGAGAGCGGACTCTCCTCACCCTTGGCCGTACCAGGGCATTCGAGGGCATCAACCTCAACAGTTTTTAAAAATTAAAACCTCCAATTTATTTTCTCATCAGTTCTGTACAAACTAAATCAATTTTTATATCATAATTCTTTAGGACATTCTAAGCACTTTAATTAATTTCTATTCATGCAGTATTACTACCGTTATCAGTTACTTATTTATATTACAATAGTTTGTGTTTAGAACGTCCAAATGAATTGATATCGTTTTGTGAAAAACGTCTAGCCATCATTACATTAACGTTATATTTCCGTAAAAACCAGCTTTTAGAAGGAAAGTTTGTATTTCTGAGCAGCGTTTGAACCATATACTGAGCTGTCAATCGCTTAATTTCTTTTTTGGGAAAGAAAATCATTTCAGTCCATTTAAGATGCGTTGGATTGAGGAGAATAAATTCAATGGATCATTATGGAATCGAAACAACATCGAGTGAATACTAATACACGCGAAGTGCTTACGTCTTCTACTCTAAAACTTGTTGGTTTCGTTAATAAGTATGAATTACTTTAAATTCCGTTCGTTTGAAGTCAACTTCAAAGTTATTTCTGTTATTGCTGACACCACCGGTAGTCGCAGCTGTGTAACACAGACTTTCAAGATTTTCTGATTAGTATAACTAAATCCTTGTTTATAAACGCTGTATATTAGGATCGTTTACAAATATATATGCAAACAATTTATTGTCTGTAGGATATCTTGAAAACCTTTTAATCTGAAAAATAGATTTTATAGGGATATTGTAATATTAATATACGGTCGCGCGCATGAGTTATCACAGTAAACAAATCTTTATATTAGGTGTGAAAATCGGATACAATCTTTGCAAAGTTCTTTAAATATGCTAGAATTTCACACATGAAATAACTGTTATACATCTTAAATGTAGATTTCTAAGTGAACGTTTCTGTAATTTCATTCACTAACATGAGGCAAAACAAAATCTTGAAATAATTTCAAAAATTCCTATGGTACCTCAACGTAGAAAATTCGTTCGGTTTGTGCTTTTTTATGTATAATAAGTGTTTGGTGACTTTATTTCAATTGAAATTATGTATTTTGTTATTCTTTTTGTGTACATACGTTTTTACAAAAAGTTTTCAATCCATTCATTTACCAATCTAACTAGATCAGTAAACATTTCTCATGAAAAATCACAAGAAAATGTGATTATTTAGTACTTGAAATTTTATTATGTAACATTGTATACTTTGTGAAGTCTCTGGAGAATTATCTAAAATTTAATTACTGTGATAGTTATTAAATCAGATTATTCAAGTACCTATCAAATTATTATACTTCAATGTCTTCTTTTTATTGTCAATAACACTGATATATGTATTTCAGTTATTTTATTTTGCTTTTTTGTACAGAACTTGTATTTCTTTCTTGTTATTTTACTGATTATAGTCATATTAATTGATCAGTTAAACTATTCTTTTGTATGAACATCTTCATCTTTCTTATGATAGGCTTCGTTTGCAATCTGAAAACAAAAATATTATTGTAAACTTTAATCACTTTGATATCTCCGTACTTGTCATTCATTCCTCTTCATATACATAAGCTGGTCACAGCTTTAAATAATTGATAGCTATTTTATATTTGTTTTCTTCACTATATTAGGCGGTCGTGATAAAGGTGGTGAATATTCACAAACAAGTAGTAAGTTGATTGAAATACAATAATTTTATTACAATGAACATTTTATTGGAAATAAATTACATAAATAGCATTCGTTTTGTAACGGTTTTTTAAAGCGTCAAAGTATGTCTTCAGAAGTCAGAATTTCAGTCAAATTAATTCAATAATTATTTATCAAATTATTCAACGTTAAACGAAGGATTCAGTTGTCTTGTTTAATTAGTTCCCATCTCTTCTCTTTTTGTTTTTAATAAAAATATGTTTTAGTAAGCGTTTAGCAAAATACATTTTAGTAGGCTTGGTTGATTATGCTGTTCTACAGTTATCGTACTTAATAGATTCAAAACACCGACTTTAAAATGTAATTCATTAACATTTTGAATTATTATCTTTATTCCTCAGCAGAACCTCAGATTCTATACTGTTGATCGGCAAGATTGCAGACATTTTTTAAAGGCGCCTTATAACAAGATCAATCAATAAACTATCGTTGATAAAAAGCTATACAAAATCCCAATTTGTCCTGATAGAAACGATATTGGGAACTAGGTCACTCAAAATTGATAATGTCATCTCATATTCAATTTAGTTATGTTACAAAATGTTGGATTCGACACTACTTAGTTTGACTAAAAGTCTGTACTTTATATATATTGGTTATGTTCTCTTCCGCTTTTAAGAGGCCTAAAAATGTAATATAAAACACTAACATATAACTCATGTTTGTACTGACATTTTTTCTCCTTCCTATTTTCTTCATCTGTCTATTTAGGTAAGACTTTGGCTGACCTTATTCACCTGGGTGAATTGTGTATTGAGGTACTACGTCAAAATGAAGAACATCATGCAGAAGTATGTTATATATATATATATATATATATATAATGACATAATTTCTTGTTAATTTGAATATGTACATGTCATTTTCGTGCTGAATAAAATATAATACGGTGCTGTTCAGCCAAGCAGTGCATCGAGAACAGTCAACGTGAACTCAGCTTAATGATTCTTCTTCTTTCGAAATCATTACTATGAATACACCAGGGACATCGTTCTCAATCACTTAAATCTTCAAGTAAATAAGCCATTGAATCCTGTGAAGATATGTCGTCAACTGGATGACGTTAAGAACCAGTCATATTCTAATCATGGGTGTGAATTGAAAGACAACTATACAATTTTATTAGATTATAGAGGTTTTTTGTTCAGTTTAATGCAGAAAAGGGAAATTAAACACTTCCACTCTTAATTATTAAAATAATATATTTGTAGTATCCCAATGAGTAGAGAAATTAAATTTATTAAAATTTTCTGACGTTTCTTGACTCAGCGTAAGCCACTTCTTCAGTGAACAAAAAATTAACTAGTATAATTTGAGTGTTTCTGGAAGTTGATTCAACTTGGATGTCTATACGTTGACTTGACAAATACTTTGCATGATTATTTCGTGGTAGATAGTTTGGTACGTTATATCATTCTTCAAAAGAGATAAAACGTACAACTCCCATACCTGCCTAACCTTTTTAGCCTTTTGGATATATTTAAAAAACATTATTTCATGATAAATCATGTTTTTAGTAGAATAAAAGTTTGTCTTGATATTTCTTGTTTGATAAAAGATAAGCAATAAATACTTATTTGACTTTATTTATAAATTTCCTCCTATGCTTACCAATATTTTGTTTTTTTATTTCACAAATCGCCTTGACAAATATATGTGTGACCAGATTGTTCGAAATGTATAGCACAAATGCATCACATTTTTCAGATCAACTCCGTCTTCTCATTGCTCCATCGGAAGAATATCAGAATATTAGAACTATTAATATTTCCATCATTGCTCTTCTGTATACTGAATTTGAACTGCTACTAATCAATGATTCATAATAATATGTTGAAGGATTTTATACATCTTTTACAAATTTTTTCTTTCTCTTTTCGTGCATCGCGTTTTTTATCTTCTGCTTATTAACTTTTTTTTCAAAGTGGAGATGGAAATATAAAGGCTCTTTTTTCTTTGCTTACTCTCATTTTATGTTTTCTTTAAAGGTCAGTGAACACAAGTTGAAAAGCTGTTGATTATCAAACGACAGCATTACCGTTTTTACGTGCAAAATTAATCTACAACTGTTTTCCTTTTTTTGGTTCTTGCTTATTACCTCTTAACCATGATATGGAAATATAAATAAAAGGAATAGGGATCATGTATTCTGATAAATAGGATGTGAAAATTTTTTATCCTTATCATAAAATTGTAATTTTTTCACGTTAAGACTCATTTTCTTTTTTAAATAAAATTAGTTTATCACTCCAATTGATTTTGGTCATTTAAGAACAAATTTTTTTAAAATTAGGAGCTACTAATTAATCCTGTCATTTTATTGTATTAATTGATAATCAACTGTGAAAACTCATGATCGGTCACAATAGAATGATGCGTTTATGTTTTTCACTTCGACACTAATTATTCCTGTGAATTTTCTTGTGGAAACGTTGTTAATAAACGATTTGTCTAAATATTCTCTTCACCGTGTATATTTATCATATATTTATTCTTCTTGTTATTATTTTAATGATTGTTTTCCAGGCGTTTTCATGGTTTCAAGATTTGCTAACTGAACATGCAGAATTGTTCTGGAATTTTTTCTCAGCCGATATGGTTGGTGTATTAGAAACAATGCCACCCGATTGTTGGGATAGTTTTCCGTTATTTCAACTATTAAATGATTACCTAAGTTCAGAAGGTTTGTGTTCATTTCAATTCAGTTACAGGTTCATTCATATATTTGTGTTTTGTATTAAACGCTAGTAGGATTGAAATTTGTATTGATTCAGTATTATTTATCATTGTTATGTATAAATTACTTGGTTATTTCAAGATATGTTTGTCATTTTTGGACGTATATCAGTATTATGTATAGACATTTGTGATCAATATTTATCTTTATTTATTTATCTTGTGTAAATTTGGCGGTTCTCAAATTTGGTTTCATATGGTAAATAAACTTTAATTATTTAGGTTTGTTAGATTTACACTGCATATAGTTTGCTTAAAAAAGATTTCCTTTATTTCTTTTATCATCGAAGCACAACTTTGCTAGTATTATAGTTTATCGTAGATTTAAAAAACACAAATGATTTTGATGGAATTTTGTTCTCTGAGCAAGCCATCCAGCTCACAGAACAAAATTCTATCAAAATAATCCAACTGAGCTACAAATCTTCACCATCTCAACACGAATGATTTGGATAATATAATATTGTGTAGGAAATTATTTTTAAAGGTGTCATTTGTCACATAGAACGCTGCTTATTTATTTATATCTAAATGTATTCCACTAATGCCTTTTTGATGGTATGTCTGATATGTGCATGCTACTTTAAGCCTACTTGATATTGCATCTGGTTTAATTTATTCTAATGTTTACAACTGCAGGAAGGTGAGAAAAGGGTTATCTTTAGCTGACGACTTTGTTTGCTATACGGAAGGTGGTCAGTTATTTTGAACTTTGAACTACCGACGTTCCTGTATATGTGAGGGTCGAACAGAAGGCGAAATGATCTACTATGTACAAGACCATTGTTTTGCCCGTGTGTTTTTCGCTTCCAATTATGAATCTATAACTGCCAAGAATTTCGTACCTTTATGATTAAATGTCTCATGAAAATAAATCAAATCCCTTAAATATAAAGATTCTTGCTGATCAAATTTTGCTTTTCTAAAGACTTGGTTTAATTTTTGTTTCGCTCGAAATCACTTTTAACCTACGTGATTTCTAGTATGGATTTGTGTTTCCTAACCTTTTCAAGCACTATCAGTTTTAAAATAGTTGTTAGTAACGGAAATAAAGATTTGTTAATGTTCTAAATTATGTACATGTATAGACCTTTAGCCAATAATAGTATGTAATACACCATGTTTAAAAGATTGTCATTTGTAAGATATACATTTCGGTCCACTTCCAGTTTTAAATTTAAACAAATGAATATCAGTAACTCTTTAAATATCTGATATACTACAATGGGTTATTCATCTATAATCAGATGTTAAACTGATATTTCTATATGCTTTTGAAATGATTAACGTCGAAAAGAAGAAAAAATTTTCGAACACATCAATTTTTGCTTTTACCTTGAATTCAAATTTTTCACACTAGTCGATGATTTGTTTATGAAAACACAACGCTGTATTTAAAATTGTACACATCTCTCTTCACATAATTGAGCGAATGATATTATCTATCTTTGTGCTTATATCGCATCAATATTGTTGAAATATAACATCTTAAGTGTTTCTACACAACTTGCTTTTACCACGAAGTATGTATTCATTATTTTTGACAGCTTCAGTCTTACTTTTTTTTAAAGTGAATCTGTATAATATTTACATTATAGATGTATATTACACATATTGTTTTTCCCATCATTTTAGTTTCATTAAAATCGGGAAAATTTCATCAACAACTAACACAAATATATGCACCTTTAGTTGTACGTTATGTTGATCTTATGGAGGCTTCCATTGCTCAGTCTATTAATGGTGGTGTCGACGGACAACTAAACAATCAAAATAATACAAATAGTTTTGATTCATCTAGTACTACCGGTACAACCTCAACCACTACAGGATTCGCAGCATCCGCTTTAGAAACTGTTGGTGCTTTAGGCAATGTAGGCTCATTAGTTAGTGCAGCTGCGGTTGGTGCAGCCAATGCAGCGAATGTTGCAAGTCGCACAGGTGGTTTAATGGCAGCTGCCACTGCAGCAGCCAGTGCTGCTACACAAGCTGCAACAAATCCAACATCTATTGGTATGACAAGTTGTATACCAGTTACTTCAAGCGAATTATTATGGAAGTTAGAAGCATTGCAAAATTTTATTCGAGAACTACACTGGCCTGATATAATATTTGCTGAACATATGGATAATCGTTTAAAAATGATGGCTGGTGATATGATAGATGCTGCGGCCCAACGGTAAATTCGATCTCATAAATATTTATTTAACTCTATATTAACTTCTTTTTTCGGATATTTACTCACTGAATATAGCACACTATAGTAAAGTATTGTTTGTCAAACATGGTTATATGTGTTACCTGTTGTCCATTAACTGTGTCCTACTGATAGAATGCTTTATTGTGTATCGAGAGCAAAGGAGTAAAGCTAATATCAATACTTTTGATCTTCAAGTCTGTGCCTGTATCCATCGGGAATTAGATTATTATTTGTTGGGGACGTTAGATCCCCAGAACTCATTTGGGAAAGGACCTAATTTTGTAATTTATTTAGAAAATTTGAATTTCTTTGTTTTCACGCCAAAGGCGCTCTTGTTTTCTTTCACTCTGTTTATCATCTGTATCTATTTATATAATCATTTTGTGTTCATGCTTAATCTTTCCTCCAGTCAATATCAGTCACTTTTATGTACATGTGTGTATATTTACCCATTCTGCGTTCATTTTTTATTAGAAATAAGCAGTAGAAGGAAAACACAAGTTTTTATGATTATCATAACGGTTGATATTTATTCAAATAATTAATTAATAATACCAATAGTAAAGTAAAATGAGCGGCATTGTTTTTATGGTTTCTGTTCATTTTTTTCTCTCAAAATTCAGCTTTTCATTTTTGTTAAAATTAATTAAAAGAGCAATCGTCTTCATATTAAATAACTTTCAATTTATTCTCCTTTTCTTTCATCGTGGAATTCATGTTTTAATTATGATTTTCTTTTTAACCCAAATAATAGACATGTTTTACTAATCATAACCATTTTATTATTCACTAGAAAAGTTTACACTTTTTTCTTCGCTTTTTTTCGTATGATATTTCTCAATAATCCAATCACCATTCGCTGTTCTGTCAATTGTACACTATATATTCCATCATCAACTATATCTCTCTGCGAATATTTAACTAAAACTGTTAAGCAGTCAACTGACAATCACTGAGAGCTAGGGTTATCGGGGTATTTTCTATTACTGTCTAACAATATTTATGGATCGTTAGTTCGATTTTTTTTTGTGGGGAAAACTGTTTCCTATGCAGAAGATCTTAAGTCCATCTTTCTAGTTGTAGCTTGATAAATAATGATTGAAGATTTATATTAACAAGTTCACTTCATTTATTATTATTATTGTAAATAACATCATATATTTTCTACAACATAACTTATTTCGTGTTTTAAACTTCTATTAAAATTCTATCAACCCTACGAATCCCTTATATTAATATTTTATTGAAAGCGATTTCGACTGATTGCTCACTTTGTTATAAGGAGTGTTATCCGTCTCGTCGTTAATGTTAATCAGATTTTATCAATTAGATTGCACTGTGACCATTAGTTTAAATAGCTGGATGTCTAAATGCAATGAGTTTGCTTAGTAGTGTTAAGTGATTATAGGTGATGGGTTAAATTTGATCAACATTAAGAATCAAATAATGTGATGTTGATTAACAAAGTTTGATCATTTCACGTAAGCATCTCGAACTTACAGGAAGTTATTCTTCACCCGTACATTTTAGCGACATCCTCTCGTACTATAACACCAAGGGACGTGGATTTAAATACCATAGCAAATGTCAGTTCTTTCAAGACTGTATTTACTTGTCATGTTCTTCAGTATTAACGAGAATTAAACTTAGATCCTGGACCTTATCAATTACCTGTAATCACGTGATACCAAAAATGAAGGCAATTTCTTAGTTGTTCATCTCTTCGCTTATTAACATGGAGATCTGTTTATATTCTCTTGACCATCTATTTATCTATCTGCTAGATTATTGCAATAGTATCTACTATTTTCTATTTACTATAATTGGATAACAATACAGATTTTTTCCATTGCTTTTTCATAAAAGTTCATAATTTTGGGCCACACTGATTGTTGCTTAGCTAAAGTGTAAATATCTCCTCAAATGGTGCATTTTCCTTCTCCTTTACTCTGATATATCTTAACACCAGTACATTAGAATTCCTACTCTTCACAGCAAACCACACTACCATACCTAATGGGTTAGTAAAAATGAAATTGGTTAAAAGATCCTCACGGCTAATAATATTTAATGGTTAATTATTGTTGCAATCTAATATTCGCATAGTTTTTTTTTGGATTCTAACAATAAAATGTGAAGCATTGCAAATTAGTTGTAAAATTTTCTGTTGAATATTCTTTACGTTGTTTATTTGTGAATCACATTAAGGTGTTTATTTGCATTTTTATTTTTTGACTAAACTTTCTAGAAGATTTATCATCTGATTTCCTGTTATGTGACAATGTTTAGTTACATTATTTCTCAATGTATAGTTTGTTTTTCAGGAAATTATAGTATGATAAAATTACAATTAAAAAGAATGTTTATACTAATTTTGAAATCGTTTTTTATTAATGTAAATATTATTAATAGAACTTTTCACAAATGGAGTTTAGAATATCCATCGCTTTATCATCGAGTAACCTTTGTTTTATTTGTTTTATGTTCATGATAATGATAAAAATAGTTGTGGAAACTGTGCATGAAGATTATAGTTTCATGCAATACTATGATAATTATACACAAGGTTTAAATCTCAACTGAAAATTCAGTGAACCATATCGCTCCCTAGTTTAAACAATCAATGACTCCATACACCGATTTCAAGTTTCCAGTTCCATAACCCTCCTTTCATTTCTAAATTTGCCTACCACCAATTAACGTCAGGCTAGTCATTGTACAGTTCATGTGTTCCGCATATCCAACCACTTTAGTTGATGAAGATTCGCAGCCCAATCAGTCGATTTACCAACTCTATCTAGTTGTTTTTGCCCAGTCTCGGTGATAATCTCTCAATGCATTGAAAAAAAGTAACAAATACTACACTTTCATTGTCTACTACCTTTATAGATCATATAACAGTCTTTAATTTACAGAAAGTAAATCACCTTCCAGTGAGCTCATCATATGATAGGTTGACTGGCATTTCGTTTGGTACAGATGTGTTGTCTAGAATCGTTTACAATAAGTGCTACAATTAAATACGTTTCTATATATTACATGTTATTTTGTAAAACAAAAAGCTTAAAAGAACTAATAATATTTGTACTTTCTGCTTTCAATAGTAATTTAAATTGCTTTGATTCATGGCTGAAACGTTCATCGAAAGGCACAGATTTTATACTACCTAATGAATGCTGTAATATGATCAACACTGTGATTGAACTAAAAGCAAGTATATTGAAATTATGTACAAAAGATACTAAAGGGGAAGATATGGTAAGTCTTATTGTTGTTATTTTAAACATGAAAACTTTGTTTTTACATATTTGTGTTATTGAAAGTATAAATGTCGATATTTTCTGTTCCTTTCTTTCAATGTTTGGTTTTGACATACTAGTTTTTAATAGGTTAACGGTTTTATCTTACGTGGCATAATTAGATGTTTGTGACGTCCTTGTTGTACATATCCATGCATTAAATTCTACTCATTAGGCTTGTATCTATTTTTATGATTTCATAATATTCTTGATCAAATATGTGGATAAAATATTCCAAATAATTTGCTTGCTATTTTGAACAGTTTTTTATGAAATCTTTTGATTTCACTTCAAAAGACTTCACAAAAAATGCTTTTGATGGGGTGGCCAGACTAAAACATGGCACAAGTCCATGAAGTCACTGACAAGTGGACTGAGCCATGTTGGTAGGTGTAGACTACCTTGTTGAGATCTGCGAGATGATAGCAACCGATGGTTAGAGACGTTGAATGACATAGCTCAAAATCGTTGGCAATGGCGCAAGTGCATCCACTCTTTGTGTTCTCGCAAATTCTAATCTCCTGAATTCTTCATGTCCCGTTTTTTCCTCTTTCCAAATATATTTCCCTGGATTATACTCCTTGAGTAACATCTTTGAACTCTAATGTTTCCTATTACTGCTTATACTCTTACTACCTCTACCACTACGGGATTTGAAACGACAACTGTATCTCTGTGCTAATGTTGTATGGCAACTCGAACTGATGTACGTACGTACGAGGTTCTAATTTGTTACTGACTGACTAAAGTCTTTTAATAAGTTAACACTGAATGACATAACTAATTTAAGCCTTCCTTGTTTAAGTTATTAAAGAAAATAAATTTTCAGTTTACAATATGAAAATGATCGATTTGTCATGACGTATATTATTTTGTTATTAAAATCATTCATGATAAACTGTAAGTCAATAAACTAAATTCAAGTTACTAACTCATGTTAATTGATAATATAACTTAAACTCTATTTTTACAATAACGCTGATTTACATGTTTCTTTTTTGTGATGTACTGATAAGAATTCCTCTTTTGACTTGAAAATATTCTACAAACTTCTTTACGTATATTTAATTATAAAAATTAAGATTCTTTTGTTTTGTTTTTCTATCTTAACAAAGCCATGTTCTTGATTACAACTTTATATTCATTCATTCTTAGCGTTCTATCTATCTATCTATCTATCTACATACATACATTTTTTCCTAAATAAGCGTATTTAATAATTTAAAATAATGTATTACTTGAATAAGATAAAAAAAGTAGTATGTTATTGTCATGTGATAAATGTATATAAAAATTTTTCTATACAAATTAGTATATATTTATTATTCTCATATATATGTATGTTTTAATTACCCTTTTAAATAGCATGAATATCAAAATCAAACAGAAACTAATTTAGAACGTGTACAGCGAAAAATGGCAATATTATTAAATGATAAAATGGGTAAAATATTGGAAGGAAATTTAATAAAACTAGCTCGTTATGATGTGAATACTTTACTTTCATCAGTACTATCATTAACTGTAAGTATATTAAATAAATTCATACGTATATAATTTAAGTTATTTACCATATTTAAGTAAAAACTTATTATATTCAAATGTAAAATTTTAATGATTGTTTTATTTAAATTTATAAACTACTTTGTTAACAATCAAAATGTTATTGGATCTACAATTGATGCATTTAATTTATATAAATCCTGTCGATATATCATGGATTACATCTAGCTATTTTGGATTTTTCAATATCTTTTTTTTTATAAAACTATATCTCACTGAATGCAAACTTTATAATGTTACTTAGATTATTAATAATTGGTGAAGTGATTTTGTTATCCTGATTGATTTTCTAATTATCTCTTTGTTTAACGTGATAGGTTTAATTAGTGAATATTTAAATAATCATGAGTTACTTCAAAATAACCGATCGTTCGGCAAATTAGAACTCACAATTCTCATTCGGAAAAATAAAACAAATATTTCAGCAAAAAAGATTTTCGTATTTCTTTTGGATACTTGTTTTGTAAACATCTGTAGAGTGATGATTGTCTGTAATAATAAGTGTGACAAATAATATAATGAGTAGATACCGTGGATTGCAATTCATGATAATAAATAGGACAAAATAATATTTAATAATTAAATTATGAGACTGTCTAAAATTTATGAGATATATGGAGATTAACAGTTAGAGATTCAACTGTAGCTTTTGAAGTGAAGTCGTCGAAAAAGGATTTTTTTTTCATTGCATTATTCGTTTACTGTCATTGCTTGTTGTTGTATCCATTTGGTTTTTTCAATGATACATTGGCTATCCTGTGAACTGTGCTATAATTCTAACCCAGAGATCTGACTCGAAAAGAAGGGAGTAACTGAGTGTAAAGTACATAGGTTATATACAACAACATTGTTTGGTTTACTTAACTATTGATATAAGTTAAAAATTAACATGTGGGTTGATTAAATAATAAGATGAAGCACCGAAATCTCAATCTGTTACGCAGCGATTCATGTAACCTGATATTATACCCATTACTAGTCCAAATCCACTTGTGATGTCATCGAATGGTAATTCATTTCGAGAGTTTATGATAATAAAATAAACAAGATGAAATATTTGAAAAATCTTTTCAAATTACTCATTTGTATTCAGCAGGGTTCTTTGTGTATCTTTAAAAACCGGTATGTTGTATTTGTTTACACCATCTAGAACTCAACTCATATATCTGATTATACTATCATTAAATTTTACATTACGCTAATCTGTCTATATTTTAATTACTACACGAAAATTGTTAATATTAGTAATCATGAGAATAATAACAATAGTTGGTAGTAATTGGTCTTTGTTTATTGTGTCATTATTATAATTAATTTTATCTACATCCGGTCAGTCGGTTTTATCTGTTTTAATTCTATAAATGTTAAACCATAATAACGTGTTTTTGTGAACCATGTTAATGGTAAAGTTATTGCAACAGATATTATTTTATGCTCATTTGTATTACTGCTGCCATTCTACTCCAATAACTTATTACCTACGGTTGTTGTTGACTCTCAATACTAAACTAATGGAAATAATTTGAATAACAAAATGTACAGATCATGAGGAAAACTCCAAAATTTTCATTCAACCGTCATTATTTTATTTAAACTTAATACTATGCTTTCCAAATCTTACAAAACGTTGCCCTCTTCTATTTGAATTTCTTCAATGTAAAATCATATCTTAAATAATTGTGCTCGTTATTTATTTATTTCACACAATATGCATCATCAAAAAAAAACTAAACTTTAAAGTACTAACTTCGATTATCAGAAATTCTAATCTATACGAACTATTACAGTCTTATTAATGATCCGAAAACTATATCCACTGTATTTATTTCAAAATTTATAATTTAAAACTTTTAACATTGATCTTAATAGAGTATATTGTGAATACCTTTCACCCATTTATTCTCACTGTCAAATATACGTGTATCATTTTAGTCAATATTTTCAAGTTTTATTGTATTACTTGATTTTCAGCTTTTTGTTCTCTTGCTCTAATTTATCGTTTATATCCTTTAAAATTATTTACTGGTGGTAAGTGGATTTTTTTCCATACTATTCACAGGTGATGTTGAATAGCTTTCCTTCCTTTTCTGTTTCTTGCCATAAATTTTTGACCTATTCATGAAGAGTTTCAAAACAAAAAGAAAGGAGAACAAACAATAAAGCAGATTATACTTTATAGGGGAACATAACTTTCTAGAAGATCAAAATTGAAAAAAAAGATTTTTCTCCCGTATTATCATTAATTCATTATTTTCTTGACATAATTTAGGTCAAGAAAAAATAATCTCAAGATTATTTTTGTTTTACTCTTAAGGTCAATTAATATATATTCCGGTTTGTTTTTATTAAACTTGTGACATAATTATATTCAGGGAAAAATTATGCTCTAACAATTTAATCGCTTAAACTGGCACTTACTGTTTCTTTTGGTTTTCAAATATCCTATTCGAACGAGTTAAATAGTAATATGTAGACCGATAAAATAGTCATAAATAAGGAGATATGAATATTTTCCCCTCATCGTCATTTGTATTCTTTGTTTTCTATATGTTTATGATTTTGTATTGTATCATAATGTTTGTATTCGTTAGTAATATCTTAATTATTCATAATTCGATTTCTGTAAAACAAAATCAAAATCCCAGGATACAATTATACAGATGACTCCATTAAGTTTTCATCTTCATCTTTAATTTTATTCCATTCACGTCGTGGAATCATTCATTCTACTTGTTTGTTTTTTGTTTCGGCGAACATATGATTTTTTGTGTTTTTTTTTCACTTGTACAGTGTTGATAATTGGAAAAATATAATTTCTATTACTTGGAAAGGAAATTGGATTAGAGGTGGTCTTAGTGACCTGAGAGCGTGACCTCAGTGCCCAAGGGACTACTTGATATTGGTTACACACGACCTTTTTGTGGGTAATTCACGTGTTAGCTCCGTACTTGTTGAGATCTTACTGAAGGAGACGGACATCCGTTGGATAACACGAGATGTGCACTTTTAGGGTCGACATTTTCTAACCCCACCCCTCTTTGTGGGAAGGCAGCATCGCTGTTATGCTGTCTGTCTGAAGGAAACACCTTACTGCCGTCACAACTCTGTACAGTCAGATGTACGACTTCGCCTTCGGACCTTGGGTTTGTTACTTTTAGTGTTACCGCTCTTCAACCGACCTATCTGGCATGGTAGGACCTTGAAGAACGACTGTTCCAGCCAGTATAGTTCGACTGGTTCATCACGATAGACAAGCCCGACCACCAGCAGCAACAACGGTCGGGAATTATCATTTCTAGTAAGCAATAACTGTTAAAATAACTACAGTTAATTAACGAGTTGTGAATATCGTCTGCTTAAGTAATATACTATATGTATGAGAACGTAATTCAAATTCATATTTATTATTATGATTCATCATATTACGTAGTTAAAATTAGAAATGATTATCTTAAAAACGATACTGATCAACTGTTATGATTAATAACATTGGAGTATCAATGTATATATTAATTAAAAAATGATAATGCTGACATGTATAATGACAAAATGTATTTAAGTGTTTATAAAGTGCATTATATAATACAAGTAAACTTTAATAAATAAACCTTTTCCTTTCTGTTTGTATTTGGTCCTCATTATGTAATTCTGTTTAGTGTGCATTCAAATTGTGATTGTTTGAAAACATACTTTTTTTATAAATGTTTTCGACAGTCACTATCTTCCATCTACTTGAAATAAGAAAGGGTTTCTACCAATTCGAGTGCTTAAAATATTTTTTCCCATCTATCATATATAAGATTCATACACTACATTGTAACTGTCTCTCGTCTCTTTTTATAGTGTTGTCTTCTAGTCACAAACTTCAATGATGTACATTGTTCGGAATTTAAATGAATTCAACTGACTGACTGCTAAAAGAATAAAACTTGCATTCAGAATTCTACTGTTCATCCCTATCAAACCTATATATATATATATATATATATATATATATATATATATATATATATATATATTTGAAATTCAATTTTTACTTAAATTTTTAAATGGCGCATTTCAATTGCTTGTCATTATTACGGATAAGTTACTTCTAGTAAAATAAATTGAACAGAAAAAGACTATTCAAGTGATTATAAAGCATGAAACTTTGAAGCAAAATCATTGTTTAATTTGAATTCTATGGTGTGTTTAAGAGTACTTATAAATTAGTTAGTAGTAATCTTCATAGTTACTCGTAAACACACCCTAGGAGGTATGCTTGTTCAGTAAATTATGAATGACTCAAAATCAATCGGTTTATACAGAATTTTCCTTTAATTCTATTCATAAAAAGAGGATACTTGAAACGAAAGATTTAACTTAAAGAGTTAATAGAACGTACATAACTGCTTTACCGCTTTTAATGGTTACAGATTAATTGTGTTTTTTTTATTAATGCATTTAAAATGAATTAACGGTACGTAAATCCCCAAACATTCTCATCTCCATTCGGAATTTTATAAGTTCTGTGTGATGATCGGTGATCTTGGCCCCTGAATGAACTTGAAGAAGTTTAGTGTTAAAGTGTTTCACTCATACTAACTAATGTTAAATGGTTTGATATTATCCAACCCTTAGTGCTGATTAAATTTTGTGGATCAAGTCACCACGTGGAGGAGTCACTAGGCTTGGTAGCTAAGCAGAGTATTGTATTTCGTTTAACATTAAATAGTTCAAATAAATTGAAATCCCTTATGTTAATGGATAGATTGCGATTTTATTAGTAGGATTTAGCTGACACTAGTGAGTAAACGATATGGCTCTATCTTGTTATAAGTGATGGTCGACTGTTGTGACTCGGTGGTAACATCTTTAGCTCTAGCACTAGATGATATGAACTTAAACCCCACAGAAAACACCGACTTTCTAAATAAAAACGTCCAAATATGTCCTGGTGATGAGAGCCATGCTTTTATACTATAGCGCTTGACTACTTAAAATAAGCTTATATGCAGAAAAGTTTGGTAGGTTCTCATTGCTTCTTAAGTATGCATTTTTCATGACTTTGTAAACAATATGAGACGGTGACTTTGAGATATTTGTGCTCTTTTAATTCAAACTATTAGTGCCATAATAATGCCTAATGCTTTCAAATGCGAATTGATTTCTCACTAAATAACAGTAAAGTTTCTTATCTCTAGAATTTTTTTTGTATGAGGAGGAGGATTAGAAACAGAATAAAATGTTATCTGCGTAGTCATTTTTTCATTTGTTTTTTTTTTCTCCGTATTTTTCCAAGAAACCTACGGATGAAATTGGCAAAGCATATGTTGAGTTTCTTCGTGTCAATTTAGAACAAATGCGTCAAAAAGTCTCTGATGAACTGTATATTTTATCAATTATGGAAGTAAGTTGTGTTTTCCTCAAAACGAGTTTTACTAGTATAACAGGCTGCTTTTTTAAAGATTTATATTACTTCATTGTACATGACTAAACTGGTTCAGAATTTAAAAATAATTAAGGAAGATTCTACCCTAAGCAAACGTTTAAACCAGTAACCCATTATGTCAGTATATATATATATATATTCACATCATTCACACATAATTAGTTTAGAGAATCAAATTTTGGTGATCCCTATTACTCTTTAAATCTCTTTTCCGTCTTGTCCCTTCTAAATCTGAATTCATTTCATATCATTAATCTTTATATGTAGGTTGACTTTTTCATTTCAGTTGAAATAAATTTATGAATATATTTTTCACTTATTTTATGATATATTAGTGAGTGAAATGACTCAATGCATAAATAATCACAGTCACACCATGCAGAGAATATTGCTTTAGGTTTCTGTTCATTTCTATGTGAAGAATAAGAATTTTTATTATACTGCTTCAGTTGGTAATTATTATACGTTTTTTGCACAGAGAAGATTGAAACAAAGGAGCTGAAGTTACGTAAGGGTTTGATTCGTTAAATTTCAAGTAACCACTTCATTTAATCCAATCACTAAGCTTCGAAACTTACCTATCAAATAAGTATTTGTGTCACTTCAGTTATCAATCCTGTTTTCTTATGTATGCAAAAGTGGAATTAGGCCTTCAACTTTTTTCCTTATTTCTCTTGCGTCATTGCTACACCGTTTATTCTTGTCAGAAATGAAAATATTATCATCATTAAGATTGAACTTTATTTTTTTGCAAACAAAATTTATTTTAGAGAAACATGATATTTTGTCATTATATTCACATAAAGTGGAATGTAAAAGTTTATCATAATTTTAGTGTTTGGATACTTTACTTCCAAATCGATTGGAAATTTTAATTTCTTTACATAAGCTTACTAATCTCACTCAACTTGACCTCAGTATAAACGTGGCCTTATATATCCTAAAGAACCTATTCAGTTTAACATGTGAACATATTCATAGTCCTGTACTTGATAAAAACTTTCTCCCTCAAATCCTATATAGAGTGGGTATTGTACAGTGCCTTGTCAAAATTAATTTATAATTATGTAGAAATTTATTCAATGTTTCTTTTTCTATTATCTCTCGCTTAGCATATCATTTTTGTGTCAAGACTAGAATAAAATGAAATACGGTAGTGGGAGGGAATTATACTGAAAATATTTACAATAAAGGGAACAACAAATAACTGTAGAATATTGACTATAATTACATATAACATTAAACTCTAAAAACAGTAGTAGTAACAGTAATACGATGAAGAATCTTGATTATTTAGTCCATAGAATAGTGCAGGGTCATTTCCGATTGAGTTTGTTTTCTAGTCATAAAACTTCACTTTACTATTATCATTACTAACACTGTTTCATTTATAACTCATATACCTTGTGATATTCTGGAACTCAAGATTAAATAACATGTAGAATAACTTAGCTTAAATCTTAAAGACTAAATCAATAGATAAAGTAATGTTCGAAGGTGTTAATCTTTTAATAGTTCACGTTAAAAATTGATCCTAGTTAGACGAGCATTTATGATAGTGCTCAAACTGATTGTAGTTAGGGAAGTAAATCACTGAACATCTACTTAGTAGGCGAGTGGTTAGGCGCTCTCCGCGAGATCTTTTGTGTCCTGGGTTTTATCACCAACAAAATCGTAGATCCCTCTACTAAGGAGAAATCCTATACTAAAATAAAACGCCTGTCCAGTGTTTACATTTTTTCAGACATTGTTTTATTAAGATCATTTCGTAATACAAGCTATGAAACTTAGTAGTGTCCACAAACTTTTTATACTGACAACTTTTTCCTTATGTACGTATTTAAAAGATAAACATATATATCAGCTGGTTTTTGTCACGATAAATATAGATGGTTCGAGGCCGTGACCATTGTTTGTTTACTTTACAATCTACACTTCTGTTTAGACATAACGGTTTAAAGAAAGTATAGAACAGTGTACAGATATTCTTGATAATCAAAAATATGTAAGCTTTTACGTAAGTTTCTGTTTAATGAATCATAAGATGAAAATAAGTAGCGCATTTCAGGTCGTCTGGATAATAATGATAATAATAGTAATAGCTTTCCAAGTGTACTTGTTTTTCTGTTTTTATTAGAGAGGATCTCCAGTCAGCTTATGCTTTATTTACTCATATTACTTGAAATGAATGAAGTTGCTTTAAAGAAAAGTTCTATTTCACTATCTTATATGTATGTATTTGTAACAAACATTGATGCTTTGGATCAATTTAGTGTTACGTTCTTTTTGAGGTTTCATTTCAGTTCAAATAATTGTATAATTCCAGTAGGGTCAGACTACAGTCGTTAAATACTTTCTCGATCCAAAAAAAATAACAATCACATTGTTTAAGCTGTATATTCTGTCTAATTAAAGTAAGAATTATAGTCTATTACTACTGAAACAATTAGTATTTAAAACTTCAAAACAACACTATGATAATTCTCATCTGTTCTGTATACTCTAACAAATTCAAGTTCACCTAGACATAATATATTTTTGCTTTTATTTCATGTTTACATTTAAAGGATATTTCTTGAAAATTGTTGAAAAATTCTAACCACTTATATCTTTATTTGATTAGAAAAATGTTCATCTAAAAAGGAAGGAGATGTCTTATCTTTAGATTAGGTAAAAATCATTTCAAAGTGATTTTTATCTGTTTACTCCGTGATATTCCATGATTATTCATCTTTTCCTTTTTTTTCTCTAACTTAATTCTTTTTTAATTTTTGTTGTTGTAAAAAGACATGGTATATGACACAAACACGAATGATCAATGATTGGCTTATTGAACGTAAAGGAAATGCTTTAAGTCCTTATCAATTCACATGTCTTTCTACCATTATTAAAGTGAGTAAATCTATTTTTTCTTATGTAAAAATAAATTGAAGAATATTTTATTTCTTAGATTATTACTGTTTAGCGATATATTGTGCGTATATACATTGTTTGGACTAACGTACTGCCACATTTTTACTAAGTATACAATTTTGAGTACTGTAGTATTTTGATGAGACAACATTTTCAATTGTTAAAGTCATTGAATAGATGAACAAAATGAAATGTCGAGTAATGACCACTTATGAGACCGTATTAATAACTTAAAATTTAAGTCAAGACTATTAGGTATATTGACAGATTTTTCATGTATCAAAATAATAGGCTTGTGTACAAAACATGGAAACAAAATAAACATAATCCAATATCACAGGCAGTTTGGGGAACTTAGTTTGTAGGTCACTTATTAGCCAATCAATTAAGACCTGACCGTTAGACGTATTCTTTAAGCATTATATCAAATACCTCAACTGTTAAATGGAAATAAATAATTTGAAACTTTCTCGCTAGCTAATCATGGTAAAATGATTTAGTAAATGACAAACGTGCTCTCCTTCTTATTTCTTTAATTTGGATTTATTATTACCATTGATATTCACGAAGGAAGCTTCATAATAAAACAATTCAGCTTACAAAACACAGTTTATTTTCTATAAATTAGTTATTAACATCGGTACACAAAACGGTCTTCAAATGCCCTGGTACGGCCGAGGGTGGGGGAAATCCGCTCTCCTTCTCGAAATGCTCTCACGTACCACGTGTATATAGACACTGTCAGGGAAGTTCTTATCACTGCCTTCTCGTGGCGGGGGTGTTGTTTACAAAATTGACAGGACCAAAAGCGAATGTTCAGCGCTTTAACCTAGTTGGTGGACACTGAGAGTCCACCTAGGGGAGTTGGAAAACCCTGATTCCATGGTCTCTAGGATCCTGAGGAACAAATGACGTATGAACCAATCGTTGTGACTGCATCCCCCGACGTTGCTCCACTGCCTTGTTGATCAGACCTTTAGGTTAAAGGCTCTGGGTGTGGCTTCCTAAGAAAACCACCTTCTTCTGTCTGGGAACCAGGGCAGTATCACAGCCCTCACACAAATCAAGTGACTTGTGTGGCGCATATGTATTCGGTGCCCCTTCGTACCAATATTTATGTGTTCAAATAAATAAATAAACAACATTTCTCGTAATCATGAGAATTTTTTACTTAAAGTATTCCAAAGAATTATGATGACTATTTTTAAAGACTACTGGAAGATTGGTAACTTTCATTGTCAAGAAAAGTAGTATTAGATAATGAAAGGAAATTGAAACACGTAGACTATCACGAAATTTAATTGTTTTAAACAGTAATTATTCGGAATCTATTTGATAATAATAATAAATTCAAAATTTAATTATCAATACAAACAAACATTTGTTGAAAAATTTATTAGCCAATAAATCTATTTGTTTGAAGTTTGTAGTATACTTTACATATAAATTCATACATGAGTGGTTGTAAGTCGAGTCAGGAGACTCCCTATTAGCCCATTTTGATGAAACTGGAGTGTTTATTCAAGATTTTTTGGTGAATAAACTCTTCCCATGGACACTGAGGATAGTCATGATCACATTCTTTATTAAATTTATAGTATATTACTAATAGTTCTAGTTGATCTTCATGTATTATATATTGTATACATTTTGTTGTTAGTTCATTCATACTGTTACTAATCTATTCTGAATTGGAATAACCGGAATCTTGAATACTATTATTTTCTCGCTGTGACCTTCTTTCAATGTATTTATTCTTAAAACCAGTAAACGTTAGGAATAAAAAGATATTACGTTAGAAACTCCAAGTTTTACAATACAGTTACATTCAATAATAAGAGTTCTTAAAAAAAAAATTTGAAAAATGTCTCATGAGTTTCACCACTAAGTTGTGTTGTTAGATAAAAGTTAAGGTGATTATTAGAGTTGGACAGTGGCTAATAGTGGGAAACAATACATTGGTTTCATCTTATTTGGGATTCGTCAGCCGGATGTGCTTGTATATCAATGTTGATTCTCATATTGAAAATCGAACTTTCTACCTATTAGCTCAATTGCCTAACACGTTATCCACTAAGTTAGTATGTCCAGATATTCACTAACATGTTCAACGGATGTGCAACTATTAATAAGAGTTTTTATTCCCTCATTGTTGATGTTAAGAACTTCGATTAATCGGGTTCTCTAATAACTGATTATGACTAAATGTCTTTATTGAGGCAATCTGCTCACCATTGATATATGACAATAGAAACGGATCAGTTGCAGTTTTAAATATCAATAACAGAAAAATATAAACTCTCATAAACGAAAGTTATTGTTATTATTTAAAACTGTCAGTGATATCTCTATTGATTATAAGTCGATGTGCCACTATTAAACATCGGATACTTGTTTCTCTTTCTCTTGTTTAAAAATGTTTATTCACTTTTGAATAGAGCACATTCTATTACTAATATTTATTATGCAGATTGAATTAATAAATAATTTATTAAGCAATTTACCTACTTCTAATCTCATTCTACACACACATACTGACTTTTAATGATATTGTTTACGTAATATTTGGGTGTTACTGAAAGTTTTTGATATGAAGCTATATATTATATATTTTTGGCAATAGTTATTATTTGTCAAATGGCTTATTCTTTACATCATATGACTACCAGTTTACGCTTACTATTCTTCAGACTGTTTCATTCCTCATTTCGAATAAGTAAGCTAACAATACACAACTTATTATTAAATAACTAAAAATCTACATAGAATAATTCATTGTATTATCCCATTATTATTACTATGCTTACAATCACCACCTAGGCAACTAATTCTTATCGATTTCAATTGATTGTTTCTTTTTTATTCTATTATCAATACTAGGTGTTTCTTCCAACATGAAAAGGTCTAAATTTTGTCCACAGATATTCATAAATGTATTTTTGTTGTATCCCAATGAATAGCAAAGTTGTATTTCTGACTTTTTGTAACTTAATTTAAGCCACTCTTTAGAGTAATTAAATAGCCGAATTAAATTAGTACAAGTTTAAAAAGTACGAAAGAAGCAATGCACATTCTGCATTGACTTTCTACCTAATGCTCAATTTATTTAAAATTATCAAGTTCAACCTTGGCATTCATACCTCTAGAGATATTAGTTTTGTCATGTTGAAATTTTTCTCTTTGTTCATACTGGTTAATTGGTATTTTTTAACGAAGCAGTTTTTGTAAAGTAAACAACCTACAGTGCTATGTCATATAAAACTTAATTAAATTGTGATAAGAATTCAAACGAATTGGTGTTCATATACACTGGATATAAAAAATAACGTTCTACTTTTCTTTACTTAGACAGTTTTTAATGTCAATAAATCTACAACTGACTTTTATTGAATGCTTTATAAATATTAAATTTACTAGTAGAAACATTTTCTCTATTTCTTCCGAAAGTTTATTTGCGTCTTTTTATTTCTTCTGCCAGATTTCATTTTTGAAAACAGCTTATTCAGTTTAGTTCCATATTTCACTGTAAGCTTGATAATACCACCGGGTTAGTTGTATTGGAATCACGTCTCATCCAACTCCTCATACATCATGTCTATCACTTAGAGTGAATGATCTATACATGTTGTCAGTGTTATTTTAGTTCAACAAGTCATTTTTCCTCATTTAATCTTAAAGGAAATCCATCTTAAAGTAATTCAATGATCAGTATTGCATCCAACTGATAATTCTTTGAAGGTTCGAAAAGGTTTTTTTTTCAGAAGCCACACTTAAACGATGAGAAGACAGTTTATTAAAACTTTCTTTATAAAAGCTTTTAAAGTAGCTTTCTATTCTGAAATACTTTATATCATAATTCTATATTAACTATTTGTGTTTGCAAATAATTATTTACTAAATTAAGTATTTATGAGATTCACCTATTTCTTCTATTGATAATATTACGTTTTAGAAAATGTATTCCGATTTTGAACTTCAAGGTATAAGCCCAGATGCATTGGATACAATGGCTTACAAAACAATTATGCAAAGACTTCAAGTATGCTATCTTATTTTCACATAGTATCAGTTGTGATTGTTTTTTGATATAAATTTATTTTACTGTTTGGTAATCTTCAGTAAGGCGTTGTGGAGATTGTTGAATTTCATTTAAATCATGAACTAATCTATGTTAGACCACCACTGGAAACTTGGAAGCACTAGACGACCGTTTTGTCCTAGTATGGAACTCCTCACCAGTGCGAATCGAACGAAGGTTCTTGGGCTTCACGCGCGAACGATCAACCTCTAGATTAAACCACTAAGTCAGTATCCAACGGTGTTAACATCTAACTTTAATAATAATCACTTGTTTAATATTTTCCAAATGCAATAATTAATTTTTCTGATATTCAGATATCTCAGAAGTTTATGTTTGGATTAAGTGTAATTATATCCTCAAGATTCAGGGTATAGTTAAGTTTTTTTTGGTGCCATGAATTATTTTACCCACAATTGAGAATTTCTCCTCTGTCAGTTACATCACAGTTATCCAATGATATTAAATTGTAATCGAGTTTACGAGGATTTCTCAAACAATTTATTGTAATATTATAAAGATGATCTTGAAACAAACGGGAATTTTAGCCAGCTGTTTGTTTGTCAGGTGGTAGCTTTTGTTAACGGATAGTTTAAGGGAAATAAACAACAAAATTATAAAGGGTAAATATATTCTAAATTATTGATGAATTTTTCTAAGCTTTCTACAGATTGTTTTGCCTGTAAATCCAAAACCAATAACATCTAAATCCCTCCAAATGTTTGTCGATTATCTGTCCTATCAAACTCATGAAGACGCAGATTTCTTGAATTTTCATCATTACTCCTGGCTAGAATTGTGGATTTAGGGTAAAGGTTAAATGTTAAGGGCTCAAAGTTAGAATTTAGGGACAGGATTGGTATGTTACATAAAATCGAGCATTTGATACATTTTACATCACTTCTCTCTGGTGGTAAAAAATTTCTTATTATCACTTTAAGCATTTTTAGTGCTGCTTAAACTTATTTATTCTGCTTTCTCTACGTGTTATAAAACAAAGCTTATTCCTTTTTGAAGCTGGTACTGAAGCCCAAAAATCGTTTTCTCAATTCTGACCTCACTCTTACATTATCCTTTCGCCCAAGCTATCTTCAAACTTTAACAACAATCTATAGTTCATTCACTTGAAAAGATTTAGGTTAAGTTTATATAACCTATATGGATTAATACTAGGCTACTAAGAACTACCTTTCTATCTTGCCTTTGGTCATGAATTAGCCAAAGGTAGGTTATTTATTTCAAAATGAATATATTGATGATTCCTAGAATCCTATACTTCTTCAAAAAGTGATAATTTATTCATGGCTTCAATCATATTTATGAGGTCATGTATAATATGATGAGATATTCCTCACTTTTTTACTTGCAGAATTAGAGTGTACACTAATTATACCTCTTCTTTCTTAGTTTATATGCTCTTTCAATGTACTTATTTACTTTGTAATATTTATTACGGTAATGTTTTAATATGGATTCCAAGGGATTCAAAAAAATTCATCTTATTCCTTGTATAATAACTAGCAAAATGTAAATACCGATCAACATGAAGCACTAGACAGGTAAACATAATGTTGATTACTACTCGATGATTTGTCAGTATAAACTATTTACTTTATTGTTTCACAATGTACATAATGAAGTTTACACAAAGAAGAATAAGACAGAATAATATCCAGCCGAATCTAAGCACGTACAGAAAACAATCGGTCTTTTCTAAAAGAAAAAAACTATAAATTTATTTATTAAAGAAAAAGTAACTCTGACATCATAATATATTCTTTTCATTGAATGTTTATCATTCAACTTCTTCCGCTGATAATACTATTTATGTTATGTAATAATCATGTAACATAAAACTATTGCTTCCAATTAGAAAAATAAGCTTCTGAAAACATAACCAGGATTGTTATTTCATGATAAACTTGTTAACAAGTCTTCAACAAGTAAAATCTTCAATATATATTCTCTACAATATTCAAAGTTAGTTTTTAAAATGAGTCTATGATAAACCTTAAGGGAAAATAACGATTAAGTAAACTAGTTCCTAAAGAGATGGATATAACTTTGTTTGAGTGAAACTGAATTTTATTATTTTCTTTTATTAAAAAGATCCTTGTGTTCTATGCAGAAGAATAATAAATTTTTCACTATTTTTATTATAGATGGAAGAAACTGCTCAAGCTGTTCGACCTGATATAGGAAGTAGTCCAACACGATCGATACTTGGCACAATAACAGGAAGTCTAAGTGGCATTTCAAAACCTGGATTCCTTAGTAAAATGTAACAATTATAAGAAACAAAGCACTGTCAACTCGTCCTTCAGTTCACATACACATAGATAGGAGTTTTATGTTAATCTTCAAAGATTGCTGTGAATTGTTCTTTTCCTGTCTTTTATTTCCTTATATTTTTGCCAACTATTTATAGTTATTTCCATACAAAATGAAAAAATAAACTCGACGTTGATAATTTTGTGCCATTCTATACATTGAATTTCTTTCATTGAAAAAAAATCTTTGGAAAACATTTTATCTTAAGGATTTATTAGAAAAAACAACAAAAAAAATCAAACTTTTCTAATTCTTTGATTAATCATCAGTGAACTGCTAATGTGTACTTGTTTGCTGGGAAACAAAACAACAGTAGGATTTAATGGATTTAGAATTACTAACAGAACTGTGGAAAGTTTGTGATGATTTTATTAGTAGAGTAAACCATGGATTAGACACCTTCACATTGTGTGCTTCTTTTCCTTAAAAATAAATTTTATCTTTTAATTCATTGTTAACTTTATTTCAATTACATGTTCAAACAATAACATCAATACAGGACGTGTACTATTCTCTTTATGTGTATATGACTCGAAACTATCTTAAAAAGTGCTTTTATGAACAGAATTCTCTGGTATTCGTGGCTGTGGTATTGATAAAGACGACGGCAACAAGAAACAGATTGCAACACAAAATACTGCCAACTACCAATTCATCTTGTAAAAATTCATGCCCTTCCCTCTCTTCTAACAATATTCACTGTAGCCTTGTATAAAGAATTATCAGAACAAACAGAAACCAGTTAACAAAAGCGAAACTGGACTTTATTCGCCCAATATTAAATACAGATAATACTTATTATTTTCTCTTTGATGATTCAGTATTTTTTGCAAACATTTCATTTTTATTACAATTCTATATTAACATAAGAAATACATTTATTCTCATACAGCGCGTGTAATGAATCCTTGCAAATGTAAGAAAAAATATATTTTATTATCACTAAAATGTTAGTTGATTCAACTAATTTGAACCCTGCTGATATCACAACTCGATAATGATAACAAACTGTATTACTGATCATTAAGTTTCATTAATTTCTTTACTAATAATATGCATTATAGAAACTAAAATAATCATTTTTTTATTGTTTGCTCTCTGTAGTTAAAGCAATCTATTATGCTCAAGAACGAGTACTGTTTTAACTATACAATCGTTATTGTTCATGACAACCTTACTCATTATTTGATTACTCTAATATATCATCATACAGATCAGTTTATTTTCACTGATATGTTCTTTCTCGCTTTGAATATACAGTTTCCTTCATATTTCAAGAATACTACTTACTAATTACTATCGTATACATGCAATGGTTTTTTTCTATTATGGAAAGGGATCTCAAAGTTAACGAGCAATATTGCCAATAATGATTATCTTTCTATAACTAGTCTTATAATCATGATTAATGGTAATTTTATTAAATTTCTCAACTTTATATACATATATAACATAGATAGTACAGTTATTTGGTAATTTTTTGCTACTGTCACTACTACTCCTTGTAGTGGTAGTAGCAGTAGTTCTACTAGTATGTAACTGGGACTTCCTTTTTTCTCATTTTTTTGGAGGTGAAATAAAAAGAATACTATTGTGATAATTTTTTGTTGATTTCTTTCACCATTTATCAATTCTGGGTCTCGAAAGTAGGAAAAGTAGAATTCTTTTGGTATACACGCTTCGTATATGCCTCCAAGCTAGCTGTCGGAGTGATACTATCAAAAATGAGTAGGAAGCTTTTATTGGCTAACCCAATCGAAAATGCAAGCACAACTTATTCGCAGATATATAGATACATGTTCTTCAGAAAATTAAATCGCATTTCTAACTAACAGTGTATGTTCGTTTCTGCAGAACGGTTAGCCAATTCTTGACTAGTAGTGCGCGCCCGTCAACATTTCTCACTTATTATTTGGCTTATGTCTGGTTAACCCAATGTACCCGAAAGATAAGTCTTCATTTTTGGATCCAACTGCATGAACTCATGTAGGAATACATCAATAAGAGAAAGCAGTAATATTTATTAGTAGACTCACACAATATAGATAGTATCTCTCGTGAAGACATTCCGTATTCATAAAACAAAGCAATTTATAGAATCAACGTGCTTTACATTTATAAATGATTTGGAAGATTGTACAACATATCATATATGCTTTTAACAGTTTTTCTAATACTAGCAAAGTTTTTACTCATATGTAGAGGAAAAAGAATCATAAAAAAGGTTCGGTGAAATTAATATATCTTCAAAATGCTCATTGTTATAATTAAGCAATATTGGGTTGACAACTGTTTCACTTTATATGCAGAAGTTTTCTGGATTCCAATCTACTAAAAATAGTGAATACAAAGTAATATCTTCGGGTAGTGTACAATCGCACTTGTAAACTACCTGGAACCTGATCTGCAGATATGCAAAACATTCTAAGAGGAATAGATAGATCTCGCTTACTTCCTAACATTATGCGGATTTGTAAGTACAGTTGGGAGGGACTTTGGGTAACTGAGACTGCATAAATAGTGTAAGACGTGGTGTTGAGTTCAGTGTCGAAGCTTGATTGGTTCGTTCTGATCCATTATTTTCCTAAGTAGAGACTGAAAGAGCTATACACTGATAATATTTAGTAATGGTCGTATGATACAAAGTGGGAGATATGAAGACGTTAATCATCATATTTAGAATCATTAGGTGAGTGTTGCCCGACTTGCTTCAAACCAAGATTTAATTGAATACCATCGGAAGAAGTGAGTAGGAATTTCTGACGTTTTATATTTGGATTGGACGCCATTCCTCATTTCTCAATGGTTTTGCGATTCATGTTGTTTAGTGATAAAATCTTCAAAATACCTTAACAATTAGAATTTAAGAAAGTAACTAATTAAATTTCACATACTTTTTTCGTAAAGTCTTTTCGAAAAATAAGTTGTTTTCGAATAAAATAAACTACTTTCATTCGAAATAACCGGTTCTGAATTCTCTGATAGTATCTGTTTTCATTTCAATGAAAAAAGATGTCCATATTACGAGAGAAATAGATGCAAATCTTATAATATATGGGTTTACCGATGAAATGCAACCTGGTACTTTTTGATCAGAAGTTAACTGTTCTTTTAGGAACTTGCAGTAATCTTTGCGTTATTTTTCTGAATATTTATAAGAATTTCACTCAAACTTAAAACTGACTAATCACACGACCGAATATTTCTCACGTCTCCAGATTATCAATTAATAAAGGTTTGATGGATAGCTGATGTTTTAAAATTGTTAACATTGACATGGAAATATAATTTGAACACATTAAGTTTCTCAACATTGTCTAGTTCAGATGACATGAATTCATTAATTATCACAATTCTGACGAACTACACATTGAAACACTCAAATGCAACTATGAAAACAATCTTTTTTAAAAATCTCAACTTATAAATATTTTATGCAGAATTAGTACATCGTAAAATAAAACTTATGATTCAACATATGTTTTTACAACCATCATACCTAACCCTATCTACGAACACGTTGTCTTGTAATTTAAGTACTGAGTCACTGATATCTACACATTTGTATTTCATCTATTATATAAATATGTAGTTTTAAAGAAAACTGGGTTCTCTGGAAATAGTTTTAATGTATATTTATGAAAATCCGGGATAAATTAATTTCATGTATACACTAAATTACACACCAAGTGCAATCACTAACTCTGTGAACCCGTGCTATGTAACAACTCCTTCTCAAATTTCTTGGCCTTGAAAAGTTCAAAATCTTTCTTCTTATCGAAAAAATCGACCTGAGGAAAACACAAAAGAAATATAAAGAAAATGCATTGGCACAATAATGCAGCCATATATATATATATATGATATCGCCCAAATGCCCTGGTACGGCCGAGAGTAGGGAGAGTCCGCTCTCCCTCTTGAAATGCTCTCACATGGCCACGCGTATATAGCCTCCACCAGGGAAGTACTACTCACTGCCTTCTCGTGGCTGGGGTGTTGTTTACAAAAATGAGAGGACGAAAAGCGAATGCCCGGCGTTTTAACCGGATTCCAAACCAATGGTGCACATGGGCTCCAGTATCCTGCGGGAACAAATGGCGTATGAACCAATTGTTGGTCACCAACTTCCATGGGACTGCATCTCCTTACGATGCTCTACTGCCTTGTGGATCAGACCTTCAGTTCGAAGGCTCGGGGAGTGGCCCCCTAAGAAAACCACGTGCTTCGGTTTGGGCACCCGGGCAGTATCACAGCCCTCACACATATCGAATGAGATTTGTGTGGCGCATATGTATTTGGTGCCTCTTTGTACCAATATCTATGTGTTGAAATAAATAAATAAATGATATCCCGACGAGAATAACGAATGGTAACAGTTGGGATCTATTCATGGACTAATACTATACATATATTTTTATTGTATAATTGTTAAATAATTAAGCTATGTATATTCATATTCCGCTTATTATAAGCTTTTATTTGACCTATAGACTATCATTATACGATTTACCATTCTTAAGTTATGCCACGATTATTAATTACAGTCTCCCACAAACACGGCCTTTTTTGGCTAGATCTTATGCATATGTTATTTTCTATTTTATGGTACGATGTGATCTGTTTGGTTTGTACATAAACCCAGTATGTTTGAAATATATGATTCCTATCGCGGAGGTTGAGATCGGTGTTCTGGTCTCAAAAGGCAGGGCTAAGCAGGAAGAAGGACCGATAAGGACTCTAAACTGCTCGTACGGGTTTATGCGTCATTGGGTACAAGGCTACAAGTTATAACTATATATATGACAATTAATTGAACATAAAATTTGGAATATTTATTACTTTTATGTATTCATTAGTTTTTTTTGTTTCTCTACAAATCGTTATCACTAATTGATAACACTGAGAACTAAAGATTATCAAACAGTTATTATTGTCGTATTCTAAGACTTGCTAACATTGTACAACTTTATCTCAACATATAAGTTTAAATTAAGGTATCCAGAGATTATCTGATAACCTACGATACCAATCATTCACTATGATAAAGATCGAACACATGGCGCTTTCCAGATATAATCAACTAGTGAACTGTTTAAAGTTATTACTGGGCATATTTAGTAAAATCAAAAGAAACAAAATAACAAAGAAAACGTATGTTTATTAAATTGGTAACTTTAGAATTTTAGGTTTTTTGGTACTAAAGTATTGGTTTGAAAATATGTATGTTCAGAAAAAGTAGAGAAGAAATAAATAGATACTATGAGGCTATTTGTTTTCAATAGTTTATGATGTGGACAATATAATTCTTCGGAATTATGAATATGAAAACTTCATCACTGATTAGTATCAATCTGAATATAAAAGTAACTCATAAAGTCTAAATGGTTGTCTAAGGTCTGAACACTGTTGTAATGAACATACTATATATCTTTCAATATCTAAAGAAATGTCCTACATAAATGCTCTACATAAATAACACTGATTATCCATTCAGTATCCAATCAACATTTCGAATTTTGTGGATATGAAAAAATTGAGAGACATCCCATAAACTATGTAGTAGACTTAAATCACAAATAGGCTTATTATCAAACTAACAAAAAACACCATCCATGAATAAAAAAGAAAAGAAAATCAGTCACAATTTATGTGCTGGATGTGAAACAATTAGACAATGATGAAATAAATATACCAATGACAACAAATTTCACTTAGGTTGTCTGTTAATATAAACTAATCTAATAAGAAGTCTCATACTTTGACTACTCATAATTTCATCTGCATTTTAAATCGTTAATCGTGAAGGCTTAACGTTCAATATTTAACGAATTGACAATATATGAAAAGTTTATTTGTGACCACTGAAATTGGTTAATAAAATCAGAAACCAACGTTTTTGTTCAGCTTTGGACTCGAAAGCAGTGAAAAAATATGACACTTTACGAGTTCTTATCTGAAACAAATGTTTTGTCTAAATAGAAGATGGTGTGCTGAATAGTGATTAAATCGAATATCCGCTTATATAAGTTCCACTGAGGAACTGTTACCTGAAGGATTTTAATAATGCAGAGAAGAAAGCAGTTATCTATGACAGTAACGAATGATTATAGCCCCACATAACTAACTGACTGAAGTTAGAAAGTTTAAACCATTCGTTTCTGACTCACATTGAATGGTACTGTATTCATTACGTGATTAACAAATTTTAGGTTTAATCCTGTGTAGGATCTTTGATATAAATTTGTGGTAAGTTTTCTCAGACAGTTTCACTTTACGACAAAAAATATGCTCTGAGCTCAGCAGTAGATTGTAATTTATTGTTAAACAATCAGTATATTCAAAAATCGACGAAATAACTTCTTTGGAGAAGTCTTAAAACCTCTAAATAATTATGATTGTGGCGTATGCTACTTATGTCTACATAAGTAGTATATCGATTAGTAGTACAATGCCTAGCAGTAGATGGTTGGGAAGATCGAATCGAAGAGAACGAGAACAGAGAGTAATTGTTATGGCAATGAAGGAACGATGACGTTTGAGACAACTGATGGAGGATTTGCAAATGAAGTAGTGAACGTATGGTTTTCACATTTTATCAAACAACTCTGTAATTTTGCATTAAAATACAGTTAGTTACCCCCACCTGTGTTTTCGTTCATTACATAATGAGTAAAGAAACCTTTCAGGAAATATCATTTTAGTGATAAGTCAGTTGGACTTATCAAAAAAATAAATAACCCAAATTTATTTTGATGATGAGAAGTAAAACCTAAATCAATTGAGGAATACGATATACAAAAACCAACTCTAATGACCTATTTACTGAAACATGAAAGTATTGGCCATTAAAGTTTTCATATCAATTTCAAGGTTAAATCGAGATAGCTAATAGCATCTAAGTTAGATATACATGAATGCATCAACTGAACAAGTGAATATACCAAATGATGACTCAGTAGCTAAATGGATAACGCGATGGCATTTAAAGCGAACGGTACTGGGTTCGAATCCCAGAGTGGATATAAACTCTGGGGTGCAGGTAGATACAGCTGACGAGTCCCAAATCGGACGAAACGGGCGTCCTAGATTCCACCGCTAGCCACTATCCATCTTTGATTACAAAGCTTGTGACTTAAGGTAATATCGAAGTAATCCGCTCAGGATGTACATATGCCAACAAGAGACTAATCAATTGCATTCCTGAACAACAATTGGAAAATGGAAGCAAACAACACCAAGTGAATTCAAATGATATAATCTTTAAGAAAAACGCTCTTGAAACCTCCATAGTTTAGTTTCATTTCAATTACTGGGTAATTGGTACAATTCTCACTCTATTTACTAAGATACAAGTAACCATGTAGTGATTATTAGTCTATTTATATGAACCTGTGTATATGGTTGCTAAGTGAAGTTAAATAATTAAGAGATCTCAAAACTCAATCATACTAACTTCCGTTACGATCTTAATTGAATAAAGAGAAAAAGATTAAAATGTTGCTGATGATTTATAAATTAAAAAGTATTTTCATCCAATTTAATGTAGAAGTGCAATATACACTGTTTCATGCTATAATATTTAAAATAGAGACTAAGATTGAGGAAACCACCACTTCAGCATCGAAAGATTAAGTTACAAAATTTAATGGTCAGAATTTTAGAAATGCTGATGTCATTACAATATTGATATTTAAAACATAGAACAGAACAGTACAATTGCTTGTTGGAAGCTTAGTTAGAAAGAGGTTTCCCATCATAAGCAAATATCAGTTAGAATAATAAACATCAGTGAGCACTTATTTAGTTGTAAGCCTACATAAAAGAATAAACTAAGAAACCTGTGATAAACTGATCAGTTTATAGTAGGTAGATTCTTTTAACTGCAAACTTCTGGTCTCTTAATAACTCTATGCTGGAGATCAACATCTTCTGGAAAGATTAAAATGAACAATTAACGACTTAAAATTCATGTACCTTGAAACCTACTTTCGTATTTCAAATTTATCTAGCACATATGACTGAAGTATACAGCCAGTAAGTGGGAATTTCGCACACATCAAGTAGCTCCATCAGTGGAGATTGATAATACTGTAGAATGCCTTACTGCGTTCATTAAAGATCACTAATGCTGCTGATCATGTTAAGAATGACAATTTTACATGACCTCTCCTTGATTGAATGCCAGAAGAAAACCCTCTCAGTAAGGGAATGCTAAATGAGCATGAACATGTTATGTGTTCCGAAAGTCAGACATAACACGTCTGGATACCACCAGTGGGTGAAAAATACAAACGTGGCATAACACTGTGAATTACTCACTTATCCAAGGTTATTGCTTTCAAATCATTATCCGAATTGCATACAGTTTATTCGGACCTGACAATTAAAGCTTCTCTATTGTTTTCAGTCCTTTCAAATGCATAGCAGTTGGGCTAAGTGCCTAGCAAGAGCGAGTATTTTGTAACCGAATCGGGCAAGCAGACTGTAGCGCAGATGAAACATTACAATCGGACAAATACACTCAAAAAAACGCAAGTGAAAAAACTATAACCTAATGGCTGAAATTTAAGTCTCCAAACTATAGAGAAACACATCGGTGTTTCCATCACACCACTGTGATAAGTCAGTAACAGAGAACATTGAGAACATCACGATTACATCCTAGTCACACATTGGTACAAAACACAGAAGCAAAAACATGAAGGTTGGTAAATATTAAGACTATCTAATGACTGTAAATTAATGTATTGGTAAAAACTCATTGAACCCGAGTCATTTTTTGAATTGATCCTCCGCAGGAATCAGAAAACTCGACAGCTTACAGGACGGATAACCTGCGTAACGGTATAAAAGTAGATTGGAAAAATGTGAAGATGGCTAGACCAAAATATATCAGACATTTGAATGAGCCGTATAGGAAGGTGTACACTTCCTAGATGCAATCCACAAGATAACAATAAGTTTTCCCATATTCATTTTAGCTAACCAATATTGTTATTAATATTAATGAAACATTTTGCCATATCTTTTACTGGTTTTTTTGTCCATATGATATAAAATGTGGCAGACTGAAAAACATATATTTATGTCGATTCCCGTGGTGTGTCTGTCTGAATTATAATTCATCTATATGTGAGCTTGTAAGTATCTAAAAAGGAAACAATGAATTATAATTAATTAGCTACGTACTGTGCTTAGACTCGTAAGATCAGCTGAATGTATGTAATCTAACTACTTCTGGAATTCGAAAAATCAAATACCACACAGTGAACTAACCCATATTCGTGGACACATTTCTTCGTAAAGTTTTCTTTGTTTGGTACATTGTTTTCTTATCAACTTGTCATCAGGTTCTGAATTTTTCGCGATTACATCAGTAACACATTCCCAAAAGGCATCACGTGATTTCCAGCATTTTTCTCTTTTAGATTTAGATATAAAATCTGTCGAGGTTTGCATAAGAGCGGCTAAAAGTTCATATAAGAAAATCTGTGGTAAATCACTTAAGTAATTAATAGTGATTAACTGACTAAATAATAAAATTTCCCAATAACGCAACGAATAAAATTAAATCAACTCAAAGTGTATATGGATGAGCAGTATGATTGGATTAAGCATTTTTCCAGATTAAAAGACACAACTTCTGTTTCAATTTTATTAAGTAAAGTATAACGAACAAGAAACACGTCCCATCTGAATCCCTAATATATGTATGAAAGTAGAAAGACAACGAAAGCCTTACAACTAATCCAACCAGCTCAGAAAATGCGATTTCAACAGAAAGTATTGAAGAGCCATTGTTTTCAGAGTTTATAAATCACCGAAAAATGTACAGTATAAACTGGTAAACGATATCTACTAAGATGAGGTTCTAACATGGTACACTCCTAGTGGAATTTCATTATTTCTGAAAATTCATATTTACAACAAATTAGATGGCATCCAGGATGATCTAGCATAACAAAGATCGTATATTGTTTACCCATTCTCTTGAAATATTCACACACGGATATCAATAACGGTCAACCACACTATGATTATAACATAGTAAATTGTTTCATGTAAATGATATGCAATTTCAAAGAAGCGTCGCAACCTAGATTTATAATTTCCTCAGTACTAGTGTAGTGAACGAGAACACAAGTCAAATGTATTTGTATAGAAAATTACAGAACGTTTTAGTAAAATCTGAGAACTACACAGCAAATACTTCATTTGCAAAATGTTAATCAATCGTCTCAAACCTAATTGTCTCTTCGTTTCCACACCAATCACTCTCTGTCCTCATTCTCTTTTCTTTGATCTTCATAACCTTCTGCCTCCAGGCATTTCACTTTCTATGGATGATACATACCACACACTACACTAGTAGTCACCTGATGAATCAACATTTACATCGCGAAACAACTATACTGTTGATCGGATTGATTACAAGATATTTTGATGATGAGTATTATCAAAATCGAAACTACCATCCCACGGACATAACATTTAAAGATGAATCATTTTTTAATTGTCTAGTGTTGTCGACAGGTTTTCTATTCGAAATCGCATAACCAAGAAAACATTATGATCTTTGGAACAAAATTAGGACAGATTAGGTTATTTCTAAGTGCTTATGTCACTACCTACTATATTCCACTAGCATATAAGGCACTTTCGCATCCACAATTCTATAAAAATGACAATGACGTCCAATAACGATTGTCTAAAGAATCGTTGCAACGGATAAAGTGCAGTGACAAAAGCATAACTCAATGGAAGTAAAGACCGTGGTATCGAAATTTGGCACTATGGTCTGAGATACATATTGAGTGATCACCAGAAACGTTAGTTGTTAGTAACTTCCAATCTCTTGAAAAATTACTAATCCGATGTAGTACTTGATTTTTTGCAGTAGAAAAAGAGATTAAGTGTTGATAAAAACGTAGCAATCAATAAGATAATCAGCCAAATCCAATGTAAAATTTGGTACATCACTATATCAGTAAACATTCCCACACCACGTCACAAAGAGAAAATGTTATCAAAATGAATGTCAAAGCCATAAAAGTAGCAACAGTATCAGTGATAGTATAAAGAAATTAGGCATAGAGAGTACGATTCGAGAAAGATGCATAAAAGGGATAAAATAATTTTAAAACACAGGATCTTAGGAAAGATAAAGAATGAGTAGGTGTATATCACTGCAATCAATTCTGAGCCGTGTGATTCGTCTCAAATAGCTAGTTATGATAATTGAGTGGACCTCAGCAAGGTAGTCAGAATTTACTAACATGACTTAGTCTTATGGTCAATGACCTCACGGACCGCTGCGAAGTTTTATTCTGAACGCCCCTAGTTTTCTTCCAACTCGCTCCTAGGTCATCAAATAACATGAGTCAAGGTAGACGGTTGTTGGACATACGTAATACACGTCTCAACCACCCCAGTCAGTGAAGATTTACAACCTGCATTTAGCACCATGCGTCTAGCTTCAACAGTATTCATTCAGCGGTTTCAACATACAGTAGTAAAACTTTGAAAACACTTATAGTCAAATATTAGTATTTGAATGGTCAAAAAAGTGACAACTATCTACACAGATTCCATGTGTTAGGAATGATACAAAGCTGATAATATAGATTACATCCTCTAAGCAACAAGTACTTAAAACCCTTTAAAAAAGCGCAAATTTTAAGGATACTCTAAACCGTTCTACATTAAACTCGACAGATAAGTGGTATTGATTACCAACAACACAACAAGATTCCAGGTATTAAAATTAATGCTAATTTTCGTAATTAATAAATAACTTAACATCTATACTGATTAAAATTCAATGTACACAATTAACGTGAATTAGTATATGATGAATTATCTAAGTCTGAACAAGACGAAGTGCATTAATTTTCAGTTACAAACGTTTTAATAACTAAGTGTTTGAAATTCAGACAGATAATCATTTTGCCTACAAGTTCCTTCACATATTTTTAGAAAAAAAACAATAAAAAAAGTTTCTACGTGCTTATCCTAGTCCGGTAACTAATTTTCCATTTAAAGAAGAACATACAAATATAAATACACGATAATATTCCAGTCAAAACGTTTGAAATTTCAATACAGAAAAGCATTATCATTGACATTTGCTAAAATTCAATTTTATAAAATTCCAAATATTCTTAAAAAGAAATAAGAAGAGAATTTGTAGTTCATTTCACTTTATTGATCATATCAACAGTATGCATAAACGATTGGCATTTATTATTATTATTGGGACTATAGTACGGTACAATGAATGATTGAGTACAATAAATAAGTAAAAATAAGTCGGACGTTTTACTAAGAACAAAAATGATGTGAACATAAGTTGGTATATACATATAAATAAATATATAGAGAATATGTAAAGCATAAACACTATTTCCACTTGGGTTCTGCTTGTAAGGAATCATGAAGCTTCTCCTGATGATGTTGACTAGAAGGACAATGAAACTATCACAACTAAACTACCCAGTTAAGAGATGGCTACTTGACAAAAGTCATCCTACTGTGCCACAAATCTTCTCTACCATCTAAAAATTAACCTAATCACAGTAAGTTGGTAAAAGTAAAACCAAGTTCCAGTGTTTTATTTGTCGAGTTAGGTATATATGAGGCTAATAGATAATAATACATATAAATCTTCGGTATCAGTATGAATTTATATTTGTGCTTTCTATTAGATATTAATAAAACTATAGATTTTGGAATTATATTTCACTTTCTATACTTTAATCAGATCTACAGTAATGTATAGAAATAGTAATGAGGGTTACCAGTTCCCAGATTATTGGAGACTTCATTTAAATTTCCTGGGACTAAGTGAAATTATGAAATAAATCGCTCCATCTAACATTTAGATAACAACTAGTAATTTCAAAAGTCTTTCTGTGCAAACTTTTAATAAGTATAATTACTATATCAGATGGCATTGAATTTTTCAAGGAGGATCATAAACCGAAATTCTCTGACTGTTTAGTTGAAAAACGACAAGACAACAATGTGACATCTAGCATTTCATAAAGCTAATACTTTCAAAGATTTATAAATCAACAAGGTAACAATGGTTACTAAACAACGCGTAAACAGAGTTATCCATCTCGCTGCAGAATTAGAAGTAAAACACAGAACCGGAACAAGTTAAGTTCTCATTTTGAACAAACGATTATCCTAAATATTTTATAAGTAGAGCGATGAAATATGAGGGTAAGATGACAATGGAATATTATCCGAAAAGCTAAATAACGATCGTGATCAGCTCTCATTATCAAGAGATATTAAAAGAAGTTGACATATTAACGTGAGTGTAGAACATTATCAATTACTGAACCTTAATACATTCAAAAGTAAATGGGTAGTACTCTATCTAAAAGGTCCAAAAATTGATTTCGATGGAAATGTTCTCTAAAATATTTAATTGCTAGATATAAAGGTAACAGTTGTATTTTTTACTCACTCCCTGTATTATATATATGTATATACATATATAAACAATTCATTAAGAGAAACGTTTAAAGGATTTTATTTCAAAGACTGAGACCTGTATACATTCAGTTGGAATACACGCGTCAATGAGCTGACAGCAATACTTCTCTTTATTAAAGTGACAACACGAATTTTTCTAAAGATTGAGATAAGTTAAGTGTGAATATTAAACCAATTGGTTCATAGAATAACCACGATTTACTTTCTTAGAGATAAATAATTTTCTACGAAGACATCAAGACGATAAAAAGATTTTGTAATGTCATACAGTATAATAAAACTAAACAGCTTGGTTGCTGTAAAATTATTTTGATTGTATGAATAATCAAACAAATACCTAGTACTAAAATTGATAAGTGAACTGTCGCATAAGTATTTCGAAATTCCCATGTTCACTATTTATTTGAGAAAAACTATATTTCTAAACAATTATCTAATTATCACTTTAACCTTGATATAATCAGATATAAGAATAGTCAATAAATATAACTGGAAATTGGTGTTTAGAAGATAGACAGATAAATTCGAAGGTGATTTCAGTACCAACCCACTACATTAACTGAAGAGCAACCAGAAAAAAATAAGTAATATACTGATTACGGTTCTCACTATGTACTGATTTTAATCTGACCATAAAAAAATTTTGTGAGTCCTCAGGAGCAAACAAGTGCGATTCTATTAGGAATCAGGACTTAGAATATGAGATTCCGTGGCAACTAAAATACCTTTGGACCATTAAAGTCAACATAAGAATGACCTACATATTCGAGTTTTGGTTAATGTGTTATCTGATTCCACAATATAACGTCTCCAAACTTAAGTACCAGTGTTTGGTAAATGAAGTAAGATATAACCAGAAACATTACCGGGAAACGTTATTCTTAAAAAAGCATGCCTATGTTGAAGTCTTGGTATATTTACCAACAAAACAACCAACCAAACTCTGTACCACCACCATACATACATAACATCGTTATCGATTAAACAATATCGCTACCAAAAATAAACACATGAAAGTCTACTCCACAAATACTTTTATTGAAAAACTATTGAAAATCTGTAAATACAATAATAATAACACGAAGCAATTGTCGAAATCATATCGCTGAAATATATTTGTCCATCAAAATTTTGGCAGACGAAATAAATACAGAAGAGAGGTAAAAGTGACACAGTGAACGGCGAATCGATCAAACTCTGAAACAAAAAGGGAAACAAGTGTTGTATATATACAGAACCTGTTTTTTATGACACTGAGAAATTACAAGTAAATATATGGTCAACGTATGATAACTAACTTCTGATGTTTGCCACGTTGATAGATGCAGACTACTTGGTTGGAGTTCGCGCAATTATCGTAAACAATGGTTGGAGACTCTGGGTGACATGGCTCAGAATCGATCACAATGGCGTTGGTGTATACACTCTTTGTCTTTCCTTAAACTATGAGATTAAAATCGTTTCATATCTTCTTTTCTACGAACTAATTCTTTCCCGTACTATGTCCTTAAATGCAATCATTTATATATATATTACCACTATTCAATTAACTACTTTTATGAATTCGGTGTTCATCTTGTTGTGCTAATGAGGTATGGCAACCTGGACCGACGCATATATGTGCCTGGTCCTACGTTGTAGCTGACTGACTGACTATATGGGTGTAGATTTTGTGATGATGATTTTTAGGATGAACGGCTTGCTGGGCGGTAAAAGGTTGAAACAAAACTATAGTAAACCAGCGGTAATGTGTATACAAAGTTTTACTAATATCGGGGAAATATAGAAACCTAAAGGGTAAAACCTCGTTGAGTCCTTTAAGTAAAAAAATTGTATCTGTATGTTGATTTTAACACTCAAGTTTATGACTTTAAATACATTTATAGTGTAGTTTTTTTAACTTTTAGTCTAAAAAAATATATTAGTTGCATTACTGAACTTTTGATTTTCACATAAGTACAGACTGATATTTGCTTACAAACTCATCTGTTAAGCGTTGGAACCCCGAAAGCCACTGTAGCACAGCTCCAGTTCAAGTATACGTTAAACATTAATTGCATCACTATTGGTAAATGTTAGCTAACAAACTTATTTTACTAACAACCCTACATTTATATCCTGGATTCCAAAAAGATAAACTTGCGCCGAATTCGGTTATTCGTTTTGATTATTATTTTGAAATTATAACCGTAGAACTTGGTGATAATTTCTTAAAACGAATACTATTCATTTATATATTGTATGGTGATATTCTAGGTAATCTGTGGATACTTACTTCTTAACAATTTGTACTACATCTTCATCGTGAAGTATATGATCTTTACCTACACGCTGTGGTTGATGTTTTACTGAAGAACCCCAAACAAAGGCACTAAAAAAATACGTAAAATACTCAAAATTATGAAACATTTAGTATTTGAAAACATAATTATTTTTATTATTTGGCCAAAAGAAATGTTACATTTAAGCTAGCCAGACTAAACTAAATTATTCAGATAGAACAATAATGTCCTGATGGGATTATTCCAGAATATGAATGGCAACTTCATTTTAAACTCAAAAATGATATTTCTAGAGGATATAATTATTATACTAACTTGGATTCTTAATAAAAAATTGTTTAACAACTAACTAGAAAACATAAATATTTCTTCCGAGATACTTCAGTATCGAGATTGAAATGAAAAGAATTATGGTATTCAGTGAAATGTTGAGTTCCGATTAAAATTAACTCTCTTTTTAGAAAAATAAACTAACGGTTTTAGGCAGCTAAAAAACTCTTTCTAAGCAGATTGTTAAAATCTGGATTAAATCAAAAAATCAAATAACTGGCGCGAACAGATAGTGAAAGTCCATAAATTATAAGAATGCAACTCGTCAACTACTTGCATGTTCCTGAAGTAAGATATGATAGAAATATTTCCGCATGTGATAATATTGCCAACTGTTTCCATAATTCTTAGGTAGAATACAGTACAGGTTGGGAACTATGTACAATTGTATGAATGTATCAAGTTCACAATATTCAATAACATGTATTTATAATTAACAGTAAAATAAATTTACAATGGTAAGTTGTTGGAGCAAGCTGAAAGGTTATGATGATTCTATTTCATCCAAAAAGGATCAACTCGTAGAAATTTTGAATAAGAAAAAGAGAATTCGGTGAAGAAAATTTTCTTTTCGATGAAATCATTTACTTAAGCTGTACATTCGTATATATAGTTATACGGAAAATATATATATATGGCATAAATTTGATATAAGATGTTGACTAAAAATTATTTAGAGCTTTTTAATAAAGATGAATGAAGTAGGCTAAGTTTATATAATTCTGTCTGACTGCTAAGATTAAGTAGCTTGCAATTAAAAGATAGAGGTGCATTATTCAGGTTTATATCGAGCAAAAAAGTCTTGAAATATAATGGACATGGAATCTTACAAGTTAAATGGAGCGACCCAATCGCTGAGATAAGCGACATGACAACACAGACTACTATAAATGATGGGTACTTTGGAGAAAACCTGAAGGACACAATATTTACTTAACGTGTTTATTGTCCCTTATTGACAAATAAAATTTGAAACTGTTCAAAATGACTAGATCCCAAACTACTGAGCCCTGGAGTCAGGTATTCGGAGATCAAACTATTTTAAGTTATCAAACACGACATCATATTTCAATAACCCATACAGAAATAGCATACGGAATTTTATGTATTTTGATAAAACCACAGATTTTTGATAAATTCAAAGGATATGAAGTGACGGTAAAATTGGTCTGTTCTTAATGGTTCCTTCTTGATAGAGATTTATTGGAAATTTCAAATGTAACTTCCTATTTGTTACAAATTTACTAATGAATGGTAAAAATATGTCGAAGAGTTTGATAATAATACATAATTTGGAAAAACAGCTACTGAACGCTTCGTTTGTTCAAAAAATCCAAGTTAGGTGTGGATACTACATAAAAATAATGTTATACTGAGCACTATTTATATGTCACGAAAGAGCGCTTTATCAGTACAAAACACTAGCAAGCCAAGGTAAATATGAAAAATGAAATTTTGTGTAAATAAATATGGGATAAAATCCTAAATTTCGCACTGCCTACTCATCAGTAAACCAAAAATGGGAGGAGATTAATGTTCAAACAGCCGAAAACATTATCACATATTTAAACTAGGTAGAAATAAGTGGTGCATTGTAATTAATGACTCCTTAACATATGGTTAATTAAAGATAACTATAAGCATAAATCTGGCTCTGAAACCTGTAAAAGATAGGCCATCGTACAGTCAGTAGTAAAGAATGGTCGAAGTAGAAATAGTATGCGAACTTGATTTGGATACTAGTTACCACGCAAATGAATCTTATGGCACTGCACCAGGTCTTTGTGGACTGGATCTATGGACCAGAAATTTTGGAAGCGGTCAAATGGGCAAAATGCTCTGAAGTCTATGAACTCGCAGAATATCTAAGTTCTATCACCAACCATAAAAATCAATAATGACAAAAGTGATTATGAACTATTAGTCTGCAAGGCACGTAAGTTTATTCTAAACTAATTTGTCTATCTTACCTAACTTTTTCTATGAGATTTATACTTCTCATTAACTTCTCTTTAAGCTCTAGCTTACTCTATAGTTCGTCGTTGTCAAAGGTGTCATGCTATTTAAACATTCTTACGTTGAATACTAAGGGTTTATAGCATTTATTTTATAAAATTAAAAAGTATTAGGACTAAAGAGAATGTACAGAACTATTTCACTTCATCGTCTGATAAACCGTATTTAACGACTGTTCTGATATAAAACTTTCCAGAAGTGACCAGAGCATTTACACAAAAATTATTAAATCTTTCAACTGTTAACTGGACTTACTACTTGAATTCCTTGATTAAAGTCTTGTGCAATTTATTGCAAAAGTCCTCAACAGTATGCGAAGCAGATCTCAAAATAACCGGAGCGTTGTAATCAGGCAACTGCCCTTTGGGTTTTGTGTAAATTCTTATCAAGTTTAAATACTCCCATATTAGCTCAAGTAGATCATCAAAATTCCATTTGTGATGAGCTGAAATGGGCACACAATGAGGAACACGACAAATGATATCTAACTCCTAACAAAATCCGAACAATTACATGACTCGTTTCATACCTCAATGGTAATCTGATCAATTTTGTTGAGAACATATATACACGGAATATAAACACGACTTCCTTCGATCACATCAATTAGATCTTCAGCAGTTGCATCGCATCTAAGTGAGACATCTGCATTGTGTATTTTATATTCACTTAAAATAGTTTTTATTACTTCTTTATCTAATTCAGATTGAGGGACCTGCAAACGTCATTTTTAGCAAAATAGAATGAGGAAAACTTACTAAACTTTGAATATTCAGGCCTCCTTTTTCTTTACGGCGTAATGTAATGTTAGGAGGACTTTTGTTTAATCTGATACCAAATCCCTCTAATTCGTTTTCTAGAAGTTTTTTGTGTTGTAAAGGCTTAAGGACATCTAGCACCATGAGAATGAGAGTGCACGTTCGGGCAACTATCCGTAAAAATTTACTGACGTCTCTTGCAAACATGACTTACCAGCTATCACCTGTTTTCCTCTACCCTTTCCATCTTTGGCACCTTCTATAATACCGGGTAGATCAAGTAGTTGAATTTTAGCTCCTTTGTACCTAATAACGCCTGGCACAGTGGTAAGGGTTGTGAACTCATAGGCAGCCACTTCAGAATAGACACCGGCCAAATTGCACAGAAGTGTTGACTTTCCGACTGATGGGAAACCCACAAAGCCGATACGTGCATCTCCCGTTTTAGCAACATCAAAACCTTCTCCACCTCCGCCAGTACCACCTTTGGGTTCAATAAGTTCTCGTCTAAGTTTAGCCAACCGAGCCTTTAATAATCCTAAATGACCCATGGTATTTTTGTTTTTCTGTGTCCTAGCCATCTATGAACGGAAATTGAGCATAAGAAAACAGGCTGTGAAAATGAATCCATAATATTTGAGTTCACTAAAGAATCTTTATTCATGCAGTACAGTTAATAGAGAAAACTACATAGACGTTTGAAAAAGTGGCAGTTTGGAGGTAGACTAATAAGATAATTTAGTTATCGAGGACTGTTGGATTAAAAGATTAAGTACTCAACTTTTATCCACTAGGTTACGGATAGGCAACCAACTCTGCTTGATCAATTTGATATTTCAAGTATGCAAGCCTGTATTTGGATCATATTTTGTCACATCTTATTCTCATAAAAAACCTTGAAACGAGAAAATTACTGTATGATAACAGGTGGTACTATGATGAGTAAAATATATCGGCATTTTAATCTATTATAATGTAGCTGATAATTCACCACAATTACCTGGGCCTGTTAAAGTGAAAGTATCATTACTTTTGACAAATAAAACCAAAACGCTAGAACTTAAGGCATTTTTATGAAATTTCGAAAGTTTAGTGATATACAAACATTTTTATGACATACCGAAGATTACATTCGCGAACAGTATTTCTCACTTGATTACTAGATCCATCTGGATTGAATGGTTATCACTCCGGTTTAACCTCATACATTTTCTCAAACTTCATTGTGTAATCAGATTTACTTGACAACGAGATGTTGAAAGTCAGATGTCAACAGTATTTAAAATATGAATAGCTATATTTTAGCCATACACACCAGACTCAGTCAGTCAGTAACAACGTAGAACTTCGCACGTACGTACATCAGTTCGAGTTGCCATACATTAGCACAGAGATACAGTTGTTGATTCAAATCCCGTAGTGGTAGAGGTAGTAAAAGTATAAGCAGTAATCGGAAACATTAGGGTTTGAAGATGTTACTCAAGGAGTATAATCCAGTGAAATAAATATGGAAAGAGGAAAAAACGGGACATGAAGAATTCAGAAGATTAGAATTTGCGAGGACACAAAGAGTGGATGCACTTGAGCCATTACAAACGATTTTGAGCCATGTCATTCAGGGTCTCTAACCATCGGTTGCTATCATCTCGCAGATCTCAACCAGGTAGTCTGCACCTCTACCAACATGGCTCAGTCCACTTGTCAGTTACTTCATGGATTTGTGCCATGTTTTGGTCTGGCCGCCACTAGCTTTCTTCCGACCTACTCCTACACCATAAAACATCCCACATCGGAGAGTCAGTGGTTGGGCATACGTAACATGTGTCCCAGCCATCTTAACTGATGAAGTTTCACTACTTCACCAATTGATTTGCCATCCTTACCTAGTACTCGTTTCCTAACAACTGCATTACTTACTCGGTAGTTCCAGGACATAAGAGCAATGCTTCGAAGACACCTCTGATTGAATGCTAGTAACCTACGAATATCCTCTACTCTTACCGGCCATGTTCCACTATTATAAAGCAGGACGGAACGAACTGCTGCACAGTAAACTCGTCCTTTGGTTGATAGACGGATATCTCGCCTACGCCATAAATGACGCAAGTTGGCAAACGCTAGTCGGGTCTTCTGTATCCTTTTGAAAGAAGCAAGAACAAAGATTCTAGCAGAATAACATGAATTCGTTTTATTTCGTAGGTTCTCGTCAGCTGCTAACAACCTACGAAATAAAATGAATTCATGTTATTCTGCTAGAATCTTTGTTCTTGCTCTTTTAAAAATGATAAAGGGAACTATGTGTATGAAATCTTCTGTATCCGCACTGAGAATTTGTCACACACCAGACCGCAAGGGCTGATGAGACTTCCAAGATAAGTGAAGCAGTCGACACGCTCAACTACTTCACACATCAGACTACATATAAGGGATAGATAGTTTGCAAGTAAGAAGCGTGATTTATGCTGAAGTAATTTGATCGATTCGATTTTGTTGTCAAAATCAATGCACGAGTTGGTGTTTCAGTTTACATAGTTTAAGAATAATATGGTCATAAATGAGAATAAGTGAAAGTATGATTTGTGCACGGCCACGAAGCGATACTAAAGTGGCCTTGAGAATGTCAACCAACTTACTATGGTTGATTAGAGGTTCTGGATTGGCGTAAGGAATTAAAATTAGGATCTACAGTTAGATGTTATGGTTAGGAACGAGGGTCAGGGTTCACATCACAAACTGACACCTTCTATAATGGCGAAATACCATTTACCCACATTGATAAATAAATTTGGTGTCGATATTAACAAACTTTCATCACAGCCGTAACTGGTTTATCCATGAATTATAGCTTCGCCTGAAAATTCAGGAGGTCATACGTATATAAAATTGTGATACAAGTAGAAGTAAATGATTATTCGTCAAAACAGTGAGTAGAGTTGTAAACTATATACTAATACTGAGGAACTAAGCCCAAAAACGTTTGGAAAAGAACGGTGCTGAGTGGAAGAGCCGACGTGAAAAAAATGAGTTACTCTGAAGGTTACAGTGATCTATAGTGTTTATGTTGCATCATGTTTTACGCGATGTCACAATGAATTATTGCACTTAACAAAACTATTTTGTAAGATTAGTTTAAGTATACGAGATATGCCAAGAACGTATTTATTTATTTCAACTGGTATGGGCCCTAAATTCCCTTGCGATTAAAAGCTCTCTATTGACGCGAGCTTACATAAGTTATTAAGTATGCGGAAAAACACATCTCTAAGTACAGATCTCTTGAGTAACTCTTAAGTTTTAAAGCAAGATTTATCTTGAAATGAACAAACAGAGAAACGATACATGGTAGCAATATAATGCGAATCGCTGCTACCTAACGAAATATAATTCACTAGGTAATATCGAAGCCAGACCCAACTTTTAGCAGCAATAAAACTCTTAGGTAAAAGGTGATAAAACATTGATTGACTATAAGATGCAAAACATGACACGTCAAAATGAAATCAATATAACTTAGAAAACGCCCAAAAGATAAGTACACAAACAGCTTTACGACAAAGTTACCTCTGCTTCTATTTCGGCTATCTTCTGTAGGATGCTCATTTCCACGAAGTTGCCTGACCTTACAATTTACATAGATCGGCAAGGTTGACCTGCAATGCACTTTCAAATAAGAACGACCGAATTCAGCTTTATTTAAACTTACGAAACCTAGAAGTGTAAAAGACCTGTTTAAGTCTCATGGGTAGTTATCTTTATTTCGAATAATTTTATAGTGAGTCTACTGAATAATCTGTAATAATGTGTTGAAGTGAACTGCTCCTATTGTTGAGAATTCTTTTCCATATTTATCAGTTAAATAAAGATAACTGACCGTTCTCGTGTGAATTTTCCCGGTTTGATGGACGTTGGTATTCAAGCTCAAAGTATCAGAATTCCTCATTAAGCTAATCAAACTCAACAATATCCCCTAAGAAAAAGCATCTGCCACAAAAATATCATACAGTTCTTCCGATTACTTATACATAGTCTCCTGTAGAGTTTAGAATGTGACAAGTGACTCTGACACATACCTCTTCATTATAGTTACTTCATACATTTCTTTCCCATGGGATGGATTTTACCTAATAATTAAAGGTTTCCTATCTTTTGAGGAATCCTAAAATATCATCCCCGAAACTTTTCCACCCTCTACTTAGAATCGAATCCTCTCAACCCGCAGAATCAGTCACCAGTTGCATTATATCAACGCTTTAACTTGCAAAACTCGACTATTGTCCGTATAACATACTTTTACTGCTGGAACTGATCTACTGTGAAGTTAACTGGGAATAATAAGTTGTTTAACTAAAGTATTCTTCTGCAGAAGGTACATAATCCACTGGATCCTTTCTCTACCAAACCCCGGTTATGTATCGTGCACCCCTGACCAGTTAATGGGGTTTCCGAGAAAGGATGGAGTCTCACATCAAGACAAGCTTAGAAAACTTGACTGGTATGCAAAATGATATGGCCAAGCTGTCTCACGATCTAGTCCAAACCCAATATCTAATTTACCCAAAGTGGTAATAATGGGTCCGAGATACCTTAAGCAGTTCTGTATCAGATTATCAGTTTTGGATAGCTGGACTATTTTTAATCTGCGATAGCAGGTTGTATGGTACGTTCTCTCCGGAGCACAAATTTTAGTGCAGTACACATCAACCTCAGGCCTGCAATCAGTGTTCCATGTGGCTGAGTATACTGTGAGTATGATTGTGTGCTCACTGCCATCTGCCTATGTGCCGTGAACACTAGTATAGTGTGATGACCGGACAAACACTTTAATCAACTCGATACTCGCGCGCTATTCAAAAGGGACAGTGGTATTTTTCCTCTGAATAATTTTCATAGATTCAGATTCAGATTTGTGTAGTAAGGACAGAAGGCCTACGGCCTATGTTATTCCTTTTCTAGTATGCTTCTGTGAGTGTCAAGTCTCCCCTAGAATGAATCAATGGAAGATGCGGACACCACTGCTACGGGTAACAGGTTCCAAGTATTGATGACTCGGTGTGAAAACCTGTATGCCACGGGTATTTTGTTCGTTCTTGGCTTTTCTACTCGCCTGCTATATCCTCTGAGGTGTCCCGATCTAGTGGGAAGAAAGAGAGAGAATAAGTTAGGTCCGAAATCATTTCTCAGTATTCTGTACATCAAAACTAGATCTCCCCTTAGTCTGCGATAGGACAGAGTGAAGAGGTTCAGTTTTTCAAGCCGCTCTTTGTGTGGTAAACCCCGGAGTTCTGAAATTGCGCAGGTAGCTGTCCTCTATATTTTTTCCAGGATATCCCAGTCACCTTTTAAATAGGAGCTTGCAGCTTGAACTCAGTTCCCAAGCTTGGTTCTCACCAAGGTTTTGTATACTGTAGTGAACATGGTAAGATATAACTTAGTGAACGTTTGTTTTACAGCCCAGAGGGTTCTAACCCCCTTAGCTGCGACCTCCCGGCAATGGGCCGTCGCCTTAAGATCATTACTCACTATCACCCTTAGATCCTTATGAGACCGGACTACGGGTAATGACACATCCCCTATGTTGTACGTATTAACCTTTGAATCCCCCAAGTGCATGTAGACACATTTTTTCCGAGTTGATAGGCATCAGACACTCTTTAGACCAGTTTATCATATTATTCAAGTCTGCCTGAAGAGTAAATGCGTCTTTGTCTCCAGTTATTACTCGCCAACTTTTTACATCGTCAGCGTATAATAACATTGGAGACTGTACTATACTTGTAAGATCATTAACGTACATTATAAAAAGTAAAGGACCTAGGACTGAACCTTGGGGTACTACACTAAGTACTGGTCTCCAGATGGAACACTTGGAATTTATCCCTACATTTTGCCTACGACCTACTAGGAAATCCTTAATCCATTTTAAAAGAGGTACGGCAATACAAAGGTTTGCCAACTTCAATAGCAGTCTATTAGTTGGCACCTTGTCAAAAGCCTTACTGAAGTCTATGTAGACATCATCCAGAACTCCCTAGCTATAAGGAGGTTCGTTGTACAGGATAGACCCTTTCTGAAACCATGTTGTGCCATGTTCAGCAAGTTATTGGTTTCCATAAATGCCGTTATGGTCCGTTTGATTATTCTTTCCAGTATTTTAATTACAACACTGGTGAGGCTTCCAGGTCTGTAATTCGATGGAACTTGTCGTGGACCTGTTTTATGTATGGGAGTGACAATTGCGTCCTTCCAGTCCATAGGTAACACACCTTGGTCAAGTGACATTTTGAATATCACAGTCAGTGGGCCTGCGATATATTGGACAATATGTCTCAAGATTTAAGGGTGTAGTTCATCTGACCCTGGTGACTTCTCCATGTTTAGGGTGCTAAGAGCGTTGAGCACATCGTTTTGGTCGAAGTCCATGGTGAGCAGCTGGTTTGTTGACTCTGTATCCGGGTCTGGTTCTCTGTCTAGCGGAGGTTCCTGAGTGAAAACTGCCCCGAAATAGTCATCCATAGCCTCTGCTTTATCCTGATCTTCCTCTATCATTTCGGATTCACTTCCTTCTTTAATTAGGTCGGGAATCCAATGATGCATCCTTGTTTTGTAGTTTATGTACGAGAATATCCTCTTGGGCTGCTTGAGTGCAGATTGTGCCAGCTGCATTTCATATGTTCTTTGAGCTTCCCGAATTCTAGTTATACACTCGTTTCTTATCGATCTGTAGTGTTCCATCGTACCTGCTGTGCCAATGCTGATGGCAACATCCCAGCATTTCTTCTTTCATCTTAGTAAGCGTCGAATATCCCGCTCTATCCAGGAATGTCCGTGCTTCTTTTTCTTTGGGACAGTCCAGGATATGTATGGTTGAGTTACCCGATTGTATAACTGCCTGAATAGGGTCCATGCCTCTTGTACTGATGCCTTTGAGTCAATTTACCAGTTCTCAGCCGATGCTGCGGAGTTGACTGACTCCATATCTGCCTTCCATATGTTAAGACGGGCGGGCGCAACTGTTTGACATGCAATCTCAGCCATGAATTTGAATAAGATGACTGCATAGTCACTTCTCCCTAGTGGTGGGAGAAAAGCCATTTGACTAACGTCATCACCGTGTGTGAAGACTAAATCTAAAAGAGGAGAAGAGTTACGCCAGAACTTAAGTTTACTTAGGAGAAAATCATCTGCTACACATTCTGGACTGCGATATACTACAACTACTTCAATATCTTGCCTTCGGCATTTCAACGCATCAAAACTACTGTTTTTGCTTCAACTGAATTTTTTCAGTTAAAGTAATCCCCAAGAGTACCGCTTCTTCTCCAGTGAAGTTTATCATCTTTACGAGTGCAGATACGTGAAAAACTAAAAACACTGGTTCTTAGTCTTCGTCATTGAATATATCTCTGAGCATTGTTTGTATCCACAGGTGTTAAGTTCTTTCTGCAGCTACTGAAGTCCGATTTCTTACTGCTTTTTTATTTTATTTATATATAAACATAAAACAAATCCATGGCACAACTGAAACATTGTTGTGGTAGACCAGCATGCTACTTCTTCGTCAATGAGGGGACGCAATGTGATAACCGCATTAAGTGGCATGACATTGTGTGATCCGGACTCTCACCGGCTGCATATAAACGATGCTGCAAACCATTATCACTTTGGTTTTGTAAAGAATGTTGTTCCACTAAGTCTCTGCTGATTCTATAGGCGATCGAGCTGCTAAACAAAGCAAAGAAATTACCCTCTGATAAACAGGCAGCAGAAGATGAACAGAACTTTGCTTTCAGGGAAATTAAGAGCGTTATTATAAGCCCGGCTCTAGACTTAAATGAGACCATAAAGGTGAACCTCATCAGGGAAGCAGATAAGCATATATATGAAGGCATTGTTACAAGGAGAAAGAAGTGCGCAGAGAAGAAGAAACTGCCTATGTGAATCTGTGTGTTCAGTTGCGGATTCACATATCAATTTGATACAAAGTATAGGGGAGCCAAGTCTGAGCAGTGTAGAGGAAGTTATCAAGAGACAAACTAAGGCAAATGAGTGGCTCACAGTCACGCCTAGGAAAAGCAAAGTAAGAAAGCAGAATGCAACCTCAGGGTTTGACGCCAAATTGAAATCGGATTGCAGGGAAGAGACGGTTTCAGGATATAAAATTCCACGGCGTGTCAAAACGGACATCCCTGAAAGGTTAGCCTTTTTTCATAAGTTAAGAGAATCTTCTGATAAGGAACTAAAGGCTGGATCGGAGCACGACCTCATTCATGATAATTCCTTGATAAGCAAGCTACTCCCAAAACGGTTCGAAGAGTTAGCATTAGTAAGCTTTATAGGATAGGACAAAAGGCAGATTCTGAAAGTCCTCAGAAAATCCTCCTCTTGAAGGTTACTTTTGCTACGGTTGACAAAAGAAACCTGATACTAGGTAACTCACGTAAACTGATTGTATCCGGAATATATGTCCGTGAGGATCTCAGCCTAGCTGATCGTATTAAGAGTCGAGATGCGGGAGTGGAAATAAATGAGCGCCACCGAAATGGTGAAAGAAACCTTGTTCTTAAGGGTTTTCAGATTGTAAAATTTCGGATCGAAACGATCCCCAAACCACTCTGGGTGACAAGGTAAAGTTCTCCACAAGATTAAAGGTGTGCTACACAAATGCTTGCATCCTACTAAATAAAATGGCGGAGCTCAAGACAACGGTGGGTAATGAAAAACGGATGTTATTGCCGTCTCAGAAGCATGGTTAGCATCAGAAGTGTTAGATAATGAAATTCATTTGACTGGTTTTTTATCCAGTAGGGCTGATAGATTAAACTGTAGGGGAGGCGGGGTTATCCTGTACACACAAACTACCCTAACCTTACGAGCAGTTGAAACAGTGGCACGTAATCCAGGGACATGTGAACTGATGCGATGCAAGCTGAAATGCAGACGACAAGATATTGAATTAGTTGTAAAATATCGCAGTCCAGAATGTGTAGTAGGTGATTTCCTTCCAAGCAAACTTAGGTCCTGGTGTAATGGGGGTAAGAGCCTTATGGTAGGCGACTTTAATGCACCGTATATAAACTGGGTTAACTTAGAAGTAGGGTCATCGATAACGTCATTCGACTGCAAACTGTTAGAAACCTCGACTGCATTAGCTTTATTCCAGCACATTAGAAATCCCACAAGATATGACTTAAAAAGCCCCTCTTCTCTTTCGGATTTAGTCTTCTCACACGGTGATGGCGTCGGACAAATGAATTTTCCCACAACATTAGAGAGAAGTGACCATGCAGTCATCTTATTCAAATTCATGGCTGAGATTGCATGTCAAACAGTTGCGCCCGCCCGTCCTAAGATATGAAAGGCAGCTATGGAGTCAGTCAACTCCGCAGCATCGGCTGAGAACTGGTAAATTGACTCAAAGGCTTCAACAGAAGAGGCATGGAATTATTTTAGGCACTTGTACAATCGGGTAACTCAACCATTCATACCCTGGACAGTCCCAATGAAGAAACACGGCCATCCCTGGATAGGCCATGATATTCGGCGTTTACCAAGACAAAGGAAGAAATGTTGGGATGCTGCTATCAACATTGGCACAGCAGGTACGACGGGACGCCAGAGATTGGTAGGAAACATGTGTATAAATAAAATTCGGGAAGCTCAAAGAACATATGAAATGCAGTTAGCGCAATTTGCAGTCAAGCAATCTAAGAGAATATTCTCGTACATAAACTACAAAACAAGGATGCATCATTGGATTCCCGACCTAATTAAAGAAGGAAGTGAATCCGAAATGATAGAGGAAGATCAGGATAAAGCAGAGGCTATGGATGACTATTTCGGGGCAGTTTTCACTCAGGAACCTCCGCTAGACAGAGAACCAGACCCGGATACAGAGTCAACAAACCACCTGCTCACTGTGAACTTCGATGAAGATGATGTGCTCAACGCTCTTAGCACCTTAGACGTGGAAAAGTCAACAGGGTCAGATGAACTACACCCCAAAATCTTGAGACATATTGCACAGTGTATAGTGGCTTCACTGACTGTGATATTTAACGTGTCGCCTGACCAAGGTGTGTTACCTATGGACTGGAAGGACGCAATTGTCACTCCCATACATAAAACAGGTCCACGACAAGTTCCATCGAATTACAGACCTGGAAGCCTCACCAGTGTTGTAGTTAAAATATTGGTAAAAATAGTCAAAAAGACCACTTTTATTTGATTATCATAGAATTTTTTAAATTACTGTTTTGTATTTTAAACTCTAATCAGTTATTATTATTACCTTAAACAAGTTTTCCTGATTATTATTCAGTCTATTATTATTATTATCAGCTTTATTCAATATCATATTTTTTTGGTACAATATAGAATTCTCAGCGTAAAGTATTTCAACAAGTTTCCGTTTCTTTCTTCTTGGTCGGTCCTGGCGATAAATATTGAGTGATCTCCAGTTAGATGTTAACAGTTCACTAAATGAACATCTGTGCATTCTTTCCGTTGTATATTGCCAGCAACCACATTGTCTCTTATTGAGTTTTTTGTATCTTTGACAACGAAAGGTTGTACACTTTTCAGAAACGCAGCAGAATAGGTTATGCGATTAATAAACATAGTGATATATTAAAACAAACAAAAATAGATAACTTGTTGAAATATCTAGATGGCAGGAACAGGTAGCCCAGATGATCAAGCAGGTTGCTTTTCTTCATATCTATCGATTAGACTATTACCTGGCCCATAAATTATTTTCTTCCTTACCCCTTGATTAGTACGTGACCTCATTTGTTATTTATTCTCGAATCCATTTTCGTGATGCATTATTCACTAGTCTCCTATAGACATATATTTTCCATATAACAATATATATGAATATACAGTTTAGGTAAATAATGTTGTCGAGAAGAAAATTTTCTTCGCTGAATTCTCCTTTTTTTACTCAATGACACTGCGGGTTATTTTAATCAACATAATGACATTTGTGGAAAACAATAACATGTTAAACAGCGAATATGGTTTTAGAAATGGTTTATCTTGTACAACGGAAACTCAGTCGATGCTGTCTACATAGATTTTATTAAGGCTTTTGACAAGGTGCCAACTAGTAGACTGCTATTGAAGTTATAAAATCTTGGTATTGCCGGACCTCTCTTAAAATGGAATAAGGATTTCCTAGTAGATTGTAGACAGGAAGTGAGAATAAATTCCAAGTACTCCATCTAGAGACCAGTAGTGAGTGGGTTACCTCAAGGTTCCGTTCCATGTCCCTTATTTTTCATACTGTATGTAACTAACCTCCCAAGTATAATACAGTCCCGAATGTTATTATACTCCGACGATGTAAAAAGTTGGCGAGTAATAACCGGAGACACAGACGCATGCGCACTTTTGGCGGACTTAGGTAATGTGGTTAACTGGTCTTAAGAGTGGCTGCTGCCTATCAATGCAGCGATGTGTGTCTACATGAACTTTGGGGGTGCTGAGGCTATTAGGTACAGCATAGGGGAAGTGCCAGTACCAGTCGTCCGGTCTCATAAGGATCTAAGGGTGATAGTGAGTAATGATCTTAAGGCGACGGCCCATTGCCGGGAGGTCGCAGCTAAGGGGGTTAGAACCCTCTGGGCTGTAAAACAAACGTTCACTAAGTTATATCTTACCATGTTCACTACAGTATACAAAACCTTGGTGAGAACCAAGCTTGGGAACTGAGTTCAAGCTGCAAGCTCCTATTTAAAAGGTGACTGGGATATCCTGGAAAAAATATAGAGGACAGCTACCTGCGCAATTTCAGAACTCCGGGGTTTACCACACAAAGAGCGGCTTGAAAAACTGAACCTCTTCACTCTGTCCTATCGCAGACTAAGGGGAGATCTAGTTTTGATGTACAGAATACTGAGAAATGATTTCGGACCTAACTTATTCTCTCTCTTTCTTCCCACTAGATCGGGACACCTCAGAGGATATAGCAGGCGAGTAGAAAAGCCAAGAACGAACAAAATACCCGTGGCATACAGGTTTTCACACCGAGTCATCAATACTTGGAACCTGTTACCCGTAGCAGTGGTGTCCGCATCTTCCATTGATTCATTCTAGGGGAGACTTGACACTCACAGAAGCATACTAGAAAAGGAATAACATAGGCCGTAGGCCTTCTGTCCTTACTACAAAAGTCTGAAATCCAGATTACACTGTTTACTGGCTACTACAGCGATACGTTACCATGTTGGTGCCAGATATTTCTTCCGTGGCACATAACTTGCACTCAAAGATTGGAAAAACATATTTATTCACATGTGGATAAACGTCAGCGATCAAGTTCCAACGAATTTTCTTGCTCGAGAAAAATGGAATCGACTCAAAAAATAATGTCGCCCATACAGTACCAAGAACTGGAACCATTGTATTACTTGGGAGCATTCAATATAACTTCATTATGTTCCGCAAAGAATAATATTAATCACAGGCAAATGAATTCACTCATTTTTATCAGCACAAAGAAGTTATTAGTGTCTCTATATGCACCTCTGCTCCCCCCGATACAAAGCACACAATCTCCAAACAGAAATTATGGCTAATTACCAAACATAGCCGACTAAGCTCAACACTCTTCAACCATGATATGCGCAAGCCTGAATCGAGAGAAAAGGATAAACTAAAATGGGAGAATAAGCGACAAAAATCCGGTTCCTATACAGGTGAAAAAAAGCCAAGGTCTCCGGTACCTCAGCTTTATTAAAGCGTTTGTCTTACAGTGTTACATTGCACAGAGCCAGATCGACCATATTTGCATCACTAAAAATTTCGAAGGACAATGAAGAACATGAGAAACAGGATGGGAGCCAATATAGCCTCAGATCACCACCTGGTGATTGACGAGATGAAACTGAAGCTAATAAAGCAATGAACAACTCGATAAATAGCATTATAAAGATTCCATGCAGCCTACCTTCGACATACTGACAAACTCTAAGAATTTAAGATAGCTCTTAACAACAGTTTATAAGTCTTAAAATGTCTACTCAAAAGAGAGCAAACTATTATAGAGTGTAGGTGGATGATCATTAGGCTTCAACATACACAAGGTAAAAACCGAAATCTTCAAATACAACAAGGAGAGCCCCCACCCAAACACACTTACTGTAGAAACTCTGGAAGAGAAGGAATCTTTCACGTACATGGACAGCATCATCGATGAACAAGGAGGATCTGATGCAGATGTAAATTCAAGGATTGGAAAAGCAACAACAGCATTCCCGCAGTCGAAGAACTTATGGAACTTAAAACAACTGCCGACCAGCATCAGTCGGAATCTTCAATACGAACGTCAAGAAAGTTCTACTGTACGGAGCTGAAAAATGGAAAACCACTACAGCCATCACCAAAAAGTATGAGTATGTATAAACAATCGTCTACGCAAGATTCTCAATGTTTGTTGACCGGTGTATGTAAGTAAGTAAATGACACTGCCGTTTAGTCCTACCTGAATCACAGCCAGTTAGGTATTATTATTATTATTATTATTATTATTATTATTATTATTCACAAACATCTTATGGGTACATAAGTGTTGTGAAGAAACCATTTCGGGTTTCTTCAAAAAATGCAATAATACACAATTTTCAATAATGTTAGCATTATAATTGCTATATTAAAAAAAATTAGAGTAATAATAGTAGAATATTAATAATAATAAATCGGGTCTGTGTAATTGAGAAGAATATCGAACTGAGTTTAAAGAAGGAAATGGAGAAAATAAGGGAGATGTGAAATACGCAAACAGTTTAATTGGCGTGTTTATAAGCATAAAACAGGAACAAACGACTATGTATATATCGTCAAATTAGTAACAAAAAATAATTGAGAAAAAACAATATATTATTGTAGTAAGATATGACGCTAGAATAAATGTTTGTGCAGTTATAGTTTGGAGTGATGCGATGACAGTCTCAATTGAGTGAAAAGGATAATAAAATATCAATATGTATGAGACATATATACATAGTGAATATAAAACAGGTCTGAGAAGTTAATGTAAGTGCAGTTCAGAAATCGACATCTAAATAATCTTCATTCTTTTCAATGAATACTGCTAGCCACCATGATGTGTGTGATTGTACTTTGTCGCAAACTTTCCATAAATGCGCCAGATTAGGTTATGTGATCACCAGGCATAATTATGTGTAAAAACAAATACAACAGATTACTTGTTGAAATATTTCGATGATACGAACAGATAACCAGTCGCTCGAGCAGGCCATATTTATCGATCATCTGAATTTTCTTTGAATGAACTTGTTGAAATACCTTTGAGCTGGGAATTCAATATTATAGTAAGCATATCATACTGAATAAGGCCAATAATATCTATAAATGTGAATAGCGTAAGGGTACCTAGGTTTTATTTAAGTCACCACTTGTACTGAGTGATAGCACAAAGGCCTCGACCTTAGATTTGACCTTGGATTAATAAAGCAGCTTTTCGACTCAAATTCAGTGTGATTTTGACAGTGTAGCTCAGTGTCGAAGTCATGTTCCTGTGTTGAAAGTATGCAGCCAATATATTAAAATCAAGGCCCCAGTATTATTATTATATATTTCTGCAAGAGCAGGTACACGCCATTTTAACAGGTATGATCTACAAATTACAGCATTTGTTGGTTCGCAGTATGCATCCCAAACAGAATAACTAAATTAATATAATCTATAAAGGTGAATTGTAGTTCATTCGATCAGATATACTAAGTAGTCTTCAAAAGGTTTCCCAAAGTGGCATTGCGTCCATGTTACACAACAGATCCAATCTCGGCATAATTGTGTTAGTATTTTGGTCGTGCTAAGTATTTATGCAATGCAACTTTTTAAGTTCATAGTTGTTATAAAGTAGACTTGTAGAGCTCTTGGAGTGAACTATGACCTTGGGAAAGCGCGTACGTCCAGTTTGTTCCAGATGTCAGAAGTTCCATAGCTGTGTAGTCAGAGCAAGATTCTGAAAAAAATAGAAACCGAGGAGCAGCGAGGCACTTGGATATGAACGATAAACAATACTTAACATTTTGTAGTGGAACAGACAGAAGTGAGATAAATTATTAGACAAAATTCATACTAGCTCTTGTAGCTAGATTGAAATGTGATCAGAGGCTCAAGATGAGAGAATGTAATAGTAAAGCACAACGAATTGTGATATTCACCAATGTGTAGAAAGTTCAAATTAAGGAAGGGAAGTCGGGGTTGGAATAAGAAAGGCTGTCTATTAGAACAGAAATTGCACATAGAGAGTAGTGTTAAGAAAACCAATAACTATGTCTTTTATTGTCTGATTTTTTTCTTTTTTTCCATCCGATGTCTGCCACACAGTCCTAATGTAAAATTCTGAGTTGGCATGCTATAGGTTGTCTTAGTACAATAGCTATACCAGTATAAAATTGGAAACATGAGTTTAAATGGTAAGCGTAGGAGAATAATCTCAATATCACAGATTGATTGACTTGCTCTCAAACATGAAAAGCCTGGTACAAACAAAATGTTCTGCCCCACAAACATGGGTGGATTGGACGAGAGTCCTATGTATTGACGAGTCAATCAGAAGGGTTTGAGACATTTCAAGGTTACGGCGCAAACCTCAGTACTTAATGCTAACGTACGATCGGTTCACAGGAAATTTCGTACAAAACGTGATATTTGAACGGCTATAACAACTGAAACGGAGAGACTATAATTTGTGGACAAATCAATCAGGTATATGATAACAGATCTCGGGTTTTGGCGCAATAGCCTTTCATCCATTTGGCTAAATAGAATTCTGGAATTATAGCTGATGTCAGTTCGTGATGAAAACCCCATATATAATTCCTAACTGAGGCAAATTATGACAATTATCGCGAACTGGATAATAAAAGCACCAATAACACTGGCTGAAGCCAGGTACTACAATATATACAGATGTTTGGAGAACGTACAGATTCCTACATAGGATTGGTTATGTGCCACGTGTCGTTATCCACAAGCAGCATTTCGTGTACTTAACAACCGGAGTGCACACAAACAGTTTTGAAGCCATGTGTTCGAGGCTGAAAGAGTTCTTGCGACTTTATTATGGCTCCAGAGGCCGACTATTCTGTAATCATATGTATGATCTCCTCTACTGCATGCATTACGATTTTAGAACCTCTGAACCTCTTTCTAACCTTGACAAGTTTTTGAACAACGTATAAGAAGTGTATCCACTATATTTCTTGGTCTTGTATAATATATTTCTACTCTATACTGTTTGTTTGCTGATTGGCTAATATTTCTGAAGGGTCGTCAATAAATTATAGTCTCGCCGTGGATTGAAGTCATCGCCCTCTCTATCAATCCTTGCGGGTCAGTAATTTCACCCTCCCTCTTTTTGTGATGTTAGGCTCATTTGAGCTTATCTTCTGGATATATATCGTACCCTACACAATGCTCTGTGTTTCACAAGCTTATCAGGCAGTTACAAATTACGGACTGTTGGTAAGGCATCGGTGTAATGTTTTAATTGACTATAGGTTGCCAATCACAGTATAAGCTTTATGAAAGGTATATTGTATGGTGGTTGTTTACCTAAGTAGACGGAAAAGTATAGAAATGAGTTATAGGTAAGGTAACGAGTGGTGAAATAATATTAATGGCAAGTAAACATAGTGTACTGGAGAGTAAAAAGCTGATAAAGAATAGACAAGAAGGTACTCACATTAACTTCATTATGATGTTATTTTGTTCTATTCTAACCAGTTAATGGGTAACAGGCTCCATAGACACAGGACCACTGGTAGTAGGCAGTCCATTGTGCGGTTCCCTTGACTTTTGAGGGTAGTGGTGAGCATCTCTTAGCGACCGAAAGTAGATAGGTTCAGCGAGCTGCCTGCCTACCTCCAGTAAAAAATTAGGGAGGAAAAAGTACCTAATACAACTACAAAGAAGGGAAATAAGGCAGTTCGGCCTATACATGTAGAGGGCTTATAATGTCTGGGTGTGACTCAGATGTGTTCGTTTATGCTAGATCTGTGCAAGTGAGGGCTTGATCACTAAGTCTTACAAACGCGTGTAATTCATCTGTCATGCGTATTTCAAAGGTAAGACTGTTCCATATTAATGCATACTTGATGAGGAAGAAGTTTTCTCGAGTTTTTGATCCGTATTTCTGAACTTTGACCGTGGATACTTTGTCTCGAAGGTCGTATTCATGTGATTCCTGGGCAAGAACTGTATTGCATGTGCAATAAGTAGGGTTTTTGAGGAGTTTAAAATAGAGAATGAAATTGTTACTCCATTCACTATTCCAACGCTTTCTGAATTTTAAAATTACATCACTCATAAATGACTGCTTTCAACTGAGATCTTTCTTTATTACCACTAATCTATTTTCACTTCATTTTATAATCATCTAATGTGTTTTTTAATTTCATGAGTTATAATCACTATTTCAATGTTCTGTAACCTTCCCTCTCAAGCTTTATTTATTCAAAATAAAGTTTTATGACCTCATTAGCTCTTTTGGAATCTTCGCTACATCATGATGCATAGATTCATCCTTAATCACCTCCTTATGTATACGTATGTCAATAACTGTAATAACTCTGATTTTCAAACATTTTAGGTTGTAAGCAGCTGATGAGAACCTAACGAGATAAAATGGACACACATTATTCTGCACCAATCTTTGTTCTTGCTCTCTTTAAAATAATAAAGGGAACTATGTCTACAAACAATTTAGTAGGCGAAATCAAGCGAAGCAGTCTTAGAAAGTGACTCGCTTAAAATAGTGTCATTTGAACTAGGAGTGTTAGGAGCTCGATTTATACATCCGATCAGTATTTTACATTCATGGGTGTGTACAGTATCGTGAAGCATATTAGAAATATCTGTAATGAGTAGCGTATAGACGACTATACTGTTTGAACAAGTATCTGGTAACGGAAAGTGAACAAGAGATAAATTTTAGAATATTTTCATAATATCAATCACTTCGAAATGTGAATTTTCAGAATCCATTTGGATTTTTATACGTTATAGCAGATAATGCATGTAATAAAAAGCTCAAAACTTTTTATATTTATTCTTGTGTGACTATCATTTGAATCGATCATATTCAGACTTTAAAGACTAGACTTTGAAGATTGCTTCGTCGAACTAATAGCAATCATTGTAGAGACTCAATATTGTCCTGAGGATTATATGAGACTCGCATTAACGTTGAAGTAATATCGATTGGACTTCAGGCGAACACCAAAATACTAAGAAAAGAAAACCTTATTTTTTAGTCCAACGTATAGCGTACTATAATCAACAATGATGGGTGTTAATCAGTATATGGTGGTGGAGATTATGGAGTTCAGACTGACATCATGAATCGATCAACGTTAGACCACCACTGAAAACCTGGAAGTGCATATCCAAGATCCTGAAAGCAGGATGTGAACCCAGGACTTTCGATCTCGCGTGCAGACGTTCAACCTTTAGACCACTCATCCGGCATCCAACAGTGTTAATGCCCAAGTTCAATCATTCCGCGATATTATGCAATCATCTTCCACTGATTTTGCAGTCTAAGTCATTGGAAAAACTAAGGTTACTATCTCAACCTCGGACTTTATGCTATCAACTGTGGTAGTTCTACGTTAGTTCAGAAACATCTCTTGGCCACATACTCCATGTTTCTGGACAACGATTCTTCATAAGTGCTTATTACAAATACTCTGTATAAATCAAACTATCAGAGGCTTACAAGATGTAACCAAAACGCTCATTATGTTGATCGACAATAATCACTAAGAAAATATATTAGCCGGAAGTACTAAAATATTGAAACAACATGGTTATCAGCTTTTGAGTGAAGTTGTGAAGTAGTGAAGTTATTCTGCATCATGTCAACTTTGTATTTAATCACGGGTGTCCTCAGGGGATGCCTAACAAACGAATTGTTTTGGGCAGTGAATATCTAAATATTTTAGTAGATTTCGATGGTTGGAGGTCAAATAAATTGTCCTTATCCGTATTATGACTCGCTTATCTAGTTGATGCATCATGATGTCTCAAACAGTATCTAAAGAATGATACGTGCGACGTGGTGCGTTAAACAGTCCAAACTGACACCCAATCTTCCTACACACGAGCCTGATAGACTGATCACATGAAAAGACTGAGAGTGTAAGAAATGTGTATTGATCAAAAGGTATAGATGCACATGTGTAGTCACTCATATATGTATTCATACTTGTCTGTTCCTCAGAAAATTAATGCAGCGGTGATGTTTGTCTCACTACTTGGAAACGAAAACTATTTTCCGAGCAACCCGTGCATTTATCATTTGATTGATTGTTAATAGGACCAATAAAACGTTTTTCTTTCCGAAAAACCTGTCCAGGTACTCAAATTCGGTCGAAAGGGTTGGAGGAAGCTACGTTTCTTTGGTCTTTTGGTTATTGCTCCTGGTACTATGAGTTGATTGTCGCTGACTCATTATGCCAAGAAGACAGTTTGAGGGTAGGTTGTGCAAAGACGTTCCGCTGATGGACATACTATCTCAAGACCATATGTTGTTCTGTGTCGTGTGCGTGGTCTCAACTCGGTAGATCATGCTACCAACTTCTCTTATAGCGATAATAATTAACTGGACAAGCTCCTAATGCCAAACGTTTCTTATACACATAGCTGACCTATCAGGAAATTGGCACTCATAGTTCCTGGCCTACAGCTTACTCTGAAATTCAAAGTTTTGTAAAAACACACACTACCACCTGTGTGTTGAATATACCGTTTTTTTTTACTCAACGAAAACATACTTAAAAGTATTAACCAAGTTTTCAGCCTTGCCTTTCTTTTGCAGGTGATATGGTGGTAATAAAAAATCTATGACAGCACTCTTTATTGGAAACCATAGAAGATTTCTGACATGAACTGTTGTTAGTCGTCAATAGCCAGTGTATCTAAACACAACTCATCGACAGTTTGTTTAGAAACGCTGTTATTGATGTTGACATAATCGACTGCACTAGGAAAACCTCTGGGCACGATATAATGAGTAGATGATGATATGAAAGTGTTTGCGACTCACTGACTTCGCGAACTCAACATAAGCCTAAAACCCTGTCAAATCACTGTCATGGCTGGTGTCCGACTGGCGTATGATATGGAGAAGCACCTTCTGTCGGTGTATCAATATGTGAACTAACGTCCTAGTTGTTTACTTAATATTGAAATATCGTCACTGTACATCACGTCTGGTCTGTGTCATGTTTTGAGCCGTTCATTTCTCTTGTGTGCCCCTGATGCTTCGCCTTGACTCGCCCTGTCCGCTGCACACACTCACATAGGGTGTCTATTTGACGTGGATATGTAGTACTCACGGACAGACTAAAATATTATTTTCGTTCTAATTGTATTTCACTTTATAGCACGTTACTTATGTTTACTTTATGAGTTCAAACGGGAATAAATACTTATTCATTTGACTTAACTAAAAAGACTAATGTGCTTTACTTTATTCAGTCTCCCTACTGCTAAACTAGTTTAATGTTTCATTCAGATAGTTTATTGATTCTAACACAGATTATTGTGGTAGTTCCTTTATATATTGCTTTTAGTTTATAAGTTTATCATGGATGGGCCGCCAACCAGCACTCTCCAACCCACTCTGTCATGGGCCTTCTTTTCTAGTTCCATCCAATTCTTGTTCATTTTCTCATGTCTATCTCCATTTCCCGGCGTAATGTGTTCTTTGGTCCTCCTCTCCACCTTTGGCCTTCAGGATCCCATGTGAGGGCTTGTCTTGTGACGCAGTTGGGTGCTTTCCTCAATGTGTAGCCTATCCACTTCCAGCGTTTCTTCCTGCTTTCTTCCTCCGCTGGGATCTAGTATGTTCTTTCCCACAGTTGGTTGTCACTAATAGTGTTCGGCCAATGGATCTGAAGTGTTTTGCGTAGACAACTGTTAATAAACACCTGTATCTTCTGGATGATGGCTTTCGTAGTTCTCCAGGCTTCCGCCCCATACAGTAGAACTGTCTTGACATTTGTGTTGAAAATCCTGACCTTGGTAATGGCTGACAGTTGCTTTGAGTTCCAGATGTTCTTCAATCGTAAATATGCTGCTCTTGCTTTACCGATCCGCGCTTTCACATCCGCATCATATCCACCATGTTCATCAATGATGCTGCCCAAATATGTAAAGGCTTTTACATCTTCCAAATCTTCTCCATCAAGTGTGACTGGATTGGTGCATGCTGTGTTGTATTGGAGAATCCTGCTTTTCCCTTTGTGTATGTTGAGACCTACTGCTACTGAGGCTGCTGCTACGCTGGTCGTCTTCTCCTGCATTTGTTGTTGCGATTGCGATAGAAGGGCCTGATGATCTACGAAGTCCAGATCGTCCAGCTGCACCCTAGATGTCCACTGTATCCCGCGTTTCCCTTCAGATGTCAGGCAAGGTTGCTTACTCTCACCCTTTCTCTTTCTCCCGAACGACTTTGTCAACTGTCCTCCATGCATGATTTTGCAGTTTAATCCATCATATGAATTCCGTATGATATTGACTATTTTCTGAGGCACGCCGTAGTATCGAAGAAGTTTCCATAGTGTTGTTCTGTCCACGCTATCAAATGCTTTTTCATAGTCAATGAAGTTGATGTAGAGTGATGAATTCCATTCAATTGATTGTTCCACAATGATCCGTGGAGTTGCGATTTTGTCTGTACACGATCTATCCTTACGGAATCCTGCCTGTTGGTCTCGAAGTTGGGCGTCTACGGAGTCCATCATTCTGTTTAAAAATACCCTGTTGAAGACTTTTCCCGGTATTGAGAGAAGCGTGATGCCTCTGTAGTTATCACAGTTGCTGAGATCGCCTTTCTTTGGTATTTTGACCAGAAGTCCTTCTTTCCAGTCTGTTGGTACTTGTTCTTCATCCTAAATCTTATTGACGAGAATGTGGAGTATCCTTGCAGTTGCCGCTACGTCTGCTTTCAGTGCCTCTGCTGGAATGTTGTCTGGTCCTGCTGCTTTGCCACTCTTGATTTGTCTGATGGCCATGTTGATTTCTTCAATTGTCGGTGGGCCAACATTGATTGGGAGGTCCGTGGGTGCTTTTCGATGTTGAGTGGGTTCAGTGGAGCTGGTCGATTCAAGAGTTCTTTGAAGTGTTCTACCCACCTGTTTTGTTGCTCTTCAATGTTGGTGATTACCTTGCCTTCCTTGCTTTTCACTGGTCGTTCTGGTTTACGGTGATTTCCAGAGAGTTTCTTCGTCGTGTCATGCAATTGTCTTGTTTCCTTCTCCTGCAGCCTTTTCCGCCGTCGTTGCTAAATCTTCCACATATTTACGTTTATCAGTTCTGGTGCTCCTTTTCACTTTTTTGCTTACTTCTGCATATTCAGCTTGTGCCTTGGCTTTTTCTGCTCTTGTTCGACTGGCATTGATTGCTGCCTTCTTGTTCCTCCTTCCTTGGATCATATCCAGTGTATCAACAGTGATCCATTCCTTGTGGTGGTGCTTCTCTTGGCCCAGAACCTCACGGCATGTTGAAGTGGTTGCCTTCTTGATCCCCTTCCAGTTGCTCTCCATAGTAGTTCCCTCTCCATTGAGTAGATCATGAAAGGCCTGGAACTTATTGCTGAGGACTATCTTGAATCTGTTGAGTTTGTCAGTATCCGGAAGAAAGGCCGTATTGAACTTCTGTGATGTTGTCCGCCCCATTGTCCAGTACTTCTTGAGTTTCAATTTCATCTTGGCGACCAGCAAGTGATGATCTGATGCTAATATCAGCTCCTCTCTTGGTTCTCACGTCCTCTATAGTCCTCCTGAACGTTTTGTTGATGCAAATATGGTCGATTTGGTTTTGCGTGGTGTGATCCGGTGAAGTCCATGTGGTTTTGTGAATGCGTTTATGTGGGAATATAGTGCCGCCTATGACCAGTTTATTGAAGGCACATAGGTTTGCAAATCTCTCGCAATTTTTGTTCCTTTCTCCTAGTCCTTGTCGTCCCATGATGTCTCCATATCCAGTGTTGTCCGTTTCAACCTTGGCATTTAAATCTCCCATCAGAATGGTCAGGTCCTTTGTTGGGCACTTCTCGACGATTGACTGCAGCCTATCGTAGAATTGATCTTTAGCGTCTTCACTGTAATCGTTGGTAGGCGCATAGCATTGGATGATGTTCATTGAAATGCCCTCTTTCTTTGTTTTGAAGGAGGCTTTGATGATCCTTGGTCCATGAGATTCCCATCCTATAAGTGCATTTTGTGCTTGTTTGGACAGCATCAATGCAACTCCTTGTGTATGTGGAGCATTTTCTTCTTCATGGCCGGAGTATAACAGAAGCTCCCCTGAAGCTATTCGTTGTTGTCAAACTTGCGTCCAATGTGTTTCACTGATCCCAAGGACCTCCAGGTTGTTTCTCCTCATTTCTGCAGCAGTTTGGAAGGCTCTCCCAGTATCCCACATTGTACGAACATTCCATGTACCTAAATAAATGGTTGCTCTGATTGTCAGAAGGGGCATCGGCCTCGTAACTTCCGAAGGAACTCGGCTTTCATCATGTGGCGTCATAACTCTTCTAAATTAAGATCTTCTGACTCCCAGGGCAGAGTTTAAAAGGTTCAAATAATTTTTTATGGTTAGCGTTTTTTTAGCGAGTTAGTGTTCTACGGGATGGAGTCGCTAACCCCATGCCCAACTCTCCTCCTCTATCCGGGCTTGGGACAGGCAGTAGCCTCCGGAGGGACTCCAGGCGGAGTTATAATAATAGGGTAAGTCATGACAAATAATTGTTTTCCGTCTCTTATTAGAGTTGATTTCTTCAAAGAACTGTACAAGCCTTTGGATTGTGAAAGTTGCCAAAGCTGTTTGTCTAGATAACTATGACCAGACTTGAGAAGTCCCCAAAGAAGTATTTAATTTCGCCTGTCTTTTTCTGTGTTATGGAGCTCAGGATTATGCTTATCATCCGGCATCCACAGTTATACATGTTCACATAAAGTGATTTTAAAACAACCAGATGAGAGTGAATGCAAGAGAGAAAGATGAACTTTAAGAATTTGTTTTTGTCAGGACTATAAAACAAAGTCCAGCTTGGTGCCGGCTCAAATACCACAGTTAATTGCCTGATCGTAAAAAAAGATGCACCCGTGAAATTCCGTGAAGGAACTCTCATGAGCTAGTTTAGACTTTTACCAACATGTAACTAGTAACTTCGAAAAGATTATTCTCGATGAAGCCGATTTTGAAGGGGATAGTGTGACCGCGGTTAAAAGTAACTGATTTTCGGGTTTTCAACCGAGAGTATTCTGATTTGCCGAACTGTATATTGGCATCTCCATGTAGTCACCGAATAATTCATGAGTTTAGAATAGACTCTCACCTTTAGGTCACATAAATGCCCGTCTGTGGGCGTATTTTCTTTTGTGCGGGACATGCAGAGAACATGAATGAACATATTCTAAATGGATCCCGAAGTGCTACTTTATACATTGCAAAAATAGGGCAACAAATCAATCATTTATGTAAGACCTCAGTAATTGACATTTACTTCAGTTCCAATGTAGGTGAAGGAGATTAGTACAAGTGTTCTTCCGAGATCACCGATTATTTACCAATATTTCAACTTTTCATGTTCATGAAAAATCAGAGGCAACGATTTTTTCAGAGACGCGTCTTTAAGTCTAGGTGTGAACTTCAAGTAGTTAACAACTATTCAATCATCCCCATGAGTTTGAAGTTACTAGATTATTGAGTATTGAAAAAGCTAACAATTAGCTGAGTACGCTACATGTCACTGGCAAAATGCCCGTACTCGAGTCCCTTATGCTCGGTGAGAAGACAGCAGTTGTTTTTGACATAGGCTCGGTTTACACCAAGTATGCATTTTTGATGTAATTAACAAGATTGATAGGTGTGGTTTCGCTGGAGAAACTGGACCAAGGTTTATTATGCCAACAGAGATCACTTTGGTTTGGCGAACTTGTAAAAATCATTAATATTTTCAGCCCACAGGTGAAAAAAGAAGTATATCCTCATGTGATGGAAAGGACAAAAGACGAGAGTTCTTGACAACTTTTCTTTACAATATATACTATCGGTATGATCATCAAAATTTATTTCACACTTCGTAGACATTTGTTGGTAAACCCGAAGGACAGACGAGTTGTTGTAGTTGAAAGTGTCCTATGTCCTTCATCATTCCGTGAAGTTTTGGCCGACGTTTTGTTCAATCATTTTGAAGTAAAATACTAAATGCAGATATCTTTTTGGTTTGATATAGGCACCTTCTGTACTTTTTGCAACTTCCCACTTGATGGCACTATTTACTCTTGGGATTTCGTCAGCTGTTGTATTAGACTGTGGTTATATGGATGCTCAAGTTCTGCCTGTAAGGGATATTCGCCCTCATCCTAGTGTTTATAGGTTTATGAAGGTTACACTCTACTGAACGCTTGGCAGTCAGCCCAGCTTGGTAGCAAAAGAATTCATGAGTATGTTTCGTGTAATATTTAGTAATGTCCGTTAACTTTCAGAAACATCATGGGTTACTTAAATGAGAATGCCAAGTTGGTGGATGTTATCAACGGGGAGTCGCAGTTAACCCCCTGTCCAGATTGTTTTATTTCGGAACATATCGTTGAAGATATAAAAGGTGGAGTGTCACTCATATTTGCTTACTCCTAGTTCGTACATGTTTTGTTAGTCCACACAATAGGGCAGTCCAGTGGAAGGCTTGGAAGGACTCTGCTGAATCATCGGTCACAAAGCCCAACTTGTATCAGGAAACATTTATTTTCCCCCTAGACAAGTTAGGGAACGAAAGGCCAATTCAAGTTGCATCAGATATCCGAGAGTTGGCAGTCGAATGTTTGTTTGCTGGAGACAATGACCAAATTACAATTACAACACTAATTTTACGATCAATTTTGTTGGCACCTATTGATATTAGAAGGTATTTAATCTCATTAACTTTACTCTGCACGTGAATCTTCTAATTTCTCGTCATGCAGTACCCTGGTCATTTTGTATTAACTTTTGAGCATTTTGTACGTAAAATCAAGCTAACCTATGGACTAGGCTGAAGATGCTTTTTGTAATATGAGTGGAATACTGGTGGTATCTTTCTAGGTTTCGTCTTCACTTCCAGTTAGAATTTTTGGTGTATGACTGTGCAGGTAGTTTGCACACTCAATGAGTGCATGCAAGCCGCAGTAATATATTGATTCCTAATGAAAACTGTCTTTGAGATAGTCAGGTCCCAAATCATTTACTTTGTATTTCAATATATATATATATATATATATATATATATATATATATATATATATATATATATATATACTCATTAATTATTCACACGTTTGTTTGCTTAGCTGGTGACCAAATACTAGGAAAATTAGATATTGGAATCTTCTCTATCATAAAAGAGACAGAGGGGTTTGACCTCGCAACTGCGCCAATAGGGTGGTGGATCATTTGGTAAGGGTTCGAACCCTGTTCCATATATTTCGGTTTAGTAAACTGGGTAATATCACTAACCTAAATTCACAAGCCTGCATCTGACAAACAAATTGATGACCGCTGTGTTGTGTCTCATGATGACAGGACACAGATATTGATGAACTCTTAAATATTCGATCAAAAATGACTTGGGATTTACAGTTTCAGTAGAGATTTACAAAGCCAACTTTTCCAGAACTTTGGTTACGAACATTATGCACTTACACTGTAGTCTATATATCCTAACCAGGCTACTTTTATTATCTCTTGAACACCAAGTAGATTAATCTAATAAATGATGTCTGATTTTATGAAACAAAGATAATATGACAACTCATTAGTTAATAAACTGCCTTGTTGTAGTATCAGTTGGTGGTGTCTCTAACTAACTTTGTTAACTTCTTACAATTCGAACTAAATTTATAGAGGGATCTTTCTAAATTCCAGAAATTATTAAATATTAGTTTCAGAGGGTCCAGTATACTACTTTTCAGGGTATGAGTACCTCAATAATGCAACAAAGACTAGCAGGCTCTAGGTGGCGGTGACTTTTTTCTGTGACAATCACCCTTCATCTAGTTGGCCGTAGGGTCAAACCTTAAATCACCTAGTTCGGTTCAAACACTGGTGGTGGCACTAGACCACACTAAATGCGTGATTCAAAGCTGAGTATTAAGGTTTTTTGTTTGTTTTAGATTAAGTATCCTGGTTATTGTTCGCTTTTTCACTTCTAAGACGCATTTTTCTGGGTTTTTCGGACAGTTCATCAGTTTTTGCTGACCAATATCGCATTGTAATAAACTTTATAAGCTCTTAGGAAAGTGGATTTGAATGTTGGTGTTACACCTCACTAGTTAAAAGCTATGGGCAACAGTGACTGAATAAATATATGCTTCTTGGTGTTCAACTTTATTTTCTATAGCCATTTCCACTTGATACAGTGTTTTACAGTGGTCTTTTCCATATAACAGGAAGTTGGCAGAAAATATTGTACTTATTGGTGGCACAACCATGCTACCCGGCTTCGTGTCTCGTCTAATGGAGGAACTCAATTCACTTGTCGAACTTCCTGAGTTCTCAAAGTTACAAGCTTTAAAGGGATGTTTTAAGTTTCACAATCCTCCTGGTGAAGCAAATTACATAGGATGGCTTGGTGGTAGGTTTTTAAATTTTGTTGCTAATACGCTTTCATATTATATTATTTGTCGTAATTTTGACTTTATTTTTCAATCCATACAATTAGTTAATTACTGCTCAGCTGTTTCTCACATCCAACTTATTTGTCAAACTATCATTTTTCATTCTATGTACGTTATTTAACTCGGGCTCGTATTTTATGGAATGGGTTGTAGACTAAGAATCAAAAATGTTCACGAGGTTAAAATATATAAGAAGTGATAATTTCATTTCTAAAGGATGTGTGTTGCGATAAACTAAACTGGAATTATCAGGACTTGATTTTTTTAAAAACTAGTGTACCTGCCCATGCCGTAATTGTAGATGAAATAATATAAATATTTGTTCATAAATATCAGTTTATGACTCCACATTATTTCTCATTAATGTATTTTTATCAGCACTCATTAAATCATGTTAGTAAAGAATAAATTCAAATTGATGTACCTCATTTCCTCTCTACAGGAGCAATTTTTGGTGCGCTCGAATGTCTACCAGGACGTTCACTGAGTCGGTCTAGTTTCTTGGAAAATGGTTTAGTTCCAGACTGGTGTACTCAAATTGATCAAAAACATAACGATCTTGAAAGGCAGGATACTACCCGCCAGTGATATCTAATATGAATTTTTATTAAATCAACCATTACGTATTTATCATTCAGTAAATATATTTCCTTCTAAGCATCTGTTAACTTTCCCTTTGTTTACAACTTCATGAAACAACTTATTTTTGATAATTTTATTTCCAGACCAGCTAGTACTTTAATTATTTCCTGGTTTTGTCAGTTGGGTTGGATGCTTTGGGTTTTAGAAATAAATTCTTTTCAAAAAGTATGACTTTTGGCAACACCATTTTGATGAACCTCTCTATGTTTCTATATTGTCGTATTTTTAGTTTAAATGGATCATATTAAACCTAGATACAGACTAGTCGATTTAAAGTTGAGAAGTTTTACATTTTACTACTGGGTGATTTTGAAAAAAGTCTAGAAATCACTTTTCTAGTTATTTGATTAACACCACAGAAGAAAAACAAACGCTCAGTTATTACCGTTATTTTTAGGTATTAGTTGAAGAATTAGAAGTCCTTAAAATGTGAATCATTGATTGTTGAGTCGACACTTATAATTCCATGAAAAAGTATTTATGCAAATGATTTGAATTAGATCCTCTGCTTTTTTCCACCAATCTACAACAATAAATTTTCTGAAACGTTTAGTGTAAGATTTTCGTTTGGGGAGAGGGGAAAAGTAGTAGATCTTTCATTAAATTAGGATAAACACAGGGATTTATTCATATAGTAATCCTTTAACTTTAAGTTCTTATTAAATATGATACGATTTTAGCTAATTCTTAGCTTTTGATATATATATATATATATATAATTGATAGGAATACTTTGACTGATAACAGCAAGATAAATTTGATCACGAAGTCTCTGTTTAATCACCTTAAGATACCGAACAAATAATCACATGCATCCTCCTTGCTATTTTGAGGGAGCACTTACAGGAAACTCACTTGCTTTTACACATATCGAACTAATCTAGGTATTCAGTTGAGACCTAGTGCGTTGATGGAAAATGTGTATTGTAAAAAGAATGGGGCTTGAAATCTTACTACTTTTATTGATAAGTAACATTTCAGGTATTCAATGTAGACATGGTTCTGGATGAGCAAATTGTAGGATGTTTAATAAGTTTTATTAATGAACTTTGTTTAGTTTGACTGTCTATCGCAAGCGATCAGTTTTCTAGGGGAAATATTTAGGACAAATACTTGCCTTAGGCTTAGAAACAAGAGGATAACTCAAAAAATAAATACTCTATTGATTTATCTTGTCGTTTCAGGAGCGATGTTGGGATGAAAGTAGAGCGTTGAGGTAAGCAAGGTTAACCATAGGATTATTAATTTAACAGAAGTAAGATAGTTGAATTAATTGTTACTGTGTATAGAAGGCCAAGGTAGTATGGTGATTTCACAATTCAATGACTTCATGATAAAACCACTGATGGACTGTTGACATTGGGTAACTGAGAAAGTTTTTTACGATCACAATAACCAGAGGTCTGAAACTTTCAGTTGAAAGTTGCAGAATCATTTTGTTTCAAAGACAACAGCTAAGCTAATAATCCTGTGTAACACCACACTAATCCAACTAGACGAATAAACATAAAACATCGATTAGTCATATTATAGCAATCGATTGAACATGTTACATAAGCAATGTTAAACCTTTCATAGAATAAGAATAATAGCAAACACCATACACAGACGAATCCGATGTCCAATAATAATTTTCGTAAGAATGATTAATTATCGAATCACATGGATATTACTAAAAAATGAAGCCAAATAATAACGAGAAATTAAAATAAACAGCAAAAAGCAGTTACATGACTGATAGGATAAAATAATAATGCACAAAAAGACGTATAAGAATATTCATATATTACTGACTAGAATGATTATTATCATTATCAATTAAATTAATCGGATCAGGTTAAGCGTAAGAAATAAAACTGAGAAACATTTGTTTTAACTATTATTGTTGGGAGAGTTAAGGCTATGGGGGGGGAATTACGCTTACTACACAGAGCATTCAGATAATATAGTGAAGATGTATTTATACAGTAGACTTTCATTAAGAACAGATATTATATTTGCTAAACAGAAGGCGATAAAGACGACATTACAAGAATCGTTTTACATCAGCATTAACTAATGGTAATAAAATAAGCGTATTAAGCAAGGCTATAAATAATAACATTAATGCACAGATTTAAAATATAATTTAGTGTTGTTATATCTTCATTAGTAGCAGTTTCAAAGCAGGAAGGCATACATTATATTCTTATTAGTTATATAATTTCCATACGAATATATTAAAGGTTAAAAATCATTACTAAATGACTATCAACTATGCAGACATTTTTGTATGAAGTGGGAAGATGAATGAAAGCGATTTGTTTGACTATCAAGTCGGATAAGTTTTATACAGGGATCGAATAGGTAGCATACAATACATTTTTGGTTAATTTTGTTTTTCTATCACATGTGATATGATGAAGCAATGTTGGACTTCCATTATTATTGTTATAGTTTGACACAGTAGTATGTATTTGCGTGTAAGTGTTTTCGAAAGGGATATACCGTATACGAACAAAGATATGATTTATCAAATTTTGTAAAACAGAACAAGATAATTAGTTATTTTTCTTTGGTTGACAATTCAAGTATACGTGCTAATTCTTCATCCTCAGCTCGGCGACGTTTTTCTTCAAGTTCTTGTTCAATACGAGATTCTTCTAAAGCTTTCATATATGCTGCATCCGCACTTGTTACAGGAATTTCAGCACCGTCAAGACTTAAACTGGCTGCGATTGCTCTATAAGAAATAAAATACTGAAATAATCTCACTAAGAATATGCATACTTATCATATCTACATGTATAAAAAATCTCATTCCGAAATGTCGATTACTACCAAGGCTATTTATTCATGGAGGTAAAATGATTTTATTTGGAACTATGAATGTTTAGAAAAGTACTACAATATAATTTGTGAATCATCAATTGAATCAAATCATACCAACAAATTACAACTAAATAAGGGAAATGAAAAGGCTTAGAGTAGTAATTCATATACTTTAGAATACAATCAATGTTTGGATCAACAATACTAATACATGGTGTTTTTGAAGACAATTAAGTGCTTCTAACGGCAAAGCTATTTAGAATAACAGGAAACTTAGTTGTATTAATTTGAAAAGGTAATAATCAACTATCCAACCAAGTTAAGGTGCTGATTTGTCTGTTTGAGCAGACATACGTTTTTCAGATTCAAATTGGAAAGAGTATTCACATCTAGAAACAATGGCTTCACACAACCAGATTTAATTGAAGAGGTCAAGGATGTTTAATTGTATGATCTGAAATACTGTTTAAATAGATGATAACTTATAAAAATAAACATCACGTATGATTTTTGTTTATGGTTTTGTGATTTCCTCATCACACACACAAATGTGTGTGTGAGTTGTATACTGAACAATCGATATAGGGTACTTTGAAAATGATATTTACATGCAGTATTTCTATTTGGCAAAAAGCTATATACTGCGAAACTTTGATTTATTTCAACTTACGTGTTGGCGACGCCAAGATAGAAGAAATATCCAATGAATTCGAGACCAAGTCATATGGTGACTAGCCTATCTACATCTAATTCTAAATCATATTACCAGTGATAACTTCGCATGAAACACAGCACTACACAAGGGGATGATGCCAAGTATAAAAAAGAAACATGTTTTGGTTGTGAATCATCACTTATGGATCACCCACTCAATGCTTTATCAGAATGTATTACAAAAACTAGCAGGTAACCAAATCTCTTTTTTATATCAACTACTGTTTAAAATTCCGTTAATTTAATTTAATTACTTATTTATTCTGAAGAAGTACCTTGCACTAAGTCACAAGACGTTAGGAATTCTAATTTCTGCTCATTAGAATATCACTGATATATCATTATTTTATTACTACAATTACAAAAGCTTTATTAATTATTCATGTTTATTTATAGACTCTTGGTGGACTCGAACACCAGTATGACAGAATGATAACATTATGAAGAAAAGAAATAGAGAATATACAATAAATGAATACATAGGCAACGACAGGATTTAATAAAATTCATACTTCAATTTAAAAGACAAGAGAAATTCTTTTTAATTAAAAGGGTTCATCTCAACTTTATGGAAAATTTATTAGAAAACTACAGCAAGACAGTTACTGACTTCCATTCGGAGCCATATTCGATAACGTCCCAGACTTACGAGTTGCATGGTTTTTAGGATTTCAATCAGGACGTTGTGATACACTAATAGCTATCAGTCCCATATAACTATGTTTACATAAAAAGGTACCATATCACAATATAACTAGCTCTTTGCACCTTCGATTCATATTTCAAGTCATCAAATAATAATGAAGCTTCCACCGTAAATTATTCCCAAGATACCTACCTTAACTAGAGTTTCAAGGCTACGATATCAACTGAACTATTACCGCGGTGTTGGACTTGACATTATTTACAACATAATTGAGTAATCAGTTTGAGACAAAAATGAAAGAACGCACAGTCAACGAGCATTTTCAGTTTACAAAGGGCAAGTTTCATAAGCCTGGAAGTTTTAAAGCTACCATCGAGTTGTATACTGAACATTCAACAGCCAGACTACAGTCGTTCATAGAGCCAAAGATGATCCACTATCAAAGGGCATTCGTCTAGAGGAGAGAAAGCACTAGTAAACAGCACTAAAAACGAAGACTATTTTTGTTTATTCGAAATAATTATTGGATTGGTCTGAAGTTCCAGGATTTGTGATATACATATATTTATATACACTGAATTTTTCTGGGCGTTACCTTAAAATCGATCAATCAAAGTTCAGGACGAAATATATTGAGTAAAAGGAAAAAATCATTAAACAAAGCTGTGAATTAGAATAAACAAGTTTGCTATTGTTTTGAAACTGAAAACGCCTCATTGAATGGCTAACCATGGTCATTCGTCAAATTGTGATGTAAATTAACTTTAAATTAAATACTACCTCCATAAACAGTGAATTGAATAAGTACAAATGCTTACTGTTGCATCCAAGCTTCTTCTGGTTCAACGTATTCATCAGCTCTCGCCTCGACTATACCTCGTTTAGACTTAGTAAAGGGAAATGAGCAAAAGAGAACACAAAATAAATGCTCAGTAATCTAAAGTTTTTTTTTCTGAGAAAATATTATCTTATTACAATAAAATCCCATAAAAAAGATTATTTCTTATGATAAATTAAAATAAGGTTTGAGCGAAGTTGTGTATAAAAGATTTTCTCATAAAATTTGTTAGTCAACTTATTCTGATGCGGCTTGTATAGTTAGTTAAATTCTGAATGATTTTTTTATAGAATATGGCTAGCAGTGGGATTCTAGATGAGCGTTTTGTCCTATTTGGGATTTGTTAGCCGGATGTATGTGGATCTTAGAGTTGATGTTTAACTCCGTGGCTCCAATCCAAAACCGTCTGCTTCAAACACCATCGCTTAATCCACTTAGCTACTGAGTCAAAATAGCCGTTCACTTATAAAACAGGTATGAGTTTTAATTCAGGTGCATGTAGCTACATCCGCTGATGAGTCCCAAATAGGATGAAACGCACATCTTGGATTCTCCTGCTAGCCACACTCCGTCTATTTTATACTAGTTTTTCACAATGACAATATCGAGGTAATCCGCATCGGATGCACATATGCCAACCGAGAATAATCAGATTCCAGTCAAAATATCAACGATGAAATAATCCAATTCATTTTAAACTGAATAGTTGTTGCAAAAAAAGACTGTTAACACCAATTAATACTAAAAAGAAGTTCCACATCATTATAGAACATCATAAAAGAAGTTGAATCAAGAAGTCACTGTATAATAAGGCGGATAATGACCAATCAATGTCTAAAAACACATTAGATGAAAGCACTAAATGATCTTTATCTAAATACGTTGGTTAATTTCAGTCGATTGCATGGTTGAACCATAATGATCTACCAAATACTAATAATGAAATAAATTTTAATATTCATCCAGTCATATCAAACTTTGGTTACACTTGAAAACAGTCATACACAAAACGGCATGATTAGACAAAGTTTAAGTAGTGTTAAGTGATAATTTGAAATTTTTAGAAGTGTATTCTTTTGAGCAGTTTGAATTCAGCATATCTTTTATAATTGTCAGGAAAATTTACTTCATAACTTTATGACATATTTCGAGGAGGTGATTTGTGTTATTTTAGACAAAATACTTTACATCAATTAGATCTCAGTAAAATTATAAAGATAACGATTTTTTTTCCAAATGGATAAAAAATGAGAAATCGTTTTGAAGGGACCTACCAATGAATAATCTCTTTGTATCAAGTTTTCCGATGATCCATATTCTACTAAACTTCGTTGAACAGCCATTTGAACCATTTGTTCTTCATCATACAAAGCTCCATAGTGTCCAGGTGAATTCTCAACTTTACAAAATAAAAGTTATTTTTTGTTTTAAAGAAATAGTGACTCATTAAGAGAGTTTTAAATAAATTTATCATTATATTAGTGCTGTTCCCTAATGTCTATCTCTATTTTTAACCGTTTAAACTTAAAACTTGATAAAAACGTTTACAATCAGTTGGAGTTAGGCAACTGTAGATACATTAAGGTTTACTATGAATGTGTACCCGTTAAAACTGCCATACTCACACTAGTGGAACATGATAAGCCGAGGAAGGGAAATAATATTATTAGTTGAAATTGGAAGCTAACAGTAAGAAATCTACTTCAAAAGCGAATAAACTGGACAACAGTGGGTTAATGTGGATAGAAGTATAGAACATAATTCAAAAGTAATGATGAGAATGGAACGGCTAACTTCATCAATGAATTTCACGTAATACTATTCAGTATATGAAATGAATTTCGTGTTTTTTGATAGGAATCATAAAACATTATTTCAACTTTTAAAAGCTCAAGAATTCGTACTAATCAAATCTATGCAGAGTAGTACACTCATTAGTTATATTTTGCAACTGCTTTTTCGTCATTGTTTGTTAAAAATATTACAGAGTAAGTCGTATATGTATACACAGTGACTTAGGTAGTGAACGATTCAATTTATTTTTTTCCATCAATAAACTCAAGTTAGCCAGTAAGTAACAGAACAATACTAACTGATAATAAGAGACTCATTTTTTTTTATCTTCCTTTAACTTTTCCTAACACTATTCCCGCTTTACAAAGTAGGGACTTAACAGACTTAAATCAACCTTCACGTTTTATTTAATTTAAACAACAAGTCGTTAATTTTGTAGAGATTGGAGATCTTAGTACCAAAGTACTTCTTTTTCAAGTCATTTCTCTTGCTAAAGAAAAAATGCAGAGATTTCATATAATGATCCAGAGGAGTTTCATATGTGTGTCCCCATTTTCTTATGAAGTAAATCAGTCGTAGTGTGGTGTGTGCTACTGATGTCGACAGATATAAGTAGTATCATCAATCAAAAGTGAAATGCCTGGAGGCAGAAGGTTAAGAAAATAAAAGAAAAGAGAATGATTGGTGTGGAAATGAAGGAACAACGAAGTCTGAGACGATCGCTTGACATTTTGCAAATGAAATATTTACTGTATGGTTCTCAGATTTTAATAAGAGATTCTGTAATTTTGTGTTGAAATATATTCGGCTGTCCCCACATGCGTTCTCGTTTACTACAGCAATACAGTGTTTAAATACGTTTCTTGCTATTTTGATTCACAGTTGCTGTATGATACTTTCGTGGACGCACCAATTTGTTACACAAGGTTACTTACTACTCTTCCAAAGACACCTCAAAAAAGCAAATCTAAGCACGTTTCATCTACATTTATATTCTATCTTAATGTATACAGTTTAAAATAGTCAACAAATCGCTATATAGACAATAGAAAAGAAACAGTGAAAAGCAACATTTTAATTTACCTATCAAATGATATCCTTTGCCTACATCAAATACACTTTCATCAATAACACATTTAAGTGGTTGTAATGAACTGGATTCCGTTGAAGATTCAAGTAATGGTTGATCAGTTTGATTATCAGATGCAAATTTACTAGTTGTAGGACTATCCGTTTTCTTATGTGGATCTGTTGAATCTGATGGATAATGGAGACCAGAGTCTTTACTACCAATAGGTACTGTAGAAACGCCATACACACTATTATCTTGACCATGTAAATTGCCAAATGAGACGCATGCATTTAAGACATGATAAAGCGGAATTTCTACAAAAGTTAAAATCGTTTAAAGCTAATGTAGATATTTTACACAAACAACTCAGGTGTATGCAGAATGAAGAAAATTAAGTGAAATACAAAACAAATACATGGGAAAACCAACGTTTATTATTTCGTCCCATAGTTAAGAAATATACTTAACCTTTCTAAAATGGATATAATCAAAATGAAGTAAACAATCCATAATCTCCCATGCCTCAGAATACTGGAAGACAACTGTATTCAAGGCAATATATTCACTGATACATAGTTTTTGAATAGCAATTATCTCAACTATAAGAACTCAATATTAACCAACACTGAGAAAAATAAATTTATGAACCAAGAGATTGACTAGCATACGGTTATCAACATTGTGATCAAGTTTTAATTGTTAGCCAAAATCTCGTAGTATTCAAAGGTCAGCGCCATTGAAATACATCTTTACACCTACCTAGAGTTGATCGTTATGTGTAGAATTGATTTTAAAAAGGAGATAGGTGTTTATGTGATGTACTACTGACCGATAAACTAGAAATAATCTATCTAAGAGGAAAAGTTATGCGATGGTAAGGGCTTGGATTCATAGCATAACATAACATAATGTACAGAACAATTGAAAACCTTGGAAACAGTGAAAGTTCAGAAGAAAAACGATAATAACTGGAATAAATTTCAGTGACCCGAGTATTCTAATGATATGTCCTGTTTTATTACATTCATGGAAATTATTTCTGATTGGGATGGTCATGAATTCTTGTGGCAATAAAGTATATGACTTCTCAAGTTCAACCTCTTTTTATGGTAGCAACGAAGCACATTCATAGAAGAAATCGGTTATCCATGAGTACGACTGGCAGTACAACATTACTTACATTCACTGGTAATCTATTTTTTAGTAAAATACTCTCCAAAGAATAGTCATATTATGATAGGATCACAATAAATAGGCGACTCAGGTAATATACCCCGAATGCTTTAATGTGGCGTCAAAGTTTAATCAAGATGTCAAAGTAGTTGTCTCACTTGATACTAAAATGTACTACTAAAGAGATACATACCCCGAAAATTCTTTATGGAAGTGTGGTTTTTAGAATCTACTGAACCAAAAAATAAAATTGATTTCCACTGACCAATACATCATACTGTGAACTATTTGAAGTTGGGAAACGCATACCGTCCGCTTCTAATCTAAATACGTAGTTAGTATAATGATCTGAAAAAAATTGACGGTCGTTTGCTATCGTGGCTAGTTGATACCACTATGATCAGATGCTTTACACACTTTAATATTTTTCGTCATACTGTCAGTCTCTTAAAATAACTTGTGCCCCATCCTAACACCTGAAGCCGAATACGAGATGCCAAACCTATTTTTTTCAGGAGGGAAAGGTGACACACTGGGTTTATTACAAGCCCGTCGACTGATAACCTCACGTGATTGATAATAAATACATTTTTCTTATATCCCAATGAGTAGAAAAATTATATTTCTCACGTTTCGTGACCCAATTTAGGCCACTTATTCAGAGTAAATAAATAACCGAAATTGAATTAACGCAAGTGTAAATAATACAAAGGAAACAGTTGAAAATATTTTTAGTGCAATCAAAATTATGATAGGTATATGTCAGTGAAAATTTGGATCTACTTAACATGTTAATGTAATAGTTTGTATGTCAGAATGTCGCTACGAAAAATTTACTTCAAACTATCAAGTCCACAATTGGTGTTGATACCTATAAAACTACGTGATTGGTTAAGAAATGGCTTAAGTTGCATAAAGATGGGACATACAGCATTCGTGACTCAATTTTCTAATATATATAGGAATGACCATGCATAAATGCCAACTCTGATAGTCAATATACCCTCTTCTCACTCACATTTTCATTTTACTATACTGTTTGGCTCTTGTATAAGGAAATTATGTATCAGTACCGAAATCAGACACCGCAGGTCACAAAATAAATGTAATTCAACCAAATTCATTCCTTAGTGAACACTAAACCGAGGAGCAAAGCAAATATCTTGAACATAAGTTAGATATTCAAACTCAGTATAAAAAGTTATCCTAAGCATTTAACCTCAGCCATCAGTATTTTCTATTTTCTACTTCTGAAAGTAACATTGAAAAATTCGTTAGAACGAAACGTATGAATTTCCAGTGTTTCCTACTTTATATTTTTTACGAAACAGCACTAAACATGATAACCATGCCCTAATTTATCTGATCAATGAAAAATAAGTTGTATAATCAGTGAAATATTTCTTAACTTTTAAAAAATATACATTTATTAGTCCAAATTATGGTGATATAATAACAACCAAATTATGTGACACCATTATTATGCAGACAACTTTAATCGTAATAGAAGATAATAGTAAAATGTTGGTTTAATTGAAAAAGGCGTCTGCTTTCTTTACATTTCATAATTTAGGAGTCTTCTATTATATAACACAATCGTCAATATTTAATTTTTGATCAATGAAAATAACATGTGATTCATAAGAAAGGCAAAGAAACACAGTAATAAGGCATATTAATAACTTCTCTCCCCTTTATGGAGGTAAATAATGAAATCGAATCAGTAATCATGTGATGTACAAGGTAATATGTAGGATTTGATTTGTCCTACAGATATACTACTAGAACCGTAAACCCGATACTGTCGAACAGAGTCTATGTGAAAGCTCAAGTCAGAACAAGGACAACATGGCTTTAAACTTTATCTATTTATACCGACCAGTATTGCATGTCTTATCGTAATGAATAAAATTACGAGTCACGTTAATACAATAGGATAATGATGTCTTTCAATTATTAAGTCACATGCAACAGGGATAGTTTACAGACACATCAGACCAGATTGACGTGGTAGGCGCCTAAACAACGATTTGATTGGTTAGTTATGGACATAACTAAGATAATATGCACCAAATTTTACTTATTTTTAATTACAAAATTTTCCATCATGTTATACATATATGTACTTCAGTGGTTCCGATCAGATGCGAAACCATTTCATGGTTTTGATAGCCAATGTTGCTTAGCCTGACTTCGATAAGAGCCAAGTAAGAACTTTAAATACACTTCCTTGATATACAGTGTTAATGACTAGTAGCAATATGGCAACTCCGAAGCATGCATCTCAAACATCAATCGAAAAATCTTATTTATTGACTTCATTAAACATATTAAATCAAAAGAAAAAGTTCCCTAAATAGTGATGAGAATACTTAAACATTAAGTTGTTAAATATGATTTGTCTGAAAATGTGACATTTGATTTCACTAGCCAGATAGCGGTACATGAAATATATTTTAACATCTAAATCATTGATAAGAGTCACATATTAAACTACTATTGTGGATGTCGTCTTATTAGTGGTTGGTGAATAAAGTAGTCTTCTTCCACAGTCGCATTTTCTTACTTGGGTCGGTATAGCAGTCTTGTTCCGTTGCAATAAGTAGCACTTATCAGTTAGTCTGCAGTCGCAGTAAACACTTTTACCATTAGTAACAATCAGCACTTCGTTCAGGTTAAAATACTGATGCATATGTTTTGTTTCAAGTCATTACAATTAGATAATAATGAAAACTTGAATCGTACTAAGTAGTAAGTAGCCTTCAAGATTTTGCTTTTATGTTCAATTATTTGAACATTGCAGCGTGGATATCAACAAGATATACATTTTAATGTTTCTATTAAATAACATATTTGGCTAATTAGCATATAGTAAACACACTCGAGTCTATCTCAATACAATACCAGATGTTAAATCTACTTTTCACTGAACAATCAACAAGAAATGAACAAAAATATAAGCGTACTCAACTGACTAATTATTTGACTATTTAGAAAACTGTATGTGTTGTATAATTCAAATAGATGAATTGACAAATTGTTTATTCAAAAGAGCAGCTTATCTTTCAATAATAATCGATCCTATTATAGTCCGTTCTTAAGGAGAAATGAAGAACAAACCCGGATAAGAAAAAGAAAAAAAGCTTGAATACAAATGATGAAGACAGCTAAATTAGTAAACATAAATATATTCAATATAAATCATTCCAATTGGTTAAATAATCATAACGTGTTTGCTGTTGATAATGTTAGTGGTCAGACGTCTATTGATGCTAATTTCCCTGTTTTTACATAATACAAACATAACTAATAACACCAATATCTATCTTTAGCTGTGTATGGTATAAAAAATAACAATCACAACAAATATATATTTAGCTCTCACATTGATTATAACAGCAGACAGAGAGAGAAAGAAAGAGAGAAATATTTAATCTCCTGCATGTTTATTTACTGGCATAAATCCAATTTATGTAAATAATAACATTATAGTAGATGAAATACAAATTATAGATTTTAGAGCACAGAGATATAAAGAAACGAGTAAAAAAAGGAAATATGATGTACAGTTATCTCAACAAAAAACGTAGTATAATCACACATAACTTATTTATTGGAATGTATTATGATCATCTAAGAAAAAAGAGTATAAGATTATGTTCTAGTTAACTGATCAATGACTGAAGCAAGGAAAATAAACTAGAAAAATATAAAAGAAATGATTATTTAGGAATATGATAACACATGAAACTGAAGTAGAAAAGAAAAATAAGGAACTGTTCAAACGGAAAAAGATAACACTGATGATGTATTTACTTTTAAGGTCCAGGTACAGACAAGTTACAAGTATCATATGAATGATAGAGTTTTAGGGCTCAGTATTACTGTAATTTGGATTTTCGCTATAATGGGATATATGTTCGACGGTCGCCTCACAAACTAAGCTTTGGACAATTAAGCACTGGTAGCAGTTATATTAATAAAGGTAAATACGGGAATCTCTTTAAGATAGTTCTAATCTACTTAGGTTATTGTGTAGTAACAAAGAGGCGATGAACTATTTAGTAATCTAGTCAATTTATAGTTTGAAGTAGTGAAATTTAACTATCATTGTTTTGAGCTAGTCAAATGGACAGTACGTACCTTCAAGTGGTTTAGTAAACTAATCTTTAATTTATTAATAGCATGCGATTATTTCAAGTTGTTTGAGCAAAGTTAATATACTGCGTCAAGAGGCTAAGGTATTTTTCAATTTCCAAATGTTGTATAACATAATCCATTTAATGCTGGTACAAATAACTCATTTTACGAATGTTAAAATTTCAGATCTATGAACTACTCGTTTTCTTTAGAACTTTTCACATACCTTTTCTGAAAACGAATAATTCTAGGGATAGTTTTAACTTACAATACAAGTTGGTCATAAACTATGCATGAACAATGATTAATAGTAGCCGGGGTTATTTATAGTTTTTATAAATGTCCAACTGATATGCTTTTGACAAAAAAATCTTCGAATTCTCTCACACAAACTAATTATAGTTTGAGTACATGTTAAATTTTAATCCAAGCAACTATACAGTTAGCAAAGGAATAGGAACAAAGGGGTAGAAAGTAGAAATTTGTTGGTTAACAGTAACATGTGAGTGAAGTTCTTAATAAATATAGTAACATGAATTTATAATGTATAATATGCCCTGAAAATTTTTTTTGCTTGATATTAAAACGTCATTGAGTTGTTAGTGAAGACAGGAAACAAGACTAAGAATGATGGAGTTGAAATGATACAAGTGATTAGATTAAATAAAGGCACAACCATAACTATGCTCCGTTGTGTTTGACCTTAAAGTAGTAAAACGATATCGAAACAAACAATAAAAACAGATGGCACATGCCCTCATCTATCGTCAGATGACTGAAAATATTTTAACAAACGTATGTTGAGGGAGAAAAACTCCAAATAAAATTCACGATTTAGTCAACAGAAAGGAAACATCCAACATTTACATAAGAATTTAAGTTGAAGAACATAACTTTTAAAATAAGTTGGTATTTAGTGAAGGATTATGTCAACAAACAAAGACAGTCCGTTATTTTTAATGCTACTGATTTCTTTATAGTAGTCCCTACACTAAGTGTTATATAAAAGCCACCCAGAATTCAAAACTAAGATTTTATAGAATATGAGACAACCAGAAAATTCTACCGATTAACGTGATAAAAATATCTACAATCTTAATTGATTAACTAAAGACAGAGCAAAGTAAATGTCATTTCGATTTGATCAAATAGAGAAAAGCAAATATCCTTTATATTATCCTTCATATGAAAGTCGTTAATAATAACAGTATAAAACAAGACCATGGTAAAAAAAACATTGAGTTGATCTCAACAGAGAATTCAAGAATTAACCGTCATCATCCTTAAAATATCAGATACCATATCGTTTTTTTCTTATTACAAGACTATTTTTTATAAACAACAACATGAATCAATGTAAGAAGTCTCGTTACAGCAATAAATTATTATAAAAACAAATGAAATAGATTTAACATGTGGAAGCTTTCGTTATCATTTCAAATGACAAAATTACAACAAAAAATAAAACGTAATTTCATCAAAAACTATTAATTTTAAACATAAAAAAAATTCAGGAGAACTTATTGTATTATTTCATGTAGCAATGACATACAAGTGCAAGTATTTATTTCTTTGAACTGTTTCAAGGATCATTAAGATCAGATTTTGTTTCAGATATTAAAGTAGCATTATCTAATCTTACACAAAAAATTAATGACCATCATTCTGTCAGTCATCTACAACGTAGGACCAGGCACAAATATGCATCGGTTCAAGTTGCCATACCTCATTAACACAACAAGATCAACACCGAATTCATAGAATCAGTTACTTCAATGACAGTGATAGATTAAAAAAGATTGAGTACAAGAATATGATGTAGGTAGAAAGAATTAGTACGTAGAAAGAAACGTATAAAGTGATTTTATTTTCAGGATTTAAGGGAAGACAAAGTGTGTATACATCTACGCCATTGTGATCGATTATGAGCCATGTCACCAAGAGTCTCCAACTATCGGTTACGATAGTCACGCGGACAGCAACCAATAGTCTGCGAAGAAGATTTCTGAGATATTTGTGATCAAATGCTAGTAACTTACAAGTATCCTTTACTCTTCATGGCCACATTTCGCAGCCTTAAAGTAGAACAGAACGAAATGCTGCGTAGTATACTCGTCCCTTCGCTGATAGACGGATATCTCGCCTTCGCCATAGGCGTCGTAAGTTAGCAAAAGCCAAACGAGCTTTTCGAATCCATGCAGAGATTTCGTCAGACACGCATATCTATTTGGTGCCTCCTTGTAGCAATGTTTATGTGTTTAAATAAATAAATAAGACACCAACCCATTAGGGCTGGTCAGAATACAAGATAAGTGAAGTTGTCAACGCGTTCCACTACTTCACTCCCTATTCTTAGTTCAGGTTCTGACGCAGGCTAGTACTGGAGCAACAACTTGCATTTAGAGGGAGAGAAGCGCATTCCAAACATTCTGGCATCGTTGCTCAGTGCTACCAAAAGACATTTTATCAGCATCTTCACCAAACAGGACTACGTCATCTGCGTATACTAAGCCAACAAGTTAACCTACTGGTGGGAGATCAGTCACATGGTATTACGTTTTTGATTGAGATCATGAATCAATTGATGTTAGACCACCGTTGGAGACCTGTAAGCACTGGACGGCCGTTTCGTCCTAGTATGGGACTCTTCAGCAGAGCGCATCCACGATCCCGCTCCCTGCGAGATTCGAACCCAGGACCTATCGGTCTCGCGCCAGGCGCTTAACCAACTAGACTACTGAGCCGGCATCCAATGGTGTTAGTGTCTAACATCAACCAATCCAGTACAATGGAAGTTGGTCGCGCAATTTCGTGGATTGGTTGATGTTAGACACTAACACCATTGGATGCCGGCTCAGTGGTCTAGTTGGTTAAGCGCCTGGCGCGAGACCGATAGGTCCTGGGTTCGAATCTCGCAGGGAGCGGGATCGTGGATGAGCACTGCTGAAGAGTCCCATACTAGGACGAAACGGCCGTCCAGTGCTTACAGGTCTCGAACGGTGGTCTAACATCAATTGATTCATGATCTCAATCAAAAACTTAACAATCTCCACAACCCCTATACTGACATGGTATTACGTCCAACTCTAAGATTTTAGCTAAAATATTATTTGAACATAGTAGTTTAAACGGGGCCACCTCCATACGGTTAGGTGTATATTTTTAGGGTCGACCTTTTCTAACCCCACCTTCCCTTGTGGGAAGGCAGCATCGTTGTTATGCTGATTGTCTGAGGGAAATACCTTACTGCCGCCACACCTCCGTACAGGCAGCAGTACGACCTTCCTCGAACCTTGGGTTTACTGCTTTTAGACTTACCCCTCTTTAACTGACCTATCTGGCATGGCAGGACATTAAAGAACGACTGTTCCAGCCAGTATAGCCCGGTTGGTTCATGACGATAAGTAAGCTCGACCACCACAGCAAGGTAGCAGCAACGGTCAGGACTATCATTCTAACTTGTATAAGGGTGACTGATCATGGACTTAGATTATTGATCAACATTATTCATTGAATTATTTCACTATATATATATATATATATATATATATATATATATATATATATAAGAGAGAGAGAGAGAGAGAGGAAAGAAGAGAGCAAAAGATCTAAAAACTTCATTAGTATGTAAAGATATCTCTTTTTCATTTACCCTCTCCTACCTACAGACAATCCATTTTCTCGACGACCTACATGATGATTTGTCTAAATAAAAAAAGACGAATATACATACATACATACACACACACACACGCTGTCCGATCATTATTTATATGATCGTGAATATTAAAAAAAGCAATAATATAAAACAGTAATAATAACAATAATAAGCGTTTTCAGTCAAAATCTCAAACAGCTTACCAACTTTCAGTGGAAATCCACTAGGCAATTGTTTAGTAAGAAATTCTTTCAATTTATGAAAGTATGGATTATATTCAGACATTAAATCAATAATCGGTATAATTTGATCTTTCAATGATAAAGGATAATCACGACATATCCATAAACGTGCTTTAAATGTCTTTACTTTTGTTATCATCGCTTTCGGTCGACCAATATCATCTAAATGAATTTGTGTACCAATATTAGGTGAAAAATATTGTTGTGCTGTTATATGATTTGGATTGTAGCTTGCTGCTTCCTAAAGAGAGAAGTAAACGTAAAAAAAAAGTTTAAATAATAACCAAACAGGTATATGGAGCAAGAATAGCAAAAGAGTGTAACTAAAAGAAAAAAACAAATGTGGAGAAAAATTAAAGTAGGATGAAAATATTGAGAGGGGAAAGGAAGTGATTGGTTTCATTAGTTAAGATGATTGACTGATTAAACTGGAAAAGGGACAGACCAAAATAAATATTATTCATTTTAGAAAAAAATGTTTATTTATGCATGTACCTATTATTTATATAACATATAAGAATAATGATTGATCTATTAAATAGACTTATAATTTTTTTTTGATTATGAAACATTACCATCTCTATCCAACTTGATGATTGATTAATTGAAATCACTTAAATTAGAAGAAATATTTTGTTTATTTTTCTTTTACATTTCACGTAATTTATAGATTTTTAATAAGATAGAGATATATTAAGTGGAGTAAAAAGAGACAAATAATTAAATATCACCAACACATACACATAAACAACACTGACTGTGATGTTCAGTTATTGTGGGAGTGAAATTTTAATTAGAAAATATTCAATCATAAGTAAAATCTAATAGTTAAGGTGATGTAATTAAAACTACATAATCTGGAACCCTAGAAAGTTTAATTACTTCTACTGCTAAATGTTATATCCTAACGAAGAATAAACGAACGGTATCTGCTAGGTATTATTTATGGACTATTGTTACACATATTCTTATTGAATGACTATTAAGTAACTATATAAATATGGCTCAGATCTCGCATAACTGTTATTATTCATATAATGGAAGCTGAAATGGTGTTCTAAACTCAATGGGTAGGAATAGGCAAGGAGAATCAATAAGGATTCAGAGTAGATTGGAGGCTGTCCGTGCTGGTTTGACACAGGGCGTAGGTCGTATAAGTCGGTGTTCTGGTTGGCGATCTTGTCACGTGATATTTGACAGTGGAAAATACAACACTAAAATCAATCGGATAAATCTTTTAATCTTAAAATGTTCAGATAGCACTCTAAGTATAACAATATGGTGGTCTAGCTTCAACTGACTCATGATTTCAACCTGTGAAAATTTCTAAAATTCTCCACAAAACCCAATCTGATAATAACAATATTTCTTGAATGAATACTGTAATGGTTTCAAGGTAGATTAAGATGACATACAAATTAAGGCTTTAAAATATTATTCAGTAATATATGTGAATTTTACACAATTAGCATGCCTTATATCTGGATAAAATTACGAAACAATAATGATAACACTATCGTGTAATATGAGAATTGGAACAAAGGTCACTTATTACTTAGTTAATATATAAGTCATTTACAGAAGAGGTTAAGGCTTCATTTATTATGTCATGGTCTTGTAAACGGTCACTTCAGTAATTAACACATAAATATTCAGGTAGTTTGGTTTGATTTGATCAAATATAAGCGGTTTAAAAATAGCTGTGTATGAACGCTTACTTAAATATTCGAACGAACTACGTTGAATTAGAAAAAGAGAAAGGTTAACAATGTATATGTTGACAATATCAGTCGAGATATGAATATTGTGATGAAAAGAGATCTTTGTAACAATTAGACTATCAACTATTTTTTAAGATGATGCCTCTTAGTAATTATAAATCAGCCAGTCAGTAACAACGTAGAACTTCGTACGCACGTACATCAGTTCGAGTTGCTACACCACATTAGCACAGGGATGCAGTGGTCGATTCAAATCCCGTAGTGGTAGAGGTAATAAGAGTATAAGCAGTAATCGGGAAGATTAGTGTTTGGAGATGTTACTTAAAGAGTATAATACAGTGAAATAAATTTGGGAAGAGAAAAAAAAGAGACAAGGAGGAATAAGAAGATCAGAATTTGGGAGAACACAAAGAGTGTATGCACCTGTGCCATTACAAACGATTTTGAGCCATGTCATTCAGGGTCTCTAACCATCGGTTGCTATCATCTCGCAGATCTCAACCAGGTAGTCTGCACCTCTACCAACATGGCTCAGTCCACTTGTCAGTTACTTCATGGATTTGTGCCATGTTTTGGTCTGGCCGCCACTAGCTTTCTTCCGACCTACTCCTACACCATAAAACATCCCACATCGGAGAGTCAGTGGTTGGGCATACGTAACATGTGTCCCAGCCATCTTAACTGATGAAGTTTCACTACTTCACCAATTGATTTGCCATCCTTACCTAGTACTCGTTTCCTAACAACTGCATTACTTACTCGGTAGTTCCAGGACATAAGAGCAATGCTTCGAAGACACCTCTGATTGAATGCTAGTAACCTACGAATATCCTCTACTCTTACCGGCCATGTTTCACTGTTATAAAGTAGGACGGAACGAACTGCTGCACAGTAAACTCGTCCTTTGGTTGGTAGACGGATATCTCGCCTACGCCATAAATGACGCAAGTTGGCAAAACCTAGTCGAGCCTTCTGTATCTGTGCTGAGATTTCGTCACACACCAGACAACAAGGGCTGATGAGACTCCCAAGATAGGTGAAGCGGTAGACACGCTCAACTACTTCACTCCCTATCATTAGTTCGGGTGTCGATGCCACCCAATCCTGAAGCAACACTTTGCATTATAAATAACACTAGTTAATAAATAAATAGCGAATATTTTGGATTTGTTGTGGGATTTTGTTGGCGAACAGTCTACCACGAGTGAAATAAAGTATAAGACGTAGAATACGTAAAATACACATCGATGGTACTTTACAAACTATATCAAACACGCCAACAGCTTATTTTTACTTTTAAAAAACGAATATTCAATGTGGGATCTATAATTACTTTATCATTGAACAGTGACCACTGTCATTTATGTAAGGTCATTCTCAAAGGTAACCGAATTCTATAGATCAAGTTGCAGTATGGTCACTAATCTAAGTAACTCAACATCGGGTGCACTATGTTGAGATGTAAGGTGATGACTTAGCTTCAAAGTCATAGAGAATGTCACTGAGATAACCAGGCCACGACTGACCTCTTGTAAGACTGAGATGTATTTACAGTTGTTTAATAACTGATTAGTGACTAATGTCATCAGTCTCCTTAAGATTCTATGTTTTGTAAATGTTTGTCAAATCGGGAAATTGAGTTATCACCAATATTCTAGGACTATCATTCCATTCGTTGATATATAACTTATTAACAATCTTAGTTTCAAATTCATTACAAATTTGTCTTTCAAACAACTCAATTTTCTGATGAACAATTCGTTACTTAATTTACAAATATGTTAGTATTTCAAAATAACTACACTTAGTGGTTTGTATGTTACTGAAGAGAAAGAGAGCAACGAAGAACCACAGTAAATACTAAAAGAAAAAACTAACAATGAACTTTAGATGTGATCCCAAAATATTGAGAGGGATTACGAAAGTGAGAAAATACATTAAAAGCATTCATAATGTGGATAGATAAAAACAAACGTGAGTTTTTAATATCTTCAGTCATGAATGTCATGCACACCCCTACAGCACATCTCTAATACGGACAATAACAAGTGATTAAACCAATAATATTTTCATACAAACAATGTTTACTGGCAAGAAACTCGAATATATAAGTTTAAGTCATTAATGATGTGGTTCTTTTACCAAAAACAATGTGAAAAGTATGACACTGAAATCCAATGGTAACGTTTATTCACTTATGGAGCGATGGAATTATGTACTGAACATATTTCATAGGACTGGTAAATATGTGCTTTCAGTGACCCATCAACTAGTCCCTAACTTGTTACATGACAGTTATCTATAAAGTACGAAAGTAGGTTGTTTGATGAAGTGGTAGATAATTTACTATAAGTACGGAGTATTCTAACGGTAATGACGTTAACTGACAAATCAATAAACAATAAGCCCTATTGATGGAAATTTAATCATGAATCGAAAAATAGTTTACTTTGATGACACAGTCTAAAGACATAAACGGAATGTTTGTCAATAAAGTTGAGGAAACCATGGGATATTTATACAGTCACATCTGTTTAGCGCAGCAGAAAATTGGACTTGGCTAAGTGAATGTTCACATTTTCCTAGGAAAGTAAAAGACATTTAAAGTCTGCAGAATTTTGATCATAGGTGTCTTAGAAACATTGCTCATGTACCACGGAGCAATCACTTAGGCTATGGTGAGATTAAACATAGAGTACTAGGTAAAGACGATAAATAAGTTGGTAAAACTGTGAACCTTTAACGACTTAGGTGACTGGGAAACGTGTCACGTAGGTCCAGTCACCGTTTACCCCGACACAGTGCTGGTTGGAGTAGGAACAGATTGGAAGAGATCTGTCGATGGCCAAAGCAAGGCGTATCTGAAGTCACTGACTGTTGGTGTGGTCTGTGTTGGTAAGTGTAGACCACCTGGTTGGAGTCCTTGATATAACCACGATTAATAGTTGGAAATGTTTAATGAAATGCTTCAGATCGGTTATGATGGTAAAGATGCATTCGTTGTTCCTATTCCTGAAGATCTTAAGTCTCACTATTCCTTCGTGTATGCCTTTTCATTTTGTCTTCATGGATTATATTCTCAATACAGTATTTTTTTACTAACACTGTTCCCAAGACTATTTTAACTCTCTTGGTATTCATCTTGTTAGTTTCATCTCGTTGCCCTGAAATGACAATCTGAGCTAAATCACACCAATGTTAGGCTCTATGTAGATTATGGCTAGTTGACTTTTCTTAAATATCGAATACTTCTAGTACCAAAATGAATCTGATCCCTAGCATTTTTTAAAATTAGTAGGCAATATAAATAGTTTTAGAATTTTAGTGAAATGAAACAAACGACTCAGTGACCAAGTATAAGTTCCTATGCTAGACTATCGTTACAGTGTCCATATAAAGTATCAAGAAAAGAGCTAACATAGTACGACTGCACACTAAACCACAAATATGAAAATAGCAGGTCTGATTTTAGTTAGTGTAGACAATATATTCATCTAAAAATAAGTTAATCAGTTAAACTAACATTACTAATCATTATGCATAGTTCAATTTTATATTACTCAGTAACCAGTCTATCCATTGTATCAATATCAGTAATCATAGTAACAACTCATAATGAAAAAAACCCAGTATAGTAACAAAAAATTTCAGTAACCTCAAATTTTGCTAGTTATACTAAATGATGTCACAGTCTGTTAAATTTAAATTAGCTCATCATCCTAGTATTGAAAGTATGATGAAAAAACAAACCTACAATACATTATTGTACATCAATTATTCGCATAATTAGTACTAATAAAAAAATAGGTGTTTCATTTAATTTACATGCGTAACAGCTAAATCAGTTTTGGTCTTAGTTTCAGATGCGGCTGTTTGTAGTAGATTTGTTAGTAAATTGCCTCGACCACCTGGAAATACTATGTCATCACCACTGACACCACAAACACCACCATGTTCATTATCATTAGAATTATGCTGTTGATTAAGATCACGTAGATTTTCTTCAGTTAAATGTTCTGTACGACGTAATGTGATGATTTGTACATTCGATGCACAGTATACCTTAGAAAAAAAAAACAACAGACTGATATTCATATTTAGAAGAAAAAGTGGCTTTAACTATTCAATTCTCATTTCTTTCTAACTAGGCGGTTTATAATGCAGTAAAATATACTCACAAAGTAAGAGTATTTTTTCATTCTATGGTATGTTATAGACTACTTATGATTGTTATCACGATTTGTTTTACCGTTATTAGATTGACAAATTAAATTTGAGTTTTATAAATAAGGGCTATTATCTAGACTATCGATATGAACATTACAAAAATGATTGAATTTACTATAAGGATAATCTCTGTTTTAACATGATACAAGTCCTTACAACTCACCATTACTCATATGAATTTAATTACTGAAAGAAACAAATATTGTAGGAAATACACTATCTTTACTAAGAGATTAATACTCAAAGTTAATCAATTAACATGTCAGAGATATCAACCCTACCTTATGCAAGATAGAAGGACCGATTTTTGTTCCATTCGTAAATGTTTCTTATCATTCTGTGGATTAAACAACTTCATGAATCAATGAAAAAATGTCACTACTATAACATGATCATGAGTTACATATATATTCATTTTACAGAAAAGTTAATACAATTATATATATATATATATATATATATATATATATATATATATATATATATATATATATATATATATATATATATATATATATATATATATATATATATTTTAACAACGTAATATCAAATTCATTCATAAATATTTACAATAATAACACATTATATAGTAGAGATTTGATATACATCGAAAGACTGAACTTTCTCAATAGAAAACTTTTATAACAACTAATCATGTAAATGTATGTTCTATATAAATGTCTGCATTTCATCACGATACAATGATGAAATTAATGGAATTTAGACATAATTATTACTTCATCTACATCATTTTGTACATATAACCTTAGTGTTTTTCTTTCTTTTTTTTTTTAATTATTATTTTTTTGTAACAGAAAATTTAATTCACATCATAAATGATATTTAAGTTATTAACAGAAAATCACATGGATGGGTATAAGGTAACTTATTTTTAAATAATACTACTAACACTTGAAAACAATCACATAATGGAATAATAAATTAACAATACAATCTTATTATGCTGTTTTTTTTACGTTTATTTACTTCAGTTATAAAATTGATTGATATATGATAATATTTATAAATGAAATCAAACAAAAATACACTTGTGTTAATGTCAAACTAATAAGTTGAGTTTATTGTAATGTAGTGAAAATTTCCATTTTTTTAATATTTGGTAAGTGAAGAATAAATGAATCGAGCTTTTAAGGTTATCCACCAAATTCTATCAAATTTGCTACATGATTTACGAGTTCGTTTTTTGTACATTGCTGAAACCATTGGTATCCATGTTCACAAACCAAACTTTTGCATTTAAAAAAAGTTTGTACAACTACTTTCGTTACTTTGGCCATCGGTAAAATATTTTCATATTTCTTCCACTGTTTGTATTTTACTTATTCTCAACATTCGTCTCGTGATTCTTACATAACTATTATTGTAATGTTCTATGAAAATTAGCAACGGCCTAACACCTTTGTCACTAAAATCTTAATAAAACCCATTCTTGCTCATTCTGATAAATCTCTCAATGTCCCAGATAGAGTAGTATCTTACCAGAGTTTTATGAAACTGACTTTTTTTCTGTATATTTCATGAATAGTGTATGGGATTCAATTTAGATATCAATTAAACAAAACGTGAATTCACTATTTGAAAATTAGACTACCTTTTCTTAATAGTTCAAAATACTCCTAAGCTCCAAACTCTACAAATGCTGAATATTTGTTTTATAATTAATTTTTAATATGTAGATAATTAAGCTCGATAATTTTTTATTTGTTCTACTAAAATCAATCGGTTGCTTTATTCACAATTTCTTTAATCGACTTCGTTTTAGTAATTCAATTATGTACAAACTACATAAAACAGTGTTAAATTTGGATTGTTATTTGAAATGCATTAGAAATACTTATTAGTTCGAAGAAACATTTATCAGTTATTTATATAAAATATATTGAATTAATAAGCAAATGAATAAAACAGAATTGATTATCAATTGCCTTTAATTTAACCTACTTGACAAGGATGATTGTTGATAGTTTCTTTACGATCAGATCGCCAACCTAAAATTCCCGATTTACTTCTATATGTATAATACAGACAAACATACCAATAAGTATACATGTATTCATAACCAATAAAAAAATGTTTTAACTGGGGAAATTTATGAAACAAAATAGTAAAATATGAACTAAGTAGACAGAAAAAGAGACAACCATTGATTAAAAGAAATATTTAAATGGAGAAACTCTATCAAGAACAAGCAACGAATGGTAGTCAAAATGTAGTCAACTAAAAATTATTGCACTCAAATAATCGTTATTTATTAGATTATAAGTGAAATATAGCAATATGGAGATCACTACAAGCATTATATTGGGAAATACTAAATAAGTATATAAATAATTCGATTATTTAATTTATCAAACAGGTAACTATCATTTCATATACAAACTCAGTAAAGCTTGTTTTGTAACGGTTAAAAATGTTGCTCGTATCTACATTGAAGGATCTAAATAAAATAGTATACAAATTTTTTGATAATTCATCATTTTAAATACGAACTTTCAAATCAATGAAGTACAAGTCCTTATAAGGTTGCATAATTATATGCTTGTGTCTTATTATTTTTTAGCTAGTAATCACTACAGAAACTAATATGGATTCATTCAACAAGAACACACGGTTTGTTTATTTAACCACATAAATCATAGTAGATAATTAAGAAAATTTACAGTAAATATATTTAGTGTACTTGTCTGAACAATGATTTTACACATACTGAACTATTTCCATTCATCAATCCATACTATTTAAGATTAAATGAACTGTATTCTACATCAAACTACGCAGACAAATTAAAAGAAAACATTGCATGATATATATTTTCAAATCCTTGGTGTAGTTCATTATCCAAATACGGGATAATAAACTCAGACTTCAACTACACTTTTGTGACGGCTAGTAATATTATCCGATTGTCCAAACCGGAATTAAGTGAGATTCAAACCGCTGACCTACTGGTTAAAAGTCAAGCTATTATACCACTCTAAGTTTATTGACCTACTAGAAAATGGTCTGTGAATTTGTGATACGAAAATATTTAAAAGTAATGTCTAACTAAATAAATTTTGACGGTTTACTTAAATAATTCGCTGTATTTACATCTCTTACAGGGATTTAATATTGAACTAAAAACTTTTCGTCAGATACTTTTTTTATAAATATCTTCATTTCCCTTTACAATAAAATGTTTGCTTATTCATTAATATGGGAACGTGTCGGACATGTTAATTTGAGATGCGTATAAAGTGAATTGTCGAATACAAAGATCACTACAAATTAAACATCAATTTTTTGATCTATAAGCATATTTTATGGAAGATTTCGTATTCAGAAGCAATTTTCAGATAACTGAACACTTTATTGTAGCTCTTGATTTGAGATGAAATCCGCTGGGAATTTACTTTGTTTATGAGCCAAATATTATGAGAAAACAAATTCTGGAACCGCAAAGTGTACATCACATATCCAGTCACTTATGGGAATAAAAAGAACATTAGGAAGTGATGAGGTAATCCAATTATGAACAACAGGACGTCTAGTGCTGTTAGAGGTATAAAGTCGGTTTTCACTTCCCGATCGCGTAAACAGTGAAATGATATTTCTTGATGGACCTGAAGAAAAACTGGATTAGCTCTGGTCGTACCGACATGGTGGCGTGACTACGTTGTGAAAGAAACTGCTTGAAATCGATCACATGTGGCCTTTCTGTGAGAATTTTGTGATATGCTAGCTCTACGCTTCAAAAACCTTTACTAACAAGGACGGAAATCCGTGTATTGGTGGCGTGTGAAATTTTTAAAGCTGAACCTTTCTAACTTCTTTCTTTTGTTGTGAAAAAGCAATGTTGCTGCAAATGCTAGTTGCCCAAGGGAAACAACTTACGACCACCACTCCTCAGTACAGGCGGAAGTACGACCTCACCCTAGTTTTACCGTCCTCCAACTGACCTGACTAACATTACAGGGCTTAAAGGAAATATTGTTCCACCCAACATAACTTGATCAGGTCATTACGATGGGCCGATTTAACTACCACTTCAAGCTAACAGCTATAGTCGGGTCTCACATAGCATCTGACTGACTGATCACTTATAAAAAATTCGTAAAATGTTATAAATATCTGAAGTTGCCGAACATTTTTCATTTTAGAAGAAATCGATTGGTAACCCAGTCATTGTATAAATCGATCGGTCTAAATGATACAGCTCTAAGGATTTCGTCGAGTTTGACGATACACCTTGCTGACCAATAAAAATGAAAAAGTTTAGATTCTATGCTTTATTTACAGCAAAGCATATAACCAACACTAAAACACTACCTGAGTAAGATGTTTATATATATACACCCATACAAATTGATTTTATTTTGGATTTTTGTAAGCAATGGTTCGAAATTTTAGATAACATAGCTTAGAATCATTTGAAATGGAGTAGGTGCATTCACTCTTTGTCTTCCTCAAATCTTAAGTTTCTAAACTATCTTATTATTTTTTATTTCACGAACCCATATTTTCTCGAATCTCTTTTCTTTTTACTAATACTGTTACTACTTTTAACACTCTAGAGTTTGAAAGTTTGTAATAAAATCGATAAGTAACAAGTTATTATGAAGTTGACTTTGAATGAGACTTTAAAAAATAGGATGTTCGAAATCAAATTATAACAACTAATAGTACCATAATGAATTTTATATTTATCCCAAACTAATAGAAACCATATATTTTTAACTAAATATTTTACTGGATTTGTGAATATTTTCTGTTAAAGATTTTGACTGTGATGTCACACTGACTGCGTATAGAACATCCATATGGACACACACATAATTAAAATAAGGATATCTTGAAGAAGTAATCAATCACAAGAGAAGCTGTTAGTCAGTCGACAATTCTATTGCCAAAGGAAAAAAAAGTATTTTCGGCTAATATATAAAAGTATATATTATATGACCAAGAGAACTCACTTCTCAAACTCTATTTTATCTGTATCCAAATATGTAACGAAAATAGGTTGAGTTAATTTGTTTGCAATAGTACTTTCCGAAGGTTCACGTACAAAGAGTTGGGCAGCAGCAGTAGCTGCAGCACCGGCACCACTTCCGGCACCTGGTGTGCTATCCATTCCATCGGACCGACTAAGTAAATTTACGTTATGCCGATAAATAGTTCTATCAGTGTGGTTTACTTCATCCATATATGCTCCAGATTCTAGATAAGCAGGAAAAAGTAACATGATAACATATCTTCTTGGATGTGTACACTAATTTCTATTTTACAAGACCTTAAACAATACAAGTGAAAAGCTTACATAACTCACTACACTATTTAAACTCAGCCGTGACCATAAAATACAAGGTTAAATGTTTTTTAGCATTCAAAAACATATATCTTCCTAAACACAAAACGTATTTGCATGAAACGTCTTAATTTCTTAGTGGATCAACATATTCTTTTCAGGAGTAAACGTGGCGATAATTCCACCAAAAAAATTATATGTAGAGTGAATATTGTTGTGTTTTTAATATCTGCCTACATTTCGGTCATTATTACACTGATAGACAATCTGTGACTCTATATTAACTTAATCAATTGTTTAATAGTTTCTTTTCACAACATAATACTACTAATTTGTTCACAGTGAAGTTAGTAATGAGCAAGTCGAAATAGATAATTGGTAACATCGTTTACATGTTTTAAACACATTTAACATACACTCTTTTGATAATTGCTCACAAATATAAAACATAGAATTGCTCTATATCCAAATAAAGAGAGATCTATTTGACCTGGAAATTGAATATTCAGCATAGAATGATAGACATCAATTTATAAACCTTACTGGAACCAATACGTAACATATGAAAATAATTGATATCATACCTCCGGCTCTAAACATATAGCTCAGATGACCACGAACCCATGATGCTGAGCCATTAAATCCCAGTAGATTCGTATCAATTCTAACATTTGATCCACATTTCCATACCCGACAAACATCACTTGGGCACATACGCGATACAAGTGGTACTAAAACGAATTTAGGAAGCACATCGACAAGACGCTTTATAAATAAATAAATTTACGACTTTAAGTGGAGTTTGAAGAAAAACAACTTCAGAAAAATGTACGTTTGGTTAGATATAATTCACATATTTCGGAAAAAATGAACCCGTTTAGTCTTTTAAAAACCTCTCTAATAAAGTAAGCATCATGCAAACGTTTACCGAGTTGATTATGACTAAGTTGGAAATAAACTTGATTTCTAATGTAACTCATCTTGCCAAGCGCAGCTTCATGAGCTAGGTTTTGAAATACACATTTTGTGAGAGAGCTAGGGATACTGGTTGGCTTGAAACTGTGACCTAATGGTCGAAAGCAGTGTGTCAATCACTAAGTCACATGACGATAAGTTCGGAAGTCAACAAGTAACAACTCTATTCATTGCGAATAAAAAACCGAACAATAAAAAACAATTCTCTATAAAAGACTTTCAGTTAAATCTCTAGTGTAAAAATCACTAACTAAAGCAGATTCGAACACAAGGTTTATTTTCATAATAAAATACTAATATCCCAAAATAAGTGAAACTAGTGCTGATTTTGACTGTTATTTGGTAGATCAATAGCGCTAATATTCAAGATTAGAAATAATCTAACATTAAGATATTTGTATTTAAATTTGATTATTCGGTCATAATTTTCAATAGGTTACTTGTAAGAGCACATGCACTGAAGGAGAAAAAATTCTGTTAACAAATTAATCTCAATATTACAAATACCTATTGATAACATGTGCAACTACATTTACTAAGTTACATTTTACAACAAATAGTTACCTTAGAAGTATTATAAATTCATCAAGCTTAAAAAGGTTAGCTACTGAAACGTTATTGATTAGCCGATACATATGTATACAATACAAAGTACCTCAACGGTTTCACCAAAATTTATAATGTGATGAGAATATAATAACTTACGCCAACTAGTGAACTCCCATTTCATCTCAATATAAAAATCGGGGGTTTCTCTGAGCTTCTGTAGTAAATCTGCAACTATAACAGCCTGATGACGGACAATCTGAGCATCTCTATGAACCAAGATTAGTTTAACAAGTTCAGGGTCTCCTGTTGCAATGGCCTCCTGTGCAGCTAAATTTTTATCGATAAAATCAAACTTCGAAACAAATACCTGTCCAGAATTTACTAGTAGAAACGCAAGCGTTTGCACCATGGCGGAGTAAAACTCGTGCAGACTCCAAATGATCAAGTACAATGCATAACATTAATGGGGTTCTCCCATGAGGATCCAGTTTCTCTATATCATGCTAGTGAAAATGCATTTCGTCAAATTATGCATATCCGTACCTTTTTCTGGTGAAGTAGCTCATCCAAAGCCATATAATCATTATTCCAAACATGGTAATGCAGAGGGTATAGTACTTTTGGATCTTCCGTCGTCATTGTGTATTGTAAGAATTAACTAAAAAGAGAGTAGCATCAAAAATATTACGATTGAAGAAGGGTCGTTATAGAGTTTATTACTTTTTAAATCTAAACGACGATTCATTAACATGTTATCAATCTTGCGTAGATAGCTTCTTCGATTCAAAGCATTTGTATGAACTGGAAAGTTTAGTGGTCGTCTAATACAATGTTTAAGTTTGTAACTCATTATTTATACATCCTATGATTCTGGTCACATTTATTATGTATCCATAAGACAATATTTGATGGCGAAAGCCTAAGTATGCAAGTGTGCATGAGAATGGAATGTAATCGAAACTATTACTTACTTTCGCCTGTCACCATTCGTGGAGGAGCATAGGCCACCCACCAGCATTCTCTATCCTGGTCAATCCTTTATAGTTACTATTCATCCTCTTCACATTTGCTCCCGATTCCTGATACAGTGTATTCTTTGGTCTTCCTGTTTTCCACTTCCCTTCAGGATCTCAAGTTATTGCTTGAGTCGTGATGCAGTTTGATGATTTCCTCAATGTATGTCCTATCCATTTCTAGCATCTTTTCTTAATTTCCTCTTCAGCTGGAAGTTGTTTTGTTCTCTCACAGTAGGCTGTTGCTGATGGTATTCGGTCAACAAACATTGAGAATCTTGCGTAGACGATTGTTTATACATACTCATACTTTTTGGTGATGGCTGTAGTGGTTCTCCAAGTTTACGCTCCGTACAATAGAACTTTCTTGACGTTTGTATGGAAGATTCTGACCTTCATACCAGTTGACAGTTGTTTTGAGTCCCATATAATCTTCAACTGTAGGAATGTGGCCCTTGCTTTGCCAATCCTCGCCTTTATGTCTGCATCGGATCCTCCCATCGGAACTGTTGGAGTTTAATAACTCTATAGAAAAAGTCCACCTTGTCACTCAATTTCGGTGATTATTCACTAAAAATAGTAGAAAGGTCTAGCGTTGGTGTTCAAAATTTATTTGGCGAATGAGATTAATAGCTGATGGCTAGAAATAGTAAATTGAAGGATAATTGTGTTGGGTTGGCATATAATCGTAGACTGTGACTTCCGATATGAAATGCGAGAGGCAATCTAACTTATTGGATTAAATCGTTATCAAATGCACGTCAGAATTACGAGCAACAATAGCACTGTTGTACACACTACATTATTCCTGGACAAAGATGTATATTTAAAAAAAGGGACCTTCATAAATTATTTTTACTCAACTATTATGCGTTTAAACTTATGAAATTTCAATTCGATTTATTTAAAATGTTTGTGCACTACATTTGGTGTCCCAGTGTATCAGGGTTTCACGAGTTGTAAAGAAGAATAACAAACGTTGGTGGTACTCGAATATATATTATGCAGGATCAAATGCTCAAGTTCTAAGAATGTTGGGCTACAAACATGCTTATCAGATGACTCTTCGAGTGAAAATACCGATAAGTAAAGTGACTTAGCAATTGGTAATGATCAAGTGTTCACTAAACACATGAAACCAGAAGACGTAACCGCTAAAAATAAAATTGTTAGTCCAAGTCCCAGAGTAATAATGGTATTATTAGTATCAGTGGTAATCGAAAAGATTAAGCATCGATGACTTGGTTCAAGAAATATAAATTAGTGAAATGGAGAAAAATTATGAGGACTTCAGAGGTCTAGAATTTGCAGGAAGAACGAATGTACCTGTGCCATTGCAAACGATTTTGAGCCGTTTCATTTATAGTCTTTAAACATTGGTTACGATAGTCAAACGGACTCCAACCAGGTACTTTACACCAGTTTACATGGCTCAGTTCAATTACCAATAACTTCATGAACTGATGCTATGTTTTGGTTTGGCAGCCCTTAACGTTTTTTCGGCCTACTCCTACACGAGACAACATAGCCTATCGAGGTAGGCGATGGTTGAGGATATCTAATAAATGTCCCAACTACTTTAGTTGATAAACATTTACTGCCTTATTAATCAATTTACCATCCTTACAAAGTGTCCTATTTCTAACTCAGCTATTGCTTACTCAGTGGTCCTAAAATACACGAGGATGCTTCTAAGACACCTATGGTCGAATACTAGTAACCAACGAATGTTGTTTGTTCTTTATGGCTATATTTTACGGCCGCAAAGCAGAACATAGTAAACTGATGAACAGTAAACTCTTCATTTGGTTGGTAGACGAATATCTCACCTACACCAAAAGTGATGCAAGTTGGGAAATACTAATCGAGCTTTCTTGAGACAACAATCTGTCAATGCCGATGAGAACCTTAAGAGAAGTGAAGCGATCAACAAGCTCAACTACCTCATTCCCTATCGTAAATTCAGGCGATGACGAAAGACAATCCTGAAGCAACATTTTACATTCAGAGAGAGAGAGAGAGGGAGAGAGAGAGAAAATGGAATCCCAAACGCGCCTGAATCGTTGCTTAAGTTGGTCAGAACACTGCATTTTGTCAGCGTTTCATTAAAAAGAACTATATCATCTGTGTATACTGAGTCAACAAATAAGGGCATCAACCCCTGAAAAGTAAAACCACGAAAGTTTTATTTCTACAAGCATACCTATTATGAAACTAAACAAAAGTGAGGAAAGCAGACAACACTGGCGAACACAACTTGAAGTTATAAATCCTGATGACAGTTTGCTATAATCACTGGCTCGATCAGTAATTTAAGTAGGAAGAAACCTTTGTATTTACTGGGCTTGAAGTTTTCTTTCTAAGCAATACATTTACAAATGACGTCTTGCAATCAACAACTACTGCATTTTAACGGATAAGTTCAATGTACGCACCTTTAAAGTTGTATCTTGAAATGATCAAAATATCCACACCATATTTTGTTTCCTATATGACATACAAAGCTTGAGGTCACATGACTATGTGAAAACTGACAACAGACTTTAGTGTTGCCATGGGCCTTAGTCGCAACTACTTTTATCTGTGTTTTTTATATTTAAAACCAAATTCAAAGATTAAACTTTTATGCTAAGATCTGACTAAGTTCTAGGTTTCAATCAAAGAAAGTTATCCCGCAAAAAACGCAGTTTTCTTGTCTGTATCTTCTACAGTGTAGTTTAGGACGGCTTATAAATGCTTTCCACTAGCCATAAAAAGCAGATTCAGTAAATGTAACAGCCTCATCAGTTATACGTTGACAACATACATCAACAACCATACTAAACAGAGAGTTCAAAAATTAGAATATATATTGTGTAATAGCTACTGAGAAACCAAGTTCTTAGTAAATAACAGTTGAATCTACCGGTAACGGCTGAAAAATCAAATTTATTACATCAAGGAAACTCAGGGCAGATAGTATTGACTGAATAAAGAAATTAGTAAAAGCCAATGTAAAGCCAATGTGAAGGTTTTAGCACTTTAATCAAGCATCTGCACACTGAAACAATTTCAAGGTGATCGAGAAATATTGAGTAGATTTTGATAGAGAAGAACCGAACGATAAATGATTTTCCGTTCGATAAAGAAATCGAGATTACATAAGCCCATTAATATGATGAACACAAAGTGTAAGGCATACATAACCCTCAAACCTTGACTCACTCTTGCAACTGGACCAGAAAAATATCAATGTGAATCATATTTGTTCTTCAAATGCAAGTTTATGAGCTTGGTTTTTTTTTTACAGTATATAGTCACGTCGTCTTGACAAACAAGTTTCAAAGACACTCCGTAAAGGTCTACTCACATTGGCCACGAAAAATGGTTAACTATAGTGAAATGCTTAGGTTCACCATAGTAATACATCTCATATGTATCTATATGGCAGCATATTCTGATCAATTTATATTGATCTGTTCAAGTTTTGTAATAATCAGTATATTTTACATAAAAGATACTGGGATATCGAGATCATTACTGAGAGTTGCGATAGGGATTGTACTTCGAGGGTTTACTTGAACTAACAAGTAAATGTAACAAAAAAACAGAACAGCAAAACATACCTGCTGGGAAACCTTTTAAAATTAGGGTTATAAGGCGGTTGATGAAATAGATGCAGTTAAACACAAACTGTATTAACGAACATTTCAGCGTCATCTATCTTAAATATTGTTATTCAGCTGCCTTTTGAAAGTGTTATCCATATTTTATACGTTTCTACGTACTAATAAATAATATAAGCAAAATGAATAAAGTTAAAACATTGTTATAGTAATACAATAATAATACAACATAAATAGATGAAGACATCTCTCAATCAAAATTTAAGTCTGTATACCTTTGTCTTTACAATACACACATGAACTGACAATGTTTTTGCATTCATCACTGGTATTTTGTTTCGGGTCACACTGAAAGAGATGGAGATACCGTGTGGCACTGCGTGTTATCAATCACAGCACACTTCGTAAGAAGAATCCCGATTAAGACAGATAAGATGTTTGTTTTTTATCTGATGTGAAACATAAATCATGCTATTGAATAGGGAATCTACTGAATATGATTGTATCAGTGTTTTCTTTCGTATGAAAGTGAAATAATTAAGCAGCCGCATAGCAAGAATTCAAGCAAACATATTTTAACTCTTATTAGCTTTTAGATGATTATTTGAATATCAATTTTTCCTAGGGACATATCCTCAAAAACACTGCGCTAGCACTTAATAAGTAATGATTCAATTTACATAATCAATGAAAGTCGACAAGAAATTTGCATACGTTAGATGAAATTATTAAACAGATTTGCTTTGTAAAGATAGTAATATCAAAATTTTATGTATACTGATGTGCTGTCACAGAAGTAAGTTGGAGCAGATTGTAAGAGCCACTGATAATATCTGGTTGACTGTGATTACTATCTTTCACAAGTTACGCCTCGAAAAATTATATCTTAGTTATATGTGCTTTTACAGTTCTGATATGTTGTCAATGCAAGTTCATAGGGAAAATATTCATTTTGTTTTATTTTATAATTATGAGTCAGCAACAAATTGAACTTCTGTTCATAAAGCAGCAGCTGAACAAAAGCAGTATACAGGTTCTCTGAAAATATCTCGATCCAATTGGAATAAATTTCATTTATTGTCAAACAGGACGCTTACGAGGCATGTCCTTTGTTGTCTGATATTAGATGTAAAATAAAATTTACTAGGCTATATGTGGACGGTATGAATACTTAAATGCCTGGAGAGGTTAGACCTGAAAATTTGACCTCCATTTTGTATTTTGATCAAATATAGATCCGTCCCATAACATGAGAATGACTTCCCAGTATTCAACGAATGGTGGCGTATAGGAGTCTGTCAATCATGAAACCTGTCACATAGACCTTAGACGATGCTGCGCAATAAATAATGACTATGGCTATAGTCTGATTATCTAAGTCAACCGCAACATACAGCCCAATAATACGGAGAATAAATAGTAAGTCTTGCTTGCTAACAATGTTGAACATGAGTCACATTGGTTGTCCAATGACTAATAAAATGACGATCAACAGTACACTTGAATGGAGTGAGCTGACTGGTTATCAGAACTCCAGGTTATTACTAATGGCTTGTTTTCAAGCTCTCCTGAGCGCCGAGTTAAATCTACTTCACACTATCCGTACGCTTCTGAGTGCTAGTCAGTTCGCTTCCGAAAACTGAACATTTTGCATTCAAAGCGACCACTTGATGCAAATATTCTAGTAGTTTCACTTGACTTTGAACACTTTTAGTGCGGAGCTGTAGTGTTAATAGTTATCAGTGAATGATACTAAAGTGAAAATACTACCGGAGAGGGTTACTTAAAATGCAGGTCTGCACGGTGTTTTGATTTCAGTGGAAATTAGCTTCTTCGTAGAACAACACGAATATCTATCATAAATGTTTTTGAATTAGCACTTTATTTTTGGTTCCTCGTAAACGATGTAACTCATGCTTTTGCTGAGAATTATAAGTTAGAATTGTAAATTTCAGCTTTTTATCGATAATACTGGGCTTAGCTAATTTTTTTCTACAGTTTCAAGGATCGTGCCATTTAGTGAAAAAAACAGCTGGCAGGTTAACAGTATTTTTGTCCCTATAGTTAACAGTGTAACAGATCTAGAGCTAATGTACTGCTGATACAGTTTAAGTGTGAATGCTTTCGACTTAGGATCGCAACAAACTACGTCATGTAGATTTCGTTACTTTAGGATAAGCGGGAGAATAATAACAATGAAAACCGTCTCCTAAGATTTGAATGCCGGCAGTTTTTAGCCTATCCAATACAATCATCCTGAATACTTCATTTGTCCCACGGTAGTGATGAAAAACTGAGCAGCCCTTAAAAATTATTGTTTCTTAACACTCAGTGAGAACCAGGATGGTTTGTGTGCTGTCTCAGAATCCGTCATTTGGAAGTAAGATCAATTAGACGTAAGAATAGCCTGAATTTGCTTCGAAATGATCATGTGTTACAAAAAGATGGACGGCATATGGAGGTCGAACGTTCAGGTTGCGTTCATAAAACCTGAACACTTCCATTTCATCTGCATCCATTGTATCCCTATTATCTTAGGAATTGTAAGTTTGTTGCTACTGAATAGCTAGACACTAGCGTCACTTGTTAGTCAAATTTAATTTTGTTGAAAACATGAATCTTTTAGAGACAAAATGGGATACCAGGATGAGTGATTAGAAGGTATTTTTCTATTCATGGTCCAGCCTTCGACTCTATTCGGTCTTCAAAAAACTATTCAAACAAAGCAATATTGCCTGAATGGTACTTTAGCAGTTCACTTGGTAGGCTAAACCATAAACACCACGTCTCATCTTCCTGTGCCACAGTTCCGCGCTGGTCAGAAAAGCACTTTGGAGGTAAATGAATCCCCAAAATAAATAGCTCTGCAAATCTTCGACACTGATTCTGACGTCATTAATTTTACTGGACACACCTAGTTGAAGGCGCTCGGTCAGGCATACTCAACATGTATGTGTACGCCTTGCTGCTTGTTTCTTGTAACTGGTAATACTAAACACCTCCTGACATATCTTCAGTAAGGTCGATGCAGTAGGTAATGATTTCGCTGAAAGGTTCTGTGACCGGTCCTTTTCCTATCCGTGTACTCTATGAAGACTTCGTAGATTTGTGTACAAGTTTTCAGACTTTATTAGGATAAACTAGCTGCCTTTTCGATCATTAACCTTGTGTACATTTCTTAATGCCCAGTACCCGCTTTGATCTGATTGCCTTAGTGAAATTCTGTATCTGTCCCAGGCTCTCGTTGCAGTCATTTCGAAATACGTCAAACACATCATATAAAAGAGTTTATTTTCAAAGGTTCACTATGAACAGCTAAATTAAAATAGGAGTGAAGGAAGTAAATGTAACATTCTTAAACAATCCTGAAAATGTTAGTTTCTGAATTTCAGTGATAAGTGCAATGATAGGCTATTGGGCTCCTTCAATACATTTTGACAAAAAACCACAAGGTTTCTTCTATCACCACACAGTGACTTTATGACACTAAGTAAGACTACCAATAATCTTAATTCAAGAAACGTAAAGAAAAATTTTGAAATCAAATATTCTAAGTACTTAAATAATTATAAACTAAAACGAATGTGGCTTGAAAGCTTTGATGATTTTTGACGTCCATAACTACCAGAACTCCGTATTGATCTTTTTTATAGAAATAGATTTGATAGATCCACACCTACTGAGCCAAATAATGAAAAAATAAAATCTCAGTAACCAAGTCATACTGAAGAAAATAGAAATCCATATGAAGGGTATGAATGAACAATGCCTGAATAGTTTTTGGCTAAAGCTATACGGTCATTTAAGATATCCGAAAATGACGATAGATCAGTCCATTTTACTCCACTGGCGAGTAGTTAGATACAAGATAACAAGTTTTATGAAAATTGAAGGATCGCACAAAAAGTAGATAGTTGATTTATCCGTAAATTATGTGATCAAAGTTCTTAACAGAAATATGCTTTTCTAAGAAATAGGAGACGTGACTTGTATCCCTCACGGATAGTCATTTCAGTGTAACAAGCAGCAACACTCAAGAATGCAGTCACCCGGTATGGCAGCCACCTATATTAAAAGACTAAGTAAAACAATGAAGTAGTGATCGATAACCCCAACGACATCAAAGAGTTGATAGAAACTAAGAGATCGTAATTACTATAATAGTGGTATTTGTAAACAAAGAGAAACATAACAACAACAATCGAAGAAATTATACATAAAGAGGAACACTTTGGAAATGTCTTAGGGAGAAGCATACATGGAGGGATTTTCTCACATATCCACACGGCAACATGTAAAATGAATTCTGAAGTATTAGATATTCAATGTGGAACAATTGCAAAGGAAATTTAGAAAGAGATTCGTGTTTAGCCGATAGCGCCGAAGGCAAGTAATTATGCTTTTACTAATATGAGGTGTATATTCGACGTCACATACAGTTAAGATTGAAGATACCACAGGTATTTGGAGCTTGACGACGCTTTAACAAGTAACACCTGGTATGAATCGTACCCACCAAGTGAAATCAAAAGATAAAAGCGAGGAGGTTCGAAGATATATTTGATAGGCTATCAATATATCGAGGATCGACTGATCTTGACTGGCTAGCGATTGCAGGGGATGTTGATCACGGCGTTTCCACTCGTGATCTGGTGTGGATGCTTGACCGAGCGCCTTCAGCTAGGTGAGTCCATTAAAAGTAATGTCGTTAGGATCCAATAACGAAGACTTACAGAGCTATTGATTTTGGGGATTTATATACCGCCATAAGATTTTATCTGAACGACCTTGTAAACAATATCCTTATCTTCATACTTGGAAATGTGCATGCTTAGTTTCTGTCTTTGAATTTATTTGTATAATTTTTATGATCTTCGACTTTATCTTCCTGCTTATTATTGCCTGACGGACAGTAGGTTAGAAGTTAAGTGATTTTTAAGTGTTGGGAAGATATTCCTCGCAAATAAATCTTCACAGCAAGATAATTTACGCACAACTTACCATAGTGTTGTGACTCAAATTATTTAGCCATCTATTACAAGAGCGTAAAACCAGACAAATAATGTGGTTGGCGAGTCATTAAAAGATTTTTAGTTATTTCGTGTATCATCATATCTGTGTCCTTGTTCATTTCTGTAATCGAACTGTAATAATTCTCCTGTTATCATTTATTAGCAGTTATATATTAAGAATCCAGCTACATTGAGGGCCTACTCGAGTTTAGCAGAAATGGGTCGACCAACCAACTTACGTCGAAGTCACATCTCACGGTTAATGCACAATATGGATTACCCTTTTATCGTATACAGGTACTATGGCTACTTCGATGATCGTACAACACAAACAATGTTATTACTTCCAATATTAGTACGATTAGGTACAAGAACGAGTAGGACCATTACTTCGTGAGCCAGTCCATGGAGTGCAAGTGAGCGACGCGCATTGGTTGTTCTAGCCCTTGATGAGGATTGGTAAACTAATCTATATCCAGTGATTTGGTTAGGGTCTAGTAAGATTTCACTGGCCCTAAAAACGGGTTATAGCTCCGGAATAGTTTTCTAAGTTTCAAACAAAAAATTCAAATAATACCATATGATATTTTTATCTGTAATAAGTGATAATTTCAGACAATATTCACACAGTTATTTTGACACCAAAAATAATTATGTCAATAAATAAACACTCATAGTTTTATATTTATGGAATACAAATAATACGTTAATTAGAATATTTACAGAAGTTATTTAGTGCGAACAAATTATTATTCGTTTGTTGCCAGTGTTCCTAATATCTATAACTATGTGTTTATATAAAACACTCCATTATAAAAGTAAGGAATATTTATTCAGAAAAGACACTACGAGTTTTCCAAGTTTCTTTTGAAGTTTCAAGACAATATATTGTCACTAGTAACGAATAATGTTAAAGAATGTATTGGCAGACTGAAATATGTATGCGATAAAATTTATACGCAAGACTCATATATTTCAATTTATGAAGAAAGAGATTAGTAATAAAAACTAAAGACTGGGGAGGGGGAGCACTGATGCCATAAAACTGAAGCTTCCAAGGTTTCTAATTGCCAATTTGTGATTATGATTAATAAAATATAATTAATATCTTATATGGTAAACTATTCGGTATCACTATTTGTTTCTTATAGAAGAACCAAATAAATGCATACTATATTAAAATTAGAGTATTTTAATACTATCGGAATGGTGATCTTTTAAATTATTTCATTTTGAATCACTGTAGATTAGGTAAAACACTAAATCAAGAAAGCGCTTAAAATACGAGAATCACATTTTCATATATACAGAACAAAAATATTAAGACTGATGTCTGTGTAAAAAAAATCCATGTGGTTATAAAAATCCCTTAAATTCAGGGAAAATAATACCTTAGTTATCTGTGCTTTTCTTTGATTAGTACTGTAGTGTGTGCTACTTATATTGGCATAAGTAGTATATGATGTTAGTCGTGAACGGAAGGTCTGGTAGCACAGGGACAAGAGGATAGAACATTTACTTTATGATTGTTAGATTTTATTAACAAGTCCTGTAATTTTGTGTTAAATACATTCGATTGTCCCCATCCGTGTTCTGTTCACTACAGTACTATTATAGAAAATAAAGTTCTAGTGAGTGCGAATGGTTATCATTTATGATTGAGGTGATCAGACAATAAAAAAATAACAAAATAAAAAAGAAACAGTATGTAGATTTACTCATTGCTTTCTGTGTGTATCATAATCTTGATAATAATCAAACAGATCACATGACGTTCTAGAGCAAAATCGTAAGTCGTATGGAAGTAACGGTAAACTATAGCGAGTAAGAAGATTATTCACACAACTAAAATTACTATTCATGTGTTGCGACAACTGCGCATGAGTTAAGAAACAACACAGATTTCCATTAAATTTTTGTTTACTTATTTGTCCAGCTGAGTTGATCAGGTGTTAGTTGTGAGTACATTAAGTAAACTGGACATCAGATTATAATATCTCCACAGAGCTTTAGAAAATTAATGCTTTGGTAAGAACTACATGAATCATATCATATCACGTACTATCACAAGACCTTCTGCCACAGCTACACTTAGGAATATCATAGGACGAGATTAAGACAGTTACAGGACCACATCTATTTGTCTCTCAGTCCATTTACACTATAAAAATTTAGCATAAAAATAAAATCAACTGACAGCCACATATATAATTCCATTGACTAACTCAGTGAATTTATGACATGGTTTTTCGACCTAGCATATTTACCCATTTTTGCTTAGAAACACTCAACTTTATTTTCATTCCTATTGTTCTGATTCCCATTATTCGAGAAATGACACATATTTAAATTCGCAGAAAAGTTTAGTTCTTAGTCATAAGTTATGGTAGTCATGAAAAACATAAACAACTAAGATGAAAACCTAGCAAACAACCAGATTTCCTAATTTCCCAGATAGAGAAACTGATTGATAATCCATGGATGCTTATTTAAACTGCTATATTATCGACATATTTATTTCCTCTCAGACATTTATTTTATGTTGATGGACGAGTTTGCCAGCATAAATAACTTTAAATAAACCCGTTGTTATATTTGTTTATTTCTCCCTAGTCTGGTAAAAGAGAAAGCTATTCAACGAATGAATTATTGTGAAACATCCGACGGCTAAACTCGAAAGTGGGCTACTGAAATGATGTTGATACATGATTCATGGTTAAGTCTCATAACAAAACTCTTAAATGATAAATTAAAAATGGTTTTAGCAAGTGTTTTAATGCTTCTTAAGTCTCTTTTTTTTAAATATTTTACTGATATAAATAAAATCTAGTTGTCAAACTATTTCACAGCAGCAGCAGTTAATCCATTCTGTGTCAGTGAACTTTAATTCACAGTGTACCATGAGAATTTAATCAATACATTTGTAATCATTATTCTAATGCCTTATGTTATATTCTACGAGTAACTTCTGAGAACTATTAATGGGCTAATATTATATAAATATTCCTATTGTATAACTGTTCAGTAACTTGATTATGTATATCTATATTCATTTTATTATAAGCTTCATTTTGACCTATGGATTATCATTGTACGGTTTACTATTCTTAAGTTATATTCAGTTTGTTGACTACAGTCTCCCACGTTCACGGCCAGTTTCTGGTTTGATCTTGCATAAATATTATTACCTATTTTATGGTGTGATACGGTCTGTTTGGCTGGTATATAAACCAAGTATGTTTGAAATAAATGATTCCCATAGTGAGATCTGTTATTGATGTTCTAGACTCAAATGGACGGGCTAGGCGAACAAAAGACCAATAAGGATGCTAGGCTGCTCATACCGGTCAAACGTCATTGGTTTGATATAGTACTAAGATTAGATAAGTCGTATTTCGATTAGCGAATAAATCACGTGATAACTAGCCGACCTTAAAGTCACAACAGGTTATGAATGTGAAAGAGATATTTTCAAACATAAATCAATCTAATATACTGAACATCCATTATAACAGCTATTCAATACTCTTAAATTCTCAACTATAGACAGTATATTAACAGATAGGATATTAACAACTAAGAATAGAATAGAACATAGTAATATCATTAAACTCTACATTTGTGAACACTTTTATTCTTCATGCTTGTTGTATTTTATTATAGTCGTAAAACGTCAAACAAAACAAAATAATTGAATAGAAAATTAAAGTGAAAGTCAACTCTATATATTCTTCATCTATTTCTTGATTAATTTATAAGAATCTGGGTTCAATGATTTCATTCATTCATTCATTCATCCATTCATTATCAACTTTATTTTTATGATAATAAAGTTTACATTGATAACTTGTGTATTATAATCAAAATAAATTACTTAAAGTTATTTAAAAACTAATTCAAAATAACAAATATATATGTTTATATTATATGAATTGTTCATATTGTTCATATTATCTTCCCTATAAGAAAGACATAGATTATAATCATTTTTGTTTGTATTTTTACATAAATTGAACATTGAAATGATCCAATATTTAATCATTGAAATACATTGAATAATAAGAATAAATTTATGATTTTAATTTTTTATAATGAATTACAGCATCAGCTACATTTAAACCTAATTCAACTAATTCAACAATACATACAAATGTTAATCCAATCCATATACTTAATAAACCACCAATTTGACTAAATAATGAAGTTAATGATACAACAGCTTTTTCTTCAACACGTTCTAAATCAAAATTTGGTCGTGATATTATAATAGATAAAAAATTTTGTTCAAATATTTGTGTATTCATAAGCATTTTAATTGCTTCTTGTAAATGACCTTGTTTAGTTAAATTAGAAATTATTTCATAAGGTTGTAATGGTGTACGAATTTCTTCCATACGTTCATTAAATATAGTTAATGTCTCATTATTTGTTGATTTTAAACGTGAATAACCGGATGCTTCCATTTCTTTTATAAACTATAAAAGAAAATTCAATGAGTTATATTTAGAATAATCTGATTATATAATATAAACAAACAAACATGATTTTTAGGTAACGTTACTTACTTACTTATGTCTGTTACTCCTCGTGAAGGAGCATAGGCCGCTCACCAGCATTCTCCATCCAACCCTGTCCTGGGCAATCCTTTCCAGCTCCTTCCAGTTGTTATTCATCCTTTTCATATCTGATTCTATTTCCCGACATAATGTGTTCTTTGGCCTTCCTCTTTTCCGCTTCCCTTCAGGATTCCAAGTTAGGGCTTGCCTCGTGATGCAGTTTGATGATTTGCGTAATGTATGTCCTATACATTTCCATCGTCTTTTCCTAATTTCTTCTTCATTTGGGAACTGGTTTTTTCTCTCCCACAAAAGGCTGTTGCTGATGATATCCGGCCAATGGATGTTGAGTATCTTGTGTAGACAACCATTTATAAACACTTGTACCTTCGTGATGGTGGTTGTTGTAGTTCTCCAAGTTTCAGCTCCGTACAGTAGAACTGCATTGACGTTCGTATTGAAGATTATTGAAGGGTAACATGTTAGTTAAAAATCAATCTTTGTTTAAAGTTATCTATTTTCTAAGTTTAATTCATGTTGACCATATTGTACATCAGTAGGGACTTTGTTTTAACAAGTGATTTATCATTTTACTATTTAATAGTCAGTTATTTAGAGTTTTATCAGTATATAAACAGTCAACACAATTTAAGAATGAAATGATTTCTTTGAGCAACATTTATTCAGTTAATCTCAGTTATTTTACAACTTCGGCGAGACTATAACTTATGGACGAACCAATCAGGTATACAATAGCAAGTCTCGGATTTCGGCGCGAATATCACTCATCCATTTGGCTAAATAGAGTTTTGGTATTGTAACTGTTGTCAGTTCGTGATGAAAACCCTAAGTCTAATTCTAACCTTAACCATCAACTGTAAATCATAATTCTAATCACTCACATTGGTTCATGACCCTCATTTGGTCCTAGTTATTAGGTGGACACTTTCAACGTCACCCTAGAGTCGCTCAAAGGTCGTCTATAAATTATAGTCTCACTACGATTTCCTAAAGCTACTTTTATAATGAATACTACTACAATTGATAATTGAGCCGAATAATCTGGTTTTGATTACATGGAGAGTTAGTGACGTACAAACTGATTTCCCTTAACTGCCCATATCGATTGATCATGTTAATTTTTCTATTAATATTTTGTGTATAATTCTGTCAGTTTAATGCATAAAGGTACCTATTCTTTCAGTTCGTGCATTTGTCTTTAACTCCAAATCATCGAAGATGAAGGGATTAGTCAATAATTTATCTTCGTGAGAAGTTATCATTCAAACATATTACGTATTACTGGATATCATCTATCAATTTGTGTTACATACTTTTGTTTCAACAATTAAATATTGCGTTCAGAAAATGATTAAAACTATAATTCACAATACACATGAAAATGATTAATTATATGGTACTGCGAAAATATAGATTTATTTCTTTTGAATCCTTAGATTAACTTCACAGATAACTGTAAAAATATTTTCTTTAGTAATATTAAATTGATTGTACACATAATCTGTATTTTCCCCTGAAAGGTTTTCTAAAACATTTTATTCTACTCTTGAAAATAGAAATAACGTTGTTAAGCTCTAGAAAATCGAATGATTATTTTATAATACGCAATGCTTTCTTTACAATTAATGAAATTAAAAGTGTTTCTACCTAAAAAATTTTATTCTTTCTTCTGACCTTTGATTTTTTTTATCATTTGATGGCTTTCGTTGTTACTTTGCTGATTCTTCTCTAATAATAATAATCGGTTATTAGCAAATCAAAATAACATTTATTCTAATTAGCTTATCTTGTCCAAAATATGAATCATTTTTAGCGTATTAGCTTTATATTTCATCTTCAGTTACATATGTTCTGTAGACATTGCATGATCCTAATTATTATCATATTACACTGGTTATTCTATGTTCACGTTTCCTCATGAAATAACAATATTTATATATCGATTAGTTGTAAGATCTACTCTATGGATTCCTTGTTTGCGATATCTAAATACTGATTGTATAAATTGTTTGATTTACCACATAAATAACTAAGATATTTTCGTAGACAGTCCAATTTACTGAAGCGTTCAAATTTTAAACTATTTGAATTAATAGTTGAATTCATGAGTTGATATAAGCTAGATCACCACTAAAAACCTAGAAGCACTAGACGGCCGATTCGTCCTATTATGGGAGTTTTCAGGAGTGCGCATCCACGATCCCGCACACGAAACTTAAACATAGGACCTTCGGCCTACAGATCTACAGGTTAAACCGAATGTTCTGGGTTCGAGTCCCAAGTACGGTATCGTGGATGCGCACTGCTGTGGAGTCCCATAATAGCATGAAACAGCCATCTAGTGCTTCTAGGTTTTCAGTGGTGATCTAGTTTAAATCTGTTCATGAATTCAACTATTAAATTACTAGAATCTCCACAAAATCCCTATTCTGACAATAATCTTGTCCTCAGTAGTGACTGGTTTCAAGATGTATTTTCTGGAGTTCTAGTGAAAAACCGTGACCAATGGAATTCAACCGTGTCTGTTTTGAGGCAGTCACTCACCAAAGACAATATAAGATGGCCGCACTATATCATGAATTGACATTATTTAAACGTTAATATCTTTGGTCTAGAGTTTTAGGATTCACAAACGAGATCGAAAGTCTTAAGTTCGATTCCAGCATAAGAGGCGGTCTATGCGCGTTGTTGAGGAGCCCCATGCTGATACGAAATGGCCGTGCAGTGCTTTCAGGTTTACAATGGTAGCCCAACATTGGTCGGTTCATGACTTCAGTAAAGCTCAATTATCTCCAAATCCTTATAATGATAATATGAATATTGTGAATTATTTGATCTACCAAGAATCAGAGGTGAAACTTATTTTAAGTCTTGACACTTATAATAAATTCTAATTATTTCATAAATACTACAACATTTGCAACCAAGAAAAAAACCGATTCAATATAAATATTGTATGAAGACAACTGCCAATTAAAGTATGTCTAAGTAAAGAAATATTTTAATTTCAGCTGCTTTGGGTTATCATTGCTAATCTATAACCTAACGAAATTACCTGTGTTATTTGTTAAGGAAAATAAGATTCTAGGAAAAAAGTGGTAATTTATGTAATCAAAGACGCATTTCAGTTTTCCTTATCTTTAAATACTATGGTTTTGTTCTGTAACTAATATGCGCGCATATGAGTTATTTTACACCTAAACAAATGCACTACACAATTACTTATAATTACATAATTGATTTTGGGATAGGGTTAATGAATTGAAACTGTATCTGTATCTTTAATTGTAATTGGTAAATCAGCAAGTAACATTTACTAATAGACCCATTTTTATTGACAATAGTAATTAGAGTTAAGATTTATTAGACAAACAGACTTCTTATGTAACGGAAGAAGCATTTTTGATCATATATTATTAGATGATAACAATAAGCTTGATGTACTGACTATCCGAAACTTACTTTTGTAACAAACCATGTTAGAAATGTTTTGGTTGGCCATTGAGCAGCTGTTATGCTCGGTTTGTATGTGTATCGAACACAGGCTGGTCTACAGCCTATTTGATAACTATCCATAGCTGTTCCAGTTTTTTCTGCACACTCTGCAAATCGAGCATAAGTGGAAACTGCTTCATCATTAAAATATAACTGTTTGGATTCGTTAAAGTTATCTAACATTTGATAAGTTGCTGGAAGTTTGAATGCTTGACATTTTCTTAAATCTTTTCCAAGTAAATGAGTTGGAATTGGTAAATGTTGTGTTAAACATTGGCAATTTGAAGCGACTTTTTCTTGCACCATATGTGCATGACATGCTTCTTCGCTAAAAGTATAGTTAACATTATTAAATGATATAAACTGTGGTGTATTTTTACTGCATCTACCATGAGGTGGTTCCATCATAGACCATTCATATACTGTAAATCGTATATCAGTCATTGTCCCTGGCATTAAATTTACACCTTCTTCAGCTACACGAGGATAAGAAGCACCAGGGTGTAAGAGCAGTCTTGCACCAGTTAACTGACTTGCCATGACTCTTTCCTGGTGTTTCAGAGAAAAAGAAAAATGTACATAGTTTTTATTAAAAAATAGTTTTTGTTTAGTAATCAATATTGAAATCTGGCAAACAGTCAGAAATAATTTAGCTCTGATTATTAACTATTTTGTTGTGTGTAATACATAAGCTTTGAATCAAATGACGAGTAGTTTACAATGGGTTCAAAGAGCTGAAAGCCACCTTTTCTAAATGTATTTATTCTGATAGTCACAATTCTTTTTGTTCACTTGGTAAACCAAATTTTCATTTGGAATATATTAGCTGTGTATAAAGTTTGACAGTCCTTCAGCAAGTATTAACATAAGTTTGAACTTAAAAAAAAGTAAATTCTCAAACAACAGCATCAAGTTTGTTTGGAATACGACAGAAGTTAGAAGTTGGACATTTTCTCTTATTCAAAGTGATCACTAAACAGTCCAATTTGATCATAACTGTAAAATAAAATCTAGTCCGAAAGCAAATGAGTTTTCATTAATAAATTTCAATAATTTTTAAGCATTCGGGGAAGTAGACTGTAATTTCAAAATATGAAAATTGAATTAGGACTTGGTAGTAGTATAGCTGTTTGCTGTTTACCAAGTTTGATGCCCTCCCCTTTAAATACAAATTGATTTAAATGGACTGCAATACTTTTGAATAAAAAAAATGATGACAATAATAGGATGGGCTCACTTCATTTAGAAGTTGTTACTTATGTTTTTCTAAATAGAGGGGTAGATATGCACTAAATCTATAATCGAATCTTCTGAAGTTTAGAAAAACCCAGTAAAACAAGAAAGTGTCAAAGGACTGTATTTATTCTCTATTTTATTTATTTGAGTTGTCATGATAAACCAGATATACAACGGTTAAACGATTGTTTTCTTGTTACGTGTATCTTTCCTACATCTATGAAGTAAGGGATAAGGTTTCAAGAACAAGCATCTTAGTTACTTCACAATCTCTTAGTTACACTAGTTGAAATCATGAGTCAATTGAAGCTAGACCACTATTGGAAAACCTAGAAGCGCTAGAGGAGCACTGCTGAGGAGTCCCATACTAGGACGAAACGGTCGTCCAGTGCTTCCCGCTTTTCATGGTGGTCTAGTTTCAATTGACTCATGGTTTCAACTAGTGAAATTTCTAAAATCTCCACAAAACCCCTTCTGATCATCTGTTAGTTGTTAGATTTTTTCGATTTATTTTTGCTTTTAAATAAAAGTGATTAGTGAATAGTTATATAAGTTAATAATTATGACATGCAAGTGATTTTTCAGTGAATTTCAGCAATTTTGTGATGCTAAAGAAATTAGTTTAGTTCTTTCAGTAAAATAATTCTAGCCATTAAAGGAAGTAATTACTAAAGAATATAAAACTGCTCGATAGTTTGATTTATATCAACAACAAAAAAGAAACCTACCATGACAATCAAATGTTATAATATACTAGTTATTTAATTGAATATAACTGAATCTTCAAAGCAAACATCTACTTGGTATTACCCAATTATATATTCAAAGTTTTCAAAACATTAGTTCTAGTCGATTTCAAATCATTTTGGTCAAGTTCAATTAACTTATTATTGTGTTACATATTAACATACCTCCACCTGAAGCAGACCAAATCGCAACACTACGGGTGATTGTGGAACAGTCAATTGAATGAAATGCACCACTCTACATCAACTTCATCGACTACGAGGAAGCATTTGACAGTGTGAACAGGACAACACTATGGAAGCTTCTTCGATACTACGGCATACCTGAGAAAATAGTCAATATCATACGGAATTCCTATGATGGATTAAACTGCAAAGCCATGCATAGAAGACAGGTCACAGACTCTTTCGAAGTAAAGACCGGTGTAAGGCAAGGTTGCTAACTCTCACCCTTTTCTCTTTCTCCTGGTGATCGACTGGATCATGAAGACGTCAAAATCTGGAGCGAAGCACGGGATACAGTGGACAGCCTGGATGCAGCTGGATGATCTAGACTTCGCAGATCATCTGGCTCTTCTATCGCACATGCAACAACAAAGGCAGGAAAAGACGACTAGTGTAGCAGCACCCTCAGCAGCAGTAGATCTCAATATACACATAAGGAAAAGCAAGATTCTCCAATACAACACGGCATGCACAAATCAAATCACACTTGATGGAGAAGCTTTCGTTTTCCTCTATGAATAAACTATGTTTTGTCGGTTCACATTTTTTTATGTTTAAATTATAACGGTCGAGATCATGAGTCAATTCACGCTAGACCACGATGGCGAACCTGGAAGCACCGTACGGTCGTTTCATCCCATTGTGGAACTCCTCAGCAGGACTCATCCACGATCCCGCCTCGCAAGATTCAAACGCAGAAGCTATCAGTCTCTCGCGCCAAAGCTTAACCACCAGATCACTGAGCTAGCCGGCATTCAACGGTGTTTAAATTATACTTTAAAAATAAACTTAAATGAATGTAATTTCCAGCACCTTGAATTTTAGTAAAAATGCTTTTTATATTGTTTCATACTATGAATTAGCGATTTTATTCACTTGTGATTTACAATTAATCTCATTACAATCATATGTATCCGTTCTATAAATGAATGCCAAATAATTAACTGTTCCACGTGAAATTAATCAGCAAATTATTGCTTTATTCATATAACCTAATATCATTAGTTATATTAGGATCAATTAACAAAATAATTACTTATTATTATTGAAATAAACTAATCACTTTTGGATAAAATGCTATAAAACGTATATTCGTTTATTAAAAACGTAATAATAAAAATATTGGCGTTTTTTAGCAAGATGTTTCTCTATGGGATGGGGTTGTCGATTCCATGCCCAACAACCTCCTCATTTACCCAGGCTTGGAACTGGCAGTATCTCTAAAAGAATTACAGATAGAGAAAAATCTTGCTAAAAAACGCCAACCGATTATGAAAACATGGGTAATTTAGGATTTTAACGATATATCATTATGATCATTGTTTACCTTCATGATAAGGTTGTTTACCATTAAATATATATGTTCCGAAATCTGCTAATAACAACTTTCCAATAAAAAAACATGTTCACTTTATTTATTATTCGTTTGTGTTCCACTCATTTAACAACACTATAATTCCTGTAGGAATTCGATTATTCATCCAAGAATTTATTATCTTACCTTCCAGTTCAATGTTTTAATAGAAAATTTTTTTCAAGTTTAATAACAATTTAGGCGAGACTATAATTTATGGACAAACCAATCAAATATAAGATAACGAGTAATGAATGTCGGCTCGAAATTCGTCCATCCGTTTGTCTAAATAGAGTTTTGGCATTATAGCTGATGTCAGTTAGTGATGAAAACCCTAGATCTAATTTTAAGCCCTAACCATCAACTGTAAATCATAATTCTAATTGCTCTATAACCCTCATTCAGTCCTAATCAGTAGGTGTCCACTGTCAATGTGACTTTAGTGTCGCTCAAATGTCGTCCATGAATTATACTTTCACCATAATTTAAATCTTTGACTGATAAGCTTTATATTTGTACATGTAAATATTTATGATTTGAAAAATTTACCAGTATATTAAAACTTAATAAGCCTATAATAGTAAATATTATAATATCATTATTAGGCTTGTGATCTAAGGCAATATCGAGGCAGTCCGCACAAGATGCACATATTGCCAATATGAGACTAATCAATTACAGTTTTAAATAACAATCGGAAGATCCAAGTGAATTTAATAAATATCATTGTTTGTTATTTTCAGGAAACAAACAAATGTCTACAAGTATAATTAAATTAATATGTTTATAATAACCGCATTAAGTAGAAAGATTGGATTTTCTGATGTTTCGTGACTCAGTGTAAGCTACTTCTTCAGAGAATAAATGGTCAAAATTGGTAAAAGTTAGAACATTTAAATAACCGAGCATAACGATAATAATTATAGGAACGTGAATATTTTATGTAGTTTATATAACATTTGTTATGCAAAGAACTAGATAATCATTTATGCATTATTCTTATAAAGGTTTTACTTTCCAATATGTATATTCACTCACACATCTTACAAGTAGAATGACTAGAAAATTTACAAGTGATAGACTATAAAAGTGAGAGACTATAACATGAATGTGCTAACGGGTAAATTTATTTGTCTTCAAGGTTTATTATTACTTCCAAATGATATAATTCTGTTTCATTTTCTAATGAATATTGGGTTGTGGAGATTAATAAGTTTTTGATTGAGATCATGAACCGACTGATGTTAGACCACCACTGTATACCGGAAAGCACTGGACGGCCATTTCGTCCTATTATAGGACTCCACAGTAGTGCGCATCCACAATCCTGCTCCTACGATTCGAGCTCAAGTAATTGAAGCTCGCGTGCGAACGCCTAACCTCTAGACAACTGAGACGGCATCAAACAGTGTCAATGTCTAACCTCAATTAATCCACGAAATTGCGCGACCACCTTCTACTGTACTAACGTAAATATCTGTCTCTATCTGACATGGATTAGCTCCAGTGGTCACAGTTTCTCACTACAACTCCGAGACTTCCTCCACGAAGCTAGTCACTCGCACTAGTCAATCGGTTGATGATCTCCAACATTTTTTAATGTTTGATTTTAATTTAATTGAAAGAAATATTGGATTTCAATGATATAAATACAATGTACAAGTTTTGATCTAATGAGCAGAAAATGAGCCAATTCATTCATCATCATTAACATTTCTGTCTGGTTCATCATTGTCTTCTTTATCAGGTTCACTAGACTTAAATCATATAACACATTTAGTGTAATGTCTGGTGAAAAAACGTTTAAATGTTAAGTGAAAACATTGAAATATACACAGTAACTATAGGGGATCAGACAATTTACAAGTTGCATGCTTTACAAATAAGATTTATGTTGTGGATAAATTGAGAACGTGAATCTTAAATACATGAAAATTTGTAATATAATGGTCATGAAAATATACAGGAAGAAAACTTTCAGTTTCTCTATAAATACAATTAAGTTGAAATTTTTAAGAATGAAGATGTTCTTCCGTCACACATCGTTATTGTGAATTACCAAGTAATTGACAGCTACTTGTGTTTTAAATCTGACAATTTTTATGGATAAGAAATGCTTGTACAATTTAACGGGTTTGAAGATGTGATGCTTTTTGATAGATTCCTGCCTTAATTCAAACGTGATTTCCAGTAAGGCGTGTCTGTGTGTGTGTGCTTCAGTCTTCTACGACAACTGAACATTCATTGATAACTACCTGAAATCATACTACTACTACTGCTACTAAAACATACTATTTTCAGAAATTTTGTATAAAGCATAAAGCGAATGTCTTCAAAACTCCATATGAATGAGTACATACAAATTGTTTCTTAGACATTCCTAATGAATTTGTATTTCTGAACATTCATAATGTCATGATGACGTTTCACAATTCATTGACGAATTCATATATTTTATAGCTAACCTTTTCGGACTAACAATTAATAATCATTTTGAAACGTAAAATATTTCTAATGGATATACAAGAATTACATCTATGAAACAAACTGTTGACTGACAGACGAATATTAGTACAATCAAAATAAGGACAGGTGATTACTTACATAAATAAATTTTGTTAAATATGAACAGCACTAATTACTTCCAAACAAGGAATAGTATCTAAGCAATCGATTGTGTTTTGTCAAAATCCAGGTAATTTTAAGTTTCAGCATGTTTATGTTATTTATTTTTGGTGTGATTAGTATGAATTTGATTAAGATTTAGGAGTTTCTTGAGCTCTACCATCAATTTTACCAACATAAATAACATACGTTGAATTTTTAGTCACTTCAATACTATCTTATGTTTTATAGATGTAATATCTATGAACTACTGGATGTCGTTGTATTGGCTCAGAATTCAGTATTTCTAGCAGTGAGTACTCAGAGCTAACATCAAGCAGGTTTTTATAGACTAAGATACATATTTTGTCACATTAAATTTTGTTCGTTTGAAAAACACTTTAAAATACCCTAGACACTGGCGAATTATTTTTCTGGTTATCGGAGAAGCTTTGGAGGATGTCAAAACCTTTACATATTTGGGCAGCATCATTGATGAACACGGTGGATCTGATGTAGATGTGAAGGCGCGGATCGGCATGATTAACTTGTTGAAATAACCTGTGCTGAGAATTCTACATTGCACCAAAACTATAATATTGAATAAAGCCATTAATAATAATAATAATCTGTAATTGAAGAACATCTGGAACTCAAAACAACTGTCAACCAACACCAAAGTCAGAATTTTCAATACAAATGTAAAGACAGTCCTACTGCATGGGGCGGAAATTTGGAGGATTACAAGAGCGATCATCCAGAAGATGCAGGTGTTCATTAACAGTTGCCTACGCGAAATACCTCGGATCCATTGGGCAAACACTATCAGCAACAACCTACTGTGGGATAGAACAAACCAGATTCCAGTTGAGGAAGAAATCAGGAGGAGCATTGGAAGTGGATAGGACACATATTGATGAAATCACCCAACTGTGCCACAAGGCAAGCTCTCACATGGAATCCTCAAGGCCAAGGGAGGAGGGGAAGACCAAAGAACACGTTACGCCGAGAATCGGAGACAGACATGAGAAAAATGAACAACAATTGGATAGAACTGAAAAGGAGGGCTCAGCACGAGGTGGGTTTGAGAATACTGGTCGGTGGCCCATGTTCCATCGGGAGTTACAGGCGAAGTAAAACATTTTAACATATTTACAGTTGTTCTGTTTTCTCACGAATTATATGTGTTTAAATAAAGCCAGAACAAACATTGATGCAGAATAATGCGAATTCACTATATTTGGTGGTTTCTCATCAGCTGCTTACAACCAAATATGTATTGGAATTTTGTTGAAGCGATCGCGATATAAACACTCAAACGGGATTTATGTGTTCAAAAAGACACAGTAATAAACATATTACTACCCTGGCAATCCATTTTTTTCTTATCATTAGTTTATTTTGTCAATGTTTAGTCTGTGTTATATTTCTCTTCCATTACTGAATTCTTGAACCACCCCTTTACTCATACATTTCCTCTAACTTGATTCTCTTAAAGTATTTGGACTCTTCAAATTCCGTTCACTTATTATTTAACCCATTTCATCAGTTTTTAATCTCATGAATCTTTTGTAAACCCTTCATTAACTCCAAAATTTTCACACAATTTATCTTATCTGTCTCTGAACTTCACTCAACTATTACATCATCCGTCCTTAATGTATCCTTGATTCTACCACCAAATAACTTCTGACCTGTTCTTGCATATATATATGTATATACAGTTATTATTGATAACCCTTGTCATTCCGATTCTTTACATTTACTTATGTCAATTGTTTCATACTATTTCTTACCTCAGTGTAAAATTCTAATACATTTTTGGTTGTATACAGCTGATGAGAAACCACGAAATACAATGAATTCATATTATTCTGCATCAATGATTGTTCTAACTTTAATTAAATTCATAAAGGGAACCAATTGCATAAAATTATATCTGTGTTCAGAATCGATCTTTAAAATGTATATATCATTTCCTCTTTCTTAATGTATTAGCTTTTGTAATATATATTTGATGCTATTATATAATATCATTTGGCAACCAATAATTGATTAAGAACGTTTTCTGTCTAGACCTCATTATGTAAGCAATTTATTGAAAATATAATATTAAGTCATGAAAAATTCATATAAATCTATTTGTTATCTTTTAATTGAATAACACGATTCTACTTCATTTGCTAAGACTATATACATAGAACTATAATAGTAATATATATATATATATATCCTACTTACTATTCCTAAAAAATCATACATCATCTAATTAAACAAAGTAAAGTAATTATAGCGTTTTTGTAACTATCTAACCATATATCACTAATAACCAGATAGTTCATTTTTTTAAAAACAAAAGTGGTTGTTTTAATACACTAAAAAATAACTTATCCTACGGGAAATGATAAACTCATTGCTTCTATGTAATCATCTTTGGTGATGATGTTTGTTTCTTGCTGATTTTTTTTCCTTCCTTTCAAATGTTTCTATTTCTTCGTATTTAATTCTTATTAAAAATTAAACTTTAACTAGATTTTTTTATTTTTAGAAGAGAAAAGTTAGTAAATAGTTTACTATTGAGTAAATTTGTTCTACGTTTATTCTTTTTCTTCTATTATTTTCACGGATAATCCACGGACTATAAATACAATGATGAAATTAAATAGTTATGTATGATTGATTAAGTAATTCACAGTCATTCAAATTGATCTTATATGCATAGTTCGATTCTTAAGTTTTCGACTAAAGTCTTAGAAACAACTTTGATTAAAGCATCAAACAGATGTTCTGTAATTTGATATTTACCTTTGAATTTAATTAATTTCTGTTACCGTATATGTTATTTGAATGAATACCTTGACATTTTTTGGGACCTAAGTGTTGATTATACTTTAGATCTTAATTTTTAAGGAATCTAAAATGAGTATTTTGATTGTATTCGGGATTTAGTTTGAGTTTTATTTAAAATGTAAACATTGAAATTTAGAAAAGTAATCTCCCATGGCAAAAATTGTACATTCTTAGCAATGTTTACTAGCGACAACATAAAACGTTATGAAATTGTTTATTTTCAGTATGCATATTCAAACGGCAGCTTAATAATCTAATTTGTTGTAAACTAATCTTATATCAAAATAAAAATATGTTGTTAGCTATGTAGTTTCGTAAAAATAAAGATCTAAAATATAGCCTGTGTATCAGAATAAACGGTATCATACAAATGATGGAAATCGGGTTAGTAGAAATCTTTTGAATTCTGTAAGTCAATCATTAAACGACTACTCTATAAAATGTATGAACCTCGACTTCGCACAAGCATTGCTATATATATATATATATATATATATATATATATATATATATATATATATAAAACACAGTAGATTTCTCGATTAGCAATGTATCTAACGAAATTTAAAATTTCTGTTTCCCTCTACTTCAACTTACTCGTAATAAGTAACAAACTACCAAGGTTTTATAAATCCTAAATAACCATTCAGATAGAACAAACAAATGTTTTCTGTGATCATTTTTCTTGAACAATGATTATTCATAACATCGAGTTTATGTTAATGCTATAAATTAAGTATCACTAAGATTTCAAAACACAGCATAACTTCGAAATTAACGCTATTTTGATTTCTATGTTAGGACTTACTTCGTCATCGTTTCGGCGTCGAAGGAGATAGTATCAAAGCTTTTTTATCATTCGTGCCCACGGTGCATTGCAACTATACTAACCTTAATTAGATAATAGAGGTCGGAAATCGAGATCTACTGACAAAATAATTTTCTTTTAGTTATCACTTTTAATAAGTATTATAAATAACGTTTGAAAACAACCGTTTGCATACAGCTTTAAAACAATTAGCCCCTTTGATACATTTTGATAGTGTAATAAGAAGATGAAGATTATCAGGACTATGCCATAAATTAGCGCAAAACATTACAAATAATCTGATCACTTATATACTTGTTAAGAACATTTATATATAAAAAATTTAAAAGGTCAACTAGACTAAAAATGGAGGGTAAGACGAAACAAGGATAATAAAGAAATAATGCGAAAACAATTTGAAACTTAATCACTCTGGGTAATAAGCTAATATTACCAGAGTAGGTTTAAAGTAAGAACAAACTGTTTTTGAATACACAAAGTGGGTTTGAATTTTCGTATTGCTAAGGCTTCAGAACAAAAGAAATAAACGGAATTAATACTTTGACAAGTTCATATTACAAGATTAATTAGCTTTTACAGTAGTCGAAATTAAAAATGCAGCTGTTTTACAAATTTGTGCTAATTAGAACAACTTTTTTACTACCGTAAATTTGTGCATAACAACATTTTATAAAGTATTGCTGTTGATCAAACTAAGTAGGACATCTTGTTAGAAGTTATTATCATTTTTACAAATACTCTGAAATATAAGATCTCAAATTATTGCGTAAACGGAACCTCATAATATAAATGAATATACTTATAATGTAACTATGTCTAATCAGTGAACTTTATTTAGTTATTCTTTAAATTATTACAAAATTAACACTCAGACAATCTAGGATCTAATAATATTAGACGAAAGGTTAAAAACGTTTCTGGTGAAACAAAAGCCTATAAAAAATGAACTCAGTTATTTGATGATAAACATTGATAATAATGTTAACTTTCAAGGAATTTTGAGTAATCTAAATGGTAGATACAACGTTTATTAAATCAAACCGGTATGAATGTAATTAGATCATGAAAATGGACTGAATGAGCACTTCAGAGGTTGGAGGAACTTGGAATAAAAAACAGATTACATAAGTTATTTTTCAAAAGCATCAAGAAATGATCGAGCTGACGAAAATACAGAATATCAAGCTGTTGAAAATTGTAAAATCTGAAATCTAATTAGAACAAAAATTCAAGCGATTAAAAAAATGTTACCACTGAAAAAAATTAGGACAATAACTTGTATTTAGTGGAATTACTGTTTTAGAATAACTTAATAATTGTAGCTAGCTTTCAACCTTGTAGAAAATATCTTGTAGTATCGGTTTCTATGTCAAGCCCACACAGCTTATTCTAGCTTCCGGATAGATCAGTTTATCCATTCTTCTTGAGTTACATTTTGACCTTGTCAATTATTCGCTTATCAACTTTAACTGTTTTTAAATGAGCGTATGTGTGTGCACTTCTTATCTATTCATCACATTTCTGTGACTTATTTTTGTTAAACTAAAAATATCCATTCACACTTAGTTAAATTGAGTTTACTTACACGCTTTCTCCACTGCATGTCATTTCGTTTCATCCCTTTGGTTGTCTGTCCAGATCATTAAGTGTACAAAAAATATACGTACTCAAAAATTTATTCTCGTATTTGACTTATTTTTAACTCCACTATTTACCAACGCGATTTAAGTCGATGATTATATATGAGGATTGGCGACGCGTATATTTTGATAACAAGCAGTAAACGATCAAATTAGAGTGAAATTCTTAAATTTATCCCTCAACATCAACATAAAAAGCTGGGAAAATCTACTTTAATCAATTACGACCAACGTAAATATCCGGAATTTATGTATGTAGTGCATAGTAATGAAAAATATAAACTTTTTAGTACCACGCATAAATGTCTTAGAAATAAATTTTGACAACTGGAAAACTAAATTTATCCAGTCAACCTGTTACAAACCGCTACATGTGTGATAACCAAAATTTACCACATTAGATTTATAAGAAAGGTCAACATTATACTAAAAAGCGGTACCTCATCCGAATTATTTGAAAATGTATTCTTCTAATAATTAATTAAGTTCAGAACTAGATGGTGTTTAATTAAAAAAGTTTACGATATAATACCAAAGAGTATTCTAAATGTCAAAATTCAAAAACAAAGTCAAATCAATCCAGTTTTAAAATTTTGTCAGATAAGATACAATACACACAGAGAATATCATACATGAAATCATTTATTCACATTTACACTTCAGTTTTCTAAAACTACGATTTGGTACATTGTTCCGATGGCGTTAAAAAACAGAAAAAACATAACAGTCAAGCGATTAGCTATTGTCTGATAAACGTACAGTAACTAGTTACTATTAAAAAACTCTATCACGTCCGTAACCTTGAAAAATCTCTATTATTGGGTTCACATACAGCGTTTAACGTACAGAGCAGCATACCATAACGTTTTGTCACGATTTTTTTTGAAATACAAAAATATTCAGCGTTGAAAGCCGTTAAACCAAATTCAACTAATTGCGAATAGACTTGAGTTTTTTGTTACACTAAAGATTAGAATATTTTCTATTTCTACTTAACTTAAACCATTAATGAACAATTATATTACAATCAAACAAAGGCAGTCTTCAAAATGTACATTATATATATACATATTTATGGCAATCTGAAATGTAAAATAATAAGTATTAATAAATTAAACACCCATGCATATAAGTTCAACATTGTGTTCGATGATGCGTTTATGAGATCATGAATTTCCATGTTTTTAAAACAGGTTTAATTAATTAGTTCCATGCATTAAAGTATAACCAGAACTTCTGTAATTTTAAGGTTTATAAATTACAAAAACAAAAATTCACTAGATATCTCTAGATGAATAAGGATTGTAACATAATACTTTTGATTAGGGAATCTTGCAGTCATAATAAACCTATTCTTATTCAGCATATTAAATGAGTGTGAATTCTTTGTTTTGTATGTTAGTTAAGTTGAGACATAGTTTCAACAGTAAAAGTACGTATATCGTAACTTAACATTATGATTTGAAAGGTTGCTAATTAAACTTCGTGAGTTCAATTTATTATGATAGAAGATGAATTTTTAATTTTCTTTTTATACTTCCATAGAATGTTGTTTCAACATGAAGTGTTCAAAAAGTAGATAATTTTACTAATTAATTAACATATTTGAAAGTAATCAGTTAAACAGGAAAAGCTTTAAACAAGGTTATGAATGAATTGGACTAACCATAGATCTAACCGTATGACTTGACCTTTCTAGTTATTAATGTTCAAAGTTTTTTTCCACATAAAAGAAAATAGTTTCCATTTTAATACATTATAATAACGAGGAACTAATTGCGAACAACTAATAGCAATTATTAAATCCCATTAGGGCATTAATTTTTAGACGAAATTAGTAGATAATTTGGAAGTTTCATTTACAACAAATTTACACATCTATCCACATATCTATTAAGTTGTCATATGATTAGAAGTCCTATTTTATTTTATACAACAAAGTTAATGCAAATAAAATCAAATGGTATCCACTAGAAAATAATGAGGTGATGTTTCATCCCTGACGTTATACGTTATAAATAACTTTTTATGTTGAATTTGTTTTCAGTTTTATTCTTACTTACTTACTTACACCTGTTACCCCTCGCAGAGGAGCATAGACCGCCCACCGATACTCTCCATCCAACCCTATCTTGGTCAATACTTTCCAGTTCTTTCCAGTTTCTGTCCATTCTTTCTATGTCTGCTTTCAATTCGCAACGTAGTGTGTTATTTGACCTTCCTCTTTTCCGTTTCCCTTCAGGATTCCAAGTTAAGGTTTGCCTTGTGATGCAGTTTCGTGATTTCCACAATGTATGTCCTATCCACTTTCAACGTCTTCTCCTAATTTCCTCTTCCTATAGAAATTGGTCCCACAGTAGGAATGCGGCCCTTGCTTTGTCGAGCCTCGCCTTTACGTCCTCATC